>NC_139561.1:49051595-49769514 GCF_965112155.1 Podarcis liolepis | reverse complement strand
GCTGCAGTTTTGTCAAGGCTATTTCCATAGTATGCCTAGATTAGGAAGTTAACTACAATTTACCTACCAAGCATAGCTGCTGCAGGTCACACTGCTCTTTGCTTCCTGTCAGCTATAGAAGTTTTATAAAGACAGGCTTTTTACTGTATAAAGATTCACTCTTCCCCCTGCTTTGAGGTCCAGCATCCCTCCTCCTTAATTTTAAGTGTTTTGTTTTCATTGATCCTATCCATTTTAGAACTATGTAGCCTCTATGATATTTTTCTCTTCTTTTTTCTGGCAGTGAGGAATTCTGTGCCACAGTATAGACCTTGGACTATGTTCTGGGTTTTCAGATCAATGGAATAATGCATCTCAGTGTGCTACCTGTGAGGCTCCCATGAGAGGCAAGAGCTCAGTAACTTTGCTCTCCATTTGAACCAAGTAAAAAAATGTATTCCACCACCAAGAGAGGAAGAAGATATATTTGAAGTCTCTCACAGAAACTACCGTAAAAGGAACAATCATCTTTTAGTCAAGAAGAGCAAACTCTACTTAGTCCTCCAATAGTAACAAACTTCGCCAATAATAATAAAAAACAAGACTCTTCAGATGTGGAATGAAAAAGGAGAAGATCAACAAAAGATTCTATGTTCCCTTTCAGCCATATTGATCTACAAGAGCTCCAAGACATCAATGACACAATGGTGTAAGGAAATATTGAGAGTATAAGACACTGTGCACCATCCAGTGAAAGGTTTAAGCTGCACTGAAATCAATGGAAGTTTAATGTCAAGTGAGCTGCATAAAGCTGAAATCCTAAATGCAAATAACATAGAGGTAAATCCCATTAAAACAATAATAATTGTTTCCAAGAAAACATGGCTGGAATTGGGATGCTGTTGGCATAGTTGGCTTCAGTCTGTCTTGGCAGACAATGGAGGGGTGCACCTTTGTGGGTGAAGTTAAACTGCTGTAAGGTTACAGTGCCTGCTGTGGCTGTAGAGACAGATATGGGAGAGATGTTTTGTTGCAGCTGGGCCAGATAAAGGTGCCTGGTTGTTTTGATGCAGCTGCACCATGGTGCTTCGTCTCTCTGCACTTCTCCCAGATGAAAGTCCCATTTACAGCAACTGAACTATTTCATTCTCCAAGGAAGGTATTTACAACCCTGTCACTCCTATCAATGCTTTCATTTTATGAAGAAGGCAGAAATCTTAAGGCCCCCAAAGATCAGCAAAGTAATATATATGTTTCTTGGGTGAAATGGAGAAAATAAAGAATCATGTTTTACATTCTTCCTTCTTCGATGTTCCCAGAGCAAAATGTATTCCTGCATTCCTCACTTTCTAGAGATCCTGGTCTGACAAGGACCAGCTCTACCATTAGGAAGAGTGAGATGCTGCCTCTGGTGGCAACATATTAGACGAAATAGTTCATTTGCCCTGAGCTAGAAAAGAAAGTTTTGACCCATCACCCATATCAGAGTGAGAGTAACAATTCAGTTCAGGTGCTTTTTATACAGAAAATGTGAGGGATATCTCAGGGGTGTCCTTATTCTCAGCTAGCAAAACATATGGGTCAGCCCTGAGGAAGATTGGGAACCAGTAGGTCTTGCTATTTATTATATGCAGAGATGACAACTTTTGCAACAGCAGTTAGGAAAAGATAAAGTTAATATGTGCAGTGCAGATCTGAGTTGCTGAGTATAGAAATTAGTAATTTATTTAGTAGTATGATAGATACCCTCATTGTCATGTGGCATATTTTTATATATTAACTGCTATTCATTTTTAAATGGAGTGAACTTTAGGAGTTTCTTTATTCCTGTCTTAAAATTATGTAGTTATCACAAGGCAAGATATCATATCCAGCCTCATCCGTCATCCCTTTCACAAATAAAGGAAGAAGAGGGAACCATTGGCATGGAGTTGGCTATGCTCTACCACAGCACAGGACCATAGCTCAGTGGTATAGAATCCACTTTGCATGAAGAAGGTCCAGTTCCTGGCATATCCAGGTAGGGCTTGGAGAGACTCCTAGTCTGAAACTCCGGAAAGCCACTGACAATCAGTGTAGACAATACTGAGCTAGGTGAACCACCAAAAAAACAGATTATTAGATTATTATGCTACATTTGTAGGGGACACTTACAGGAGTGCCTTTATTCTATTTACGCAACATAAAAAGCAAAGGTAGGCACGTTAGTACATAACAAAAGCCCAAAATTCACTGCTGATCAGTACCTTCACTAGGACTAGTATAGCTGCCCCATCCCACAAATGTCATTGCTGTACTATGGACTTGAGGAGTGGAAGGTGTCTTATTTTACTGCCATTGCACATAGAGCAAGTAGAACTTCTTTGCATCATATTTTCCCTTTCTTTCTCTTTGATGCAGTTCCTGCCTTTGTCCCAAGCACTAGCCATAACAGTCCTGGACATTGCCAAGTGAGAATTTCTCCAAGTTCATTTTTGTTTCAGGGGGCTGCATTGCTTTTTGTAGCGCAAGAAGGGTCAGGTCTGTTCTACTTTGCTCTTGATAAAACTGTTACTTTAATCTCTCTCTCCCCACCGAAATTCAATAATACTCCCCTCTTCTCCCACACCAGGCAATTAAATGGAAAATATGCTTCATTTTGAAAAATAAGCAGCCTGTAACTTGCTTTTAAGCTGATGTTGCATTCACAGTTTGGTCTAAGCGGGGAAATAAACACCATCCCCACTTTTTTTCCACTGCATCCAGTGCAGTTAAGTATTTAAAATGCACCATCACTAGCTATAGAGTTAGATGGAATGTGCTTTTTTTAATTCAGATGTTCTCTTGTGTGTATTATATTCCCCACTCCAGCAATTCAGCTAAATAGTTTAGTTGCACTAAACATGTAAACACCCATAAAAGCATTTAAAGAGACAGCATCAGGAGAGATAAGAAAAGCAGAAGTTACAGAATATTTCAAATTCATTCATATGTACTCACAACTCACAGGAAATCACAGTAGCTGTTAGGAATATATTAATTTCCATGCCACTTTCCTGTCTTCCCAACTGAAATACTCAAGAGGTAAATTGAATGAAACAATAGTAAAAGCACAATGAAACAGGGTTGAGTGAAACAAAGCACACCCCTACACCAATCTATTAAAAGCAAAGGTTAGCGATAAAGATGATGGTGATTATAGTAGCAAGACATTTTTATTGAGAAAAATTACAAAAAAAGACTATAGATAGATGGACAGATGCACACATAATAAGTATTCTAACATCTATTATGCTTAATTAGAAAGCAAATATCTTTAGAACACAATATGTTAATACTTTAATATTAATCACATTCATATAACAAATTTTATTTTATTTGAAGAGACCATAATAATATTTTTTTTTCAATTCATTTTACCTACTTGATCAGTGCTCCCAAATTTTAAAAATCTCCCATCAAAGAGTAAAATGCCATCGCATTTTGCAGTTTGGTTATTCTGTTAAGAAATAAACAAATTCCAATTCTGCGTAAAAGTATTTTCCCATTGTCTACCCCTTTGCACTCTACATAGATTTCTTAATTGCATCACATACATCCTCTATAGTTTGAATAAGGAGCAGCAATGCATTTCCATTTTGGATATATTGCCATTCTACTTACTGGCAGCAGGTGGAAGTCCTAGTACATTTGTTATTATTTGTGTTTTCTTTCTAAAGATCCCACCTTTCCTCCAAGGAGCTGACAGTGATGTGCATGGTTCTCTCACTCTTTCTCAGTTTTATCCTTCACGTCTGAAGGGAGGGTGTTCCACAGGGTGGGTGCCACTACCAAGAAGGCCTTTGTCTGGTTCCCTGTAACCTCACTTCTTGCAATGATTGAACCGCCATAAGGCCCTCATCGCTGGATCTCAGTGTCCGGGCTGAACGATGGGGGTGGAGACGCTCCTTCAGGTATACAGGACCGAGGCCATTTAGGGCTTTAAAGGTCAGCACCAACACTTTGAATTGTGCTCGGAAACGTACTGGGAGCCAATGCAGATCTCTCTCTGTTATGTGGTCCTGGCAGCCACTCCCAGTCTAGCTGCCGCATTCTGGATTAATTGCGGTTTCCGGGTCACCTTCAAAGGTAGCCCCACGTAGAGCACATTGCAGTAGTCCAAGCGGGAGATAACTAGAGCATGCACCACTCTGGCAAGACAGTCTGTAGGCAGGTAGGGTCTTAGCCTGCGTACCAGGTGGAGCTGGTAGACAGCCGCCCTGGGCACAGAATTAACCTGCGCCTCCATGGACAGCTGTGAGTCTAAAATGACTCCCAGGCTGCGCGCCTGGTCCTTCAGGGGCACAGTTACCCCATTCAGGACCAGGGAATCCCCCACACCGCCCGCCCCCTGTCCCCCCACAAACAGTACTTCTGTCTTGTCAGGATTCAACCTCAATCTGTTAGCCGCCATCCATCCTCCAACTGCCTCCAGGCACTCACACAGGACCTTCACCGCCTTCACTGGTTCTGATTTAAAAGAGAGGTAGAACCCTCTCGTGTTAACCAATATATGCATTTAATGCACATTTGACTCCATCAATGCATTTTTTATATATTACTTGGCTGAGCACCTGCACTACAAAATTCAGAGAAGAGCCAATGTCAAAGGATCACTTTGCGTATTAATTCAGGAAGTAAAAAATATATGTAAGTTTGGCTTTAAATATGAGCTGAACTGAATTCCTCCTCTAATCTTAGTTGCAGCCCAACAACATCAGGCTTAAACTATTCATAAAAGTTATATATTTCTTTATATCATTTTCCTCAGATTGATTAGGTAAGTCATTTTTGTATACAATTGTCATTGTTGTAATTCTATACTTGTTTGTATATTTATTTTGTTTTTGGTATTCTTTTGTTTGTTCCCCAGTAATAAAACACTCCCCCCCCCCCAAACCCAGCAATCTCCCTAACAAAGGAATGCTTGGCCATAGTCATAACAATATTTAAGTTGTCTAGTAGTTTGTCTTATTCCCCCTCTCTGGATGCAAAATTCCAGTATTCTCAAACAAAGTGAAGATATATATTTTCAATTAAGATGGTGATGCTTCTGTTTGCAAATCTCTCTGCTGGTGCTTAATATTACATCTGAAGAAAAAGCAACTGGCATAAATACTGGAAACCTTTTCTACTCTGGAAACAGTGGGGCAAATAAATTCTGTTTAGGCAACATAAATATGCTGCTTTTCCTCTATGGCACTGAAGTAAGTGGAGGTTTTCATATCACTGAAATAAAAAGGGGCGGTGGCTAAGAATTGAAAACAGTAAATTCAGTTTGTTTCATTAAAAGGCAATTGGGCCCCTAATTCAGGGGTTGCCAATCTTTTTGGGTCTTTCAGCCAGTGGTGAAGCTGCATGCTCCAGCACTGGGGGCGGAGAGCAGGTGGGGGCGTGGTGCCCAGCACCGTGGGGGATTGCACGGCACATATCTGCCATGGTGGTACCCCCCTCTCCGGTGGTGCTGGGGCAGTGCACTCCCCCCCCCCATTCCTCTGCCAGTGCTTTTATCACATGTTGCTACTGAACTCAATTTATGTATCACCTTTCTGCCATGGCACCCAAGGCAATTTACAATTTAATCACTAAAACAAATACATTATATAAAAAGAAGACTAATAGAGTCATTTCATGCCAACTGTAAGCTGATAGTACATGTGTTTCCTGGACTGGACTCCACTCATGATCAGGGCCAGATTTAGGTCTGATGAGGACCTAAGTTACTGAAGGTAATGGGGCCATTTATATGTCCAGTTGTCCTTTGTCAACAACAAATTGTCACTGTTTTGTGTTGAATATATGGTAATTTATGGACCTAATAGGTATCTAAAGCCATTTGCACATAACAAAATATGTATTTTATCAAAGTAATAGTTATATTTTGGAAATGTATTTTCTTTAATTTTTTGGGGGGGCCCCAAGAGAGTGGGGCCCTAAGCTATAGCTTGTTTAGCTTATACGTAAATCCAGCACTGCTCATGACTCCCAACAACTGGTATTCTTGCCTTGGACAGTATTTCCCACGTCTTTCAAACTGGACCCTGTATGAGCATGTACTTTTCGTTCTTTCTCTCCCAGTCATACTGACAGGAATGGGGGTTGCACATCCACACTGTCCTTATGCAGCCTTTGAACTCCTGCAAAAGTAAGCAGTAAAGCCCAGAATCAAAAGCTAATAATACAGGTGATCGTACCATGCCAGCCCTTTCAATTAGCAACTGACAACCATCCTGTAGCAAGGAACATTGGATTTAAAAAACAACAACTGAGAAGGGCAGGGAGACAAGCAAGGGGGGTGGGGACTGAACAGCACCTGGGCCAGAGCTCCAGTAAACAGACAGTGACCAGACCAGAAGGAAGTTACCTCTCAGGTCCACTCCAAACATACTTCTTCCTCCCCTGTGACACCTGGTTTAAGCTGAGTAGACAAAGGGAAGTCATCTGGAGTCATCTGAATGGAAAAAACCTGTCACAAGACACATATAGCAATGCAAATAACTATATAAAAATATTTATGTGCTAATACATATAAAATTATGCTGTAGAAATATAGTGCCTTATAACATACACATTTTTGTGTGTATAATTTTGCAAGGATGCATGAGCAACTCGGCCATAAGCAGACACTTGATGCAAGAGGTAGTCCTGTGTGGACAAAACTCAGTCTGCTTGGAACTGCCAAATTCTCTGTGTTAATCTGTTTAAAGCAGATTCCTCCTCCATTCCTAATGTCCAGAATCTAGTGGGTTCTTCTAAGAATAGTATAAATCAATTAAAGAACAGTTTGAAACTCCTAAAGACAACATCTACTCTCAAACTAATAATTCCAGGGTTGCCAGGGACAGAACTTTCAGCCATCAAATGCCTGAGTAAACAGGAATTTTTTTTTAGGGGAGGAGTAACTTCTCCTCATAATTAATAGTCAGGGATACTGACACACCTCACTAGGGAAGGCATTCCACAAATATAATGCCACAGAGAAGGCCCTGTTAGGGGGGTCACCACCAAACAGGCAATGGACAGGGCAGTGATAAAGATAAATAAATGCAATACGCATCCCCAAAGTCTGCCTGCTGTTGCTCAGATTATTTCATTGGAGGTGCCTGATTATCAGGAGAGATTCCAGAGTTAGCTGTTCTGATGAACTTTGTCTACAATGAAATCTTGAATTTCCTCTATAGATGCTTTACAGCCCACAATACAATCAGCAAACAGCCAGGTGGGATGTTTTGCCATAAAACCTGACTGTTATTAAGCAATAAATATTATTTAACATCTCAATAACAATGAAAAGTTCAGTCACTGAGCTGTCTTTTCAGATTCATGCAACGAATCCTTGCCAATAATTTGCTGACATGCCCATTATTATAACACTTAAGGGGGGCACAAAACTCCCCCCTTTTTTTGTTTAACCATCAACATCATACCAAAGCCTTGCCAGCAGTACTGGGAAAGAATCCAGAACTCATGGAGCAGCAGGAAAGCATTCTGAACTGAGAATAAATTACTGCCTTAGTGAAAGCATTCATGAGTAGGTAAATTACAGTTCTTTTCAGGAACAAAAGGACATCTCTTTCTGCAACAATTTGGGCATAGATATATTAGTTCAAGGGAACTTGCCCAACCATAATAATAATAATAATAAACCCCTCACACAATGACATCCAATGTTAGAGTTACAAAAAATTATCAAAACAACTTTTCCTGGCCTGAACTATTTCAGCGGTGTGGGGTGGGTAGCATTTTCCAATGCTTCCAATATTCCTTGTGCATCACCACCATGCTTAAAACATCATGGGGAGGGCAGAGGGAAGCAAACAAATTCAGGTATGCAAATGTTTCAGCACATCAGGGGAAAGGATAGAAAGTTTCACTTCCCTGACACACTAAGGACCCATCTGCACATGTAAATCACATGTAAACTGACATGGCTTCCCCCACGGAACCCTGTGAACTGTAGTTTATTAGGGATGCTGCGAAACATTAGGAAAACACTGTTCCCCTCATGGAACTACAATTCCCATAATTCCTTGGGAGGAGTTACAGATAGGTAGCCGTGTTGGTCTGCCATAGTCAAAATAAAAAAAATCCTTCCAGTAGCACCTTAAAGACCAACTAAGTTAGTTCTTGGTATGAGCTTTCGTGTGCATGCACACTTCTTCAGATACCTTCGTATCTGAAGAAGTGTGCATGCACACGAAAGCTCATACCAAGAACTAACTTAGTTGGTCTTTAAGGTGCTACTGGAAGGAATTCTTTTATTTTGTCCTTGGGAGGAGTGATTGACTGTTAAACCATTTTTTTGAGAATTGTAGCTCTATGAGAGAAATGCCGTATTTTTCGCCCTATAGGACGCACTTTTTCCCCTCCAAAAATGAAGGGGAAATCTGGGTGCATCCTATGGGGCAAATGCAGGCTTTTGCTGAAGCTTGGAGAGGGAGAGGGGTCGGTGCGCACCGACCCCTCTCGCCCTCCAGGCTTCAGGAACACATCCGCAGCCTAGGCAGCCCTGTGAGAGGTCCGGCAGGGATGTCTAGGCTGCGGATAGCAGCCTGCTGCCCAGCGCGAGGGGCACCCTGAAGCAGAGTGCCCCCCGCGCCAGGCAGACATCCGCAGTGTGGGGAGCCTTGCAGGAGTTCCCCGCAAGGCTCCCCACGCTGCGGATAGCAGCCTGCTGCCCAGCGTGAGGGGCGTCCTGAAGCAGAGCGCCCCCCGTGCCAGGCAGACATCCGCAGTGTGGGGAGCCTTGCAGGAGTTCCCCGCAGGGCTCCCCACGCTGTGGATAGAAGCCTGCCGCCCCGCAGGGGGGGACGCCCTGATGCAAAGTGCCCCTCGCACAGGGCAGACATCGGCCAGCCCCACAAGCTCGGGGGACAGCAGGGAGGCGCAGCGCCGTCATCCCGCTGTTCTTCGACCTGGTTCTGTTTCCCCGACCTGCTTTTGGGGGGGAAATAAAGGGGGGAAATTCCTTTATTTCCCCCGCGAAAAACTAGGTGCGTCCTACGGGACGGAGCGTCCTATCGGATGAAAAATACGGTACATAATTTTCTCATATTCCGAACTTAAATTCACTTCTAAACATTTCAGCACTATTTTGTGATTCCACCCCCCACTATACCCATTTTGTCTGCAGTTTTGACTAAAATAGATATTTTTGCAAGCATTTTGCCTATTATAATGCATTTTGATGTTATTTCCTTGATATAAGTATTTTGTACACTTTCTGACATTATTTGATTAGGTAATCGCTTTGAAAATTTGGAGAAATGCTGATTTCACAGGATAACCTGTTTCAGTTTGTGTATTGCTTCTAGAAGTTTGAAATTGTAGAATCATAGAATTGTAGAGTTGGAAGGGAAAACAAGTAGTTTCTCATTAAAATGCAAACAGAGTTGTATTTCTGCACTGTTCCTATGTTGATCACCAGACAGGGAAATGCTTCTTTAAAGACTCAAAAATCAAATGAGATGAAACCTAAAATGAAGTCTCCAGAATTCAAAATGGAAATCTATGCAACCATAATTAAAATTAGGAGGAAAATCTTTGGAAAATCCAACGAAAAAGTTCCAGAATTTTAAGTTCTCTCTCACCACTGTAGGCAGTTGGTACATATGATGCTGCAGCTTCCTTGGGTCATAGTTTCTGTGGAACCTTTCAGCATATTTTTCTTTATAAAGTCTAACGCAACTGGCCAATTGATCCCAAACATAAAACTAAGAAGCAGAACAACCACGAGCCTTTGTGCTCATTACAATAACAGCATGGTTTTGTTCAACAGCTAGGCAGGACATTTGAAATTGAACTTGCAACTAACTGTGTGTATTACAGGAATTACGTTACATTTAGGCTGTCACTGTAACTAATGTTTGCACACCCTCGGCTAGTGGGTAACTTTTGACTTGTTTCCAGGGGTGACTGAAGGGTTTCGTTACAAACAGTAAATGGATGCCCCAGGTAGCTTTCGGGAGGGTGTTACAAATGAAGACAGATTTTGCCTTGGAAATAGCTTCTTCACTTTTCTTTTTTTTTAAGGTGCATAGTGGTCACAATTGTTATTACCCTACAGAAGGGATTATTTCCTAGTAAAACAAAACACAGTGTGAAAAAGTGTCTTGCACTTAGTACAAATTATGCATATTCTCTATGATGTAGAAACACTGAAAAGCACAGATTGGACTGATTTTACACAAATGAAGCCACTCTCTCCATTGACTAATAGACTGCATGCTGATATCAGATGCACTTTGGGGCATCTCCCAAGGCTTAAACTGCAGCAGGGATAGCATCTCCAACCCCAAAAGCTCCTTGACCATGCCACTTCTCCTGCTGCAGTACACCTGCCATATATAATTTATTTATTTAATTTCTATCCCACCTTTTCTCTGGGGAGATCAAGGTGACATTCATGGTTCTCCCTCTCATTTAATCCTCACAACAACCTTGTGAGATGGGTTAGGGTTGAGAGTGAGTTACTGGCACAAGGCCATCCAGTGGCTGAGTGGGGATTGAAACCCTGGTCTCCCAGGTCATAGTCCAGCACTCTTGCAACATCATGATTGCTTGCTCTGATTCTGTTCAGAAGCATTTGAATGAGGTGCTCAGGGTTTACTCATGGCATCCCTGATTATTGCCCTCCTACTTCATCAGCTGCACGTGTAGACTGGGACTCAATGGAAAAAATCTAATCCCACAGAAGTTTGTCCATATCTGCTGCCCCATGGGCTCAGGTGGGCAGGATAAATATAAGTAGTGCTCAGGAACCACTTGTAAGATTTGTTGTGATGGGGCACATGGAACAAGCACATCTGAGACCTATTTTTAATTAAAAAAAAATATTCACAGAAATATGGTAAATCAGTATTTGGAAACCCTTCATGTCTGGATCAAGCAGCCCAGTTAAGGGCAGCCTGAGGGTATTCCAGACTCATGGGACTGGAGGCTTTCCAGCTCACTGTGAAGCAGATCAAGGAGAGTTCTAACCTTCTGCTGCTGCTTAATTCACATTAGCAATTCTTTGAATCTACCGGGGAACTTAGCAAAAACATTATCCTTTCCAATTCACTCAGCGTGAGTGAAGCGCAAGCACAGGGCCTGGGATGAAAGCATTTTCATGTTGTGATTCAGTAACATTTGCATAGGTGTGCAAACAATTTATTAGCATAACATGAAAACATCTCCTAAGAGCCTGGGTTTCCTATTTCTATAGGCCAATTCAACCTTCATAGGGCATTGCAGGGCAAAAATACGGTAGTCGGTCTCCACCAGACAAAAATTAAGTCGTCACACCTTATGCCAGATGTGAGCTGATTCAGTGCACAACTTCTTATATTTCTATTTCATCACCGCAAAGTGGAATAAACCATCTCTTGCATTAAGAGAGAGAAATCCCCCTCAGCATCTTTGTTTTAGGCACAGCCACACAGAGAGGAATATAAGGCTCAAGTGTTATCCGGCATTAGCATCACTATGCTGTGGATTCATATCAAGCCCAGATGCTGCAATGCTTTTATGCTCCCTAATGTTGCTTTTTCTTGCTTTTGCGTGGCATATTGTGTGCTTTCCCCCCCTCTCCCTGCCAAATGTGCACATCTGTTGTAACTTCTTCAAATAGGCCTCCTTTACTGCAATTAGGCCTTCTGAAGATTTGTCCAGCCATAAATCAGATCCATTGTAAAAGGAAAGGATAAAGTTTGTTTGTGTAGCTAATCAGCATCCTTTCAAAGATGGAAAGTTCTCTTGTACAAAGCTGGGAAACGGGTGGCTTTGGGAAAAGAAACTCTTTTCCCTTAACTCAGTGATAGCAGGCATGTACACAACTATCCAGAGCAATTTCACTCAGGAAAAGATTTGGGGATTGGAGGTGGTCCTTGAGAAAAGTTGCCTCCATGGCCCTCTCCCATACCAACGGCCCTCCCTTCTCAAACTCAGAAGATGGGAAATAGCTGTAACTCAGTGGCAGACCAGCATATCCATGTAGAGCTGAAAAAAGATTTCAGTCTGAAGCTCTGAGAGTCAGTGCCAGTCAGTGTTGATTGAACAAGATGGACCAATGGTGTAGCCTGATGTAAGGCAACGTCATATGCTCCCATCTTCCTATCCAAAAGAGAAGACAACAGCCACAACAGTGAGAGTCTTAATTATTAGGATGCTATTGCCTAACCATTAGTCCTAATGATGAAACATCAACTGATTGGTGTGATCAGTGTGGACATTTAACCCACAGCCTTTCCTTTGTTACTACCATATGTGGTGGAAGTTTTCCCAAGTGTGGGAGATTATGGTAAATGGTAACTAATAAACAAGGGAAGGGCAAATTGCAGCCCTCCAGATATTGGTGGACTGCATCTCCCATAACACCTCACCATTGACTATGCTACTGGGGATAACAGCTTACCAGTGATAAATGAGCATTTTCAAACTAGAATAATGATTAACCTATTAATTACTATTTTATGTATACCTAAACTATGTCAGATGCAGGGATTGTACATGTAGTGAGTACCTTTTACTCCTTCCTTTCCACAACTGTCAGTCTTGGTAGGCCAGTATGGCAAGAATCTTGATGGCAACAGAGAATTGTTGCTGTTATAGAAAGATTGGATTGTTTTTAAGATGTAGATTTCAAGAAAAAGAAGTGCATCTTAGTCTAACTTTCACGTGCACTGCTGTCACTATTCTAAATTTTATGAGAATCTATATGTACATATGCATAGCTGTAATGCTAAGGACAGAAGTCATTGTTTTGATTTTTTTCTCCACCCAATTCTACCATCAGTCCAATGTTATCCTGCTGAGTCAAATCTGCACTTCCAGAAGTAGTGCCTCTGGAGAGAACAGCAAGAGGCACCTCTATCAGAGTGGAATGAGTCATTTCTGCACAGTGGGGATGAGACAGATTAACGCCAGCCTGAGAAGGAACCAGGGAAGAGAGGCTGGTGGTGTCCTTTAGAACAGGAAAATTATAGCACAAAAGACAAAGTATCTAGGTAGATTTATTTCTCACTCTGCTGCAAAAGGATGAGGGTTAGTTGCAATTTGAATTGCTGTGAATTTCACCTAAAGTGAAATGGGGAGACCCCTGGCAAATAACCGAGATGCTGTGGGAAATGCCCCCTCCCCTAAAAGAGATTTAAGTAAAATGAGCTGAAATTTGTCCTGGTGGTCCACACACCATTATATTTCTGATGAGATTCCATAAAAATGAATTCTCAGGCTGAATCTGGCAGTTCCCATTTGGTCAAAACACCACGAGCAAGTTGAGGGAAATGAAAACAGTTTCCACAACACTTCCAAATTCTTGGAAGGGTAGAAGAGAACGTCTGCACACATTTTTGTCCTCATTTTAACAATTGGATAGACTGAGTAAAGAGTTGTGCTGTGCTCAGCTCTGCACTCAACCTCCACCACCTCAACATTGAGGGGGCCGAAAACACCTCTGCTCCGTAGAATTGGTGCTCCTGCTGATAGGTGTTGTAGTCCATCATCATCTGGAGAGAACCCCATTGACTACTCTAGCTACAGGTATTGCCACCGAATTTTCCGCTAGGCAAATCTGCTTGGGCTAAATACCCAAGTTTATTTCATTATTATTTTAAAAAAATGCTTCAATGAATCACTGGCATTATTTCTCAAGAAGAAGAGTTTCCATGATTCTGTTCATGTGCTCTTAGCGGGTACGGTAAGCAGCATCTCAAGGTATACTGCAAAATTAGCACTT
Source organism: Podarcis liolepis (assembly GCF_965112155.1). NCBI lineage: Eukaryota > Metazoa > Chordata > Lepidosauria > Squamata > Lacertidae > Podarcis > Podarcis liolepis. The sequence continues at coordinate 49,755,800 of NC_139561.1, read as the reverse complement.
TCCTGACAATCTCCATGGTTATCCTCCAGAGACATTTGGCATATCACCTGCTACATTCCCTGCAAATCAATACCATGGTGTCTCTTTGGGCAGCTGCCTATTGATGGAAAGTGGAATTAGCATGAAAGAGCAGCCACGGACTGTGCAAGATAATCTGTCTTTATTTATTTTTTTTGCCTTCTCTTCCTGGACTCTCTCTCTGTTATGCTTATGTTATTACCAGGGAAAATTGCTTCCCTTTTCACTGCCCTTTTGGAATTTCAAACAAATTACTATCACGCATAATTGAAATGTTAGCCTTCCTGGTGGTGCCGAGATTAAACTTGAATGCTGTCAAACTCATAGCAGTTACTGCAACAAACAACCACAAAAAAGCAGTTACTGGGGAGGTGTGCGGGGAGAGGCATGCTGAATTAATCAAATGTGTTCCTTTCAAGAACTTACAATTCCAGAGGGAGATGCATAGTGTGACAAGGGGGAACTGAAAGCTTTTAAAGCTCTCAGGCATGCAAAAGACTGCCACCTACTGGCCTGTAAAAAATGCAGCTCAAAGCAAACGTTTCGGTTCCAATTCAACATGACGAAGCCAGGAATACATGTTCAAAGTAGCAATAATATCCTGATGCATGTAAAATATGAATGAAAGGAACTTGGATTTCCCAAGCATAGACAAATGTCCCTCACTGCTTCAAGAAAACTCTCTAAAGGGCTCACTTTCAGTTATCCCCCTCCAATAATCCAGGTGTCTAGTAATTCTAAATTTCTAGACATATGGAATTCTGATTCTGCACAAGTCCTTCATTTCTTAGTCTCTCTCTCTCTCTCTCTCTCTCTCTCTCTCTCTGTCTCTCTCTCCTTGCCTTCTGCAAGCACAGATGCAAGTTTCTAGCTGCTAATGGAAGCACACCCTCCCCAAAATCTTAGTCTGAAGTGGAAATGGGGACTTCCACAGCCCAATATTCATCTCATATGCAGCATGGTTTATCCTATACTTCAGGGACATCCAACGCCCAAGAGACTGCGATCTACTCCCGGGGGGGGGGGACCAGCAGTGATCTACCCATTATTGGGGGGTGGGGGTGGCGGCAGGTCAAAGTTGTTGACCTTTTTTAAACAGTAAGTGTGCAGAGTTAAGATAAATCGCTCAACAACAACACAGCCACTAACAGACAAACGACACACTAAACGCGACACAGAGAGAGACCGAGGGGGGAGGGGTGGCAGAGACATGATTCTAAACAACGCGAGCAATAATGATCCTGTGACTGACCATGATCGACCACGATCATCCGGGGATCGACCTGTCAATCACGGTTGGCCAGTTGGACACCCCTGCTATACTGGAATGCAGCATGTTTGGTCAGCAAGAAGCAAACATGCCCCATGGTCAGACTTTACTAATAGTTAGTGGGTTGTATCCAGTTGGTGCCCTTGCTTGAGGTTGTTGAGTTGTTGTTGTTGTTTTTAATGCAGTGGGAAATTGCACTAATTGACTTTTTATTATTATTTAGTTGTATGGTGTAAAGGAAACCCCTGTGCACCATAATTTTGTATTTCAAGGAGATAGGTCCGTTGCTTTGTACAATTCTTTCTCCTTGCTTATTGGCACATCCCAGTGTTAAACCCAATGAGACTGTCAGGGGGTTTTGGTTTGCTTTATTGTTTAGATTTACGGGTTGTGCTCCAGTGATAAATATGAGCAGAACGTGGGAAGATCCACTTGTGGGCCAGGTGTAGGCTGAGTTCCTGCCAGCAGTAGTGCAGCTTCAGGCTTAATTAACTATACTGGCCCCTGTATATTGGCATAGCTTAACAGGAGGGAGCAATTTAGATATTAGTCCAGCCAGCATATAGACACTAAGGGTTTAAAGTATATAAATCTCTCAGATTGGGGGCTGACCTTGGAGCTTTGAGACTAGCTCTGCCCAGGAGGGTGCTGCATTCTGGCCAGCTGGAGGCTCTCAATTATCAGTCCCTAGAGCTCCCAATAACTGAAGGGGGAAGTAGTTTGTCTTCCTTATGCCTTGTTATTCTACATAAAGACTGTTCTCCTGCTTTTTATTCTGTATTCAAGCCTGCTACTTAATAGAAGCACTGAACTTCACTCCACCAGTGTTGTTACTGCCACTGAATCAAAAAAAAAAATCCTTGCTAGACATATGGCTACAGGTTAGACTTCTGAGGCAAGTGAAGTTAAAAAGTCTTGGCTATTCTTTCTACCAAGGAAACACTCTTTGCTTTTTTGCTTCTGTTCTGTTGAAGAGCATGAACTCTTGTAATATAAGCAGTGGCTTAAAAATGGTAATTTGCTAATGGAGGATTAGTGTCTAAAGCCCTAAGTGACTCAGGCTTCAAATATCTGGCCCCAATTATCCAGTGGATGCCTGGGTGGAGCCTAGGATGTCACATGGATGGAGCCTAGGAGGTCAGAAGGGTAGAACCCAGGAAGTTGATCATTTTGAGGTCACCATCCTCTTCCCTTGCTATCTATCTTCTGAGAAGAGAGAGAGAGAGAGAGCAAGCAAGCAGAAGAATAGGACAAAAATATTTCTGCCTTACCTCCCTAGCTTTTTCTATGTGAGATAATTGCTTGGGTCTTTTAAAACTGTTTCCACACCTTGAAATCAGGTGATGGAATCTACTGGCTGTGGTTTTTTTATGACTGGCTAATCAGAAAAGATGGACGGAAGCTTCTTAGCAAGGGTGGCACAAGATGTTTTGATGCCTGAGGCAAAATGTCCCACTTATATCCTTGCAATGGGAGAGGCGAAGCTCTGAAAGAGGTTTGCCACCAGTCCCTCTCCGTCGCTAGGGGTGGGATGGCAGAATGCCTCCCTTCTTGCCTAGTTGGAGAAAGTGACAAAGCTGGGTAGTGGAATGCTGTGCCCCTCTGTAGCCACTCCTCCCTTACCTGTGTTGCTTCTTTGCAGCTGGGGGAAGTGGTGGGGTGGGCAGGGTGCCTGTGGGGGCACCACCTCTTGTTCCCACCAGGATGTTCCCACCATCCTGCCTCATGGGTGACAAAAAACATATCAAAATCCCAATGAGTGCCTTGCATTTAAGGGGAAGTGATATTGCTTTGGTGTAATCTGTGCTCAAGAGGAAAGTGTGTCACTGAGTCAGAAGATTTCAGAGAGCCTCTGTGGTCTACTGGCTACAGTGTTGAGAAATCAGGGTTCACATCCCCCAACATGGCCATGAAGCTCACTGGGTGACTTTGGCCACTCATTGTCTCTCAGTCTAACTAACATCACAGGGTTGTTGTGGGGATTAAATGAGGAGCTAGAGAACCATATTGTTACATGCCACACCAATCAAGAGTTCCAGGAGTGGTTACCTGTCTGTGTTTCCTTTTAGAAAATGAGGCATAGCTTGCTCCGTCTTCCATGTGACAACCCTTTAGATATTTGAAGATGGCTATCATATTTCCTCTGTCTCCTCTTTTCCAGCCTAAACATACCCGGCTTCCTCAATCGTTCCTCATAAGGCTTGGTTTCCAGACCCTTGATCATATTAGCCGTCCTCTGCACACATTCCAGCTCATCAATATCCTTCTTAAACTACAGTGGTGCCATTTTAGCTAATGGGGCCTCCTGCTGCTGCCACGCTGCCGGAGCATGATTTCTGTTCTCAGCCTTGGGCCAGTCCACTTTATCCCCTGCCTTAAACTGCAAATCAAAGTCTTGCTCCAAGTCCTTATCTGCAGGCACCTTTTTCAGAATCAGCTGGCCCAGTCTCCCCAAGTTGGCAAGCCAGGAATTCCCCCTCCACTTACTCCCAAAATCTCTTGAACACTTCAAGGATGTAAACAAAGACAGGTAAGCTTCCCAGTGGCTCTTGCCCACAAAACCCATAGGACCATGAGTGACCCTGGCTGCTGGAGCCTGCTTAAGGGCTACACCCTGTGTAGGCTTGAGGCACTAAAGGGGGGAGGTCATTGTTTTGTTTTGTTTTGGTCTCACCCAATTCAGCAGGAGCTGGCTGCTCTTCTCCCTTCTCTGCTGCAATGCACACAGGAAAACACCACCTTTTCTGTGGGTTCTGTGTGCCCACAGGCACCTCTAAGGCCTCCTGCTCCCCCTTTTACGCCGTGGGCTTCCAAGGGTTGGATAAAACACTTAGAAACAGCTCCTCATTTCCAGGCAGCCAGCCCATCTCCAAAGCACCTTCCTCCTACACCTCTTTTTCCACAGCAGGCTCCTTAGAGAAAGAAAAAGTGTGATACAATTAAATAATAAATGCGATACAATTAAAAAACAAAAGATATGTGTGTGCAGGCAAGATTACACACATGCATGCCCCCACATCTTACACATGCACGCACACACACAGACACACACAGACAGGGAAGAGGACATGGAAGGGGGGGACATAAACATCAAGCAAACTTCAGTTGTCACTTGTTGGGATCATTAACTAGGCATGTCCAAAATAAAATGCTGAGTGCAAAAGGACATGTCATGCATTCTATAAATTATGTGGCCAGTGAACCTATTAAAGCTGACAGTGAAGGGGGCTCTGAATTGGTGAAGAGTCTGATTACACCTCATTCTTTATTCCCTATTGACTTTGGATATGCCATACCTTTCCATTTCCTGGAGAAATAAATTAAAAGTCAGAAGTAATTTGCCTGATGGAGGGTGCAGGTAGGATTCTTTTCTCTTTTTTTACACTGTGGAACATTTGCACACTGAGAAATCCAATTTAACCCCTAGATGGGGGATAGCTTATTTTCTTTTGTTGACAGCTTTGTGGCAGCTAAAATAGGAACCTGATTAAACGGAGACAGTGAGAGATTGAGGTCTTGTTCTAACAGGAGGAGGATCAAGGCCTCTAATCTCATCTCCCTCTACACTGAGATGAACTGCAGGTGCTGGCAGTGAGATAAGCCTCGCCTCTTTCAAACTATCAAAAGACCGCTCAGCACCCACCCACGCCATGAAGTGTTGAGTGAAGGAAATACTTTTTTCTGTAAAGAGGCATGGACATAATATCGCTTACATCAATTCATGGTTCTCCAGGTACAAAAACCCAGCATGGTGCTATGGAGCACAATTGGATCTGGGTTAAAATCCCCGCTTAGCTCTGAGGCTTAAAAGGTGCCTTTGGACAAGTCATGAAATAGGATCGTAGAATTATAGAGTTGGAAGGGACTGCCAACCGTCATCTAGTCCAACCCCCTGAGATACAGGAATCTCAATTAAAACATGCACGTCAGATGGCCATCCAACCTCTGCTTTAAAACCTCCAAAGAAGGAGAGTCCACCACCTCTTGTGGGAGTCTGATCCACTGCCAAAGAGCTCTTACTGTCAGAAAGTTCTTCCTGATTTATAATTTTCTTTCTTGTAACTTGAAGCCATTAGTTCAGATCCTGGCCTCTGGAGCAGGAGAAAACATGTGATAGCCCTTTAGATATTTGAAGCTGCCAATCATATCTCCTCTCAGTCTTCTCTTTTCCTGGCTAAACATACCCAACTCCCTCAACCACTCCTCATAAGGCTTGGTTTGTAGATCCTTGATCATTTTGTGTGTTTGTGTTTGTGTGCACTGGAGGAAATTCTTCCTTCATATCCTTGATTTCATTATGAAAAACCTCTGAAAAGTTACTGGTGTCAATTCAAGCCTTCAAGGCTTTGAGTAAATTTATTTTTCCCTCGTGTTAGGCCTGGACCTTTTTGCACAGTGAAAATGTGGATCTGTTATCTAAGGATCCATAGGAACACAGAAAGGTACCAAATACTGAGTCAGACCACTGAGCCATCTAGCTCAGTATTGTCTACACAGACAGGCAGTGGCTGTCTTAGGGATTCAGGCACAGGTCTCTCCTAGCCCATCCAGGGATTGAACCTGGGACCTTGTGCATCCAAAGCAGTTGTTCTACTACTGAGCTACAGAGCTTTCTTACTTTGGGTCTTGCATGCCAAATAATGCATCTTGGGGATGTGATTTATCTTATTCATTGACAGAATAATTACCTGGCAAGTGTCTAAATCTAGGATAAATTTCATCAGAGGAAAGCCATTCTTAAATCTAATTAATGCGTGAAGGGGTTAAAATAATAAAATAAACTGTTCCGCCAGGCTTGACTCTCCATGGGAGGGAATAGGTAATCCAGCCTTTGTTTCCTCAGTATACCTGAGAAGCTCAACATGTGAGGAGGTCTAGACTGGTAGCTCCAAGCTCAGACCGCATGGCTCTCACAAGGCACTAATGAGTTCCTATAACAATAATTTAGGAACTTTCACCACCGTAACAAAGCCAAGTTTTATTGCCTGTGTAACTTTTTCTTAATGCTGTATGGAAAAGCACATGAATCTAACCTTTGGAGAATTTGTAAGTAAACATTTTGTAAACTTACCAAACAAGTGGTCTTTTTCTATGCTAGAGGAAGAGTTTGGAAGTCATAAGGGGCAATCTTAAAGGTCTAACAGCCTATCCATCCAGACTTTACTTTGCTTAGTATTTTGTAGTTTTAAATCTCTGCTAGGGCTTTCTCACCAAAGTGTGAGAGGAATTCTCTTTTTATAAGTCTCTCCCCCCCCGAACCAACAAAAAGTGGGCTTAGTAGTTGCATGAGAAGGGAAGGGAAAGCCTGAGGGGGTTTATGTGGATAGAGTAGAGGTTCCCAAGCAGAATGAGCAGGGAGGCAGAGACCACCTAATATTACAAATTATCATTAAAACCATAAAATCTAACCAATAACCAAGTTAATGAAACAGCACTTCAGAACAGCTATGCAGTAGCATTAAGAAATTGAATACAATGCTGAAATTTCATTTCACGATCCACAATGGGTGAAACTACCATAATTATGAAATTAATCATGTAACTAATTTCAGTGCATCTCAGTGGAAGTAAAATGTCAAACACAATGTAGAAAATAACAATTATTTATGTAACATTTGCACTAAAAAAAATAACAACAACCAAACAATGGCACTCATATTCACTTGCTCGGATTCTTATCCTAACCTCTGACAAAAATGCAAATTGTGGCACTTTCTGGTCCCATTTCTGTTTGTTTGCAATGGAGTTCTCTGCCTTGCCTAACATAAATAAAGAAGCATGAATTAGGCAGTACAATCTGGGACATTTTTCAGAGCTGTTGTGGTAATGCTATCTGCTGGAAGCACCAGGATAACTGAAGGACCTTCCTTGCTCTGACAAGTAAAGGTGGTGATAACTGGGATTTTTACAGTGCAGTTATGTCTGTTAACTTTCAACATATCTGCTCAGAAATATTTAAGAATTTTTTAAAAAACGGCTTTTAACAAAGAGAGTTCAAACTAACCAAAGAATCATAACTGATAAGATAAATCAGCTAGTTTAAAAGTTTGCGTGTTTGTGGTGTGTGTGTGTGTGTGTGTGTGTGTGTGTGTGTATTTAGAGCATTAGCGACTGGTTTCTTTTATTGGTCATAGCTTTCTTTCCAAGGGAGAAAAAGTGGAATATTTGTTTGTTTGTTTACAAACAAGTATTTATATAGCACCATCTCATAAAATATCAGGGCAATGTGCAGAAATAGAAAAACAAAATATTGATTAAATTATCAATAATACATTCTTTTTACACTCCACCTTTCCCCAGCATCTTTTTCTACCTATGGCACTGAAGAAGGGAACAGTATAAATGTAACCTTCTTAGCAATGTTCATTTGTTCCTGCACCCCTCTCTACCTGTCTTTCCCTTCAAAGAATGAACACAAGAAAGAAATCTTGTTAGGAATTCAGAGTAAGATTAGAGGAGACATTTCAAAGGACATACTTGTAGATATTTATCTAATATACCCTGAGGATAATTATATCAGAAATCCACATAGGACTAAAACTAAGCTGATTATGTTCAAGTAATGGAGCAGTAATTTTCCTCTGCCCAAACTACAGCAATGTTTATTGCCTTATTATTTCAGAAATGGCATGATTATCATAAAACACCCAAATAATCAAGTTTAGAAAAAAGTGCACCCCCATCTCCAGCATAGCTACATTATTTATTTCATGTATGGGGCTGTTTGTTGGGGGGGGGGTAATTACCAAAATGCTTTCTTGTTTTATTTTGGGAAGTAGGATGGATGGAAACACATTTGTCAACTTCTAAGCTTAAGGGAAATGCGGATATTGCTCCTACAGGTTAATATTAATTACTGACTTCTGCCCTCCCCCTTTGATAAGCATCTGATTGATATTGGGTACATGTACATAAAACCCATTAAACTTTAAAGTAATGCAAGTCTTCAGGTTGAATGCAGAAACTTATGAGGTGGCACTGGAAATGTGACAGCCTTCACCATAATCAGAATTTGGGTGCCTAGTTAAAACTATGGAATTCACTACCATAAGGTAGGGAGGGCCACCAATTTGGGTGACTTTAAAAGAGGATTAGGCAAATTTATGGAGGATAAGACTATCCATGGCTACTAGACACGATGGCAGTATTGCACCCACACTGTCAGTGCCGCTGGGTGCCACTTGTATAGAGATCTGGTTGGCCACTGTGAAAACAGGATCCTGGACTAAATAGGGCTTTGGCCTGATCTGGCAGGGCTCTTCTTATGCTCTTAACCCATATGAAATTATATCAAGGTGAAGCTATGAAATTAGACCGAGAGCCATATGCATCCCTAGGCCCATACGTGGTTGATCCATGTGCTACAGTCACTTATGAGGAACAAGCCTTGTAAGAAATGGTTGAGGGAGCTGGAGATGTTTAACCTGGAGAAGACTGAGAGATGATATGATAGTCCCTTTCAACTATCTGAAGGGCTGTCGCATGGAAGATGGTCTGAGCTTGTTTTCTGCTGCTCCAGGAGGTGGGACGTGAGCAAATGGATTCAAACTGCAAGAAAGGAGATTCCAAATAAAGATTAGGAACAGCTTCCTGTCAGTAAGAGCTGTCTGACAGTGGAGAAGACTACCTTGGAAGATGGTGAACTCTCCTTTGGGTCCCTTCCAACCATACAATTTTGTGATCTTAGGACTTTTCAGCCCTGCCTTGGACTGAATGAAGAAATGAGAGAATGAACTTTGTGTGCAATACTCAAATATCACTCTTCTGAGCATCACTTTAGAAAGCAACCTACCCCCCCCCCCAATTTCTCAAGAAAGAAAGTTTGCCAAACAGCAGTTCGTACCAACTAACCAGCATGGTAGAATTCTACTGAGTGCCTCCAATTGATGTCTATTAAAAGTGCAAATCTGTTCATCTCTGATCTGACTCCCCATGAAGAACCTACAAAGGAACTTGAGTCCATTAATTCAACAGCCAGCTGCTTCCACACCACTTAAAATTAAGCAAGGTTTGACCAGATTTTGATAGCATAACTCAGTGGTAGCTATTGAAAACCAATTAAAAAATACGTATGTACTTAGTTTTAAATATTCATGTTATTGAACCATTTCCACTAATGGCACAAATGACAACATAATATCTGACTGTAACAGTTGGCGGAAGCCATTCTCAAGTAGCAGTTGAACAAACAAAGATGAATTTTAATTTGCAATGCCGGCTGAGCTGTAATAAAAAGTTATATTCCAACTGTGGGGGGGAAATGCAGCACAGCTTGCTGTAGAATTATTTACAGATGTGTATCTGATTTTTTCACCCCGTCTTGTCCTTATCCACACCAGATACACACATGCTATTTTGTAGTTCTGTGGAATTTTATTTATGTCTTTTATCTTCCATTTCACAAATGATAACTGTTTGTGGGTAGCACTGGAAATCTGAAGTTATGCCTGAGACATCTTCATTTTATGAATCCTGCAGTTGGGCCTGCCTGAGAGATATAATATTCCTCTGCCTCACAATCCTCCAGTCCATGTATTCTGACCATAATCCCAATTTCCTTTCTAATGGCTATATCTAACATTCCCTTGAGCTAATGGATGGCAGAGTTTAAAGGCTGCACAAGAAAGGAATCCAATGCAGCTGTTGCACCAGTGGAAACTTGTGCAACATCTGTTTTTTGTTGTTCAATCTGATCCACTGTACAACAACCTTTGGTAATGTACTTGTGTTTTCTCTTGTGCAAAGACCTTCTGCTGGTGTGGAACAATCCACAGATGGGGACAACCCACAGTATCTCTTCATCGGTGAATTGATGCTTTCCTCTCCTTTCTTGGATAATCACACCTTTCTTCAGGGTCATCCAAAACATTAGGTAGAGTGAGGTGGCTGCCACATCAGGCAGCAGAAACTGAGGTATGTGTGAGGGTCAACAGTGGTGGTCCACTAACCCTCCTTGAGTCTCCTGGCTTTTCCCTTTGCTGCAAGGCAGAACCATGTATGTGCCACATAATCTTTCCTGTGCCCACTAAGCTTGCCTGCTGCCTTAAGGCACACTGGAGGGTGCTAGCAGAGGCGGATGTAGGGCAGGCTGACCGGTTCCACCACACTGGGCACTGAGCCTAGGGGGTGCCACAGAGTTGCAGCTATGATATAGTGAATTGAGCAAAATGGAAGGCAAGAGGTATGGGGGGAGGCCCAGGGCTCTGCTGACATTTTAAGGACCAAAGTCTGCCTCTGATTCTGCCCTGTTGTCAGTAAGCACAACTTCCATATGTTTATAGTGCTGTAGCGCTCTCTCTCCCTCGGCTCCTCTCTCTCCCCCTCATTCATTCATTGGTAGAACTTTGCGCCCTATCTCATGTATGGGCAGAATTTAAACTGGAATCTGCTGGTAGATCTCCAGGTACTTTGCAATAGATCAGCATAGGTTAAACTGCATTTTCAATCTAGTGTACTGCATTTCTAAAGTGAAAGGTGGGTCATGGCAACTTTTTACCTTAGGGGACATAAAAAGGTAAAGGACCCCTGGCAGTTAAGTCCAGTTGCGAACGACTCTGGGGTTGCGGCGCTCATCTCGCTTTACTGGCCAAGGGAGCCGATGTTTGTAAGCAGACAGTTTTTCTAGGTCATGTGGCCAGCATGACTAAGCTGCTTCTGGCTAAACCAGAGCACACAGAAACACTGTTTACTTTCCTGCCAGAGTGGTACCTATTTATCTACTTGCATTTTGACATGCTTTCGAACTGCTAGGTTGGCAGGAGCTGGGACCAAGCAAAGGGAGCTCATCCCGTCACGGGGATTCAAACTGCCAACCTTCCATTCGGCAAGCCCTAGGCTCAGTGGTTTAAAGCACAGTGCCACCCGCGTCCCTTAGGGGACATAGATAATCACATTATTACAGAATGTATGCAGAGCTGTATGGATAGATCATGATGATATATGCAAACTTGAAAATCTTGTTGTTGTTGCCGTAATGGCTCCATCATCTCAAAATGACCTGGCAACAATTCCTCAGTGAGGAATTCCTGCTCACAAAACCCTGGTTGGGCAGGTTCTTAATGCCACCAATTACAGAGTAACAACGGAGGCTGGAAGTTACTAACTTGCCCTTTGAAGGATTATCTACCCCACAGATAGACTAGGAGTAGGAGTCCAATTTTTAAGCAGCCTAATACTTCAAACCCAGAATTATTCAGTGGCTACGTTTTAATTCCCCTATTCTGTGGCCCACCAACCAGCCTCAAATACATACATTTTGCTGTAATATCCCTTTTTTATTCCTTTTAAAAAATGTATTTAGTAGCAGACACTTTTGCTGCTCCTCAAATCGTTTAATTTCTCAAAGTGATATCCGTGTGTTTCTCTGAAGATGACATTGTGATGCAGAGAGACCTGAAGTGAGAGGTAATGGAAGGTAATGAAAAAGTCAGCAATAGATGAGATGATGCTATGATGTGAGGACAGGCAAAACAAAACATTTAATAGAAGTCTGTGGAGCTGGAATTAGCCACTGTGAAAGAATGAGCTGCATATGTCAGGGAAGCAATAATCTCATTGTCACTGTGTGAGCGAGTGGAGGGAGACTGCCAATGTGGTGAACATCTCTGACTTTGCCAGCTCCTTTCACACCTTGGGAGGGATGGCACTGAAGCTATGAAAGATGAGTGGGCTTTTTTGGCATGTGTATGAACAATGAAACATAGCATTACTCAGGGAGTCAGACCATTGAGCCAGCTTGTACAGATCTGATCTACACTGACTGGCAGCAGCTCTGAATGGTTTCAGACAGGGGACATTCCCTGCTGTACCAGTATATGCCAAGATTTTCTGCATGCAAGACAGGTCTACCACTGAGCTACAGCCCTTCCCAGCAAAAACAAACAAACTCAGAATAAATGCTCTGTGCTGCATATAAGAGATGGTGAGCAAATTTCCTCCAGTCTATTCAGGGATCCCATAAATTAAATGCAAGTGTTGAGAAGGGATGGTTGGTGAATGCTACCTAATTCTGAGTGCATTTTTATACCTGTTCACTTAATGGCAAATAATAAAGCTATCAGTCATCTCATTTAATATCGTTGGAATAAGTTACAAACTTAATTCGTTCCGGAGGTCTGTTCTTAACCTGAAACTGTTCTTAACTAGAGACGTGCTTTCTCTAATGGGGCCTCTTGCTGCCGCTGTGCCGCCGGCACATGATTTCCGTTCTCATCCTGGGGCAAAGTTCTGAACTCGAGGTAACTCTTTGAGGTTAGCAGAGTTTGTAACCTGAAGTGTTTGTAACCTGAGGCATTTGTAACTCGGGGTACCACTGTACTTGATTACATACACTTTACACAGATCTCAAATATAGATATTGTGTGTGATTTTTGCTGCCTAAAATAAACCAAATCACAAGTATTCACAGGATCCCCAATCATGAGAAACTCTACACCCCTATTCAGTTGTTATTAAGCTCTACCTTAGGTAAGGTTCAGGACTGTGCACACCATTTCCACACTCTCAGACCCCAACTTACATAATTTTGCCACAGCATAAAAGGTAAAGGTAAAGGGACCCCTGACCATTAGGTCCAGTCGTGGCCGACTCTGGGGTTGCGGTGCTCATCTCGCTTTATTGGCCGAGGGAGCCGGCGTACAGCTTCCAGGTCATGTGGCCAGGATGACTAAGCTGCTTCTGGCGAACCAGAGCAGTGCACGGAAACACTGTTTACCTTCCCACCGGATGGTATCTATTTATCTACTTGCGCTTTGATGTACTTTCGAACTGTGCATGATGAATACAGGGTGGAGTGGAAATTGATGCCTTCTTATATCCCTACTTAAAAACCCTTTCAGACCTTCTCACGCAATAGAGGAAGCTTCAGAGTAGAGAGGGTGGGATCACCACACATAACCTTATTCCATCTCCATGAATAGGACTTATGAATGCCTGAAGGTGACTTACCATCTTGCTATATACTATATCAATGTGATCAGAATTATTCCAGAATACCAGATTCTTTCTGGTGTTGAATCTGTATTTGGGAAGTAATTTAAAATAATCAAAGTGGCAGGGAAAGGAATGGACTTTCTTCTAGACTGATTATTATTGCTATTGTTATTACTACTACCACCACCAAATGAAAAGAAAAATCTTCCAGCAACCATTTCTTCTTTCTCTTTCTTCCTGGAGTTCTTCATTTGAAAAGAATGTTATATGTTCCAACTTTCCTCCTGTGTCAAAGGGTCACCAGCATGTATTTGTGAAGCCTCGTGGGTGTCCTTTCAGTGTAATAGAGTTAAAATGCATTCAGAAGGTTAAAGCCAAGAGGGGACAAAAGAGAGAGAGAAAATGTCTTTCAAAAGAGAGAAATGTTGTGTACCACAGAAAGAACTGCCTGGGCTCTTAATGCACTTCTAAACATCATAAAATAGCTCTGTTGGCCCTCTCTACAGGGGTTCAATGAGTGGTAAACTAATAATAGAGGATAAAGTTAAAACAATTTGGTGACTAAAAAGTCCTATTCTTTTCTTATTTGATTTTTATCCCTTGTATTTAAAATATCAAATGCAAGGAATGTGAATTATAAATATAAGATATGGATAAATGCAAAATGCAAAAATAAATGCATATCACACTGAAATCTAATAGAGTATTTACTTAATTAGTATATTTTAATCCTTCAAAGAGCTACACTCTTCCCCCATTCTTTATGCTCACAGGATCTGCTATAGGTTGATTATAGCATTTCAGTGACAACTAAATATGAATTATGCCAGGGGGCTTTTATCTCTCTGTACTAAAACAGTAGCAAGAGTAGTGGCATCAACAGGGGGAAGACAAAGGGGAGACTTTACCCCCTTGTTGCCCTTCTCCCACCACTAGCAATGGGGACAGAGTGAGCGTGGGAAGGCTTGCAAAGCCTGCCCCGTGCACTTCACTTCACTTCACTTTCCTCCTCTTCACTTCCCTGATCAGCCGAACCATGGTCCAGGCAAGCCACAGAGGGAGAGCCAGGGCAGCTCCCCAAAAGCCATCCTGCTCTGTTGAAGCTTCTGTCCTGTATGTTACAGAGGCAGAAACAGCAGCATCAGTGTGATGTGTGCAGTGACAACACAGCAGAATGGTTGCTAGAGAACTGCCCTAGCTTGCCTGGGCTCTTCCTCTGTGGCGTACCTGGGCTGCCACCACCTGCATCACTCCCCTGGGCTGCTCACTCTCTTGCCTAACTGCTTGGGTTTCCCAGTTGCTGTTCTGTTGCCATGTAGTAGTTTACGTGGTCACCTATTGGATGATGCATGGTGACATTCTTATAATCTTCTTATATATATTTCAAAGGCTTCTAAAAAGACCTGTAACATTTCTGCCTTACTTTATTAATCTCTTCCAAATAAATAAATAAAAATCCACATTTTCCTTTCCATTTAGAACTCATGTAATACTTGGCATATGGAACATAAGAATATATGAGAGATAATAGTTTCTTGGAAGAGGGATTGCCCCTGCAGAAGCCACGCTGGTTCTGCTTCAGCAAAGCTTGTTCTTCTATATACAGTGGATGCTTGGGTTGCGAACGTGATCCTTGCGGGAAGCACATTTGCAGCCCGCAGCATCCACAACCCGCAGCGTTGTGTCTGCGCACACACAGGTCGCAATTCGGCGCTTCTGCACGTGCACAAGTGCCAAAACCCAGAAGTAACCCATTCTGGTACTTCTGGGTTCGGTGCGGTGCGCAACCCGAAATCGCACAACCCAAAGCGTCTGTAACACAAGGTATGACTGAACAAGGTATGACTGAACTCCCAGTTTTCTTGGGGCAGACACTACCCTGTAATTTCCAATATTCCCCTGGATCCCCATTTTCCAGTTCTCAGGTATGGAGGATGATCTGGGGGACAAGCTACATATTTTTGTTGGAATATCAGAAATTTCACATTTGAGATCTTTGATAACTTGAGTGGATGACATACAGACCTCGTGATTTGTCAATTTTTATTTCACTGTTAGACCTAGAACATCATCTTTTGTCACCAATATCTGCTTCAGTTTAGCAGATTCCCTGAAAAAGATAGACTGAGCTCTCCCCACTGGCGGAGGAAGGGGGTGGGGGAAGCGGCCTGCTCTGGGTGTTATGCTAGGTGGGGTACCATTGCAGTCGCCTCCCCGACGCGCACTGCATACTGCGCACCGCTGGGACATGCACTGCACACTCCGCACCTCCGTGCCATGCACCATGTATCACGCCCCCCACGGGCAGCATGCCACACCCCCAGGACATATGCCACGCCCCCGGGACACACACCAGCCATGCCCCCGCCTGTTCTCTGCCCCCGATGCTGGAGCATGCAGCTCCACCACTGACTCTCCCCTATAACTTCTGTTGTGGAGGCAGAAGCAAATGATTAATTCGGCTTTTCTGCAAGTTCCTTATCCTCCTTTAGCTGACATTTGACTCCCCTGTTGACACCCCTTGTCATCCAACGATGCAACCACAATCTCCTGCTGCTAATGTATTTAAATAGCTTCTCATTGGTCTTAACGCTTTTTAGCAATGTTCTTCTTTAATTCTTCTTTAGATCCCTCACTGCAAAAAATTGTGTTCCTTTTCATCCTTTTCATTTGGAGAAGGCTTCATTTGGAGAAGGCCTGATTAGCTCTTGTAGCTTCTTTGACTCTGCTCATTAACCACACTGGAATCCTCTTAACCCTCATGATCCCTTGCTTGATCTGCAGAATACACCCCACTTGACCTTGTTATTTTGTGTTTTTAAACAACTCCCAAGCACTTTTAAGTCCTCATATTTGCTCTCTATTTATTCACTTTTGTTTAAAATAAAGAAAATAATTGCTATTGGCGGTGGTAGTAGTGTCTCTGGGCACAGTTGACCGTTCAGGTGTTGGAGTTACATGCAATCCTGTGGTTCCACTTCCACAACAGGCTCCCACTTGCCAAACAGAGCTTCTCCTTCTCTCCTTTCTGTTGTAGCCTGAGCTGCAGATCCTCTGGAGCAGATTTTGGGAGCATGAAGGAAGAGGAGAGGAATGGTAATTTTTGATGTATGAGTTGAGCTCCATGCCAAGCTGCATCCCTTGATCTTTAAATACATTAAAAGACATAGGAACATCTGAAGATGCAATATACTATGTCAGGCCATCTAGAACAGTATTATCTATGGTGACCAGCAGCAGCTCTCCTGACCAGGAATCTTCCCAGCCCTATTTGGAGATGCCGGGGACTGAACTAGGGACCTTCTGCATGCAAATCAGATGCTCTGCCACTGAACCTTCCTCATACCGGCACTTTGAATTGTGCCCAAAAACAAATGGTGATAGCAGAAGCAGAAGCAGCTTTCGCCTGTATGCTTGTTTTGGAAATGAGAAGCAGGAGCCAAGTGTACAGGATGAAATGAAAGCCAGCTTTTTGTCTCCTTTCAATTAGATTTTGCATCTCTTACGGAGCAAATTGCAATAGTCCATCAGTAACGCAGGTGGGGGAGATATACAAACTGTTCATTAAGATGTTACTCTCTTTTTTTAATTGCTTCATAAAGTCATTCCATCCTAAGATAAATATAGGACAGAAAACATGGCTGTTTTAATTTTAGATCCATCACTGTGTTCAAGGTGTTTGAAAATCATGCAAAGGACACAACAGCAAACTTTCACGCTTATAAGAACTTCAGAAGGAGAAGAGAGAATTTAGGGACAATTGGCTCAAAAACATGTCTGATATTTTTCCTTTGGGATTGTTGTAATGGAAACCAATCCTGGCCTGGGTACACTGGCTGCCAATTAGTTTTCATGCCCAATTCAAAGTGCTGGTTTTGACCTATAGAACCTTAAACAGCTTAGGGTGGCAATACTTAAGTACCGCCCCTCCTCATATAAAATAACCCCCGGACCCTGCAATCATCACATCTTTGTGTGCCTCTTCCACAAGAGGTCCAGAGGGTGGCAACATGAGAACGGGCCTTTTCTGCAACAACCCCCCCCCCCCCCAGTTATGGAATGCTCTACCCAGGGAGACTTGCCTGGCACCTTCATTATACATCTTTAGACAACAAGTGAAAATGTTCCTCTTCAACCAGACTTTTGGTAATCAACATCCTATGTCCTATTAAGTGTGTTTGTGGGAGGAGGGTTATTGTTTTGCTCTGTTATTGTTTTTACTATGTATTTTGTGTTTGTATTTTGTATTTTTAAGCTGTAAACCACACTGAGATCTTTGGGTGAAGGGTGGTATACAAATTTTAATACTGATAATAATAATAATAATAGGCACTGGCTTTCTTTACTCCTTACTTACCTAGGGGGCAGTGGGTTGCCATGCCCCTTTGCAGTATGAAAAACAGCAACTAAGTTAGCTTTACTCTCACTTTCATATGCTTTGATTGAATATGTAGTGGAGGAACTGTTGTCACACCTGCTGGCTCCATCCTTGCCTTCCTCTTGTACAATGGTAAATGTGAAAGGGGCTTTACACAGTGGAGCAAATGGAACACTGCCTCATCAAGCACAGTCTGCCTCAGGCCAGCCCCCAACTTCTTGTCTGCCTGCTTCTTTGATTTCAGAATGACACTGGCTGTTAGCTGCCTCTTCAATCACAGTGTTGCCTTTGTAGAATTCAGCCAGGAGTAGAATTTGGACAAACCAGCATTTGTTGGCTTTGCCAATTACTGCCTCTGCCTCTGCCTCTGCCTCTGCCTCTGCCTCTGCCTATTACTGGATCTGGTACCACCTTCAGTTGGACTCTCTACCTTCTGTCCAACCAGTCCTGATGGACACTGGTGGCTGAGTGGGGATTTGAACCATCATCTCCCAAGTCCTTGTTCAACAGTTTAGCCACTATACCACACAGGCTCTCTGTACATACCATATGAGTGTCAACCAGTGTATTTTGATGAGTTCTACAGTATGTGCATATCACAGAAAACACATTTTGCATATGTGCTTAACTTGCAGCCCTCTCTGCTGAAAACACAGACTTCTGCACTTTGAGATAAATTACAGTTATTACGAGCTCATCCAATAGAGGAATGTAGAATCACTCTGGAACTACTGCTTTCATTAGATTAGCTTGTACAGGAGCAATCTGTATGATTGTGAAGATCTATGCCATTCTGTTGCTGAAGGGGATCACTTTATTATTCTCCTCTTGCTGCTGCTGTAAACATGCAGTAAACTACACCTTTGGGTTCCTTATAAAGATTTTCTGGTGAGGTGTGTGGGGTGGGGGGAATCCCTATTCTATTAATACAGATACTAGAGATTTCCTAACAGGAATGGGAAAGAGAGATTAATAATGGCTTAGTATTAACAGCACTGACATGTTCCAGGGGAAAATAATGAAATAATGCCTTGCTAGACTACTGAAGTGCTGGGTACTTGGCATATAATATTTCCACATCACTCTTGCAGAGATAGCCAGCCTTTCTGGCAATTATTGCCACAAGTCAGGGTGAGGAACCATATTCCTTTCTAGGCATCCTCTGAGGTCTAAATGCCAGTGATGGGCAGATCCAAAAACAAGAGCGGGTGGAGCAATGAATGTACCCCTGCTTTTGTACAATAGGCTTGTTTACACACACACTCACACATCCCTCCCTATCCTCCGAGTGGCATGTGATCAGTGGATTAGGGGGCTAGTCTAGTCCCCTAAATGCCCCCCTACTGCCTCCTTCCCAAAGCCTGGGAAGCTTCTGTTCAGCTTAGGGAAGGAGGCATGATGCTCACACGTGCAATGTCAGGACATCAAGATGTCACACATGTGACATCCCCCCCATCGCCCTCACAAGCTGGCACCTCTAGCCCTAACTGTTCCCCTGTTTCATCACATGCCATTGTCCTTCACCCAGGCATTATCAGGGTTCAAGAACACGTTGCAGTCAGCAGTAAATATCCTAGGAGGGTGTGAAGCAAGGCGGGTGAGTGGTGTGGCCTGATGAGAGAGATGTGGATGAAATCCCAAGGGCTGTATAGAAAGGCCTGGAGGGCTGCATTTGACCCCCATGCCTGAGATTCTCCAAATCAAAAGTATAAGATTGTAGCATTAATTAGCTTCACTTGCCCTCAGTACTATTAATGTGGCCATGTGGTTAAAATTTGATTGACTGTGTGACTTGTTCCTAAGAGAAAGAAGACCTATTTGAAATGAAAGCAGGGGGCAGCACAGAACCAGCAACTGTGACTTGACAGATGCTGAAGGGGGAGAATGAGGCAACATAGGTTTTGTTGTTGTTGTTGTTGTTTAAAAAATAATATTTATTAGTTTTCCAACAAATTAAACACAACACTATAAAACATCAAAAAAGAAAAACATACAATACAATACAAAAAAGAAACAAACAAAACAAAACAAAACAAAAACCATTTAAAACACAATCCAATTCCAACATCTTATCTTTCTTTCCCTTATTTCCTCGACCTCCTCACACCTCCCTTTTTGTATTCCACTTCTGTTAATTGTTTCAGCAATTCCTTTCCATCTTCCTCTGTTTTCTATCCTATAATTGTCTTAACACATTCTAACCATATTTTTCCCTTTAAAACTCTATTAATCTATTTATACTTAATTCCTTGTAACATTTCTACTAAAGCCATATAACTTCATTCCAACATTTTTCTAACATTCATTAATTTTACAGTATTTCTGTAAATAGTCTTTAAACTTTTCCCAGTCTTCTTCCACCAACTCTTCTCCCTGGTCTCGGATCTTGCCAGTCTTTTCTGCCAATTCCATCTAGTCCATCAACTTCATCTGCCATTATCCAACACTTCAGTGCTTCCAAGAAGCAGCCATTCTCTCAGCCAGCAAAAAGCAGATGGTTCACAACAAAGTTTAGGGGTCTGGCACGGCAGGTCCACCTCCTTCTTTAGCATCCGTCAATGTCTTAAATTTTACTCGAGGCTTCCTGCCCTGCCAAACAAATCCAGAAACATCCCTCTGCCACCTCCTGAAACCTCTGCAACCCCTGTTGTTGTTTTAGGGTGGTCAGGCAATATACCTAACTCCCAAATGTCTCCTTGCATAAGAAGAATAAGTATCAGTCAGTGTTCAGCTCAGTCCTAAATTCTAGCTCTAGATCTATATTTAAGATGGGCTGGAAATATATGTGATAATTGTAATTTTGTTACACTTTCCAATTGGCTTGTGGAGTTAAAAATAAACAAATAAACAAATGTTTGACATAATTTTCTGCTTTTATAACCACAAATGATTGGGTTTCTTTTTTAGTTCTTCATTTAAGGCATACAGTGGTACCTTTGTTCTCAAACTTAATCCATTCCGGGAGTTCATTCAACTCCTGAAACCATTCAAAAACAAGGCATGGCTTCTGATTAGCTGCAGGAGCTTCCTGCACTCAATCGGAAGCCACGTCAGATGTTCAGCTTCTGAAAAACATTTGCAAACCAGAACACTAATTTCCAGGCTTGTGTCATTCGGGAGCCGATTTGCTTGACAAGTAAGCCGTTTGGGAACCAAGGTACCCCTGTAGTTATATCTCTGATTATTTAGGAGGCAACTTCAACAACACTTATAAAACACACTGTTGTTGTTGGTTTAATCTTGAATATATCCATAGCAGGCCTTTCTATTTTTTTCTTTAAATAATATGCCTGACTTACTGAAAACTCATCACCACTCCCCCGCTTTTCTGAACCCATGAATCCTCTCATTGAAAGAAACATATCACTTAGCCAGGCAGTGTTCTGGATGACAATTGCATTTTCTTCCCTCATTGCTAGTTGGAGATGCCTCATTTTTGTACATTGGTTTTCATCGACATTTGTTATGGAAGGTATAATTGTGTATTCGCTAAACTGATTTGCCAGTCTGGCATAGAAGGAAAATTAAAATAAAATGCAGTTGCATTAACACCGAAAGCTTATTCTAGTGAATTTCCAATAAATATAAAAATGGCTATGATATTGTTCTTGTGATTTCATGCCAATATAAGGAGGATTAATATACTATAGGAACCCACTTGGCTATAATAAAGCAGAAGGAATTCAAATCACTCGTCTACATGCAAGAGATAAAACTTTGAAAAGAACTGGAAAATGCAGCCTTAAATATTATAATTGCCAATGTGTGAATTATTATATTTTTACAGATAATGTTATATGCAGAGGCTTATAATCAGGATGAAACAAAAGCCAGATCTATTGTGTTTCAAAGACAGGGGAAAATTACAGAATTAGATGGGGAGGAATCAAAAGGCAGAGAGGCTTTGGCCTACACATGCAACAACACGAGACGGGAATGTGGTGGTAGCATTTGTAATGGGGCTGTGCCACTTCAGACAGTAGGTGAGGGAATAACTTATGCAGTTGCTACAATATTTCTCTCTCACACATGTACACGCACACGCGTGCGCGCGCGCGCGCGCACACACACACACACACACACACACTGAAAGTAGAAAACTGGAGAGGGGTCTGTACTTCCTATTGTATAATAAAATTATAAGATTGTCATCATACTGCAATTCACTTGGCCACCAATAGTTGGCACTGTGAACTCCAGTGTGAACAGCCAATGTGCAGCACAGGCAAGCCACAGAGGGATAGCTAGAAGAGGCTGCAGAAGCCTTCCAGATCTGCTGGCTCCTCTGCCTGCCAGCTTTTAGACTGACCAGATCCCCACCTTCTTCTTCCATGGCTGGCCTCTGCTGCCACTGCTGATTACCCTGAAGAGCACCAGCAGGAGCTGTTTCCTTTACTCCCATGCCTATTGCTCAACAAATGGTAATAAAAGCACAGTTAAACCAAAAACCCTAAAACAAACAAACCATTAATTAAGGAATGACATCCTTTTAGCACAGCTATCAAACTTCAGCTATGAAGACACACAAAACTGTGTCTGAGGACACTATCAAGATGGTCAAATGGGTGCAGTCAGATTCAGACCATATAAGGTTCTAATAATCAAAAATACTGATTTGGCCACCAATTGGGAGCCAATGAAGTCATTGCAAAATAAAGGTTATATATTTCATGTACATCATCCAAATAATCCAACAATCCAATTTTGAACCTGTTGTCATTTATGCACACTGTTCAAAGGCAGCTCCAGAGGGAGATCATTTTGTAGTCCAGCCTAGCTGAATGACTGAGGTATGAATCATTTAACTAGGTCACAAGACTTAAGGTAAGCACAGTGATGTTTGTCATTGACTTCAGTGAAGGGCAGCATCTTTTAAATTCAATTTCTAAAAGGGAAGAGTAAGGTGTAATCCGACATTTATTTGATTCACAGGCCCTCTGCTTTAAACCTTCTGTGTTGTTGCTATAAGGAGAATATTACAAAAGCATTACCAAAACCCTCAAACAAATTTATTTCTTTTCCTTATGCCTTCCTTTTACCAAGCCCTTCCCTGACGAAGGTCACTAGCACCTATATTCATTCCTTATCTTCTGACATTTTCCAGACAGACTTTGTGCATGATGTTCATTCCATAAGCTTTATATGCCCTCTTCACATCCTTCAGGATGATATACAGCTCTCTTATCTCTCTCTCAAACACATGCATTGGAGTTGGGCAAGTGACTGCAAACTCAGTGAAATAATGGTTCAGAGGAGGTCATACATCTGTGTCATTGTTCTTATTCTTCTTGAGCCAGAAGAAACGCCTTCTCCCTTGGGGTTCTCTTTTGCTGGCTAACACTATGCTGAATGAGTTTAGAATGCACATAGCATAACTAGGATTCTGGTCGATCTAATTTTGGTGTGTGTTCACCCCCAAATTCATTCCCTCCGATTTCCACATTAATCTGAAAATTAAAAATAATCTGCATGAAGAATTAAGTATGCAAACACTTCCTGTCAAAATGCACATGCAAAATGTAGTTTTATATATTTGATTTGAGAACTGCACCAGAATATTCAATGGACAACTAAATTCAGATACACATATTAGCCTTGGGAGGTTCATATGAGATCAGTTCATATTGGAATCTGCAATAATTGAATCCTTAAGCATCCCTAAACATACACATTCTTATTTTTTCCTAGTTTTATCTGAACTCTTTTTTCCCTTGCCTTCTAATTGTATGAATATTTTCCTTTTAAGAGGAATCTCCAATGTTCCTTAAAGATTTGCTTTGCAGTCCTATACTTGCCTGTCACGACTCACAACCAAGTCCCATTGTATTCATCAGAAATGGCTCCGAAGCAGTGCTTTTTTCAGGGGGTACTCAATGGTATGCAGTACCAGCACCCCTCTCTTTTTAAGTGTGACACTTGCTGTAACAAAGCGTGTTCTCATAAAAGAGAGAGCACGTGTTGCGGATGGGGCCGAACAAAACCCCCAGTTAGTGACCAGGCCATTGATGGCAATGGGCTGGAGCAGATTGGAAGAAGTTGTTACTGGGGCAAAATTGATGTTGCCAATTTAGGGGTGGGATTAATCCCCATATATAAGCAGGGTCCACAGCTTTCTCTTTCTCTTTCGCTGTGGACATCGGATCACATGGAGCACTTGGACTGTCTGGAGGACAGTGATGCAAACTTCTCATTGTCTGGTTACATTTCTTTATTTCCCCCTTCTTTTAATCCTCTTTAGTCCCTTAAATAATTTAATTCCCCTTTTTCCTGTTCAATTTCCCACCCCACCCCTTACCCTGCCCTGTGGGAAGATTCTCCCTGTATCTGTGGCTTGCCTTTCTTTTGCAAAAAGGTTTCCCCCATTTCTCCTGTTGTAAATTGTAGGGCTAGTCAGGGCTGTTCCCAGCTTAGCTGGAATCACTTTTGTTTATAGCACCCCGAAGGTTGGCTTTATTTGAGTGTGTGCAGCGCTGTTGGCCAATTTTAATCTAGCCTTGGGCGGGAGCACTATTTTGAGTTCCTTTAATATTGCTATGAGACTAAGATTCTCAAGAGCAGAGGCATGGAGCCCTATTCGGCCTGGGCATAACTTCCGAGCCTAAGTAAGCTACAGGTAGCAGTTAATTGTTAAGTCTCTGACCTCTCTATAAGAATGTACCTGCTTGCAGGCTCAGTTGCTGCTAATGTATATCTGAGGCAGACAGAGGGTGGCAGAGGCTCTCTGTGCCTCCAATGACTATGAGCACTCTGTATATGCTCTTGAACTATGCTGTTTCTGAACAAGTTTATTTTCTTTAAGTTTGTTTTGCCCTGATAGTGGCGACTGCCATTTTAGAGGCGAGCCATTGTGGTTTAGTGGCTAAAGTGTAGGACTAGGACCTGGGAGACAGGGTTCATATCCCCCTCTTAGCCATTGTTATAACAAAACAAAACAAACTGCTCCTTTTGGGCTATTCTGTTGCTGGGTAGTTCGGCCCATTTGTGATAAAAGAACTTTGGGTTTCTTGAAGGGGTGCTTCCCTCTAAAAGGGCAAGCAGGGGTACCTGGACAAGCTGTGGGCTGCCTCAACTCTGCTATTTCACTGGAAACATTTATGCCTGGCCTGGCAGGTGATCCTAGGGCTTTGCCCTAGAATTCGATGGCCTGGAAGCGTTTCCGGCCCGAATAGTGTCCCCATGTGGTCCATGAAGCATTGGTTTCACCAGTTCCTTACATTGTTTAGTTTTTGCGGACTATGACTGGGCTTTTGCAAATGCCTCAAGAGCTTGCCTCTCCTGCAGGGGATGACTTGTGGACGCCCCAGGTGTCTTCTTCCAGAAGGAAGCATCTTCGAAGGCTGCAATCCAGGAGGAGGGCAAAGAGGAGCAGGGATCATGATTCAGACATCACCTTGGACCTCTACAGGGGTCAGGGTGAGGCTGTCCCGGGTCTTTAGGGATCATCTTGGATAGCTCAGCTGGTCAGCGCATAGTGCCGGTAATGCCTAGGTTGCAGGATTGGTCCCTATATGGGACAGCTGCATGCTCCCCCATTGCTCTACCTGGACACTTAGGTCCAGTCTCGAGGGCCTTTTGGTGGTTCCCTCACTGCGAGGGATGTAACAGGCGCCACGTTTGCAATATGCAAGCGGGAGAAAGCACCTTTGTGTGCCCGCACTGCAGTTTGCTCTGTGTGTTGCAGGGCTCAGCGCTGCACGGGCTGCATTTGCATTGCATTGCGTGAGAGATTTGCATTTGCATTGCACCGAGGTTGTGTGCATTGCACAGAGGGTGTGTGTGCATTGCACAGAGGGTGTGTGTGCATTGCACAGAGGGTGTGTGTGCATTGCACAGAATGTGTGTGTATTGCACAGAGTGTGTGTGCATCGCACAGAGGGTGTAGTGGCATTGCACAGAGTGTGTGTGTGTTTTTTGTGTTGGTTTTTTTTTGCATTGCACAGAGAGTGCATTGCACAGAGTGTGTAGTTGCATTGCATGGAGGGTAGTTGCATCGCACAGAGTGCGTTTTTGCATTGAACGGAGTGTGTAGTTGCATTGAACGGAGTGTGTAGTTGCATTGCATGAAGTGTGTAGTTGCAGTGAACGGAGTGTGTAGTTGCATTGCATGGAGAGTAGTTGCATTGCATGGAGTGCATTTTTGCATTGCACGGAGTGTGTAGTTGCATTGAACGGAGTGTGTAGTTGCATTACATGAAGTGTGTAGTTGCATTGCATGGAGTGTGTAGTTGCATTGCACAGAGTGTGTAGTAGCATTGCATGGAGGGTAGTTGCATTGCATGGAGTTGCAATGCGTTTTTGCATTGCACGAAGTGCGTTTTTGCATTGCACTGAGTGTGTAGTTGCATTGAACGGAGCGTGTAGCTGCATCGCACGGAGTATAGTTGCATTGCTTGGTTTGTGTGAGCACTGCACGGAGTGTGCTTTTTGCATTGCACAGTGTGTGTCTGAAAAGGAAGCTGGCTCGGCGGCAGTTTTGTCGGGATTTTTTTAGGGGTTCTGGCCAGCGTCGGCCCTGTAAATTTACGTATTATGATGGCAGCACAAGATGCCCCCTGCCCAAGCGGGGCTGGAAGCTGGCAAGCAATAGCTCAATACCTTTTGCCCATATTCCATTTTATTTAGGGATCCAGTTGGATATCGTTGCTACAACATACCACTTGCCTATGGAGAAGCTGTCTGCCTTGAAGGAAGTTATTTTGTAATACTTCCTCTGTAGCAAGTGATGCTTCATCAGATCCGATCTTGCTGGGTCACTTAATTAATCTTGCATGCAGAGTGGTTGCCCCAGGCCGCCCCTTCCCTTCCCACTAGGCTAGGCTGCCTGCGGCCTGAGGTCCCCTTACCTTTCTCATGCAATGGTTGCAATTCCTAAATGTTGAGGTCCCCTTACCTTTCTCATGCAATGGGATCTCATGCAATGGTTGCAATTCCTATATGTATGCAATAGTAGTTGGCCATGGCAGGATACTTGCACAGGGATTTTCAGGTTCATGCTGATGCTGCTGGATCTTTGCCCTTTGGTTTTTTATTTCAGGGGCTGCTGGTGTGCAAAGCTATGGCCTCAAGCCCGGTATGGTGAGGCAATCATGTGACCTAACTTTTGAGTTTTCCCCATTGTAGTAGCAGTTCACATGTGGCCCGAGGAGTTTCAGTGACCATCGGATCTGCTTTTGGTCTGATAACCAGGTAGTGGTGAGCGTCTTGGCTAAACAGTCCTCACACTCCAGCAGAGTCTCCGCCCCTCCGCTCACGCTTTTGAGCTGCACTGCTTAAGGTTTAATATTGTGCTTTCTGCTCTCCTGATTACGGGATCCTCTAATGATGTCTCTGACACTCTATCCCATTTTCAGATTGAGCGCTTCAGATCCTGGGCTCCAGACACTCAGCTATTGCCAGACTTTTCCAGACCACCTGTGGCATTTTGACAACAATTAGTAATTACAGAGAGCAGCAGCTTCCATTTCTCCTTCTGCTTTTAGCTCTTATGGGAAGGCCTGGATGGATTTCTTAGCCTTAAGCTGGCAGTCCTCGGCCATTCAGATGAACTGGCCCCCATCCTTTGAGCAGATCCTGCAGTATTTGGTCCACCTGCCGCAGATTGGGCGTGCTGTTATAACTATAAGAATTCAATCCGCTGCAATGTCTGTTATACTGAAGCTTTTTATTTCAGAGACCCTTGCATAAAGTTTGTAATGCGCAGGGCCTTGGAAGGTTGGAATAGGCTCCAACCTCATAGGACAGTGGGCAGGAAGTCGGTCAATTTTACCTATGCAGGATCTGCAACAAGTTAAAACTTGTCTGCTGGTAAAAGATCAAGGCGAGACTCCTTTCAGTATTCCATTGCATTTTGGGCACTGAGGGTTGGGGAAATGGTTGTTGGAGCCAGCACAGGACTGAGAGTCTGAAGGCTTATTGCTTCAGGACTTTTCCTTATCTGCTTTGGAGCTTGTCATTAGAGTTGGGAACTCTAAAACAGACTTAGTGGGCAGGAGTGCCACAATCAGGCTTCCCATTACAGATGAGGAGGGCCCTTGCACGGTTATGGATACCAGAAAAATTTGGCTTTTCATTCCCCTGGGGGCTGGCCCACTCCTAGTGCATGAAAATGGGTTCCCATTAGCCAGGCATTAATGTGCTTACATCGTGCACCAGTTATCACGGCCTGCGGCTTGCCTACCACTAGACTTGCCTCATTCCTTCCGAATAGGGCTGCTGCAACGGCTGCACACTGGGGGCCTGTCAGTAGACAGGATTTTGAATACGGGTCATTGGAAGTCTGACGCTGACAAGGGTTATATCAGGAAGTGTCACAATGATGTCTGTGCTGATGCTTGTCTGTTATTTCCTTTTCTCATAGGAGCAGCTGTGCACATTTGGGCCACAGCATTGTAGACTGGGCTGGCAAGCGCGCTGACAAGTCTGGACTGGGGCGCCATCTCAGTCTTCCTGCCCATGTGAACATAGGCTGGATGTCCAGATGGAGAATGCTTTGGGAGGACGTCCTTCCTTTGGTGCGGTCGAGTGTGACCTGTGCAGGTCCTCCCGCAGTGCTGGTGGTACAGCTAGGCGGGAATGATTTGCCGTCTTCCTCCAGCATAAGTTTGCATTTCTGCATGCAAGAGTGCTTGGTTTGAGTTGATGGCAGCTCTCCCTGGACTCAAAATAATTTAAGGCATTTGGTTCAAGGTGGTCTGGAAGGGGGGTTGGAGCACCTGTCCCCTCCAATGCGCAAAGATATTCCATTAAAGGAAACCAAGGATTTGCCATGCTTTGTCAACCCCCTTTCGAGGGGTAGGGCCACGCAAGAGTCCCTGGGAGCATTTGGGGTGAGCTTGAGTCTGATCCTGGTTCATTGCTCCCCCACGCTGTTTACTTGTTCTGACGATATGGTGGGGCCCAGTCAGTGCTGCTCTGCTGAGGTCAGATGCAGCTAGTCGGGAACCAATGCCTAGACAAACTACCACCGAGCAGGCCAGAAAGCATGTTAATATGGCGGTGGAAAATAAAATAAAATAAATAAAGTAAATAAAATAAAATAAAATAACATAAAATAAAATAACATATAAAATAAAATAACAAATAAAATAAAATAGGTCCTTGCTTTAGGTGGTTCTGTGATATTGCACCCTGCTATTTTCTCCAAGACTGTTCCCCTCTTTGGGGCAGATGGGGGGTGCATCTTCCCCCTATGGGGAACGACACCTGGCGGGATGCGATTGCCTTGGGATTCATTGCTCCCCCACAATGTTGCTGGTACTGACGATATGGTGGGGCCCAGTCGTCAGTGCTGCCCTGCTGAGGTCAGGTGCAGCTAGTCAGGAACCAGTGCCTAGACAAACTACCACCAAAGAGGCCGGTAAGCATGTTAATAAGGAAGTGTAAAATAATTAAATAAAATAAATAAAATAAAATAAAGAATAATAAAATTCTTCAGGTCGGGCTGCTATCCGTATCTGGATAGTAGGGCACAGTATTGTGCATTGGGCTGCGGACAGAGCTCGTCAGTCTGGACTGGGCGATGGCCTGGGCTTTCCACAGCACGTACAGGTGTCCTGGATCTCCAGAAGGGGGATGCTGTGGAGGGAATTCTTACCTCTCATGCAATGGCGTGTCCTACGGTTTGGCCCTCCTTCGGCGATCATGGTGCAGCTCGGGGAGAACGATATGGTTTCCTCTTCCTGCTATGGGCTGCGTGCTGCCATATTACAGGACCTTGGGGAGCTGGCGGCACTGGTGCCGTCAACTAAGCTAATTTGGTCACAGCTATTGCAACGCCACATTTGGCGAGGTAGTCCTTGCCCAGCCGCCACTGAACGTGTAAGGAAGCGGATTAATTCTGCGGCAAGCAAGCTGGTGGTGAATCTGGGCGGGTCTGTGATCCCTCACCCTCTGATTTCATTCAAGGCGATTGAATTTTATAGGGATGACGGGGTTCATCTCTCGCCAGTTGGGAATGATGTGTGGTTGGATGCTATGGTGTCCAGGCTGAGGGTGTGGCTTAATTTGTGAGTGGTTGGCGGCGAGCGTAAGAGCTCGAATGGCGGTTAGGCATTGGTTAAAATTGGTTGGTGGAGGGGTATGGATTGGCTGTGCCTGCCCCTCCAATGCTGCTGCAGACGGGTATTCCGTTAAAGGAATTCTGAAGCTTACCATCCCCCTCGTCCAAACCCTGACGGCAGGGTGCGGGCCGCGTAAGCTTCAAGGAACATGCGCGGAGCAGTGAGAGTCTGTGACGCAGCTCCATCTGACTCTGACCATGCTTCCTCCGGGACTGGCTACGGAGTCAGTGCTGTCCCCCCAAGGCGGGGGGGGACAGGTAGTCATAACCAATGCCTAAGCAACCACTCTCAATTTGTATAAAAATAAAGTTGTGGCCAAAATTATGCCAAAAACCTTAAACAAAAATTACGTGTGATGTCTGAGTTATTGGGGTAGGGGTTTTGGGGGACCTCAGCACGCAAAGCGTGTTCTCATAAAAGAGAGAGCACGTGTTGCGGATGGGGCCGAACAAAACCCCCAGTTAGTGACCAGGCCATTGATGGCAATGGGCTGGAGCAGATTGGAAGAAGTTGTTACTGGGGCAAAATTGATGTTGCCAATTTAGGGGTGGGATTAATCCCCATATATAAGCAGGGTCCACAGCTTTCTCTTTCTCTTTCGCTGTGGACATCGGATCTCCCGCCCGCCCTCCCTTGCTTGGGCTTGCGCTTTGACCTTGCTCTGCCTGTCATGGGGTCGTCCGCCTTGGTGCGGGGGCCCAGTAGGAATTTGTCCAATTGGCTGATTAGTGCGTGCCTTTTGGGTTTTGCCTACTGCTTAGCAAATCGTCACAACTTGTAAGGTTGGCGGTTAGGCATTGGTTAAAATTGGTTGGTGGAGGGGTATGGATTGGCTGTGCCTGCCCCTCCAATGCTGCTGCAGACGGGTATTCCGTTAAAGGAATTCTGAAGCTTACCATCCCCCTCGTCCAAACCCTGACGGCAGGGTGCGGGCCGCGTAAGCTTCAAGGAACATGCGCGGAGCAGTGAGAGTCTGTGACGCAGCTCCATCTGACTCTGACCATGCTTCCTCCGGGACTGGCTACGGAGTCAGTGCTGTCCCCCCAAGGCGGGGGGGGACAGGTAGTCATAACCAATGCCTAAGCAACCACTCTCAATTTGTATAAAAATAAAGTTGTGGCCAAAATTATGCCAAAAACCTTAAACAAAAATTACGTGTGATGTCTGAGTTATTGGGGTAGGGGTTTTGGGGGACCTCAGCACGCAACTTCATGTTGAGTACCTGCACATATTTTTCTAGGAAAAAAGCACTGCTCCCAAGTAATTGTCTATATAGGATTGCAGAGATACCTCTACTATTTCAAAATGCTATTATTATAATGTGTAGATGTATTCATTTTACTGTAATGTAATCTCTCCCTATCCACCTCCATCCCATGGGGTTTGGGAACATCTGACATAGTGACAGCTCAGGGGGCAGCAGGGGGGCGGGGATGAACTAACTTTCCTCTTTGTTAAAGGGGGCAAAGATGCTTGCCATGGGATTTTGCCAGAGAATGATTAGGAGAAATACCATTCTTATCTTTCCACCAGAAGCCATTCCTCTTCCATTGCTGTATGTTGCACCTTTCTCAGATGGAAGGCATTCAAAATTACCCCCTTGACCCTTCTCACTTGCAAAATACAAAATGAGCATCCCAGTTTCTATGGCAACATTTTAATATAGAAACTGCTGGTTCTTGAGAGCAAGACGGTGATCAGAGAGTCCAAGAACAATGATGGGCTGCTGTTGGCTAGCTCTTGCTTTGATCCCACCTTCTCACCCCACCATTCTTTCTTCTTCCCAGTTAATGTCACACACACACACACACACACACACACACAGTACATCTGCACTGATTTTATTGGTATGCTTGGCTCTATTTCAACAGGTTAAGAGTTCGAGTCCAACTGAAGATGACCGGTCATCTATGCTGACTGGCAATGGCTTTCTGGAATTTCAAACAGGAGTATCTCTCAGCCTCACCTAGAGGTGCCAGGAATTTAACCTGTGACCATTGGCTTCCAAAGCAGATGTTCTACCACTGAGCTACCACCTTTTCCCAAGCTTCGTCACAATGCAACATCCTTCCATTGCTGGAGGCGGAAATGGTTGGTGCCAGTTGACTAGGAGCTGATGCTGGAAAATTGGAAAACAAACTAAGGAAGAAAGGAGAAACTTTAAGAAACCAAAACTGACAAGTTCAGCCATTCCTACCAGAGCCCTGGCCTATCTCTCGCAGATATGCCCATGGATCACCTTGTGTTTATGTTTGTTAGGGAAGGGAAGCATCTTCCTTTCTAAATGCACAGCATTGTCTCTTTCAGGAGGGAAATAGTAAGAAATAAACCCTTGTAGGATTAGAAGACAGTGAATGATTGACATCTGGTACTCACATTTATTCTACTGAGGCTTTGGTATGCCATTCATTGATGGGAAACTACTCTACTGAATGACATCCATATTTACCAGATGGGCCGTTAAGCCATATTGTATATGTCAATGTCTTCCCAGAATATCAGCTAAAGCATGAGTCCATCCAGTTGTGTCCGTCTGATTTTTGTCATGATGTTCCAAAATGAACTCGTGTACAGTTTCATTTCATCTTTTAGCATGACTCCTATTGCCTTGGAGTTCTGTGAAGCCTGACCAGTGAAATAAATGGAAACCTGTCTTGTGTCTTCAAATCAAAGCCAGCAATGAGAGGACTGCATCAGTATTAAGGCACTGTCTATATTAAATTATAGTTCTGTGTGTCAAAAAGCAGAGATATAGACTTCCAGGAACAGTTTTAAAGTTTGAGGTTACAATACAAAATAAAAGAAAGTCTTCTAAGGATGTTTCCTAGTACACTTCACATAATGACTAGTGGCTCAGCACAATGAGCAACTGTGACCTTATGAGTAACTGGATTCATCCTACCAGGAAAGAGACCAATTCCCCTCCTAGTGGTATGTTAGTATGGTGCTCTCTTACTGCTAGATACTATTGACCATTGTCCTTTGGAGAAAATCATGTAATTGCAGACTATCAGGAAAGAGCCTTTTGCATCTAGACTGGCTCCTCCCATCAGGTTGGGCCCCCTCTGTTCAGGTTTACTTGCTTCTCTCACTCTTAACCCAGGGATTGCTCAGATGGAGTCCCTGTTCATTCCTCCTTCATTGAATATATTAAATGGTTGCTGGTACAAGCATAATAATTTGAATTGGCTTACTGATGTTACTTTGAAAATGTGGCATATCCATCATTGCTAAGCCTCTTTTACAACTTAGTTTTTTTCTCCAGTTATTGGGATAAGAGGCAGAAGCAGCTTGAGGGGTAAGGCAGAGCCAATCTACTAACTTCCCAGGAGATGGATTGATGTTCGTATCAGGAGGGGGCAGGGAGGTTGCAACAGTGCAAACTCTGCTAGTGTATTTGCACCACATCAACCTACCTGCAGCCTTCCCCTCCTGGCCAGCAACAGTGTCCCACCTCTCAGAAAGTTGGCATAGTAGATCTGCCTCATTACAAGTGAGTATATGAGTTTGGGAGATTAAGGGAGCACAGAAGAGAATGGAGGAGAAAATGAACTTTGAGGTAAGAAATACTGCAAAGGGACAAGGAGATAGCATGGAGACAAGAGGACTCAGCAGATGCTACTGTCAACTGTCTAATGATCACTAATACGTCAAGCTGTAAATGGACATATGCCTCTCAAAGAACCTAGCTGGAATTCAACTGGTCAGATGGATTAAAAAAAAAAGTTGCAAAGCCTGAGGAACAGATCCAGGTTCCTGTTTATTAAAGTCCAAATAGTCAAACTGTACAATTATTGAATTACCTACCGTGGTGTCTTCCATATCAACTCTTTAAAATGGTCTGCAGCTAATAAATCTTCAAGTCAGTTTTAGGATGTTGAAATCAGAGCTGAGGAAATAAAAGAAATGGCACAGTCAGAAACACTCAAAGTTTGAACTTAATTAAGACACGTACTCCCTGAGTGACATTCAACAGGTCATTTTGTCAATACTACCTCCATTCCCAGAGGAGAGCATATTTGAACTGAACTTCCCTCTTAAGACAGTTTTTTCCCCTTCCCAAAAATGTGCAAAGGAGAATGTCTGCAAAATAATACTGGTAGTAATGTTATCTGCTTAGTATATCCCTGACCTGACCTCCATCACTATATTTGCTGTCATGTTTGATGTTCATATAAGCAGGGCAGATACTTCATTACAATTAACTTGGATGGCAATTTATCCCTCCTAATAGCCTGTGCTTAATATGCTTTGTTTCTTTTATTTTTTAAAAAATAGGTCTCCAAGAAAGGCATAACTAGCCACTATTGGATGGAAACCCTGCCTTCCCAATGAACTATAGATGAATGCCATAAATCCTTTGTGTATGCTTCTTCAGTTGCTGTCTGCTTTCAACATTCTGCTTCCTTTTACTTACTTTATGCAAGCGACTGACTTCTGGAGTGGAGTATTTTTCACGGGGGTCACTACCAAAGGGGATTATCTCTTTGGGAAGCAGAAGAGAAAACAAAACCCACTGTGGAGTTTTTGTTCCTGAACTGAGATTTCATTGTTTGAGTTCTTCCCTGACAGTTGGCAGCCTAGAATTTAGTAGTGTTGTTTTGCCTATGCTGGTGTCAGGACTGCTGAATCCAGCAGCAAACCAGACACAGAGTTGGAGGCTGCAGGACCCGGATCAGGTTCAGAGCTCAGAACTGACTGCTGGAGATGACTGTATCTGAGGTTGTTGGACAGGAGTCCCAAGAAGAACCTCCTGGATCACCAGGGCTTGTAGGACCAGAGTTCCAGTTCCCCATGGATGCCTTCCCCTAAGGAGTCATATGCCTCCCACCACACATCATCCATCCAGGGGCACACAAAGTGCGCCAAAAGGAAGGATATAGAAGTGCCTTTTTAAGGCCATAGGCTCTGAAGTTCTCCACAAGTTTGTAGAGGTTACATATGCTTCAGGTTACATACGCTTCAAGTTACAGACTCCGCTAACTCAGAAATATTATCTCGGGTTAAGAACTTTGCTTCAGGATGAGAACAGAAATCGTGCAGCAGCGGCGCAGTGGCAGCAGGAGGCCCCATTAGCTAAAGTGGTGCTTCAGGTTAAGAACAGTTTCAGGTTAAGAACAGACCTCCGGAACGAATTAAATTCTTAACCTGAGGTATCACTGTAGTGTGGAGATAAAGGCTTAAAAGTCTGCAGTACATCACCCTCATAGCATTTTAACAGTCACTGAGAATTCTAAGAACTGTAGTTTGTAAAGGGTGCTGGGAACTCTTTGAGGTCAGATCCCTTAACAAACTAGAGTTCCCACAATTCTCTAGGGTAAGTCAAGACTGCTAATGTGTTATGAGTTGTATTGTGACTTATGTGCACAGCCTTTTTTTTAAAAAAAGCACAGATTATTGCTTTCCATGATTCATCCACATTTGATTAATATTTGAATTCCCAAATTGATGGATATTCCCACTGCTTTCCCCAATAGCTATCAATCACTTTTGTCTTGCCCTGTACAAAGGGACATAAATGTCTTATGCTCCAGGTGGTCCGAACCATTTCTGAGCACATTGCTCTGAATAAAATGTGACAAGCTGCATTTCAGACCTAAATGATTCAGCTCAAAGACAAAGGCAAACATATCTCAGTCTATTTACCATTTGAACAAATCTCAAAACAGCATGCACAGCTGGTTAAACTGCTGGGTATTTATTTATTTTTTAGGGTTGATGTGTGATAAAGAATAAAGAATTGCATTTTCCCACAAATAGTTTAACAGTTTTTAAATTTTTATATCGCATTATTTTTGTCTGTTTATTTTTATTACTTTGTTCCCTGCACTGGAATAGAAAGTATTCAATGAAGAACATGTTATAGTTGTTGTTGTTTAGTCGTTTAGTCGTGTCTGACTCTTTGTGACCCCATGGACCAGAGCACGCCAGGCACTCCTGTTTACTACTGCCTCCCGCAGTTTGCTCAGACTCATGTTTGTAGCTTCGAGAACACTGTCCAACCATCTCATCCTCTGTCGTCCCCTTTATAGTTATAGTGTTATAGTTATAGTGTTATAGTTACTGTAACATAAATAAACACGTCAAATGCTTCACTATGTTGAGACTAGGGAGGTCTACTCTGTATTAGATACATGCAACATTGTTTCTGTTCTACTAGAGTTCATCTTCTGCCAAAATCTGTGTTATTACTCTTGCTGCCCACTGGGTTGAAATAACTAACCTGTGAAATTTGTTATGTAAATTGCACAATTAAGTTTTTATTATGCTATTCCACCTCATTCGTTTCAATACAAAGGAAACACTATGCAAATGGGTGGGGTGGTAATCATTTTAGACTGAAAACAGAAATAATAGTGAATCCCAATTGTATTCACTGGATTGATTTCCCTTCTGGACATGGGCATGGGATGAATAAGAGACAACAACAATTTCTGCTTCCATTTCCATTTTCCCTCTAATGGAAAGAAAGCAGCAAGATTTGACAACCATATGTCAGGAGTGCTCTGATGGTGTTTCCTGCTTGGCAGGGGGTTGAACTCGATGGCCCTTGTGGTCTATTCCAACTCTATGATTCTATGATTCTATTTGCTGATATAGACACGAGTCCAAGAGATGTAAATCAGGACACAATCAATATCAGAATTCACAAAGTTCAAGTTATTCAAGATTCCCTAAAACAGGGAGATCTGCTGGAAGAGGATTGCCAGCTTTGTGTCTTTATGAACCAGGCCATTGTCTTTTATTATTGCAACTTGTTGGCAATTCAAAGAAATGAGTTGAAGAAAGTTCAAAGGCAGGGAAAGCTCAAAAGTAGGAGAATCTCAATTTCAGTCTTGAGAGTTCTAAATTATTTTCAGATGTAAATGGTTGGTTCAGAACATTTTTTGGATTTATTTTACCATTTTTAGAGGTGTGCATGGGTGGCGCTGTGGGTTAAACCACTGAGCCTAGGGCTTGCTGATCAGAAGGTCGGCAGTTCGAATCCCTGTGATGGGGTGAGCTCCCATTGCTCGGTCCCTGCTCCTGCCAACCTAGCAGTTCGAAAGCACGTCAAAGTGAAAGTAGATAAATAGGTGGGAAGGTAAATGGCATTTCCGTACACTGCTCTGGTTCTCCAGAAGCGGCTTAGTCATGCTGGCCACAGGACCCAGAAGCTGTACGCCGGCTCCCTTGGCCAATAAAGCGAAATGAGCGCCGCAACCCCAGAGTCGGTCACGACTGGACCTAATGTTCAGCCTTTACCTTTACCTTTATGCCTAAAGTCAGTGAGCATATAAGAATAGAACAACAAAACAGTGTTTTTTCTCTTATTTCATTTTTTCCTGCCTTTATTTTTTCACTTCAGAATAAGCACTATAACATCTTAAATACATTTACACAATCACACTGAACCACTCTAGGAACATTCATTCCACTTTATTGTTCTCCATAATGGGCATTTAAAAACATTTATCAATAGATATTTAAACCTCAGACTCGAATGGCTCCTTCAGAGACAATCTGGGCCTGATGCAAATTTATAATACTCTTATTTAAAATACATTAATCACCACAGAAAGACTGGAAATGGTTTCTAAAGACAAATTCTTGTCTCCTAAAATATATTACATATGCCCAGGATTTAAAGTTCACATTTGGGGGGGGGGGTTGCCTGTTAAAACACAATTAGAACACCAAGTTGTGCACATCCCTAACTCATCCACTGAAACAAATTGGAGACAAAAGTGTATGGCTTTGGATAGAATTGATGCCCTGTAGCTGATGGAGTAATCTACAATCCAGATAAATTTAAAATGATGTTTTGGTGCCCTGGATATAGTACGGGACGTTAACCAGGGAGATCTGTGTTCCAATTACTATTTATGCTGGATGAGGTAGGCCTTTGGTCTGATTCATATTATTGCCCATGAATACTTTTATAAACTCGACTAAAACTGGGGTGTGTGCGGGTAACCATTGTGTTCGTTTTTTATATATATTGCACTTGCTTTACAGAGAGAAATACAATTTCTATATTTGAAAAAAGTTGGAGAAGGCTAAGGCCCTACTCCCAATGGGTCTTTTGAAAGTTTTTGCTAGAACACAGACATTAGACGTAGAGACAGAATATAATAGCAAAGAAACAACTAAAACTTTTAAACACACTTCTATTAATATTGGGGGGGGGGGTGTCGCCCCTATCACAGTATCTATCAAAAAGAGAAAATCCTATCAGTATCAGTAAATCCTCCTTTAAAGGTTTCATTGATTTTAGCCTAAGAACAAGATTATATATATACAAAAGTCTTACATAGAGATAATGTCTAGAGGATTTTGGGGTAATCTTAGCACTTCATTTTAGATTAAATCTAGCAGTTTTCAAACTCAGAGTCATTCACATTGATTGCAAGCATCCATAAATGTTCACTCTTTATTAAAAAAAATAATTAAATTTGTTTCCTATGGAAGTGTGAGTAAAATCATCACTGTTGCATAATAAGTAATTTACCCTTCCTCTTTTTTATTTGTAAATATTCATAATTTTTTAACTGCAAGAATTAACTTTCTTTCTTTCTTTCTTTCTTTCTTTTTTCATCACCATTATTTTCACAATAGAAATCAGATTGTGTTGCAATCTTATCAGGCAATCACCTTCAATCCATTACCAAATATCAGTATACTTGTATTGTGTCTATAAGAGAACTCGTGGTTTAATTGGGAGTAGGAATGGATGGATCTTTCAATTTAAAATTATCTCCATTTCCCATTTTTAAGTTAAGTTCCCCACATTTCTGCAGCAGTTTGCCCCCCCCCCCCAGTGTCCCCATGAAAATACATTAGCAATTTGGTGCATCTCTCTCCTAATATACACACTATTTCACTAATGTGTGCTTTACTATACACACACATCACAAAAGTTCCATTGGGAAGGATAATTGTTTCTCTGTTCAAGTATTTGTTTGAAAAGAGTGAAATAGATAAATTCTCATTAAAATACAAAGAAAATTGTATTTCTCTGCCATCTCTAACACGGGTGTCAGGGGAGGAAACAGGTGTGTGAAACTGCTTTTCCTGTTTCACATTTTCAAGGAACGGGGGTTAGTGTTGTGGTTAAGTGGGTGCCACTCACCGGCACTTCCCTAGCCTCTATATGACTCGTGGCAACCTAAAAAAAAAGCTTTATGTGAACAATATTCTCAGAAACATTTGGATGACTTCTCTATACAATCTTATCCATAGATGTAAAGGAAAGGAAAGCAAAGCATGCCTGCTTCACACCAACCCATGTATCAGCTCTTCCTCTAACTTCCCTGTAGCATTTGAATATGGCCTGTGTGCATTAAATCCAATGTTTATAGGCCCAGATTATGTTGTCAGTTTCTTGATTTTGACAAGGAATGTTGAATTTTATGGGTGATATCCATCACTATTCAGAGTAGACCCATTTAAGACATTACTACCTTAGATTATTTAATTCAATTAAGTCTACTCTTAGTTGGATGAAACCCTATGTGTGTAGACTGCACATGGGAAGAGCAGGTGAGTTTGAGACCAAGAGAAATCTAGACTGGATTTCTCTTTTCTATATTTGTATTGGCAAATAAATAGATTATGATGTCCTCCAAGCGAACTTTACTGGATTGTCAAGAACTCCTTTTTTGTGTGTTCTAAAATGAAATTCCCTGCCTAGTCTTCTAACCTTCTCTAGCTTATTCACTTATCTGGACTTAGAATTGGAAGAAACATTGACTACCCAAGCACCATCCTTAGAAGATTGGGATGGGGAGGGGGTCTTACATTTTCTGTGATAACCCCTAAGTTGTATAATTCCCTCTCTAGAAAGGTGCATTTTGCACCTTCACTTTACAATTTTTGCAATTTGTTTTAAACTGGAACCTAACCTCGGACATTAGGGTTAAGGGTGCATGATGATAATAATAATAATAATAATAATAATAATAATAATAATAATAATAATAATAATAATTTATTTATACCCCGCCCATCTGGCTGGGCCTCCCCAGCCACTCTGGGCGGCTTCCATAAAAACCAAAAATACAGTAAAATATCACACGTTAAAAACTTCCCTGAACAGGGCTGCCTTAAGATGTCTTCTGAATGTCAGGTAGTTGTTTATCGCTTTGACATCTGCTGGAAGAGCGTTCCACAGGGCGGGCGCCACTACCGAGAAGGCCCTCTGCCTGGTTCCCTGTAGCTTTGCTTCTCGCAATGAGGGAACCGCCAGAAGGCCCTCGGCGCTGGACCTCAGCATCTGGGCAGAATGATGGGGGTGGAGACGCTCCTTCAGGTATACTGGACCGAGGCCGTTTAGGGCTTTAAAGGTCAGCACCAACACTTTGAATTGTGCTCTGAAACGTACTGGGAGCCAATGTAGGTCTTTCAAGACCGGTGTTATATGGTCTCGGTGGCCGCCCCCAGTCACCAGTCTAGCTGCCGCATTCTGGATTAGTTGTAGTTTCCGAGTCACCTTCAAAGGTAGCCCCACGTAGAGTGCATTGCAGTAGTCCAAGCGGGAGGTAACCAGAGCATGCACCACTCTGGTGAGACAGTCCGCAGGCAGATAGGGTCTCAGCCTACGTACCAGATGGAGCTGGTAAACAGCTGCCCTGGACACAGATTTGACCTGTGCCTCCATGGACAGCTGTGAGTCCAAAATGACTCCCAGGATGCGCACCTGGTCCTTCAGGGGCACAGTTACCCCATTCAGGACCAGGGAATCCTCCACACCTGCCCGCCTCCTGTCCCCCAAAAACAGTACTTCTGTCTTGTCAGGATTCAACCTCAATCTGTTAGCTGCCATCCATCCTCCAACCGCCTCCAGACACTCACACAGGACCTTCACCGCCTTCACTGGTTCTGATTTAAAAGATTTAATTCTGATTAATAATAATGATGATGATGATGATGATGATGTTCTAACCAACTGCTTTTATAGCTATGTATTTGTCTATTATTCATCCCATGTCCTTTGTTGTAATTCAAATGTGTCCTTCAAATATTCTGCTTACACTTTCACGAAATAAGTTCTTGGCCACTTCAAAGGTAAGCTATCACAAAGTGCCTTTCTAAGAGCACAGTGCCTCTCAGAAATAGAGGCCACCTTTTCATCCCTTAGAAGCTAATCACAATGGTGGAGTGCAATAACAAAATGATCACGGTTGCATAACTACAGCTTAATGAATCGGTGTTTAGCTATCCCACCACCACCAACAAAACAGGCAGGTCAAATTTTATCCTCTAATTCCCAATCACAAGTACTATCTTATTGTGTATTATTAAAGGGTATAATTTGACTAAACACATTCAGAAATGACACACACGCAGAATAGTTCTCCCTTTGAAAGTCACAACACATGGAATGTAAGAAAGTATGGTTAGTTTGCTGCTGTCATGGATGGGTCGCTCTCTCGCTCTCTCTGGTAGTAACTGATAAAACAGCTTTTGAAGTCAAACTGTCACATAAAAGCACTTAAATCCAGCTTAATGTACCCTAGCCAGGCAAACCTGAATTAACCAGGCTTCTTAGTTTTGCAACAGTAATAAGGTGAAAGGGTGTACACTGCAGAGAAAGAAAAGAATATAATAAGTGAAACAAAAGAGGAAAGGGGAACAATAAAGCAAAAGTGGGATTGGGACTGGAAGGAATGCATCTCTTATCCATCTATGCATAAAATAAGAAGAGCACTCATGCTGTATTGTTTAGCTAACTGCTGTGGTGCTTTGCCCCTTCCTGCTCCATACTGAGCCTATCAGAAGCCACACAGGTGCCTTCCCTCAAACACAGAGCCTTCTGATGAGTGCCATCCTACACCACCACGCCATTGCCTATGCATGTGACCTGTG
Source organism: Podarcis liolepis (assembly GCF_965112155.1). Taxonomy (NCBI): domain Eukaryota; kingdom Metazoa; phylum Chordata; class Lepidosauria; order Squamata; family Lacertidae; genus Podarcis; species Podarcis liolepis. The sequence goes on along the minus strand of NC_139561.1, from coordinate 49,714,297 downwards.
CCAGGTTTAGCTGTCTGGCAGCTATCTAAGGAGCATCAAAAGAGCTTACAGGGTCCGGTTAAAGGAAAACACAGTCCACTATTCCCTTCTCATAGTGGGCAGCTTGGTGCCTATGGGAAGGCAGCACGCAGAACCCGAGTGCAACAGCACTCTACCCACTTGTGATTCCCAACAACTGTCATTCAGAAGTTTCCTACCTCTGGCTGTGGAGGTAGAAGTAGAACGTAGTCATTGTGGGTAATATCTAATCCTCATTTAAAACCATCCAAGTTGGCGGCTATCACTATCTCTCATGGGAACAACTTCCATTGTTTAACAAGGTGCTGTGTAGAAAACTTTGTTTAATTTGTCCTGAATCTTCCAAAAGTCAGCTTTATTGGATGTCTGCAAGTTCTAATATTATGTGAGAGGGAGAAGGCTTTCTAAATTTTATGTCCATCAATGTCTTGTAGCGACACAATTGTGGGAAAGATGCATTAACAGATATTTATTTGCACCAGCCCCCAGCCATTGCAACCTGGGTACAAAGTACAGTGGTACCTTGGGTTACAGACTCTTCAGGTTACAGACGCTTCATGTTACAGACTCTGCTAACCCAGAAATAGTACCTCGGGTTAAGAACTTTGCTTCAGGATGAGAACAGAAATCGTGCTTTGGCGGTGCGGCGGCAGTGGGAAGCCTCATTAGCTAAAATGGTAACTCAGGTTAAGAACAGTTTCAGGTTAAAAACAGACCTCCTGAACGAATTAAGTTCTTAACCCGAGGTACCACTGTATATCCATTCATAAACACAATCAAGTAAAGAACAAACTAGTGAGCTCACCATTAGTCTATATGCTGACTCTAGGCTGGTGAAGCCACATTTTGATGACCTCGGAGTAATTATTCTATTTATTTATTTGCAACCTGTATAGGCCACTTTTCAACAGAAGATAGCCTATACCCATTCACAAATACAGATAAAAATATCCACACAAAACAAAACAAAACCAAACCCCAATCAATACTAGGGGTGTACACCAGCCATAATATTACACTAGTGTCTGTCTATAGCTTTGGGTAGCAGCCTGATTTGTTCAGAGCTCCTCTGTGTCTTCCCATTTGACTTGTTATTCAGAGCCAAATTAGATTTGTTAAACACACATAGATACCCTGCCACCAAATCACTATTTCATGTAAACTGCTTAGAGTTGTACGGCACAGGAGCTGTCATGCCTTTGCCTTGTATTCTGGGAAGAACACAGAGCCAATATCTCTGCTAATGGCCTAGGAAACAAGATCAGGGAAGAAAACTGCATATGGAATCCCCAGGAGAAACTGTTCCTGTACTCTGGAGCTACCACAGAAAAAGTCATGCTGCTAATCGGAGGCAGCATTATTTTTCTAAGAAGGCCAGCCTACTGGCAGCCAGAGTGATATAGCCACCTCTGGTAGAGTGTACAAGGTTGTATGTAGAGGTGGCAAATTAATGTGTGTGACACGCAACTTTTCCCACATTCTCCAGTCTAGGGTGCTGCAGTGAAGGAGATAGTGGTTCTCCTCTTGCCACAGTTGAAATAAGATTATATTGTCATAGAGTTGCAAATAACAACAACCGTCTATTCTGAGACAGAAAGACCAATGGTGTGTTTTGATATGCCATGTTCTCAGTCACTGTACAAATCTAATTCTAATGATATAGGTATTTCTTGCAATATTATTTGTGAATGAAGATTTAAATGACTACTTATTGGCAAAAATCCTATAAAGAACATCATAAAAGAACGTTTTTATTTCCTTTTAAGGAACACTGCTTTAACTTATCATTTTAAATGTGCTTACATGGAGCATATTCTAAGGGCATATCGAGCAGTATATCATGTTACCCAAAATTAATTTGTTTTTTATAGTTTATTTAATATAGTATTGATTGAATTAGCATTTGAGTTAATGATCTTTAAATGCTCAAGCACTAGAACAGGGTGACAGTTGCAAGACTGAAATTACACACACACACACACACTATAGGTTGTGTATGCCAAAGCAGTGTTGAAAATTAGAGCATTAGAATGAAGTCGTCTGCTCTAAATCAATACTAGAAGGGCATATATTCCATATGGGTAATTGTTCATTATGTTTTTAAAGTGATCAGTCATGGTTATTCTGGGCTACAGAGTCAACTACGAAAATTTTCTTAGAATCAGAAAACTGCAAAAGATAACTGTATTAAGTGGAGACTTTGCCAAGCTCTTTAGAATCATGGCTATCATAGGATTGCTTGGTTCACATATTGTTTCTGAAAGTGTGAATTAGTTAGGTATGTCATTAAATGTGAACTGGGTCAACTTTATCCCTCATCCTTATTATCTTCATCAACATGTGCCTCATTCTGTAAGGCAAGACAGCTACTGAAACTCTGGTGATTTCTGAATGCTCTTTCCCAAGCGCTTGAGAGGTTTTGGCAATAATATGTTACCTTTTTGTGGATATGATGAGACTGACCCACGAATAAGTATGTCAATCCATAGTAAGGTTAAGGAACTGGGCAGATGGAGAGAAAAACGTGTGTGTGGATTTTTGATAATCCCCAGCTACCATTATTGCAATAACAGAATGTCTTGGGAAGATTAGTGGGGGAAAGGCTCCGGCAAAAGAAAGATTTGTTGCCTCCTACAATGAAATTGGGGGGAGTACTTTTTGATGGATCTGAAAAGCCTTTAAATGATGGATGGATAGGTCAATTTCCCATCCTTAGCAGGTTTCTTGGGAGACAAAACAGCAAATCACTCTGCATTTCACTCACCAGGTTTAAGGAGAGTGCAGACTGTGTGAAAAGGCAAAGATTACCAGTTTCATCTCTGAACAAAGCCAGCACCCTACATTGTGAACCAACCCTGTAATAAATGAGCAGGGTTGTGCCCCAATAGGTGAATCAGGGGAAATTCAAGAACTTTGCTAAGAATTCATCAGAGTGCTACAATTCCCAGAGCTCCCTGGGAAGAGAGATTTATTGTTAAACCACTCTAGGAATTGTCACTCTGTTAGGGGAACGGAGGTCTCTTCATAACTCTCAGCCTCCTGAACGGATGACATTTCCCAGGATTTTTGGGAGGAAGCCGTGACTGTTTAAAGTGCTATGAAACTGCTTTAAGTGTACAGTACAGCTGGGGCCATTGACTGTTAAAAAATAACCCACTTTTATTTACTTGTTTATTATTATTATTATTTTAATGAAAATAGGTTACATAAGGAAGTTACATAACTCCATGCTGGGGAATTATGAGCTGGTGAACTAAGCCCCTTTAGGGATATTTTCAACTGCAAAAAGTCATTTGAATTTGCAGTTATGTGCATTATTATAATCACTTTCCTTCTGTTATTTGGCTTCTTTTCTTGAATTCAATCTGTATTCTGAGTGAAGTGTACCATGACTGGCATTCTAGCATCCTCCATGGTCAGAAGCCCAGTGACTTTCTAATCGTCTGCTTCTGCCAACAAAACATTCAGAATTTTCTAGCCACTGAGCTCACAACTTCCTAATTTCCTATGGAGGCTGGAGGACATGAGAAATGCCTAGAAACTGATTTTTAAGGACAAGGTATTTGTGGTATGATCATCAATATATCTGATAATACACCACCTGCCCTATGTATCCATGGATAATAAAATGGTTCTCTGTTATTTCCACTTCTGTACTGGCTAATATATTCTTTAACCACAGACATTTATTCTGTCCCATTTGGCATTCTCGCTTAATTAAGTGAACAGATGTGGCCGTATTCTAAGTTATGCATGGTGAGAGACAGATGCTACTCTCTGGCTTATACAATCTTTTCCATTGGAAACATCTGGAACTGTGGCTCAATGCCATTTCTGTATTTGCTGCTTAATGGCCTCAGGAGATCTTCCCCTATTAGCCAGTAGCAGAGGCTTTCTTGGAAATCTTGTTGTCCAGGCAACCACTTTTTCCAGAGCCTTTTTGGGGAGCTTTTGTTGCTTGCTGTTCATGTGCCCCCCCCCCCCAGTGATGCAGTACATAGAACTTCAGGTTCCCTCTATATTTATAGCAAAATATAGTTAGTTGCCTTAAATGGGTCAGACTGTTGGCCCCTCAAGACCAGTATAGTCTACACCAGTGTTTCCCAAACTTGGGTCTTCAGCTATTTTTGGACTATAATTCCCATCATCCATGACTACTGGTCCTGCTAGCTAGGGATGATGGGAGTTGTAGTCCAAAAACACTGGCCTACACTGAGTGAAAGCAACTCTCCAGCATTTCAGAGAGTGTCTCTCCTAGACATGGGGATACTGGGGATTGAATTTGGGGCCTCTTGCATGCAAAACAAATGAAAATGCTTTACCACCAGGCTATGGCGCTTCCACTAGAATCCCCCTCCCCATGATAAAAATATTTTAATGCCTTTGTGTGGGTCAGGCTGTGCAGAATGTAAAGGTTGGGAAATTATCTTCTGGGTATTTCCAGATTCTAGTTTATATGTCAGAAGTGAAAACTCTCCCATTTTGTTAAAAACATTGTCCTGTGAATGTCTGTCCAGAATTTTATATCGTCCTTATCAAAATGAACTAATTTCCTCATTTGTTTGTTATCTCCACCAACCCAGACATTGAAATTCTCATAAAACATAAGCCATCATTTTGAAAACACCTCCTCAATACACTGTAGTACTTGTTCAAAAAGCAGCGGGGGGGGGGGCTTTTCCCACCTCACCTGGCTGGATGCTACATCATCCTAAGAAGGAGAACAATAGGTTGGGGGGACACTGTCTGTGACTGAATTTTGGCTAGGCAAGATTCCAGACATCCCCTCCTATAAGCAAAGGCTTACCCAATGCCTAACCTTACAAAGTTGTGATGATTGCTACAAGGTAGGTGAAAAAGCCTTTCCTCCTCCCAGGAGGGGAAGGGGTTGTGAGCAGGAGACGATTCCCGCATCATGCAGGGGGCGCTCTGCCCCCTGCTTCAACTCCAGGGCTGGCGCCACACCCCTCCCTGGTTGGGCACCCAATAGGGAAGCTCGGCGTGGGCGTGGCTTGCTGCTCAAATGCAGCCGCGCCAGCCATCCCCACCATTGCACACACATTTTCTTCGAGTCATCCACCCTCCACTCCCTTTAGATTAGCTGTTCCTGAGACTTTGCTACGGACCTCTGGTTGGGCGCCCTGTTTAACCAGGGAGCCTGGTAGGAGTTTTTTCCAATTGGCTAAATTGGCCCGGCCTCTTGGTTTTTTTCGCCTACCTCGTAGCAATCGTCACAACTTTCGTGGTATTTGGCGGGTAGGCATTGGAATGTGTTGTTGGTGTTTTGGGGGGCAAGGTGTAGCCATCGCCTTCCCCGACAATTTTGGGTATTCTGCTAAAGGAATCCGGTGGTCGTGGATCCTGTCCAATGCCCGTGTGGCGGGGAGCCATGGCACGACCCTTGGTGACATCAGGAAGAGAGCCAATAGTTGGATTAGCATCAACAGGCTTCCCCTACTGGTGGTTAACCCCTCCTCAGACTCACCCCTCTACGAGTGGGTGGAGTCTAATGTTCTGTGGTCCAATGCCTAAGCCAATACCTTCTCACATGCTGTAATCAATAAAGCTGTGGCTTTTACCTTACCCATTAACCTTACATTCTGTGTCCATGTGTCTTTATTCCCCAAACGGGGATCGGGTCTTCGAATCACAACCAAATGGCAAGTGCCAATTCGCCATGTGGAAAAATTCCTACCCAGCCCCAACAACAAGGCGGCTGACATAAGTCCATAGCAAGGTCATCAAAGTTTAAAAAGAGGGTGGGAGGGTAGGGAGATCCAATGTGGAGGCCACGCCCCCTGCTGGCATGGACTGGCTGGGCAGGGGTGATGCAGCTGGTGTGGAGGGGGCATCAATCTCATACCCCCTAACCGGGTCATTACAAGGGCCCGGATACCTGGCCACAACACTGCCCACCTCAGAAGGTGAGCTACTCAGATTGAGTTGAGCTACTGATGGTTAACAATGCACTCCTATACATCTCTACTCAGGAGTAAATCTCTTTGAGTTCAAAGGGCCTTACTCCAAGGGAAGAGGTACAGGATTGTACCTGTATTGTACCTGTACCTTAATGATTAGTATCCACGTCATCTTTCTCCAACACAGTGCTCTCTGGCTCTTGTTGGACGAATGCAGATTACATCTCTCTCTCTCTCTCTCTCTCTCTCTCTCTCTCTCTCTCTCTGTGTGTGTGTGTGTAGATGCCTGCAAATGCTAGACACAGATATACACACACTCCATTGACACTTGAGGGAAAGAACAGCATCATCCCAAGACAGTACGGATAATGGCCAGGAATGATGTGTATTGTAGTCCAAAACATCTGGAGGGCACCAAGTGGAGGGAGACTTCTCTGCACTTTACTCTTAATAGTTAGATAATTACATTCTCCATTTGTCTTATGGATCTTGTCATAAAAATTAATTAATATCAATTTCTGGCTAAAAGATACAACTTTCTCAATGAAACACAGGATGAAATGACCGATCCATTATCAAAATGAAATAATTAGTTAACTAGTTTTAAAGGAAAGTGTTCTATTTTTCCCATTTGAAAGTATACCTGTATTGATAGTTACGAATGAAAGATGAGGACACAATGATATATGCAATTAAACACTGATGAACTCTACTTGAGTAGTCACCTTTTTGTACTCTTTGAGTTAAATTCCTTGAAGAAAAATTAATTTAATTAAAGATAAGAGGAGCACCTAATTGAGATCTGGCACCTTATAAGTATTCTTTGTTCTACTTTGGGATATAGCTGCAATTTTCTAACAGTTTCTGCTATAAAAAACAGAACAAAAAAAGATCTAAATTTAAATGAATAACATTATACATAAATTTATATAGATCACAGCCTTATTATTGAAACTTCGGTTATCTCAAATCCTCATTACTCAAATTGCATTTCTGCACAACTGTAATAGTTTTCTAATGGAATTATCCTGAGATTGCTGCATCTGTGATTGAATAATTTCATCCTTTCTCTCAAGCCTCAATATGGCATATGTGCATATCTGTGTCTTGTAATGCATGCATGTGTGTGTATGCACAACTAAATATTTATGTAATCTGTAATCTATATTACTTCAATCCAGGAGTTCTCGAACTGTGGTCTATGGTCATTCAGGTGGCTTTGTCTGCATTAAATATTCATACTGATTTTTAATTGTATTTTGTTTCTTTTATTTCTTATGCTGCATTCTATTGTACTGCAATTGAATTCTATGGAATGCAAATTGTAGCACAACACATTTTTTTATTGATAAGAAATATATTGGAAAGCAGAATGAAACAACTCATAGCGGTGCATGATTTATAACATAGAACACAACTGCTTTATAGTATGATCCTAGGACATCCAGAAAAATGCAGCTACATAAGAACTGTTAGGAGTTCAGTCTACACTCGAGTAGTGTAGACCTGGGCATGTGTCTCTGCCACATCCTGTGTCTCTGCCAGAGACACATGCCGGACTGACATGTTCCCTTCCTCCTGGTCGATTGTTCGGGAGCTTCAAAAGCTTTCTTCAGCCCGAACATCACAGCGACTGATGCCAACCAATACCGGCACACTTAGGGATCCACAGAGTTTGCACAACTTGCGTGACAGACCTCAGCAACTCAGCATTTTGGCTAATCTACTTTATTTACATATAAACACACACAGAGCACTGCAACATGGCTCCCTCTCTCTCTAGCATCAGATAGCAAAGAGAGAAATAACAAAGGACAGTAGTTCTACTTCACGGAACACAGTAACACAAACATCCTGTCTTCGTCACTTCCCACTCTGTGGAGTCAAAACATATCACATCATCTGAAAGACAAAAATCCCATGACTGCAATCATGAAGCAGGAATTCTAACATCCTCCCCCAATTCATGATCTGTGTTGCAGTCATCAGTGTAACTGCAGCAACCATACAGATGTCATACACACAGTATACCTCTGTATCACCCGTTCCTCCTTTGGAACTACCTGCAACTGGATTGGCCTTGGGCCTCACCATTTTGCACTTCTGACTAGTCTTGGTGTCATAACCCTTCTGACTATCAGGAAGCTTCACACCTGGCTTTGTTGGGATTTGAACCCTAGTCTCGTTCCTCTCTGAGGAATAAGTGTTGGCACACACAGCCTCTGGACGTGGTCCAGCTTCCTTCTCCAAGGAAACAGTGTCTACCCTTACAGCCTTTGGGCGTGGTTTCCCATCCCTCAAGGACAAACCCTGTACCCCTTTCAAGATTCCGGCTTTCAAGACCTGTGTCGAACCACTAAACCACAGCTACACCACAAACATCCTGTCTTCGTCACTTCTCACTCTGTGGAGTCAAAACATATCATGTCATGTGAAAGACAAAACTCCCATGACTGCAATCATGGAGCAGGAATTCTATAATGTTATAGGAATTCTCAAATTATAAATGAGACTCTTACATATGTACTTTATGTATGTATACAAACTCAATGAGAGGTGTGAGTTTGCAGTATCACTTGATGTTCTTGATATTTTGAATATAGATCTATTCATATTCTGCAAATAATAACAATAAAATATTATAATACTATAATACTATACTATAATACACTACACCAAAGTGTTTAAATGTTTCTTTGACTGTCTTAGAATTTTCCAGCCACACTTGCCATCCTCTCCTGCAACAGCCTTTGAGAACCACTGTACTAGGCCTACTAGACAAAATAAAAGCTGACAAATTGCCAATTGTGGAAAGAATCCACAGACCCTCCAACATTCCTCAAATGAAAATAACAAGCCTTCATACCTGAGGTCTGTAAAGGCATCGAACCAGCTCTCAGAAAGCTTCATAAACAATTGTAAATCTATGTTCTATCCTGACAACAGCTTGGATGAATGGGATGAATGAATTTTTCTGCCATCCCTACCTATTATCAAATAAAATGGCAGCCTTAAACATCAATTGGGTCTCATTCCAGGGTGTCTGGGTAATGGGATAATGTAAAAGAGGAGGTAGACACTTTTCAATATGGTTTAGAATAACGTGGAAGGCCACAGATAGTTTCAGCTGAGGTGTTATCATTATTTTAGATATAGGAGTGTGTTACCAAATATTCAAAATTTAAAAATTAAGCCATGCTGTGCATTGGTGTCTTTTTCTGTCCATCTTCCAGACAAGAACCTTTCAGGTTTTTAAGAGTATAAATGGAGTTACTATTTCCTAAATCTGAATTACAGTTCTCAGTTGCATAAGGTGTTCTATTTAGAATAAAAGTGGATATATTTAAATCTATTGTATTAAGATTTAGGAGGTTTGTTTAGCTTTTAGCTTGGCTTCAGGGCAAAACTGTGGGTAAACCATGCTTCCCCAAGGTAATTCATTTCCTAATTGCGATTCGCTTGCTGAAATACAATTAAAGCTATTGCCCTGATATTAACATCAACATCTTAATTGCCATATAAAAATATGAATATGTATTCCCCCTTTTTCTCATAATGCTTTCTTGCTAACTTTCTGTGAACATATAAGTCTTAATTAAAGGGAAATGTTAATCCCTTTGTACAAAGATGTTTAAGGGAACATATGGTTGTCCTTAAGTAGAACAAGCATTACATTTCAAGCCAGTTCTCTGATATATATTCTAGGAAATGAAACAGGATTGAGGCTTTTACATGTCCCGCAAAGGACCAAATACAGGGTCTCAGCTTCATATGTGCAGTCCCTGGTTTTGCCTTCCAGGAGTCATATTGTCTCCACTTTGTAAAATTCAGTTCAATTCAGTTTGCATTGAAAGGTGAGCCTACCTGAGTCACACTTTCTTAAACAATACATTAAGTGGAACACAAAATTCACACTTCTTCAATGCAGTTCTCCAGTCAACTCACATGTACAAAAATGCATATGCAGGGATAAACTGTATGTGATAATGCATATATTAGTGAAAATACCATACAAAAATACTTTATATTTGGGAAATTTCTTTGCAAAAGGGTGTACATTGGGCAAAAATGCATTAAAAATGTGTACATTAACATAAATTTGTACTCAAATGCTTTTGAAATTTCATAAGGACTTGCTTTTTAAGAAAGAATTGACATATTGGTGCAGAAATTGGGCAAACTGAACCTAAGTTTGGGGGAAAAATGAAATTGAGAGAAACCAGAACTGACAGTTGTGCTCATATATAAACCTGCTTCACTCGTTACATAGCAGCTGGAATATTCAGGGGGCAAGAGTGGGTGGAGAAATCTCTGTGAATTCCTCTGCAAACTGTCCTGATCAGTACTCAAATTAATGGAACTTAGCTACCCATCCTCATTTGTGGGTGGTGCAATTCTTGGTTGTTTAAATATATCAAAGAACATTTTTACATACTTCCTCAACCAATCTGACAGCACACACACACATACATCTAAATCTACCATCTATCTCACTATCTATCTATCTATCTATCATCTATCTATCTATTTATCTATCTATCTTACAGGTTAATGCAGAAATAAAATTGATTTATGAGTATAAACATGGAGAAGTGATACAGTCTGGAAATAGACATAATTGTCCTTTCCTTAGTAGGGATCAAGCTCAGTTTATGTCTGAGTGTATGAAAAGAGTAAGATTTGAGAGAGAGCACAAGGGGAATATATAAGCACTCATCTTATGTGTTCAGAGCCTCCAGGTGGGTGGGAGGTCTAGTACATCCCAGAGACTATGCTATTTAACCTTCCATCACAGAGATATCAGAACTGATGAAGGAGAGGGTGTTTTTAATTTTGCCTGGCTGGGTTACAATCCTTCTGTGTTGATATGGTACCTTGGGTTAAGAACTTAATTAATATTACTGTTACACTTCATAGCAGGGTCAGTTTCATGGTCGTTTGATCATATATATATTCTGACCCATTTTCAGTGTGCTTTTTTTGAAAATTGCATTTCAAGTGTGTGCATTTCTAAACATGTTTGAACATTTCAGTGCACTTTGTTCTCATTTCCCCATAAATTCACATTGCAAAATTTGGAGAAAAGCATAATCCACTTAACTGTATTCATTCTTATATAGGTCTAGGAACTGCAGATTATGCTGTTTCACTTGACATTGTAGAGTTAATGAAATTCTCTTCCATTCCTAAAATTTGGCATATCTAGATTAAGTTAGATGAAAATCTATTTTGACTATTCATTGTGCAGTGTCATTGTGTGGTATTTCATGGTGGTATAAAATTACTCCCTCCCCCCAAGAAAAAATACTGTTGTACTTTTGATGACAGTGTTGTATTACAGAGAAATGGGGAGTCTTACTCTTGCTAGATTCCCATGTGTCATTCTACTGTTGGGTGCATACTGTTGGATGCAGACCTACTTAATCCTGGTAGCATCTAAAACAAAATGCTGTTCTGCTGTTTTCACTGTTGGATATTTAATTAAAAACTCACATAGGAATTATATAACTCTGGGTGTCCCCTGTTCACTCTATTTGTCAACGCTTCTCCTTGCCTTAGTTTCCCTTTCCAAGTATTTCCTTCCCCAAGACCACACGTGTTCTTTCTTTCTCAGCTTCTGAACCCACAAAGGGCCTTAATATCCCCCTTCCTGACCACTCACTTTCCCATCCTCAGCTTCCAACAAAAAAGGGCAACAATATCTCCCTATGCCAGTCTGCCTCCCTCTCCCTCTCCCTGCCTCTCTCACCTGCCACCTCCTTCAATGCCAGGAATTAAAAGATGCAGATCCTCCCTCTCCTTTTCTTTCTCCTGAGGTGATCCATCCAGACGCTGAGGTGGATTCCTGTAAGCTCTGCATGCCCTAGACCAGTACAATCCCAGTATAATGGGATCTGCTATCTGTGAGCAGCTGTGGGAACATAGGAAATTGCTTCATACTGAAGTAGACAATTGTTCCACCTAGTTTAGTCTTGTCTACCCTGACTGGCAGTGGCAGGATTATTTTTTCACCCTTATGCCAGGAATTCGATATAGGATCTTCTGCATGCAGTACTCTTCTTTTCTAATTGAGCTACAGCCCATCACCTTCAAGTATGCCCCCAAACCACCTCTTCCTTTTTATAGTTTTGCTGGTATGGGCAGGAGAGTGACTGCCAGAAACTGACAAGAATGGGAAGGTTATTTCTGGCTTTGGGGAAACTATGACCTTTCATCTTCAAGAGAACCAAGCAAATGTCTCATACCCCTTGAACACCAGTAAAGAATCAGCTCTCTTAATGCTCTGTGAAGAGGTTTCCTGATGTTGGCAACCAACAGACCAAACCTCTCAGTCTGCTCTCCACCTTAATTGCAAGCTGGAAAACCTTAAGCACACAGTAGCAAGCTGTCATGCTCCATAATCTAAACATTCCCCATCTTTTTGTGAGCATCTTTCCAGAAAAGAAATTAAAGCAGAGGAGGTTGAATTAGAGACATAAGAAGTTGCAGGCTGGAATAAAAGTTAGAAAGCAGTGTTCCCTTTTGTGGTGAAGTCTTTTCTTCCAAACCTTTCAAGCCTCCATTGTTATTTGGCTTTTATGGCACAAAAGGTATCTCCCATCCCTAATTTTCATTCCGGAGAATACAGTGATGTCCTGCTGTGTTACATATGAAGGGGGTTTATTTTATAATTTGACACTGCATATATTTGTAGGTATGAAATACAATAACAGAAAATTGGCTCATAGGCTCCAGTGAGTTGTTTGTTCAGTAATGGAGTCAGTGGGTAATACTCAGCACAAATTAATTTGTAATTTCTGCAATTTCTTGGATAATTGTTCTCCATAATAAAATTTTACATCTGAAAAATAAAGTTGCATACTTTAATGATTTTAAACAGCTCCCTGGTTGAAATCTTCCTGACTGATGAAAAAAAAAAAGCCTTAGCCTCTTCAGTTTCTTTATTTATTTTAAGAAAAACAAAACAAAACCAGGCATTGTTCTCTCTCTCTCTCTCTCTCTCTCTCTCTCTCTCTCTCTCTCTGTCATATCTCATTATGGTATGCCTTGTATCTCACAGTGAGTGAGCAACTTCTACTCTAGTCTAGGTTTTCATAAATTTCTTCATTCTATCTAGAGGCATCATTATGAAACATCCTGACGGATAAATTGACTGTCTCACTGACAAGTGACCTTAGCTACCCAGTAATAGGAGTTACACTGATGTTAGAACCAAAGATAATTGTATTGTTTGTGGGCTTTGTAGCTGTGAACCATTCCAGCCCACCAAGGGACATGTGCTGTACATCAAAAAGAAAATCTTTACATTTATTGAAGCAAAGAAGATGGTGGAAACTAGGTGTGCATTGACCACAGGATTTGGTTTGCACCCCAATTTGGCACTTTGGGAAGCAGCCAACCTTGATCTGAAGGACTTTGTAAGCTACTTGATTAAGATGGGGCTCTGCCCAAATCTGTTTTATTTTCCCTCATTCACTATATTTTAAAAATAGCTATAACTTTTTCTCACTTTTGATGAAAGGAGATGAAATGGGCAGGCTTATTAGCTCCATCAGAGTAGACAGAGCCTGCCATGTTATGGGCAAATGGATCTAAGAGCTTTTGTTCTAGATCTATTTAAAGTGCATTTGTTTTCGAAGGGATATATAAGAATGTTTGTTTGTTTTTTTAAAAAAGGGGGGAGAATTAAATGACATTTTCAGGCAAGGTAACCTCTTTTAAGTTCATGAATCCTGCCAAATTTCATTACAGTTTTGAGGTCACTTGATCACTAAGGACAAATAATCTGAAAATTTCAGACATGGCACAAAACATTTGCAGGTATCATGTATGAATTGCCATGCTATTCATTAGGAACAGGCAAAATTGTGTGATAATTCTAGGGTAGTTTTCATGTGTACTTTTGTACAATGGGTGCCATGCTTTTGTACAGAGGGACCGTGCTTATGTATTCTTAGGCAGGCAGGCTTTCTCCATATGCACAGCTGAAGTTTTCTCTTGCTAGACAATTTCATCTTTAGAATTGCCAATATGCCTTTTAAGTGAGTAGATGAAAGTTAAAAAACAAAAACAAAAAACTCACCTCATTGATTTCAGTGAACAGTTCCAAGGTCAAATATTGCTCATCTGTAAAATTATCCCCCCCCTTTTTTTTACTAAGGAAGACCAAATGAGCAGAGAAAGACAAGATAACAGTCCATGGACAGAAAGCAAATGAGGGCAATGTATTAGTATAGCTCATCAACTGAGGATATGGAACTGTGCCACAGCTCTTAACTTTAAGTTTCCCATAACATTCTGCAAATCACTAGCTCATAATGCAGCCAAAACAGAAGAAGGCAATATTACTAAATTAATTTACCATTTCCAACCTTTATAGAAAGGTGTATACCATCCATACCTTGCATAGAAAAAAGGAAAGTGGTTTTCATGATTGGTTTTTTTTTGGGGGGGGGGCTTAATAGAATGGGATTACTTCCAATGCTTTGTAATTCTCAGCAATGCATAAAGTTCCCATTTAACTATTCTTTATTTAAATTCTGCTTTTATCTATCATATCCTGGATGCCAGTTAGATACTCAAAGTCCATGTCACCCCTTATATACACAGTTACTCACTGCACTCTGCAGGTGAGACCTCCCACAGACACATTCTTGTCAGAATCCATTCTGCAATATGTAGGAATTAGTATTGTGGCATCTATACCTCCTGCCCCTGAGTATTGGACAAGCACCTTCTCTGTTGCCTTCATGGCACCTATGGAAGACCTTCCTCTTTCAACAAGTCTTTTAAATAGAGATCTTTCTTAGTCTGCATCTGTATTCTAAGGGACTCTGAGCATTAACTGAGTTGATAATTACCTATTGATGTTTACTGCTAGCTAACGTGTTTTAACAGATCACATGAGAGGTATTGAATTGCAAATTTGCCATCTTGGGAGGTTGGTGGCTGGAGTCCTTTGAGGCTGGAACGCAGGCTGTGGGGAGAAACAGAACTCTATTTCTATGTCCTTTGGAATTATTTCATATTTTGTAAGATGCTGAGCCTATGCCTCAGACTGGCATATGTTTTATGGAATTGTTTGGATGTATCATTTGATGTTTCTGTTTTGTTTTGAAGAAAGTTCTAAAAACAAAGTTTTAATTAAACTTATGGGCTTTGGTAATGCTTAATTTTTAAAAGGAGTCAGTTTCATACCCTCCAACATTTCTCCAATGAAAATAGGGATGTCCTATTCTATTATTATTATTATTATTATTATTATTATTATTATTATTATTACACCACTATTTATACCCTGCCAATCTTACTGGGTTGCCCCAGCTACTCTGAGTGGCTTCCCTCATATATAAAAACATAATAAAACATTAAACATTAAAAAAAAACCCCTTCCCTATACAGGGCTGCCTTCAGATGGCTCAGGGGGCAGATCACTTCATATCCTCCCACATTTCTCTGGTGAAAATAGGGATATACCCTCTAATATTTCTCTGATGAAAATAGGGACGTCCTAAGGAAAAGCAAGACATTGCAGGATCAAATCAGAAACTGGAACAGCTTCTGTAAATCCAAGACTATCCCTGGAAAATAGGGACACTTGGAGGGTCTGCAGTTTTCATGCCTCCAGTTGCTTTCAACTGTGCAATGTTAATATCTGCAATAGGTTCTCATTATATTTAAAAGAAAGGCACATTTGCACAAACATGGAGAAGTTTGGTTTCCATAGTGGCTTGTAATTCAAATGTGCTTAAATAAGTTGGGTATGCAATTGAACATTTGGGGAAAGAAAATGGCAGTCACTAGAAATAGCTGCTGCAATGAGCTCCGCTTTCATTGCTACTGGAGAGAAGTAAGCTCCCCATACATACCCTCCAGACTATGAACAGGTAAAAATTCAGTCCCACTTGCATTCATTTGTTAGTGTGGCTTCATTTTGGAAGGAATGACAAATGAACAAAATGGGCCCTATTAAGTTCAATGTTTCCTTCATTCCAAAATCAATGGACATCTCATCCAGACATGCCCTTCTGGGAATTTGCAGTTCTACCTTGGCTGAAAGTGATCAGAAGATCTGAACAATAGGATGAGACAGTTGTACAACTATGGAGAGTCCTCAGTTGTATTATTTTAGAGGGAAGATGTAGCTTGGGCTGATTCTGTTGAGTTCTTGCCAGAACAGGTGATTCATCTTGCTGAGTGCTAATAATAGAATTTAAGCACTAGGCATTTTGTTGTTTTCCATTTTAAGCAACATTTGTAAAACTTTCAAGTGCTTTAGGCTGCTGGATGAAAGACTATATTGTGTACATCTCGGTTATATTTCTACATTATTACTTGAAGAAAGGAATGCTTACACAATTAAATCAATAGATCTGGGCTTTGTGAGTGCTCTAATAGCTGCAAAGATTTGAAATTGGATTTAATGAATGCTCAGCAGGCGAGAAAAACATGCTTTTATGCCCACTCAAAACAAATATACACAAGCTGGAAACCAACTTTTTAAAAAACAAAAACAATGTAATGCAATATAAACAGAGGGTCAAACTGCAGCCTGCCATTAAAAGAGGAACTAAATTATTTGCTCTGCTAAAATAAAAGAAGGCCAACTGTTACATCTGTGCAGGAAATTTATAAAATGCTATGCATTCCATATACATGACCAGAAAGGGTAGAATCAGCTTTTGATTCAACCTCCACAGTATACTGTGGTTGTTGTTGTTGCTGATACTTATTAGTCGCCTTTTGCCAATACAAGCCAAAGCAACTTCCAACAATAAATAAATAGCATACATTAAAACTATCTTAAAACAAGGTGTAGAAAAACCCAAAATACATTCATACTTTTAAAAGGCGGGATTAAAAATCCCACCCACTGATGGTTGTTGGCATGCGCCTGTCTCAAGAGACAATGGAGAATGCAGCACTGAAGTGACCTCCCCAGGGCACAAGCCTGGGCAGTGTGTATGGAGGTCCTGGGCTGCCCAGATGACAAGACCCCCCTCTCAGCCTCACTGATGTGGGTCCAAAGGAAAGCAGAGCAATATGTTTGGCACTAGCTGGGCTGCAGCAGTTGCCAGAAGCTATCTAACTGTCTTAGGGATTCCACCCTAGATTTGTGAATGGTTTCCTCCTTAGTCTTTTCTTATTCTGAAGGTATCCTGCAAGGCAGCAGAGGTTTAAGGTCAGACTTTTCTTTCTTCTAGATGGGTTACTTTCCCAGGTTGACAAGCCCCACCTTTTCCTTGTTTCCCTCTATAGCATGTGCAGAAACCTTCTTTATTACCATTGGACCCACTATTGGTCTCATCCACTCAACCCACAGGAACCTGTCTTTGCGTGCAGGGAAAGTCCCTACCTCACTGGGGGTTTGAGACCCATCAGCTACCCTCACCTGGTTTAGTCAGCCAGTCAAAACTGTTCCTAGGGTGTGGCTGCTGTCATAAGCTGACAGCTTCTAGGAGCCTCAGTTGAGAGTTGAGTGCAGGGTGCAGACCAGAAGGAGCACAACATTCCCCCACCAGACATACTACCCATCCCCAAACACTCCATACACCCACTGAAGGAGGCCACAGATAACTAAAAGCCAAAGCCTGGCAGAAAATGCATGTTTCTGCTCAGTATTTAAATGATGGGTGAACTTCCCTGAGAAGAGCATTCCGCAAGTGGGAAGCCACCACAGAAAGGGTCTGTTCTTGTGTTGCCACCTTCCAGACCTCCCACGGAGAAGGGTCTCAGATGATTATTGTGGTGCCCAGTGCTTTTTTTCTGTGCGTATGCACACCCCTAAACATTTTGTGAATCTAAGTTCGGCCTCATTGAGGGGCAGTATTTCAATATGAGTAGGTAAGTCAGAGTACCCCTAAATATTTCTTTTTAGGAAAAAAAGCACTGGTGGTGTCCAAGTCAGTTCATGAAGGGAGAGGAGGTGTTTGAGGTATTAGGGTTCTGGGCTGCATAAAGCAGCACTTTTAATTGGGTGCAGACACTAATCTGCAGTCAATGCAGTTAAACTAGAATTGGTGTTATATACCCACCCCATCTTGTCCTGGTGAGCAACCTGGCTGCTGAATTCTGCAGTCTCCAAACCATCTTCAATGAGAGCCCCACGTATAATGGACTGCAGTTATCTAATCTAGAGTTTACACAGTATGAGCAACAGAAGTTAGGCTCGTCCTTTCCAATTTACAAGGTTGTGAAACTGAGGGATCTCTGAATTCTAGTGAAAAAACAGACCATGTTTTCCCATGAGACATTAGGTAGGTGGGTGGAGCCAACAGGTCCATCTAATACAGTATTGACCCCCCTTCTTTAAGATTTTATTTTATTTATTCTTACATTTATAAACCACCTTTTCTCCAAAGAGATCAAGGTGGCACACACACAATTCTCCCCTTCTCCATTTTATCCTCACAACAAACCTTTGAGGGAGGTTAGGCTTAGAGGCAATGACTGGCCCAAAGTCATCCATGCAGTTTTCATGCCTATTTGAAGCCTGATCTCCCAGATCCTAGTCCAGGACTCTATTCCCTCTCTCCACATCGTCTCTCCAAATGAACAGACACCCATTTACAGCACATGTAGGAAATAGTCATCCAGTGATGTTTCCACCAGAACTGATATCCAGTGGTATAATGCATCTGAAAAGAGACGTTCCATTTAGCTGTCATGGTTAGTGGGTATTGATTCAGTACTTGGTATAATTCCCTTTTAAAGCAATTTAAGCTAGTGGCTGTCACCACATCTTATGGTAGTGATTTCCATAAATTAATTGTGCAGCCTTTTTTTAAAAAAAATCCTTTTGTCTGTACTGAATCTTCTTCTGACTAAGCTGTATTGTCCCATGGAAAGCAGGCCCACATAGAGAAAATGTTATGGGCTTGGAGGCAGACCTCAGTAGGCTGATCCCATGAACAGTATTGGGCAATGATACCCTAGAAATTGAATGGGAGACACAACTAAACATTGTCCTGTGTCCTTGTTTCCTCAGTCAACCAAGCTCTCCTCAAAAGTGCTGCATTCCACCACTGCCCTATTACCCATTTGTTTTGTTTTCCAACTAACACTCCATAGTTATTAATCCCATTGAACTATTTTTTTATTATTTTGGTGATGATGTTAAGAAAGTGGGTGGTGCAGCTTTAAGTTAATACAATAGTTTGGAGGTAATTTTGCCAGCTTCCTAAGATGTAGGTTAGCAAGCTAGAAAGAAGCATCAGACCCACAATTTGTTTGGTGTTTCAACCTTGGGCTGTTTAAATCAGAGCTCTCATGCTGTTTCATCCAAAGCAGAATACTTTGTTCTACTGTCAGTTGCTAACCAGTATCTTAAACCATGGTTTGTTCCTGTTTTAAAACCCTGGTTAGTAAATCAACATTAAACCAGAGTTGGATGCCATGTGGATCTCTGGTTTAAACAGACTGGGGTTGAAACACCACAGGCAGTATACAAAGGAGAAGAGATAAGGAAGGGATTGTGAGCCCTTTCCCATGATTTAGAAAGCCAGGATATTTGCATCTGAGAGGACCCACAATGTGAATCCTTGCTTTCAGAAGTGCAAGTTATGTAAGTCTCCCCCAAAAGTACATAGAATATTAGAATATTAAGAATATTAAAAATTATTCCCATGCCAGTCTTGATGCTGATTGATTGAACTTCATTTTAGCAATATGAAGGGTTTTTTTTGTTCTCATTGCATTTCTAATGCAGCCTTCTTTAATTATTCAGGCCCAACAAAAGATTGACTAATATGTCTACGTCAGAAAAAAGTCCCAGCACTCTTTTTCAATGGTATGAAAGATAGATGACAGTGATGTTTTGCCCATGTTTTAAAGTTTCACAGATTCCCATCACAAAAATACAGTTATGAGGACACTGAATATGCATATTGAGTGGCTGGTTACTTGCTGACTATCTGAGCTTTTTGACAGGCTAAACAGACTCCTAACCATACTTCATCTAATGATAAAATAAACAACGTTGCTATCATTCAAAAGCTGCAGGCTGTCCTTTCTAACACTTAAACAATGTTACATTTAATTGAATCTACTTCCCCTGTTGCTCATTATGATGTCAAAAACTTCAAGCTTCAGAGCAGTTGTCACCATACACAGAATAAAGGGCTGATTACTCTATTTGTGGGCATGACGTTTATCTGAATGGAATATTTGGATAATATCAATCTATATAGTTTGACCCAGAGAATATGATATGAAGGAACTAAATGTTTATCTAGATCAGGGATTGGGAATCTTTTCAGCTCGTGGATCACATTTCTTCATGAAGAACCTAGGAAGTGGTCAAGGAAGTGGTGTGACAATTATCTGTGTACAGTAGGCTGCATCCTAACCACACAAAACTTCTATGCAGTCAATCACATCTTCCCATCCTCCATTGAAGCAGGCAAGGTGTATTAGCACATTTCAATGTCATATTCCAGTAGCTGGGAAACTCTGAAGGAGGATGGTGAGTAGGGATTATGAGGGCTGGCCTGAGGAAAGAAAATGAACAGAGAATGACCCAAGAGGCCAGACAGAAAGAACTAGAGGGCTACATTTGACTCCAAGCCTGACACTCTCAGCCCTTGATGATGATGATGATGATGATGATGATGATGATGATAAATAATAATCTGTCTTTACTGCATTCAACTTGAAACGTTGGTGAAATATGAGGAGAGTATGTCAAAAAGAAGGTTTTTTGTTGTTGTTTTAAATGGACTGTCATGTTTTGGAACCATTCCATGGACACTTATTGTTAAACCAATATTTTTATTTTTATATTAGGTGATATTTAGTCACCAATACATGTGCATCCTCCTCCTCTGTCTGCAAATAATATTTTTCCACAAATTGCTGACTTATAGGGGCAATCAAAGGCACGAATGGCTGTGAGATGGCACCAATAGCTCTCTTATACTCACTTGACATTGTTGCATTGCCATGTAAGTTTGCACATTCTGCACATTATCTGGTCAGTGAGGAATGTGACATTAGGGCAGAGGTCAGCGGTGTGGTTGATGCCTCATGGTTGGATTTGTGAATGAGCTCCCTGAAAAAATAGTGCATGAATTCAATCTGAAAGTTTTCTCTGTGATATTTGGTCTTTGACGGCTCACTGACACATGCAAGTCACCATGTGAAGCTCTCATCACCAACCAATGACACATAGGCATGAACCAACTCAGAGCAGAGGGATGGGCAACCTGTGGCTCTCCAATTGAGTCTGTTGTCATCAGCCTCTGCCAGCTTAGTCAATTGTCAAGAATGATGGGCACTGCATTCCAACCACATCTGAAAGGCCACAGGTTGCCCATATGGAATACCCTGAATGGAGCTTTTGCGGGCACCATGATTTGGTTCTTACAGCCATACTATATCTTTTTTCTATAGACATGTCATCAAGCAAGGGAATTAACTTGCTTTTGCTAACTCACTGCAGTAAATTAAGAACACTTTGGACTTTTCTGTAGTTTCCTTCTGAATGGGGGAAAGCTACAAAAATGAAATAAGGCTAATCACTGTTGTTCTAAAGTGTTTTTTCACCTCTTGTTTCCCCCCTTTCCCTCTTTCCTGTGGTGTTTTAAGACAAGTAGCACCAATAATGAAAAACCTGGAAGCTCCTATCAGCTTTAAACAGGTATCTAATTAGTTTCTATAATTGATCTTTCTGCTACAGCAGGTGAACGAGGTAATTATCTTGTTTATACTGGAGGTGAGTCAGTGAATGCCAGAGATTTAGTTCTCACTATATCTCTAAAGAATAATGGTTTATAACTTTGCTGCATCTGTCTGTCTTATAGATGTTCAAGGATTTGGTTTGGTCCACCTTTTTAAGCTAACCAACCTGATCTGCACTTCCTGAACTAATTTGTGGATTGGAATACAATTACCGTATTTTTCATCCCATAGGACGCTCCGTCCCATAGGACGCACCTAGTTGTTTTTTTTTGGGGGGGGAATATAGGGAAAAAAATTCCCTTTATTTCCCCCCCAAAAGCAGGTCGGGGAAACAGAACCAGGTCGAGGAACAGCGGGATGGCGGCGCTGCGCCTCCCTGCTGTCCCCCGAGCTTGTGGGGCTGGCTGATGTCTGCCCCGCGCGAGGGGCACTCTGCATCAGGGAGCCCCCCCCTGCGGGGCGGCAGGCTGCTATCTGCAGTGTGGGGAGCCCTGCAGCTCCCCACGCTGTGGATGTCTGCCCAGCGCGGGGGGCACTCTGCTTCAGGGCGCCCCTCGCGCTGGGCAGCAGGCTGCTATCCGCAGCGTGGGGAGCCTTGCGGGGAACTCCTGCAAGGCTCCCCACGCTGCGGATGTCTGCCTGGTGCGGGGGGCGCTCTGCTTCAGGGCGCCCCGCCCGCTGGGCGGCAGGCTGCTGTCCGCAGTGTGGGGAGCCTTGTGGGGAATTCCTGCAAGG
Organism: Podarcis liolepis; assembly: GCF_965112155.1. Taxonomy (NCBI): domain Eukaryota; kingdom Metazoa; phylum Chordata; class Lepidosauria; order Squamata; family Lacertidae; genus Podarcis; species Podarcis liolepis. Next base: position 49,691,948 of record NC_139561.1, on the reverse strand, counting down.
CTCCCCACGCTGCAGATGTCTGCCTGGTGCGGGGGGCGCTCTGCTTCAGGGCACCCCTCACACTGGGCGGCAGGCTGCTATCCGCAGCGTGGGGAGCCTTGCGGGGAACTCCTGCAAGGCTCCCCACGCTGCGGATGTCTGCCTGGCGCGGGGGGCGCTCTGCTTCAGGGCACCCCTCGCGCTGGGCAGCAGGCTGCTATCCGCAGCGTGGGGAGCCTTGCGGGGAACTCCTGCAAGGCTCCCCACGCTGCGGATGTCTGCCTGGTGCGGGGGGCGCTCTGCTTCAGGGCGCCCCGCCCGCTGGGCGGCAGGCTGCTGTCCGCAGTGTGGGGAGCCTTGTGGGGAATTCCTGCAAGGCTCCCCACGCTGCAGATGTCTGCCTGGTGCGGGGGGCGCTCTGCTTCAGGGCACCCCTCACACTGGGCGGCAGGCTGCTATCCGCAGCGTGGGGAGCCTTGCGGGGAACTCCTGCAAGGCTCCCCACACTGCGAATGTCTGCCTGGTGCGGGGGGCTCTCTGCTTTAGGGCGTCCCTCGCGCTGGACAACAGGCTGCTATCCGCAGCCTAGACATCCCTGCCGGACCTCCCGTAGGGCTGCCTAGGCTGTGGATGTGTTCCTGAAGCCTGGAGAGCAAGAGGGGTCGGTGCGCACCGACCTCTCTCGCTCTCCAAGCTTCAGCAAAAGCCTGCATTCGCCCCATAGGATGCACCCAGATTTCCCCTTCATTTTTGGATGGGAAAAAGTGCATCCTATAGGGCGAAAAATACGGTATGCTTTCACTTTTGCACTTCTCCAAATTGTGCAAAAAGATTATCAGCTCAAAAACATCCCAAAACTCATTAGAAAATGTGTGCTTTAATTTAACATGCATAACTATATATATATATATACATATATGCATGTTTCTAGCCAAATTGCACTCAAAAATTTGTATATTGGGGTAAAATATGAACAAAAATGTGTATTTTGTGGGGGGAAATGCAAAATAATGCAAGTATTTGTGTGTGTGTGTGTGTGTGTGTGTTTAAAAAAATGGTGCAGAAACAGGTGAAACTGACATAAACTGTTCTGTCTAGTCCCAGACTTTCTCCTGCCAGGAAACTCACAGTATGATTTGCATTCAGCTGCAGCAACTGCATTCTGTCATTTTCGTGCACTGGGGTCCTGATGCCAAAGAGACTTTGAATGGAATGTACAGTGAACACATCTAGTAGTGAGATGACAATCATACCTCCTGACTTTGATGTCTCAACCTACCAAAGTTGAGTCGGCCATATGAACATAACCTACTTGGATACCAGTTCTACTTGCATAGAATGGCCTCTGTGATTAGCAACCCTGTTTTTGTTGTTTTCCAGTCTGTATGATTTTAGACTGTGCTGCAGTCAGAGGGGTAGCAAGGTCAGGTGGTAACTGGTGCAAAGTTTTTTTGTCACCCCCCCCCACATTGCAATATTTTGGGAAGGATGCCCAGAATTGTTGAGCTTTTTTTAAGGGAGGATACCCCAAAGTTTTTGGGGAGCTTTGGCCATGAAACAGATATGCACGCAGATCACACAAATCTGACCAATCAACACATAAAACCGTGGTGTCAGTACCACCAGCTGGGGGTGCCAGCACTGCCTGATTGCGAAAATCAGACCGCTGATCGCATAAAACTGCCCACCAGGGATGCAAGCGCTACCCGCTGGGGGGGGGGTGCCAGGCTATTTGCCTGGCATATATGCATGATCAGCGGGTGCATTTTCATGATGACGATCATGCCAATCGCGAAAATCTGCCCACCGGTGGTGTGAGCACTGCCACACCGATCCTCCTGGGGGGATTTTGTCACCCCCCTAGGCATGACACCTGGGGCACATTGCATCCCCGTAATCCCTCTTGCAACGCCCCTGGCTGCAGTGGGAATTCAAACTAGCCTCAGATGCAGGACAGAATTTGGGTGACATTGCAGATATATTTCATTGATTGTGGTTCTGTAATGATTTGGACAGGTACAGTTGGTGTGCACCAGGATCTCTGGGAAGGCTTAGTGGGACATGGCAGGAAGAGGACATGACTCCATGATGGAACACATCGTAGGCTCTGATGTCCCCTGTGACTCTCCTTGAATGTTCTGCCTAGCTTCAAATGCAGCACCTAATTCTAGAAGCCAGAGTCAGTGTTTTGGGTGCATAGGGCTAGTTCCAGCTGTGAGAAGTAGCTTTATACTACAAGTCACACTATTTAAACATTATTTTTAATTTCATACATACTGGGAAATTAGATTCCTCAGTGGGCTGGATCACTAGAAAAGGAAGCGCAGTGTCTTTTTTACCAATTGGGAAAAACAAAAACAACAAAATGGTTTTCCCTGTTCAAATGTCATGGCATTTTTCACAGAACTGAGCACACTTTACAAGCAAAATGCTGAAATAAAAATTTCAGCAAACACATCTCTCTCTCTCTTTTACATTTTTCAGAGGCTTCTCTCTAGCAAATTTGGTTTCAAGGTCTTTTCTGTCTGTTTCTTAAGCAATTATCCTCTGGGTCTGTTCTTTTCTGCTTTGTATGATGCAGGGCTAATTATTCTTCTGCTAATGAATGCTTGAAATAGATCCCATATGGTAGCATATGTGCCTTCAGATGGAAGCTTCATTTGAATAAAATAAGAAAATTCTCCTCTTGGGGCTTTCTTAAATTTTTCACTCTGTAACAATGATGAGTCAAATCTCTCTCTTGAGGACTGGGACAGACAACATGAAGTTTATTGTACTTATGCACATCGTCTTGTGTTTGAGAATCCTTAAGTCCCCACTGGAGTGTCCTCTTAGAAAGGACAACCATTTCACAGACTAGAATGATCAAATTCCCCCACCCCCGCTTTCTCTTGTTGATTGTTGGGTAATATCCCATTAACTGCAGGGATTCTGTTATCTTCTTTTACTCTTTGATGAGCAAATTGTATACCTAGAGATGAAGGGAATTTTCATTTAGCAAGAATGGATATGCTGCAACCAGTTAGTTTAACTGAAGTCAGTGGAATTATTTGACAGGTTCTTTTTTCCTTTGTCTGATTATCTTTGCCACAGTCTTCTGCAAGCTGTTTAAGACCGACTTTGGTAGGATTCAAAAGATCTCAATGGTTATTTTCCAAACTGTTTTGTTGTTGTTTTTTTTTGCTCTGTATGAAACAGTAAAAGAACACTTGGCTTATAAAAGCTAAAATGTAAGTGTTTTGGCATTGGACAATTACTGCTCAGCCTCTAATTTGCCATTTGGTGGTGGTGGTGGGGGAGATGTTGGTGCAGCTGGTGACCTTGCAACTTACTGAATACTGGAGAATGGATGGGTAGTGTTCTACCCTGTTAGTTCCCCTAGATCTCTAGGAACTTGAAGTACCATCAACCATGTGGTATCCTTCTGGATAATCGATCAGAGACTTAGTGGGCATTATTTTACAGTGATGGGCATTGTTTTATTATGGTGCTGGAAGACTCTTATTCTGCCTTTCGATCACAGAATGCTTCAAGGCTCTATACCACCCTCAATGCTTTTTATCATCTACATGAAACCATTGAGGAAGTCATCTGAAAGCTTCAACTGCAGTATTATCAGTATGCTGATGTCACTCTGCTCTACATTTCTTTTCCAACTTCTGATACTCTAAACTGGTGCCTGGAGACAGTTCTTGGAAGGATAATTATTATTATTATTATTATTATTATTATTATTATTATTATTATTATTTATACACCACCCATCTATCTGGGTTTCCCCAGCCACTCTGGGCGGCTTCCAACAAAATATTAAAATACAATGGTCTGTTAAACATTAAAAGCTTCCCTAAATAGGGCTGCCTTCAGATGTCTTCTAAAAGTCTGGCAGTTGTTCTTCTTTTTGACATCTGGTGGGAGGGTGTTTCACAGGGTGGGTGCCGCTACCAAGAAGGCCCTCTGCCTGGTTGCCTGTAACTTGGCTTCTCGCAGTGATGGAACCACCAGGTATACGCTCCTTCAGGTATACTGGACCGAGGCCATTTAGGGCTTTAAAGGTCAGCACCAACACTTTGAATTGTGCTCAGAAATGTACTGGGATCCAATGTAGGCCTTTCAAGACCAGTGTTATGTGGTCTCAGTAGCCGCTCCCAGTCACCAGTCTAGCTGCTGCATTCTTGATTAGTTGTAGTTTCTGGGTCACATGCAAAGATAGCCCACATGAGGGTATGAGGGTAAGCAAGCTGTGGTTAAATTCAGGTAAGATGACAGTACTGTGGATTGAGAGATTATTTAGAAGGAAGATTAGGACTAGTGATATACACTCCCACCAGAAGACCAAGTCAACAGTTTGGAAGTGCTCCTGGGGTTGGCATTGATTGTGGCAGCCGGGTAACATTCACAGCCAGGAGTGGGTCCAGCTTCTCACTCTGAGAAACTCATTGCCTAGGCAGAGACTGAGGTAGTCTCCAGCTCCCCAATAAACGGCTTTATGGTCTGACAACCCACCTCTCAGCATGACTATCTGTTTTGCGTACTCATTTGCTTCCAGACAGACAGGCCTGGCACAAATTTGTATGGCTATATATCTAGGAATCAAATATTCTTTTTAAAGGAGATGCCTTTATTTGCCTTTTTTCATCGGAACAATCATTCTTGCATGCACTAAATGATAATTGAAAAGGATTTGGATGCTTTTAACAACCTGGACTTTTCAGCAGTTCACAATACCACTGGTGTATCTGGTCATTCATAGAATGTCGTGCAGTGAACAGAATCTTCTTCAGATAATGAGATCCTCCTTCAAATGAAATGGATTGCTGTAGAAAAAGAACTAATGATTTTTTATTGCTCTTTTGAAATATGTGAGGGTTTTCCAAAGCATTTGAAATAAATGTGACTGAGATTCACAGCTTCCTCCCCACCATGACCATGCACACACAAACCTCAAGAACAAGAAGATATGGACCCTCTTTTAATACATTTAATAAAATATATTAAAGTTCTACATTCTTGTATTAAGACTGAATCAGACTTTTTGTCCCTCAATACCACTCTTGTTATTTTCAGAGAGGTGGAGAATGAAATACACTTACCATTAAGTAAAGTAGAGAAGGACATGATAGAGGTTATAAAATTATGCATGGTGTAAAGGAAAATAGATTGAGACAAGTTTTTCCTCACTATTTCTAAATACTAGAACTCAGCGTCATTTAGTAAAGCTGAATGTTGGGAGATAAAAGACATCCGAAAGGAAATACTTCTTTGCACAACATTTAGGCCAGATTCACTTCCATGAGATGTAGTGCTGGCCACCAATTTAGATGACTTTGAAAAGAGGATTATACAAAGTCATTAGTGAGTACTAGCCCTTGTGGATATGCTTTGCTGCAGGCAGAAAGCTACCCACCTGTCAAGCAACCAACATCACTATGATGTCAGGTGATGCTGCACTTGGAAACCCCAATTGGAAACCCCAGCATGGGTTGTTTGAAAGCAGCTCTTTAAACTCCTTCGTTTTTGTTTTTGGAAACAAAGGAAACCATATACCGTACATCCCCCCTCAAATAGAACCTTTCCTGCTTTGTGTCAAGTGCAACAGCTTTAGGGCCTGGACTGAGACATCTGAATTCCCACTCATATCATATGGCAAAGCCAGCCAGTTCAATAAGATCAAGGTTTGTTCCAGGTCTGCAGGCTTCCTTACATGAATTACACATGCAATCTGTCATTGCACTTTTTGATTATTGAATCCCTTTCTACCATCCTAGCTTCATACTACTACAGCTGTCACTGCCTCTTCAGTAAATGATTATTTGTCAGCATTCCAATAATTTGGATCATTTGAAACAATGAATGCCTGATAATTATGAGGATTGCGAAGTGTACAAATTATTTGAACAATAATCCTTGAGTTGGTTATGTGGCTTTTGAGGCTTGTGGAAATGATTAACAGTAGAGACCTGCATAAGGCTCCAGAGACTGCTTAGTAGCCCTTGTCCTCTACTTGACTTTCAATCACAGAGTTCCAAATAATAACCAAAGGAAACATATCCCATTTAAAGAGATAATAATTTCTCTTTGGCTGTCCTAATGCTCCTGCTGACTTATGTAGTGAGAGTGTGGAATGCTTAATTCACAGCTCAGAAGGAAATTTCTACAGGAACCATCCTCTCTATGGAAACAGAGGAGGACATTCTGACAAAGGAATGGCTTCCAACATGAGATCGGCAGAAATCCTATATCCAAAATGAATGAGTGTCAAATCAATGTTTATGGCCCCCTGTCCTCTTGGCACATGCCCAAAATGTACTATTAACCCCACTGCACAGAAGGTCTGCAATGGACCATGATTAATAAATCTTTGAAGAGACTACAATAATAAGAATTTCATTACAAAGAAACCATTTGAGGTTAAACTATATCAATCATTTTCTTCTACATTTTAATTTTGTTGTTGTTTAGTTGTTTAGTCCAGTGTTTCCCAACCTTTTTTGGGCAAAGGCACACTTGTTTCATGAAAAAAATCTCGAGGCACACCACCATTACAGCCCCGTGACGTCAGCACGCAGCGTCACGCCGTGAGGGACATGAATTGCTAGCAAATTACATAATCACCTCCTTGAGGGCTGGCTCATCTTCTCCGAAGGCAGAACCCCATTAATTAACAGCACAGACTCACACCATAGCCAAGACGAGGGGGAAAAACCTCAGTCATGCACAGTCATGCACATGTGGGGGCTAAATGAGGACGAAGACCGGGCAGAGAGCAGGGTTCAAATCACCCCACCTGGCCAGGACAATCCCTGGGTGCTCCCTTGGGCCACTCGCCTGACCCACCTCAGGGCTGTTGTTGCGAGGATAACACGGGGAGAACCACGCGCGCCCCCGGGAGCTCCTTGGAGGAGAAAGCGGGCGATGAATGCAATGCACGAAATATATGAGAGGCGACCAGGTTTTGCAGGTGAGGGGCCCCCGCCAGCCTCCGCTTCCAACACCCGGCGCAACGATGCCGAAGTTTCCCCCCGGGCTCGGCTCGGGGAGCAGCGCTGCTTCCCCTCGGCTCCCCTTCGCCCTCCCGGCTCTCTCTGCTGCCCACTGGGGACCCCCCTCACCTGCCAAGTCCGGAGCGCCGGTGGAAGTTGCATGCATGCATGCATGCAGGGCGCCGCGTTGCCATTGCATTGCACTGCACTCCATGCAACGCCTGCACGCATGCATTGCCTTGCACGCCCGCCAAGGGGTCTCCCCACGGTCCGATGTGTCCCCTCCGGCGCGGATGCAGCATTGCAAAAATAAAAAACCCCCGACGAAGCCCTACCTGGGGGGGCAGCCTCCGTCTCCGCCGCTCCGCCTCCGCGGGGATCCTGCCGCCCGATCTCCGCGGGGGCGCAGGCAGGCTGCGCGGGGTCTGCGCGGAAGAGCCCCTGCCCGCCCGGCCGCCGCCGCTGCGCTCATTCCATGGCCGGGAGAAGAGCGCTTCAAACAAAACGCCCGGCCCGCCAGACCTCGCTGGGAAACGTAGTTTGCGCACCCCGTGCGGGCGCGGAGCCCAAGGGCGAGGGGATTACGGATCCCGGCAGCCCCCGCGCTGGGGACGGGGGGGGAAGAGGCCGGGTGCAGGGATGGAGGGACGGGTGGGCGAGCGAGTGAGTGAGTGGCAGCTGCCAAGCCTTGGCCGAGAGCCAGGAAGGGCCTCCCCGGAGGAGGAGGAGGAGGGAGGCGCAGAGCGGGAGGGAGGGAGGGAACCCCAGGGGTCATCTAGTGACGGCGCCCCAATCGAAAATTTGACTTTTTAAAAAAAATCTTTCGAATTTTTTAATTTTTCCCGCGGCACACCAGGCAACATCTCGCGGCACACTAGTGTGCCGCGGAACAGTGGTTGGGAAACACTGGTTTAGTCATGTCCATCTCTTCATGACCCCATCGACCAGAGCACGCCAGGCACGCCTGTCTGCCGCTGCCTCCCACAGTTTGGCCAAACTCATGTTGGTAGCTTCAAAAACACAGTCCAGCCATCTCGTCTTCTGTCGTCCTCTTCTTTTTGCTCCCTCAATATTTCTCAACATCAGGGTCTTTTCCAGGGAGTCTTCTCTTCCCATGAGACAGCCAAAGTATTGGAGCCTCAGCTTCAGGATCTGTCCTTCCAGTGAGCACTCAATGCTGATTCCCTTCAGAATGGATAGGTTTGATCTTCTTGCAGTTCATGGGACTCTCAAGAGTCTCCTCCAGCACCATAATTCAAAAGCATCAGTTCTTCGGTGATCAGCCTTCTTTATGATCCAGCTTTGTCAGCAAGGTGATGTCTTTGCTTTTTAAGATGCTGCCTAGGTTTGTCATCGCTTTTCTTCCAAGAAGCAGGTGTCTTTTAATTTCGTGACTGCTGTCACCATCTGAAGTGATCATGGAGCCCAAGAAAGTAAAATCTCTTACTGCCTCCATTTCATCTCCTTCTATTCGACAGGAGATGATGAGACCAGTGGCCACAATCTTAGTTTTTTTGATGTTGAGCTTCAGACCATATTTTGTGCTCTCTTCTTTCACCCTCATTAAGAGGTTCTTTAATTCCTCCTCACTTTCTGCCATCAAAGTTGTGTCATCTGCATATCTGAGGTTGTTATTTCTTCCAGCAATCTTAATTATAATTAAAACCTTAATTTTAATTATATACCACTTATTTGTCAAAATGGCAACTAAGCAATTTACAAATGTAAAATCAAGTACACACACACTTGAAATAGACAATAAATGAATTTCATCGAAACATATTTGATCCATAATGAAAATGTACAATAAAACAATCCCATTAAAACCTTATTACAATTAAAAGTATTAACAGAACAATTAAAATGATTTAATCTGGAGGTTTGGATCAGGAGATCAGAATGATGCTTGTCTAAACTAGTTCATCTTTAAGAACTGGTGGAATGCCAATGCCAGTGGTGCCTCTCATATTTCAGCAGGGAGGACATGCCACAGCAATGCTACTACCAATGAAAATGCTCACTTCTGTGTTACCAGAAACACACAATCATCATCTTAATCCACATTACAGTGATCTGAAGTGTCTATGCCCCTGGTTGAAATGAGATAACATGAAACTAAGCTTTGAATTTGGTGTAGAGTAAACTAACCCCAAAGAGCCACAAATAGCACTGACATATTTATGTGGCTTGTTAAAATGGATAGATTTAGAACCTTGCAACAGAATCCAAATGTGTGTCAGTCACAACCATCGATAAGCCTACCCAAAAGGTTGTGCTTGCGAATTTAGACACTGCTACATTTAGCAGTGGGATAAACCACTGTGCTGCTTGGGCTTGCTGATTGAAAGGTTGGCAGTTTGAATCCCCACGACGGAGTGAGCTCCCATTGTTCGGTCCCAGCTCCTGCCAACCTAGCAGTTCGAAAGCACACCAGTGCAAGTAGATAAATAGGTACCGCTCTGGCGGGAAGGTAAATGGCGTTTCTGTGCACTGCTCTGGTTTCGCCAGAAGGGGCTTAGACATGCTGGCCACATGACCCGGAAAAACTGCCTGAATAAGTGGACAAATACCGGCTCCCTCGGCCTGTAAAGCGAGATGAGCGCCGCAACCCCAGAGTCTTTCACAACTGGACATAATTGTCAGGGGTTCCTTTACCTTTACCTATCTACACTTCCCACACCCAATTTTATGAGGTAGATCCTCCTATGACTCTGTGAACTTTCTCCTCAGAACCTTTTCACCACTCTCAATCAGTTTTAGACAATACTGAGCTAGATGGGCCAACAGTCTGACTCAGCATAAGGCCACTTTCTATGTCCCCGTGTCCCAGTTTGTAACAGCATGCTTCACCTTTGGGTTTTTTTTTTTTTTTTGCATATAAGGACTTTGATTCAGTAAAGAACTTTATCTCCATCATACTATAAGCATGAATTCATCAACACATTATATTGAACAATAAGCCAGAGATAGAGTAAACTTTGAAAACCAACATAGTTTTCTAAAGACACCATAGTCTAAAAGAAAAGAAAAACACACCGCTTCTGACCATCTGTTAAGTAGAATTTTACAAAACAGAGGTGGAGTAAGCTTTGCAAAACACATGTTTTCCCCCAAAGTCCCTATGAATAACCCCAGCAATTTTGCTTTACCTGATGCATTCAATTTCAAAATTAATTCTCCTCAGTCCCTATGAAACAAAAATCTATGGGATATTGATTTGCCAAATCCCAAATAAAGCTACCTAGATGACTCATTGATCAAAAAATTGGGTTCCATCCATGGGAACATTAAGTCAGCTGTCAGCTGTATTCATTTATTTATAAGCTATGTTTTCGGTAAAACTTTTCATAGGTTCCCTGAAAAATTAGAAATAATAAATGGCTTGCTAGCTGTTATTCCATTGAACATAGAAAACAGAAATTCTGGTCCTTCCAGAAAAGGTTTATTTTCTCCACGTCTCATGTAGGACAGCCCACTAATTTATGGACTGAAAGAACAGCACTTTTTTTCTTTTTTCCAAATTACCATTCTCAGAAAGAATTCGTACTGTTTTCAGAATGGGAGGCATAGTTCAGTGTTATAGCACCAGTGCTTAAACTAGTTTGTGGTATAAAAAGACAAACTTTAGTTCCTTTTTTGACAAGATGAACTTGAATTAGAACTAGTTCCTTTTACAATGAACTTTCCAAGAACTGCACAGTACACACTCTACATGCAGAAGGTCCCAGTTTAAAACTTTGACCTCTACAGTTAAAAATAACTTGGATGAAGTCTATGGAAAGACAGTTCCTTAAGAATCTGGAGAGATGCGGTCAATCAAGAGATGGAGAATACTAGGTTAGATAGACCAGTTATCTGACTCAATATGTGATAGCTTCATATGGAAATATGTTTTGGTGGCTCTTTATAGACTTTTATTCCAAAAGGCTTTTACCTGCCCAAGATTTTCAGTAAAAGTCATTTTCATCTATGATTTGTGTATATCTAAATGTATTTTTAATGCTGTGCATTTTATGCCTTTTTATGTTCTTTAATATATATATTTAATATATGCTAAATACTTGCTCCCCTTCATGAATCACTGCGTTATCATGGCGAAGGGGCTTGAATAACTCAGAGAAGCTATGAGGGTTGCCGTGCAGGGCAACCCAAGATGGACAGGTCATAGGCGAGAGTCTAGACTAAATGTGATCCACCTGGAGAAGGAACTGGCAAACCACGATAAAAAAGAAGCTTTGAGAAGAAAGTGAGAGTTTCCAAGGCATGCTCTGGTTCATGGGGTCAATGAGACTCGAACACAACTAAGACAACTAAACAACAACAAAACTATCAGTCCCAGCAAAGGGTGGTTGAGCATCAATCCATTTTCTGACTCCTTATGACTCCAGATGCTAAAAAACAACCATCCTTTCTGCCTCCTGAGTTTTGATTCTTAGTCATTCTAGACTCTAGACCTTGGTGGGTGACCAATGGCTGAGAACTTTGATTTTTATAGATTAAAACTGAAAAATCTGAATGAATTTGTTGCAAAAGACCAGCTGTTCAATTAAACATTTGCTTCTGCCAGATGCCCATTGACAATGTTACTGGCCATATGTAAATATTACCATGTGTTATTTAGTATAACTTCTTTTCCCATACCCAATGACCTTAATGAATATCTGTTTGAATATTAATAACTTCTTCTCCTCCTCTCTTGACTGCAATGTTGGTGCTCATTTTGCCTGCTGCACTGGAGTGGGCAACGGTTATGCATACAGCTACTGGAGAAAAGAAGATCAACAGGAATATCTGTTATGAGCCCACTTTGTGCCAAAGCAAGCCTTCAGCAAGCTTTTAGGTTTCAGGAGGTCCTTCCCTTGTGTCACATTGTGGTGCTTAGGGGTGGATGAACCTGTCAGCTTCAGTTTTCTGTTCCTCATTTTTCTCAATCTTACATTCAGTTTCCACAGCAGGTGTTTTTTTTATTAAAAAAAATCCTGATGAAAATTCATAAACACTTCTTTGTATGCAGTTCTGACAAATATGTTCATTTTGCAAGGATCTCCCTCTAAGATAATGCATTTTTGCATGTTATTTTTCACTTACATAAGTGTGTTTATGCACATTTTCATCTAATGTATGCATTGTTTTACATATTGTTTGGTTGTACAACTGTATTACAAAATTCAGAGAAGTTCAGATTTCAGAGGATAGCTCTGTTTTCGTCCACATAATGATTCCACAAGTGTGAATTGAATAGTTTCTCCTTAAAATACAAGTAAAATCACATTTCTTCTCCAAGTCCCCCCCCCCCGACCAACCATTTAAACTCTTGATCTGGTTTAAAGTTTAAAAGTGTAGTGAGACTTGCAAAAGCTTTAAGAAAGCCCTGTATTCCTTTTTCAGTCTGAAACGGGAGCATAGGGCTATCTTAACACACTTCTCAAAAGCACTGATCCCCTCCTTCATTTAAAGTAGAACTTAGAAGGCAGCTTCAAAAAAAGCTTGCCCTTTAACAGTCCTACACCTGTGCTCTTTCCACAACAGTGGAGGCACACAGCCACAGCACAATTTAACTCCATTACGTCAGCTGTTAGGTGCATGGGCACGGTTTAAGAAAAATGGCCTTTGGGCCAAATTGAACCCCCTGGCAGGTCAAGATTGGCCCTCAGGCTGTATTCCCATTACACATGCCTACTTGAAAATTAAGTCCATGAAAATCAATAGAATAGATAAAACAGATGATATCCAACAATGTTAGTCATATTCAGAGTAGAACAGTTTGAAATCAGTGGGCCATGGTAGCTTAAATACATTAATTTCAACTATGCATATGACTTTGCTGGATGTCACCCAATATGTTTAGGATGGAAGTGTTGAAGAGAAATATGCCATTCCTTCTGCTTCAGAAAGCTAACATATTGCCCATTGAAAGATTTCACATTTTCCTTTCAATATCTGTGCCATCTTCATTTCCCTTCACCTGGTGCCATCGCTGCATGAATAATAAAGGCACAATGTCAGTGTGGGCTTAAGGGAGGGGGATCTGTAATTCTCCAGATGTTGGATGACAATTCACATCATCCCTGATCATCAGCCATGTTCTCTAGGCAGGGACCAATTTAGGGCAGTGTGAGTAGTGCAGTCGCACCAGGCACACAGCCGAGAAGGGAGCCTTCTCAAAGCCCAGTAAGTGAGGGTTCTCACAGGGTCCTAGAGTCCTGCTTCATCCTTCCCAAAGCTGGGCAAGGATTTACCAGGCTTTGTGAAGGAGGTAGGAAGGCTCTATGACCCTGCCAGAGCCTTGCGCCTCCTTCCCAAAGCCCTGCTTAAACTGGCGCCATGAGGGCTGGGGGGAGGACATCAAATGGCCTTGCACAGGGTGGCATATTACCAAGGTCCTCCCCTGCTCTAGTGCTGTTGGAAGGTGGAGTCCCACAAACTCTGAAAGGCCACAGGATCCCCATTCCTGCCACTTCTCTTGCTTTAGTTTCAAACAGCATCTCTCTATCCCCATTTAGCTAAAATTTAGCTAAAATTGTCCCACTGGCCTTCCCAACAGCAGGGAAGATGTTTTAGCTGGAAGTAGTTCTCATCTTGCATTTTCTATTATCAATCCCAGTCATATTTATTTCCCATGGAGACATTTCATTACAAATATTATTCTCTCAAAGTTTAATTTGATTCTTTTTTTTGTTTGTTAGTTTTAAAGCCCCAATGCAATTTGCATTTTGAGAGAAAGAGAAGCAGTCCCCCCTCCTCTTTCTTTCTTTTTCTTTTTGGTTATTGCTTGTAGTACAAAATGATATATCACAAATATATACAGAATATTCTCACTCCATGTGTAACTATATGCATACACAGATATAGTGCAGAGTGAAACATTAAAACATCTCTAAAATATTAATGGCATATTTGCATTTTCCCTCCTCTAATGAACATGTTCCTCTCACATCTTCTCTTGGTTAAAATAAAAATAATAAATAAAGAATGACTGAATACATGCCACAGGAAAACGTAGGCTGTAAAGAATAGTTACAATGGATCATTTCAATCTCAGTACAGAAATATGAAATAGCTCTTTTCAGCTTCAGCCCAAACACATATTGGTTCAAAGCACCCCATAAATTCATCAGTTGGATGAGTCATGTGGAAAATGGATTTAAATAAATCTATGTGGAAATTTAGTTTAAGCTGAAATGCAGAAGGAAATAAGAGGTACGTTATGCACCTAATTTGTTGTAATAGAACAAATTGAGAGGAATGCAAATGTTTTTTTTAAAAAAGCTCTGTCACATGATTTGGTCCTGTCCTAATGTCACAGTTTTTTGATCAGCTGCTGTCAGCTGCATGAATAAGGTTTTGGAGGCCTCCTTAAGATTTACAGATGTTAATGTTCCATTGAATTATGTACCTGTCATTTGGCACCTAGCAGTGAGACGATTTATCTGGCTTCTAAGGGCACTCATGATGGCTTAATATCTAATGCTTCTATACTGGAAGGAGAAGACTACTTACCCCAATTGTTCACTTGACAGAGGGGGGAAACTCAACTGGGTGCATATGAAAATGTGTCTATCTGTAAAGACAGGGAAAATGGAAAGTTTTCTGATATATGGACTCCTTATACTGATCTACTTGCTTGGATGCCTGAGCACTCGGTTGGTCTGGACTGCCAGTCATCCTCCACTCCTACTTTAACCCTCCTACCCCTTACATGTATGCACAGAACAAATGGTATTGATTTTTTTTATAGTTTATTGTTTGAATGCATTTGTTTTTCTTTTCAGAAAATTAAAAAAGCAGTAATAAAAAGGTGTGTATATAGCTCTATCTCTATCTCAACCTACCTATCTGTCAAATGGTGGCTAGATAAACTGAGGGATTTTTTAGTTACAGTAATAAATGTATGATTTTGGTGATTAGTTTCATTTTTCCAGAATCCAGAGCAAACTTCTCTTAAATGCTGCTTGATACTTTGCCTGCACACACACACACACACACACACACTTGAATGAAATGAAGCTTCTTCTGTCAATACAGCTTCAGATAAAAATCATCTCTCAAAAATTCAACTTGCAAATTTTGAATAGGCTTCTCAGGGTTTAGAAAATGATTTGTCCACCGCTCTTTGCCAGCATTTTATTTACAAATGGCAGAAGCATCCCTGTGTCACAGCCGATTACTGCCTCCTGGGCCTGTTTTTCATTCCACTCCATGCCCTAGCCTTCTCTACCAAGTACTGAACAGAATCAACCAAACACCCTCATAGGAATATAAAAGAAATCTCTTTTCTTCCATGGAATCAGCTGTCTAAATGGCTTCAGCCAGTGGCTGATAGTCTTTTGCTGATATGATAATAACCCTTCTTGTGTTCAATGCCCCTTCCATTTGATATGTATTATGCATAACTTAAGTGGAAAAGAGATTGCTGCATTTCAGAGTTGCTGCTCTTTCAGTTCTGAGACTCTTTCTGAGAAGGAATGGGGTCGCTGAGGAAATGTGGGAGCTGAGAATTAAAGCATTAACTTTTCTGCTGGGGAGAGAATTAACAGAGCTGAGGCAGGGTCTCTTCAGCAATGTGGCGGGGGCACTTTTCTATTGATAGCCCCCCTCCGATGAACCCTGTGGTAAACACAGGGTAATTTGGAGACAGCATTTAAATTTCCCACAATGTCCTGGAGCTTCTATGGCATAGTGTCATTCTGGGGCATTGTGGGAAATGCAGAGTGTCTCCCAGTTACTGAATAGAGCATCAGGAAAAGGGGCCCTGGGTAGGCATCAGTGGGGCCCCTTCCTATGTGCCAATGAGCCTCTGAACCATACTACACAGAGTACTCATTCCCTCCCTCCCCCCCATTCCAGGCACTGAATCCAGATCTGCTTAGCATTAACAAGGTTGCTACTTTTTTTGTCTTCAGAAATGTCTTGCATATAATTGTGTTTTTTATTTAAGCAGCTATGTACCACAGCTTTTAATTGTTGTATCGCTTAGCCATAAAGCTCAAATAAGCAACATTTTGCATCCTTTGTTTGTTTCTACTAGCATAGCATTTGCTGCTGTTGACTTTTGTGGCCTCAGCATTTCATTTAATTCCTGTGACGAATATGAGTGAGCTGAATGGTTGCATTGTGGCATCTGTTGTGCTTACTGTTTGAGCCACCTTAGAAGATCCTCCTGCTGGGACATCCTGAGCTATGACAGTTGCTGGGTTGTTGGTTTTTTTGTGTTTTTTTGTGTTTTGTTTTTTTTCCCCCTGTCTTCTATTCATTCAGGAGAAAAAGAGAAAGAGTTCCATATTTCAAACCTCATAAAGGAAACTGAATCAAATGTTTCCTGTCATTGTGGATTTACGTCAGCTAGCCCCCTGCCCCCTAGGGCCACCCTGTATCAAACATAGCCTTTATGGGGTGGATGAGATAAGGATCCTATCTGCCGGCCAGATCCAATCCTCCCCCGCATCATGCAACCGGGTGGTGGCAGCCAGTTAAGTGGTGGCAGCAAGCTAAGTAAAATATGATTTGTGTGTCCCTCAGTATTGTCCTTGGCCCTTGAGCTACCACCTAGAGCTCCAGAGATACATTCCCATGGAGGGTTTTGTTTTGTTTTGTTTTTGGTGATCTGAGAACTCAGATCTCATTGTTCAGTTGCATGCTGATATTTAGATGGCAACTGGCCTTTCCTTGATTCCTTGCAAACTAATGAAATTTAGCAATTACTGAACTCATATTTGTTATCTTTAGTGGCAATTCCTTGTCCCGTTAAATTGTCTCTGGAGTTCTCTTCTTCCTGCTTGTGTGTAAGTAATAATTTTGTTCCACCTTTCACTACAGCTAAAACCATGAGATCAGCAACTTCTATTAATTGTTTTCTGATTTGTATCCTCCCCCCCTCCAGTTGTTGGTTTCCTATTAATGTGCCTTTGGTTTGTACTCAGGAAGATATTTGGACATTATCTGCATTATTCTGATTAAGCAGTAAACTCAAACCCAGTCAAGTTCATTATGAGAGATGCATTGATTGGGCTGCAGTCTGACACAATCCACATCCAGAGATGTGTCCCAAACTGATCTAATCCTGGCTGTCGGCTCCTTCATCAAAATGCATCTATACATATCAGGCTCAGTCACTGTCCATCATCAAATTGGTGTGTGTGTGTGTGTGTGAGAGAGAGAGAGAGTCTGGGTACCTTCCCAGATGCAGCATGGTGGTCTGTGTCCTGGTTCTGTGCAATAAATATTTGGTCTCAAAACCAGGTCTGCTGTATTTTAGCCAGTGCTTTGTTTTGGAATAAAAAGAACACTTCTAGAGGCTCTTTTGGTCTACTTGGGGTCCCTCCAGACATCCTTTTTCTTGTGCATTAATGATGAGGTGTTAGTGATGGAATGGTTATACATAATCCTGCTTCTAGTACTGTTTCCATCTTCAAAAATTCATTTTATTTTTCCAAATTTCTATCTTTAAACATGCAGATATAAAATCATCAAAACACTCCAAAGATTATATATGTATATATGAACCGTGCATCCTCATGATACATTATACATTTTGTGAATAATATATGATATCTCTAAATGCCAAACATATAAGATCAATTACAGCAGAAGACTTGCAAAGTTAACAACCTTCTTTAAACTTTGGAGAGAGTCAGTGACATGATATCTAAATAAGAAAACCTGGCACATTGAGATAAAGTTCAAGATAACTTACCTCTCTAAAAAGAAAAGTGAACCGGAGGTGGTCTAGGTTCTTCTGGTGAGGGAATAATGAAAGAAATGAAGGGAGACTAGTTATCATAACATGTACCTCTGGTTACTTCGCAATGTTGTGTTAGTTTGTTTACAAGTGACACTTTCCAAACACTCTCATACCAGGCTAGGATTTTCAACATGAACAATAAGTCTGACGGGCATTCCCTCTAAACCTTGGTTCATGTTTTATGGCTCCTGGTTCTTGCTCAGTGGCTTCCTGTAACCCAGGTCTGCTAGATGCAAAGCTCAGCTGTACAGTAATTGCAAACTTAGTTCCTAGTTTTCTGCAATGCCTCACACAAAGTCATCACTGAAACATTTGTATCGTTGTCATGGGACAAACATGTCATTTAAACCAATTGCCACAGCTGTCAGATAAGCAGATGACTCCCTTAGGCTGAGTCACTTTGTGCTCCTCTATCTACCTCTGCTTATCAGACTCTTTTATTCCTCCTAGTTAGGAAAAAAAGAAGATAAAAGTTTATAAGACCCTGGTGAACATCTTACTCAAGCCATAAAACATGCTTGTCTTAAGTTGACATTGTAAACCGTTTGATTTTCCATGAATGGGTCATATAAGTACAAGAGAAGGACTTTGTTCTTGATTTCATTGGCATTCTGGAGTCAGGGATGCAAAGGAAAATGAAAGCCATTCCGCTGATATAAATGTGTTTTTTTTTTGTTTTTTTGTTTTTTAAGGAAGTCTACTTAGTTCCTAACGAAAAGGTGGTAGATTTACAAAGCTGGTAATGAATGATGGCAAGAATGAAAGCTTTCTTATGTCACTTATCAATTCACTTCCAGCCTAGCCTGAAAAGCTGTTAGGACCATTGTACACAATCTACAAAGTAAACTGAGCTTTGCTACTAAGCATACTCTCAATTGCAGCCAGCAGTTATGATCCAACTATTATGCCATGTTTACACTAGTGTTGCACTGCAAATTTCTCCTGTGCCCTCCTCCTGTACCGTTCTCTATAAATTTAAAAGAAACAACAGCAATTTGTCACCAATACTTTTGAGTGGTTTTGCTCTCCTGTTTTACTGTTTAAGTGGTTCTTAGATTTATTATCAGCCCCCACTTTTTAATAGAATTATTATTATTTTAATTGTTATTTTGTTTCCAGCACTTTGCATACACCCACCCCCACCCACCCCCACCCACCCCACAAGGAATATGGCTATTTAAAGCAGCACTCTGATATTCAGTTGGTGGTTTTATTGTTTGCATATTTTGAATACAGTGGTACCTCGGGTTACAGATGCTTCAGGTTACAGACCCAGAAATAATACCCAAGGTTAAGAACTTTGCTTCAGGATGAGACAGAAATCGTGCAGCGGCGGCACAGTGGCAGCGGGAGGCCCTATTAGCTAAAGTGGTGCTTCAGGTTAAGAACAGTTTCAGGTTAAGAACGGACCTCTAGAATGAATTAAGTTCTTAACCCGAGGTACCACTGTAATTGTTTTATTTATTATATTGTATATACTAATTTTTCTCCCAGGAGCTCAAGATGGTGTGCATGGTTTTCCTCTCCCCAATTTATTCTCACAATAACCTCATGAGGCAGAGAGAGAGAGAGAGAGATCCAAAATCACTCACTGAACTTGATGGCTGTGTAGAGATTTGAACTCTGGGCTCCCAGGTCATATTCCAGCACTCTAACCATTAAATCTTACTGGTTGAACCACTTAAACAGTAAGTATTTGAAATAAATATTTGAAATAAATGAGAAATGTCAATGGTTTTTGAAAGAAGCCAGTGTTTAAATGTGATAACCCCAAAAGGGGTTGCTGCAAACAGTCTATTCAGAAGTTTCACTGAGACAGACAGTGCCATTTCCTGTGTACTTGCTGAGCTCATTCCAGCATGGTGAAAAGAAGGGGTGCCACATTTTCTTTCTATATACTTTTTCTGCCCTGGCTTTTTGGGGGGTCCCTCCCATTGATTCAATGAGATGAAAGCAAACACACATAGTCTCCCACTGCCCCCCCCAAACGCCAGGATCATCATGAAAACCCTTAAGCCATCGTGACTTCTCACTTTGACACACAGAGTGTTAAGTTGTGGGTGAACATATCAGACGACACAGCGATTCTTCAAACAGCTCTTGTTTATTCACAGGCCAGAACAGAACTGAACTGAACTGAAGGGTTCAGTCAGCCTGCTTATATAGAGCTCCAGTACAACGTAACTGTAACAATTTTCTAAAACTATCCAATCACTGAACATCACTTTCAATCCCTTATTTGCATAACTATCTACAGTATTCCCCTGCTGGCCCAGGGTGAGAACTTCAGTACATAACACAGAGTCTCGAATTCCCATCTTTGTTGAGGTACACCAGCTGGCCAGCTGGTGGAGTTACAGCAGCAGCTGTAGCTGGGAAGAGGAGGAGGAAGTGGGAGGGAGGCAACGGGGACACCGACACCACTGCCACTGCCATCCCCGCCATAGGAAGTTGCGACTTTCTGGTCTGGTAGGCCACGCCAAATAAAAAGCAAGAAGGAGAAAGTGAGCCAGGTCAGGTGTGAAGAAAAGACAGCAACTGGAGGAGACCTTGGGCAGGAGCAGACCTTGGGATTGGGTGGGAAGGGTGGAGCAGGCAGGCCTGTGGGGAGCTGGAGCTTGATGGGTGGGAGGCAAGGAGGTTGAAGGTTGGGGTTGCGAGTGGGTGCTGGAGCTAGCTGTGCTTTGTGGGGGTTGTTTGTATCATGAAAAACTTTAATAAAAATCTTAACGTGCACAAAAGGCCCCCTCCCAGCAATGATACTGTTGTAGAATGGAATGTCCCTCTTTTCATTTGAGGAATACAGTGGTACCTTGGGTTAAGTACTTAATTCGTTCCGGAGGTCCACTTTAGCTAATGGGGCCTCCCGCTGCCGCTGCGCCGCTGCTGCATGGTTTCTGTTCTCATGCTGAAGCAAAGTTCTTAATCTAAGGTACTATTGCTGGGTTAGCGGAGTCTGTAACCTGAAGTGTATGTAACCTGAAGCGTATGTAACCCGAGGTACCACTGTATTAGAGAGTATGGATTCAGTTTATGTGTCCTGATTATCTACTGACTCTCTCGGAATAACTCTAGAATCGTTCTCTTTCACTCTTTCCAACATCAGAGCACCAGCATCATATGGGCACAAGCTGTGGGCTTTTCAGTGCTTCAGAGAGGAGGTGGTCTGTCCCTCTCTGAGGATCAACTTCTTTCTCTGCCTGTGGAGGCAATGTTCTGCCTTCATGTTTGGATGTAGTGCACATCTGAATACCAGTTGCTGGAAACCACAGGAGGGGAGAGTGCTTTGCACTCAGGTTCTGCTTGCAGGTTTCGCAAAGGAATTTGGTGAGAAAAGGATGTTGGTCTAGATGGGCTATTGGCCTCATCCAGCAAGTTCTTCTTATCTTCTTGGCGATGTTAGAGTATATTGGTTTATAGTATTTGTGTGTTTGATCACTGTAAATGTTTTTTGATTATGTAAGGATGCACTGGACTGGGGTTGAGTGAAATGTATTTATGCTTGTACCTAGATTAAGTTGTGGTTATCATTGTATGGGTAAACTAGGAATTTAAGTGAATTCACTAGTTTAAATTAAATGCTTGATTGGGCATATGGTGCAGTGGAAATATTGAGTTTATTCTCTTTTTTCTTAGTTGTCAATTATATTTTTTATAAAGGCAGATTTGTTATTATATTTCTGTAGTTGATTTTCATTTGTAATGCTTTATATTTTGCAACATTTGTTTATATTTGCTTTTTAGATATATTGAAAATGGTTTAAAGATACTCCCTCCCCTCCCAAAAAATAATTTGTAAGTGATATGTAAGGTGCCTACAAAAACAAGTAAATAAAGTAATTTCCATAATTTGTAGATTTTTAAACTGAGCACTGATATCAGACTATTAGTTTCTGTGTGTTCTTAAATTGTTTGGTTTGCTGTTATAATTAGTTCTTGGCATTTCTCTAAAGATTAGGAAATATCAGTTCTTAAAAGATCAGTGAAAATTAGGCTGAGATCAAGAAGCATGCCTGGGTAAGAGAGTGAGAATTAAGGAACATGAACATTAGCAGTTGTTTACTCTGGAATGTAATTAAATGCAACTGCCAGAAGAGTTCTAAATTTTGAGCAGATGTCATAACGTAAAGCTAGCATCCCAACAGAGTATTCAAAAAGAAGAAGTTACTGACATAATATTTAAATCTAAAATAGCTGAGGGAAATGCTATTTGCTCATTTTATTTTTTTAATCTTGCCACTTGCCCAAGAGCAAGACTGGCTAGCATCAGTATCTCACCTCTCAAGAAAGACTGCAGGCTTGCTAATATTTATCTTTGAAAATGTTTTTTTTCCATACTCACAAATTACTTGTGTTGCAGGGATGTTTCATTAAGAGACAATTAATGGAGAACTTCAGTGGTATGAATTGTCATGTCCACTGGGGAAAGTTGAACTGAAAAGAAGTGCTTCTAGGAATGCCCAGATATATAGTACGAGGATATCTCCAGAGAGAAAAACCAGGTCACTCTGGTCCAGAAGCACTGAAGAGATTTTATCTGAAAGCTACAACCTCTGCTCAGTAGTATTTGCTCAAGGCCTTTGAGAGACTTATCTTGATCTTAAAATTGTCATTAGTGGAATACCTCTGGGCACCTTAATTTCCAATCCCAGAGACGGGGGGGGGGGGGGAGATGGGGAGAGATCTAGGTAAACATGCGAAAACTTGGTTCTCATCAGAAAGAGGGAAATGGCTGTTCTTTCCTTATTGCAATTCCACCCCACTCACCTACCCATCTACCTATTTTCAGTAGCCAGATTGAAACAAGGAAAATGTACATACAGTATGTTACATTTGAAGGACTCCTTAAATCTGAGAAATGCAGTGTACTGGAGGCTGAATGAGGTTGGCTTGGATTAGAAAACTAGGACTCCATTATGTAAAGATGTGGCACGATTGCTACGAGGTAGGCGAAAAAACCAAAAAGCCTAATGCCAAATGGAAAAACTCCTACCAGGCCCCCTGGACAACCAGGGCGACCAACCTAAGGTCCATAGCAAGGCCAATGACCTAAGCCCTGACTCAAAGGGAGTGGAGGGTGGGTGAATCGCGATGAGATGACGGCGAAGAATGAGGCCGGGGAGAGGCTGGTGCCACAGCAAAAGGCTGCTGAACACGCCCCCTCTGAGGCACCTGGTTGGGTGCCTGCTGAGGGGCGTGGGTGCCAGCCAGGTGAGGTGGAGGCAGGGGGCTAATGCCCCTGCTAGGGGCGGAGCTCGGGCTCCTGCCCACAACCACTCCCCTCTCTTCCAGGGAGGAGAGTCTTTCTTTCCTTGTTGCAATTCCACCCCACTCACCTACCCATCTACCTATTTTCAGTAGCCAGATTGAAACAAGGAAAATGTACATACAGTATGTTACATTTGAAGGACTCCTTAAATCTGAGAAATGCAGTGTACTGGAGGCTGAACGAGGTTGGCTTGGATTAGAAAACTAGGACTCCATTATGTAAAGATGTGGCACGTATGTACACAGCACAGTTAGCGACAATAAGTAGAAGTAACCGTTAGCTTGCCTAGGCATTAGCCATAAGGATTCAGCGAAAGTAGAAATGAAGTAAACATGCTTAATGTGCAGGTATCTAAAGTTGAAATAAAAATGCTATCGAGTATCCATATGTGGTGTAGGTTGGCCGTGGAATGTCACAATTACATTACACAAATACAACCCTTCCAGTACATGACTTGAAGATAAGAAAAGCCTCTAGTTTAAAGGAGAAAGTAGATCTCCATGTGAAAAACAAAAACCTTTGAAGACACCAAAAGTGAGAGGATACAGTACCTCTCTCTGAGAATCTGACTCAAGGTAGTAGACCTGCTGCCCTGTAGGACTGCCTCCTCCCCACCCCCCACTTCTTCTCTTTTTTTCTACCTCTAAATCAATGGTACGGAATTTCAAGCTCGTGGACCAAATGTGAAATTCAGGATTCTTTATGTGACCCTTGGAACTCTTCCCAGGTCCTGCCCCCTCTTCCCATGGCCATACTCTGCATTCATGTCAGTGGAATGGAAATTCCATTTGTGTCAATGGAAAGGAAACACAATGCAATGGTCAGGTGGTTTAATCAAGTACATATTATTTGTGGGCTGAAAACCACAATAACAATGAATACCAATCATGTAATGGATAAATGCTCCTATTTCTGTTTCCATCAGAATTCTCCAACCTTCTTAGCAGTCAAACCAGAAAATTATTCCTGAATGCACCCTTGACAACTTAATTCAGATCTAATCTCATTCCAAACCAGCCCATAACAAAGATGAAAGACCAGTTCTGTAAATTCTGTGTACAGAGAAACTCTGCATCAGAAGATCTAGTACTTTGTTAAGGTCAAGGACATTAAGATGTTGATTTCAACGGTTACGTTGAAGTAGTTTCTAACTCATTTATTTTCTCCCTGGAAATATCCTGTTGGAGCCTTTAAGGAGGAAAAGTGACACACTTTAAATGTCACATTTCTTCCTGATAACAGAAGGCATTTAGCATGTAGTGACAGGGTTTGCACTGTGATGCCAGCACAACTCTACTTGCTAATTTGGTGCTGATTTGGTCCTGATATTTAGACTGCATATTTAGATTGCATTTCCAGTTTCCAGGTTTGATCTATTCAGTGAAACAACATTACTTGTGAATAGCAGCTATAGATTAAGCTCCAAAACCATAGTTTTCACCACAATAAGATTTTCTATATATAATATTTCCCTTTTCCTGTCTTTGACACTAGAACTCTTTCACATTCTTATCCCAATTGACAATGTGCATGACACTGTGCATCACAGAAGGATTGCATGTTTGGTTATAAAACCAAACAGACAAAATTTCCTAGAGTAATAAAAGATTGTGGGTGCTTAGCATTCTTTAATGGAGTATTCTGCTTGCTGTCAGTCATCTCAGGAGAGCTGCCAGCTAATTTTAACAGCCTCAGTGGACTGACCTATTGCTTGAAATGTACAGGAATCAGAGATTAAGCACAAATTAAAACAGACTAGACCATGATAGATCCCTCTCCCACCTATAATCTGATAACTAAGAATATCCAATGCAGTTGGGGAATCACTGCAGTTGCAGTAGGTCCAGAAAACTCACTCAGTTGGTCAACACTGTATTGCACTCACAGACCTTCCAAGTGTCCCTATTTTCCAGGGAGATCCCTGATTTAGAGAAGCCATTCCAGTTTCTGATTTGATCCCAGAATGTCCCGCTTTTCCTTAGGTTGTCTCTATTTTCATTGGAGAAATGTTGGAGGGTATGGAGTTATCCAACCCCCTCCCCCAAGCCATCTGAAGGCAATCCTGTATAGGGAAGCTTCTTAAATATTTAATGTATTATGTTTTTATATATGTTGGAAGCTGCCCAGAGTGGCTGGGGCAACCCAGTAAGATGTATGGGGTATAAATAGTAAAATTATCGTTAGGGAAAGGGATATCCCTATTTTCATTGGAGAAATGTTGGTGGATATGCACTCAGATTCTAAATTTGCAGCTGGGTTAATTTGCCAAAAACCCAAGGGTGAAATATAGAATTTCTTGTCCTGTGCCTATTTGCTTGTGAGACAGAGGTTGTGGCCACCAAGGTCTGCAGGTCCAACAAGAAGGGAGGAGCTATATATCTGGACCTGCTTGCAAATTCTGCTTTTCATGAAGCTTGAGACTGTGTAATATAAAAGGGTCCCAAAGTCATCTGATTTCAGTGAGCCTGCAGTCAGACCTACAAAGTATCATTTCAGCTGAGTAGCATATGGTATTGTAAGACGCATGACAGGACATATATTTTGCCTGAGCTGCCTCAGTTGCCACTAGTTGCAGGCTCATAATCTTTTCAGGATTCTTTGGTGTGGTCTTGGATTGCCCTTTATATCAAACCTTCTGTGAATAGATACTATGGCACTGTAGAGGAGGGAGAGAGAGCTTAGGCTGGTATAGAGTCAAGAGTTTCCTCACCTCTTTATCTTGTCCCCACCTCTTCTGCTCCACTGTCTCTCAGGGCCAGGCAAAAATTGAAGCAGGAGGAACAGAAGGTTACACACAGGAGGAGTCTTCACCTGCTTGAATGCAGCTTGGGTAGGGGAGATACATTTTTCTCTAAGGTTTCATTTAAAAGAATATATTGCTTTATTGCTGCCCAAAATGACCACAACAAGAAGCAGTTTGATGGCAGCCTGGCTAACATTGTTCATCTGCTACATTGCCCTGGTCCTATCTTTGTTCTGAGGTGTGTGTGTGTGTGTGTGTGTGTGTGTGTGTAGGACTGGGAGGCGGGGGAGAGAGAGACTCATTAATTTGGAAGGCTAGGATCTGATCATCACTGGGAGGGATGCAGCAGGTGCTGAAGCTTAAAGGGTGGCAGTGCTGCCCATCTAATTACTGACCAGAGATTTTAAAAACAACAACCACACCACCAACAACAATCAGCTCTGGTTCCATTTGGATGTTTAATTAATTCAACTAGATGCCTGATATTTATGCATAAACACAAACATCCTAAAATCTGAATGCCCTAATGTACATTCTCTCTCTCTCTCCTATACATTTGCTTGTCCATGAAAAATGCCACATTAATGAGCAGCAAAATAATACTAACAGCTTGCTGATGAACTGTTTATGGGCTGTTTTAGAAAATGGTACCCCATTCAAATAGATTGCCAATGCAATTTTCCTTTGAATCTAGGATTGCCTTTAGGACTTCCCTTCCTCAAACTGACTGGACCTAACTTTGTGAAATTTAATGACTTCACAGCTAAAAAATAGGGGGGGGGGGTTGATATGCTGCCAAGCAATGCTCTTCATTTCAATTTCACCTAAGAGGCGCCCATGCAGCAAACAGATCTACTGGTGGGTGTGAAAATGCACAGACTATCGGTGTCTCTTTCTGTAGTTGTGAGGAAAGCCTGAGATCATGGGGAAGAAAACAGAAAACAGAAGGGAAGTGATAGCAGAGGTCGAAGAGGGAGATATTGACTGGCAGGTGCATTTTCATGAAAATGCGGATTGATGTTAAGCCAAACCTCCCCCTTCATTTTTAGAAGGATTTTGTCTTCATAGCCGTCAAATAATCAGCAGAGTAAAGAAGCCCTGGAACTGTTACCAAGCACAAACAAAAACATAAAAACACTGGCACAGCTGGTCAATGCCAGCAAATCTTCAAAATTTTAGTTCAGGATTTTGTTGTGTACAAGATATCAGGCAACTGTTTCTGAATGTATACACCCCTGGTCAGCAACTAGATGTCCTACAATAGTCCTAAGAAAATCACGTCAGGTGTAAAGGCAAAGGCAAATGCTGTTTTCATAGATGCATTCATGTAACTTTTCTCTTTAGTGTGTGGACTAACAGCTAAGGCATAATCTTAACCATGTCTGCTCAGAAGTAAGTGCTATTGAAAACAGGGTACAGGAGAAAATAGTCCCTTTAACATTCTCTTTTACTGAAAGCCCAACTACACTTTCTTTTTTCTTGTCATGATTATTATTTTTACTTTTCCACATGAGATTTAATTCAACTTGGAAAGTCTTTCAACTTAAGGATCTCATAGAGTTTTCTTTTTCAAAACACACAGGCACCAAAGAAAGCCCTGTTCTTCACAAACCCATAATCACTCACTAGGAGGATTTCTTTGTCATCTTTTCCCATCTTTTGAAATCATTCTAGGTAGCTACATCTCCGATTGTCATTTGGTTTGATGTCTGCCTTTAAATGATATGATGGGATCAGCAGATCATAGGCCTGGAGTGTCATTGTCATGTTGCTGGTATGAAAGATAGACTTCCTGCTGGAAGGGGGGGAAAGATGGTTACTGCCATCATGCATTCAGATCCAAAGCATTGTCACTCTATCACACAAAAAGGAAGGGAGAAAAATACAAAAAAGGCAAGGTGGAAGAAAGGCCTGTTCACTCCCATACCAATATCAAACCTATAGAGCTGTGACAAAATAAGTTAGCTGTTTAAATGGTGTTTTATTTTATTTCAAAGACATAAATAGAGTTATTTAAGCTCCATTTAGGCAGTAGATTTTGGAAACACATTATAACATACAGAGTGAAAGTATGTAGAAAAAAATGCAAATATTTGTGAAAATAACATACAAAAATGCATTATATTGGGGGAAATTGCTTGCAAAAAATTGTATTACACAGTATTCAAAACTGCATACAAAAATTCTTTTTAGGAGAAATTTGCACTGAAATGCTTACAAATTGGGATTCTTTGATTTTAAAATTGCAAATTGCTGCAGGAATGTAGAGAACTGAGTATAAGGCTGGCAAAATGAGAAATTGAGGGAAACTGAAATTGACAGATTTGGCCACTCCAATGGGTGACTAGGCTTTTGGTCAGCAATTTGGTTGGTTTGTGGGCTCCAGCTTACAAAATGTCCCAATGACAAATCTTATCGGCACAGATGCTCCTTCTTCATACTCCTCTTTACTCTTTGTGAAGGGCATGTCATTGGGTGCAATTGATTTCACTCCCAACTAGAGTTTTCACCTGATTAATAAAATCTAAGTAGGTTCTTTTGTTTGTTTGTTTCTAAACCATTAACTTTTAAAATTCTTAAGCAATATGCAAAAACAACATTAAAGCAATAATAGAATTTAATAAAACAGCATTTCAAAAAGAAAGAAAAAACCAGGAACATGTAAAAACAGAAATTCAGTGGGAGAAACCCCAGAGTTGGATTTTATAGACTGAGGATGCCTGGACATAAAGATATGACTCACCCTTCACAAGACATCTGAAGCAACTACTAGATGATGTATGGCTAAGGGAAGGGCATTCCATACTGCATTCCCATTTTGGGCTCACCGCTCTGCCATCTTCTCTAGGGTGTGGTGCCACAAGTAAAATTTACCCCGATTATCTAAGTTAGTGGTTCCCAAAGTGGATGGTACTGCCCTCTTGTGGGGTGGTTAGATAATATTTGTTGTTGTTGTTTAGTCGTTTAGTCGTGTCTGACTCTTCGTGACCCCATGGACCAGAGAACACCAGGCACTTCTGTCTTCCACTGCCTCCCGCAGTTTGGTCAAACTCATGCTGGTAGCTTCGAGAACACTATCCAACCATCTCGTCCTCTGTCATTCCCTTCTCCTTGTGTCCTCAATCTTTCCCAACATCAGGGTCTTTTCTAGGGAGTCTTCTCTTCTCATGAGGTGGCCAAAGTATTGGAGCCTCAGCTTCACGATCTGTCCTTCCAGTGAGCACTCAGGGCTGATTTCCTTAAGAATGGATATGTTTGATCTTCTTGCAGTCCATGGGACTCTCAAGAGTCTCCTCCAGCACCATAATTCAAAAGCATCAATTCTTTGGCGATCAGCCTTCTTTGTGGTCCAGCTCTCACTTCCATACATCACTACTGGGAAAACCATAGCTTTTACTATACGGACCTTTGTTGGTAAGGTGATGTCTCTACTTTTTAAGATGCTGTCTAGGTTTCTCATTGCTTTTCTCCCAAGAAGCAGGCGTCTTTTAATTTCGTGGCTGCTGTCACCATCTTCAGTGATCATGGAGCCCAAGAAAGTAAAATCTCTCACAGCCTCCATTTCTTCCCCTTCTATTTGCTAGGAGGTGATGGGACCAGTGGCCATGATCTTCGTTTTTTAGATAATCTAGTGCGGTGCTAAGAGGCAAGGGAATGGCGGGGGCGAAAGTGCTGGAAGTATAAATGACTATCAGACTTTTAACAGCTGACATCAATTTTGTTGAATTTATTGAATTTTCAATAAATGTGCAATAAGTTGTTAATGTTTTGAATTTCCTTGTTATTATTTTCCTTAGTGGGTTGCACAAACGGCTGCTCTGAATAATACATTTGATAGGGCTGGGGGCCCTAGGAATGAGCTTATGGAAGCAAGGGGCAGTGGCCTAAAAATGTTTAGGAACCACTGGATTGAGTGATCTTACATGCCTCCATAGTCTTTCAAGTAACCTGGTCCCAAGTTTTTCAGGGATGCACAGGTTAGTAACAAGACCTTCAACATTGCATGGAAGCTGATCAGCAATCACTGTGGTGTCCCCAAAACAGATGTAACTTTTGCTCATCCAGGTGCTTCATTCCAAAACCTGGCTGCAGATTATTGTAATTGATGGTGTCCCCCGCCCCCAAGAATGCATCTGTGAATTGTGCTACACTACAACCACCACATCATTTTCAAAATCTGCATTGGCAGCTAGGCTTCCTTGTCTTCCGAAGTGGATCTTACCTTTTACAGAGTTTATAAAAAAGAAGCTTAATAAAATGACACAAAACAAAAATTGGGAGGGGAGAAAACTTTTGGACCTCCCCGTAACGGTAAGTGACTAAGTACCTCGTCCAAGAATGCAACTTATAATGAACAATATATTTAAACAGAGGGCTATATTCATGTGATATGCATGACACTGTGAGACATTAGGAAGCCCCTGGGAATGATGCTATGTGGTGCCATAGCATTCTTAATTAATTAAAGACTTTAATTACTAGGGATGCTTGAGGAATTCATTCAGCCTGATTTTGAAGTGAGCTGATGTTATTCACATTTCCCAGATTAATAAACAGTTTGGAAGGCAGCTACCTTTTGGTTTTCACATTTCTCAATACCGTTCTTGACTCAAAAGGTATGCCGAATTTGTATATAGAAATGCATATTTAAAATTGCAATGCATGCACAAATGTATACTGTAGGAAGTAATGGGTATAAAAATTAACACTAGCAAAATAATGTCAATTTTCATGTTTTTTCTAAATTGAAGCTGATGTAAAAAGGGGGTGAAATGGATTTCTGCAATGAACACATGCAGAGCTCTCACAGATTAGAAATGGACTTGCACACACAAATGCACTTAGAATGGCACCATGTACAACAGTTTCCAGAGACATTTCAGATCTTTGTTCAAAGCACTGAGTGACAGCAGGGTTTCCTAGCCATTTTTAGCAGTTCTTCTGTTTAACAAACTTTTACAAAAGGGGGGGGGGGAGCTCTTAGCTTATCTTGTAGCTGTAAGTTTACTAAATCCTCCACACACACCCAACCCTGAAAGTGAACTGGATTTAGACACACAACCAACCCATGTCCTGAAATTTCTTCTCCCCACACGGGGGTAGAATAAACTTATTGCAATCAATGGGTCTTAATAACTATCTTAAATTTTTCATAGGACTAGTATTGGATACAACCCAATGAGTAACATTCAACTAAGTCCTGCTCAGAGCAGTCCCACTGAAATTTTTGAACATTGCTTACAACACATTCCTAATCATGTCTACATAGAAGTAAGTCCTATATTATTCAATGGGACATACTTCCAAGTAAGCAGTGGTAGGATTTCAGCCTTAGTTATGTCCATTAACTTCAGTGGATCTACTCTAAGTAAGACGTAGTTGAATACCATACAATTTTGTGTGTGTGTGCACACGCGCGGGCACACGCACGCGGGCATGCACACACGCAAATTGGCAAGGGCTTTATTGTTTATTAATTGCAGATCAATGTGTGTAAAAGGGATGGAATAGACTGAATAGCCACCTCATGAGAAGAGAAGACTCCCTGGAAAAGACCCTGATGTTCGGAAAGGTTGAGGGCACAAGGAGAAGGGGACGACAGAGGACGAGATGGTTGGACAGTGTTCTCGAAGCTACTAACATGATTCTAGTTACAGGTAGGTAGCCGTGTTGGTCTGCCATAGTTGAAACAATTTTTTTAAAAAATTCCTTCCAGTAGCACCTTAGAGACCAGCTAAGTTAGTTATTGGTATGAGCTTTCGTGTGCATGCACACTTCTTCAGATACACTGAAAGAGAAGTCACCAGACCCTTACATATAGTGAGAGGATGGGGAGGGGTATTACTCAGAAGGTGGTGGGAATGGGTGATTGGCTGATAGGTGTGGTAAACCTGTTTATTACAAAAGAATTTCAGAAATAGACTGGAAAAAGAAGTTGCTGAATTGCAACTTATTACCAAACTTAAAACCATGGAGAGACCTGGTCTGAATAAAGACATTGGATTCTTATCTCATTATACATGATAAAGCTATTCTTAGCCATCTCACCCCTTGCTTTTTTCTGTAAGAACAATTGCAGTCTTTAACAGTCATCAACAGGTTTACCACACCTATGAGCCAATCACCCATTCCCACCACCCTTCTGAATAATACCCCAGCCACTCACTATATATAAAGGTCTGGTCACTTCTGTTTCAGTGTATCTGAAGATGTGTGCATGCACACAAAAGCTCATACCAACTTTGTTGGTCTCTAAGGTGCTACTGGAAGGATTTTTTTTATTTTGTTTCGACTACTAACATGAGATTGACCAAACGGTGGGAGTCAGTGGAAGACAAGAGTGCCTGGTGTGCTCTGGTCCATGGGGTCATGAAGAATTGGACACGACTAAATGTCTAAAAAACAACAAAGACTGAAGTAAAAAGATCTGGAACTGGGCTGATTTATCTATCCCTAATAATATCGTAGGAAGAAAAAGAGTTTGTAGAACAGTGGTAGTGGCTATTTTCTTCCTGCTTGTGGTTCTTTGGATCCAATCCATTGTTTTGTATTTATGAGGGACCTGGAACATTTTGTCAGTGACAAATAGCTTTAGTTTCCCTGACTTTTCCCCTGCCATTTGTATTAAAGTCATTGTCTCACGGTGTCATGCCTAGCACACAAATGCAGCCTTTCTGTTTAAATATATTGTTCAGAGCAAGGTGCTTGGCTTTAAACAAGATTCTTCCTTATGGTCCAGAGGCTAATATGTGCATTCTTGAAGCATTCTTGTTATTGATAGCACTGTCTTTGGCACACGTTATATTGAGATATTGATAATGTATGAAGCGTAACATCCGATTTCTAATCTAATCAATCAAGTGACATACATATGCAGTAGATCTCTGGCTTTTACCAAGATTAATTACTATGAGCCATGAAAACTAGCTTTTGATGAGGTGAACTATTGAAAGAGCAATCTTGTTTTTGTGTTGTTGTTTTTTAAAGGAAGGCAATCCATGCAAAGAAATGGGTGCTCTAATAAGTTAACAAATATTCTGTCACTCAAAACATATGCACAGCCTTTAAGACAACAGAAAGCAAAGATTAAAAGCAGCTAAATCAGCTCTCTATTAAAGCATTTAGAGCTTTTATCCAGATTTTACATGAAAATTATGCAATCTGTTGCAAAATGAAATACTCATCTTCCAGATGGTATTCTAAGTCTAAGCAAACATTTGCATGCTTCGTGTAACAAACTGTGCATGTATAGATATAGATGTATTTCCCAGTGTGCTTTGTCATGCAGTTGAGGATGTTAGCACAAAATGTGCAAATGCAAAGCGGATGCAAATTTGCATTACAATGCTCAGTGATGTCCCGCTAATGTGTACTTCTGATTGGGCTCACAAAGTGTGAGATCCTGCCATTTTCCATGATAAAGTGTCCCCAGTCAAGTCGGCTGGAAGTTAACAAATGGAACCTCTTTACTGAACGTCAGTAAATTCTCACAGGCCACTGATAGTCTTCCATTAAATTAATTAAGAGCTAATTGCATTGTTGGATTCTATTGTAAAGTTAAGCTGCTATAGCAGAATGTTCTTAAGGGCTTCAAAGTGCTCATTAGCAAACAATGGAATGAAGGATAAGGAAAAGACACATTGGGTCTTACCTTTACTTAAAAGTGGTACAATTTTGCATGTTTTGTAGGTTGTGCACCACAATATTTTCATTAATTATTGGTGATCAGTTTTTTTTAAAGTAATGAAACACACCCCTCTTTTGAAACACACCCCTCTTTTGATTCCCTCACAGGGAATAAGGAGGCAGGATAGAGCCAGTGTTGTGTAGTGGTTTAGAGAAGTAGACTCATAATCTGGTGAACCGGGTTCGCGTCCCTGCTCCTTCACATACAGCTGCTGGGTGACCTTGGGCCAGTCACACTTCTCTGAAGTCTCTTAGCCTCACTCACCTCACAGTGTGTTTGTTGTGGGGGAGGAAGGGAAAGGAGAATGTTAGCTGCTTTGAGACTCCTTCGGGTAGTGATAAAGCGGGATATCAAATCCAAACTTTTCTTCTTCTTCATTGCCTGGGTCATGTTAGCTAAATGTAACAACTGTGAGCAAGTCAACTCTGTTAAGGAGAGCTTCTTTCTCTTAAGCCCCTCCCTTTCAGGTGTGTAGGGAAGCCTCCTGCTCCACCCCCTCCTAGAACTCCAGAACTCTGGGTGTGCATTACAGGTTGGCTTGAAAGGTGATGCTTTCCATTCCTATGAATCCCACAGGCCTGAAGGCAAACTTCAGGAATACACTCTTGACCCTTCAGGGTGCCTATGTAGCCTGAAGACTTCCAGTTCTTATCCACCAGTGTGACCAAATAAACATATTTGTTTATTTGGTCACACGTATTTGCAGCTGCAGCTGCAGCTGCAGCTAGGTAACCCTGTATCTTTAATGCAGTGCCGGCACAACATTAGGGACACGGGTGATGCTGTGGTCTAAACCACTGAGCCTCCTGGGCTTGCTGATCAGAAGGTTGGTGGTTGAAATCCCCCCACTGGAGTGAGCTCCCATTGCTCTGTCCCTGCCCTTGCCAACCTAGCACTTCGAAAGCATGCCAGTGCAAGTAGATAAATAGGTACTGCTGTGGTGGGAAGGTAAACGGTGTTTCCGTGCGCTCTGGTTTCCATCACAGTACTCCATTGCACCAGAAATGGTTTAATTATGCTGGCCACATGACCAGGAAAGATGTCGGTGGACAAACACTGGCTCCCTTGGCCTGAAAGTGAGATGAGCACCACAACCCCATAGTCACCTTTGACTGGACTTAAACATCCAGGGATCCTTTACCTCCTCCCCACTTCTTCTAGCCTCTGTTCCCTGATCTCAGCCCTCTCTTAGGGCTGTCGTCATCAGCCTGTTTCCCCATTTTTACTGTCTCAGCCTGCCACTCCACTCCTGAACCTGGTGATGCACCAGGACTTGCAACAGGCATCTGTGTCCATGTAGGTTTATATGGAGAAAGGCCATCTTTGAGATACTGGGGTCATGAGCTGCATAAGGCTTTATAGGTCAAAAACAGCACTTTTAACTGAGCCCAGAAACTAACTGGTGGCCACTGCAATCATGCCAGCGTTACCTTCCATAACACTGCTATGTTCCAAAAAGCACCTATAATTTTCGAGAAGCAATAATTCATTCCTTTAGTCAGCAACAGGATGATTAACTGGAAAAAAATTCTTTAATTTTGTTCTGTTTAGCACATCCACCCTCAATTAATTGAGGCCTGTCTGATAAGCCTTAGTGGAAGATCCATTTTTATGTCTCACAGAAGTAAGAATAAATACCCTCATATAAATTAGTGTGTATAATTATTTCTTAAAATTGATAGCTACTATGGGTTTCTTTCAATTACTCTTCCAGTTCCAATGATATTTGAAACATGGCACATATAATGACTCCCAATGCATTCAAGCCCACAATACGTTACATTTATATCCTGCTGCAAAAGGAAATAATTAGTCTTTTCAGTATAACGGATGGGACACTGGAGTAGTGATGCAAAAGGCATTGGCTAGAATTCGGTTTTATCTGTATTGCTAATAGATCATTTCCAGAGATCATATATCCTGGAAAAGTTGGGCTCTGCAACTGGACTATTTCACCCCTTCAGATTGAGGGTGTGAAAGTTTGAGCAATCAGTCACTGAGCTTTATAGCACAGACCTGTGCCAAGACATAGGGCACAAAAGAAAGTGTGGATGAGCCCTGAGACTAAGGAGGAACAAGCTGGTAGGCAGTGCCATCCCTTTGTCTGGTTTTAAGCAAGAAGGCAGGCAAGTGGAGGCTAGCTGAGAACCAACTGAGGTAGGTGGGTCAGTGCCCAATTCATCCTAATAGATCCGCCTCCACTGCTGCACTGGCAGGAGCTTCCCAGAGGACAGTAGGGCATTCCCATCCCTACTGGGACTGAATCTGGTATTTTCCGCATGCAAACCATGTGCTCCGTGACTGAACTACAGACCTTCTTCCAAGGTACACCAGCACTCTTTAAGACCACAGGAGAGAAAAGGGGAAATTTATTCTCCTCTGTTAACTGCTTTGACCCTGCAGAAAACTTGGCTGCAAGATGTATACAGTGGTACCTCGGGTTACATACGCTTCAGGTTACATGCGCTTTAGGTTACAGACTCTGCTAACCTAGAAATAGTGCTTCAGGTTAAGAACTTTGCTTCAGGATGAGAACAGAAGTCGTGCTCCAGCAGCGCGGCGGCAGCGGGAGGCCCCATTAGCTAAAGTGGTGCTTCAGGTTAAGAACAATTTCAGGTTAAGTACGGACCTCTGGAACGAATTAAGTACTTAACCCGAGGTACCACTGTACACTCTTCAGCAGCATTTGGTTTTAGCAATGGAGTATTTGTTGTCAGTACTTTTCTCTCTCATCTCCCCACTCCTGCACTAATTTAGGCTGCTTGAAGAAAATGTCCCTCACAGCTTGGAAAGCAAAAGTGTCTTGTTTTGGGGTGGGTTTTTTTAAACACAGCAAAGAGAATGTGAGGCAGTTACTCTAGAGACTTTCAAAGGGTCTAGATTAGTGGAGCCTGATTGCTAGCACTGATAGCTATGTGTGATAAGTCTGACTTTATGTCTCCATTTGCATATTAATTGTAATTCAACTATGGTATAATTAGAAAAGTTCAACACACAGTTTTATCAAGACTTCGGCTGCATCAACAAGGAGTCAAAGGCTTTCTGAGCTTTTCCACAGTTCACTCAAACTGCTCAGGAAATCATTTCGCGTTCCATTTTGGCTGGGAAATAATTTTCTGATTTATATACTGTTTTCTTGTTCAGCCTTGGGGAGTCATTAATGCAAAATATCTCCTAGCAAAGGAACTTCAGGCCAATGATCCTGGGTACAAAATATTCTCATTTGGTAGGGTCTCCATACAGGGGAAATGTGGCAAGCAATTCCTGGAATGACGGGCAGATTTCAGCTCATGCAAAAAATTGGCACAGGAATTCATTGCAGGACCTGTTGTAGGAATAGTAAAGCATGGTGGCAGTGAATCAAACCAAATATATAATGAAGCAAATAAAGCTCTGCAATGGTTAACGTTAGTTTGCATATAACTTGAGACTGCTTCAACATATTAATTGGAATTGCCTTCTTCCCCCTCTTTTTTTTTTTGTGTGTGTTTGTGTGTTAGTGTAATACTGATATTCATGAGTGGCTAAGATAAATAGATCTTGAATTCAGCTGAATATATTTGGCAGTTTTTTAACCTTTCCAATTTTGCAGAATGATGCACCTAACCACCACATGAGCCTCTAGTAAGTCCCATTAATGAAAAATATATTCCACTAAAAAATGGGCACCTTGTATTCTAAGTGAGGTTTCTGGGACCACTTTAATCCTGGGGAAAGCTTATTTCCATAAGGGTGCCACAAATGGGCAATCCCACAATATGTGTGCTAAATTAGCCTGCAGACGATATACTTAAGAGGGACTTAAGAGAAAATAATAATATTATAATGGTGTCATTTTGTTAGCATAAAATGTGATATTCATGCTGTTTATTGTAATGCACTAGCTGTTTTATCTGTTGCTTTAAAAGGTAGGTGCTTAACAACCAAATAAGCAGAAAATACATTTTGTAATACTCTTCTGGCAATGCTACTATTACGGCAATGTGCTTCTTGACCTCTTGCAAATTACAGTGACTTATAAAAAATAGACACACTCAATGAAATTCTGTACGCATATTTCCTTAAGCAAAACATTTATTGCAACTGTAAAATGGAAAATACCTTTTTTAAAGCCTTTGCCACAGTCTGAAGGTCTGCCCAACCAACCAAATAGGATTTTTAAAGACAAAAAAATAAAAACAAAGGCCATTTATTTTCTACATCTATTCCATCTTTTCTACATGGACCTCAAAACATTATACACGGTCCTTTACCCCTCCATTTCATCATCACAACCCTGTGAGGTTGGTTAGGAAGGCTGCTTCTGAGGTTTCCAGCAACTGGTATTCAGAAGCATACTGCGTTTGACATTATCAGGATGTGTTGGCCGTCCATAGAATGATCTGGTGCTGGAAACAAGGGCTAGAGTTCTGGAATGTGGAGTTAGGGAGCAGGAAGTGTGTGACTCTCTGGGAGAAGCAATATGGATGGGAACAAAACACATGGTGGTTTCCTCCTTCACATGAACTGCAGAGATACCTGGCCAGGTCCTCCTTCTATGATAAACTCTACTGTCCTACAAGGGAAGAATAGAGATCCCTGAGAGGAAAGCAGAAAGGGCTGTCACGTGGAAGATGGAGCAAACTTGTTTTTTCCTGCTCCAATCAATGGATTCAAGTTACAAGAAAAGAGATTCTGACTAAACAGCAGGAAGAACTTTTTGACAGTAAGGGCTTTTCGACAGTGGAATGGACTCCCCCAGAAGGTGGTTGACTCTCCTATCTTGGAGGTTTTTAAGCAGAGGTTGGATGGTCATCCTTCAAGGATACTTTAGTTGAGATTCCTGCATTGCAGGGGGTTGGAATAGATGACGCTTGGAGTCTCTTCCAACTCTACAGTTCTATGATTCTATGAATTCCAACTGGGGAAGGATGGACATTTAAACATTGATTACACCTACAAAATAGAATGCAATTTACTTTCATAATGGGTGGACAAATATGTTAATTTCAGATTCTCTGTTTCTTATTTTTTCAATCTTAAATTCAGTCACCCAAATTTCTATAACAGTTTGCATTTTTAAAATGTCATCCTCAAAATTCATTTGCATTTCAGTTCTGATTTCTCCTAATAGACACATCTTTGCAAAGCAATCTTCCCTAGTATAATGCTATTTTCACTAATATATGCACTGGTGTGCATACTGGGATACACCAGTATATGCATTTTTGCACCCGTTACCTGGCAGTGGAAATGCACTGTAATATTCTGAGAACTGCACATTATTTCAGAATTCGGAATGTTCAATTTTCAGTTACGAATTTTCAAATGAATCAAATTTCTCCCCTATACCTACTTGTCTGGTTACTTGTAGGAGCCATGTCTTTGCCTCAAGAAGATGTGGATACCTACAATGTGGACACACCCTGAATAGCTATGAAGGTGAGAAGGATGTATCAGTCCTATAAAAGTATCTTCTTTTCAAGAGCCATTCTAGACGTGTCTACTGAAAAGTTTCAATGAGTTTAACAAAGCATAGGATTACAGCCTCAGTGTCTTCTCCCTGCCTTCATTCGTTGCCCTATGCAGAGCTATATACCATCCAATGAAGACTGCTGGTGAGGAGAGATTTCCCTTGAATGTAGGTGGAATCATCATTTCTGGTGAAGGTATAGAGGCATTCCTGACTGTAAGATGGCAGATGTGGCCTTCCAACTCATTTGAGTTTGACAACTCTGCCATAGATTCAACTCGCGTAAAAAGCTGGCATCATCAGTTGAGTAGATCAGACATTTTCATCCGTTTGCTTTCGAGTTTTCCAGCTATAGCAGAAGTTTTAACCTCCATTCACATTTACATTTGCCCTCTATTTCCTCAATTCAAATGATCCTTCTGAGAAGATTGGCTTCATGCAGAGATGGGGAAATGTTTGCTCATTTCTTCCTGAACCCATGATAGTCATAATAACATTTCTCTCTCTCTTCGTAGGTCAGTAAGAGAAAGCAACAGCAGTACAGATGTTAGAGACTTCTGAATATGGAACAACATTTCATTGTTCAAAAGCTTGCCACCCAAAAACACTTTTAAAATAATGAAAAGAATACTTCTGTTTAACATACTCTGGCAGGAGTAGGGAACCATTGGCTATTCAGATGTTGCTGCACCAGAACTCCCTTCAGTTCCTGCAAGCATAGCTAATGGCCAGGAATGATGAGAGTTGTAGTTCACCAACAACAGAAGGACCAAAGGTTCCCCACACATGTGCTGTAGGCAGAAGATGCAGAGCCCAAATTCAGGTCATTATCCCATTTGTGAGAGCTTGGCCTTGGGTTTATTTCTGTATAATCCGTATAGAGAGACTCTGGAAATCAAGGCATTCAGTTCAGACATTTGGAAGAAGTAAATGGATTTCCATTCACCTCAATCTCCTGGGAATGGTGGGTTAGCTTCTGCACCTCAGCTTGACAGCTACTGTTGAATGTCGGTGTCTTCAGGTCTTATACAGAACAGTTTGAAATATTCTTCTCCCCACCCACTTGCCCCCTGCCTCACTTGATGAGATGAAAAATAACTTGGGCTGTAGTAAAGTCTCCTCCAACAAAATATCCTATGCTAATGATATTTTTTAAAAAAATATTTTGAAAAAACAAGTCAAAGAAAATCAGCATTCAGGGAGACCAGGCATTCTATTATCCATTTAACCACCTAAGTGACTCAGACACAACTGCTGAATCAATATGGAGCCAGATGCTACAGCTAGGAAGCTATTTCCAACAGCTTAGCATCTGGGTGCTGCAGTTTTTCAAGAAAAAACGAGGCCTGTGTGATCTGATAGCAGAGGAGATTTGCCCAACTGCTGCACTGCAGAATGGTGGTTCTTAATAGCAAGTGCTTTGTTGATTTAAAAATAAAAATATAGATACATTAGCCAAAAAGAGAGAAGGAGGGAGAAAACACTGTTCATGCAGCTCTGTTTGATTTCTGCAAGGACAATCAGGATGGGCAGTACATCCACCAATGAGTGTGTCAGCTGCCCCAATTCTGCTCAACACTTCCAGCCACCAGCCTATTCCCAAGAGGAGAAAGTTTCATACCATGTAGACAAAACTGGATCACCTGGTGTCATTGGGATGTCAGCTTACTGACAAGTGGAAGGCCCCATGCACCTATCAGACTTGGTCCATGGGTGTGGATGAAGGATATCTTCCCAATCCCTGCCCCAGCATGACACAGGAGTGGCCAAACCTGCCACTGCAAACCCAAAAACCACAGAAGAGGCTTGAAATGAATTGCCTATGCACCACAATCTCCAAGCAGCGATATGTTTCCGTGGTGTAAACTCATGGTTTCCTTAGAATTAACGTCACTTCGGATGGTGGTACCTTTGTAATATATGGTTTTATATACAGGTTTAGTATAAGATGGAAGGCTCACAGCATTAACATCGCAACCAATCTTGCTGCCCCATTCAATTTCTTGAGGATTTCTGGGTGCATGTGTGTGCACACAAAGGTCCAATTTATATACACTGGGTTGTATTCAGAGTAGACCAACTGAAATGAACAAACCTACAGTATGTTACTTATGTCTATTAAATTCAATGTGTCTACTCTGAGTAGGAGTAGCATTGACTACCACCCACTGCTTCACCCACTTTTGCCCAGAATAAAATACAGCTCTTGGCATGAAAAGGGATCCTTTTATGCCCCTCATTTACAGCTAAAGGCCTTTGGGGGGAAAATGCATTCAATAAATACATGGGACAACAAACACATTTAAAAACACTATCTTTTTCAAGTTAAAACAAATTTCATTGATACTATGGGATTAGCCCATATACATCGCCTTCCATCTCCTCTAGACACGATCCTACGGAACATTTTGCATGGCAGCAAGTCTAACTACAGATGTTGTCCTTTCATATTTGAGCATTACCCATATGCCGACATAAACACATACTAATTTCCCTCCTGGTACTTCCAGGCAGAAAGGAGATGACAAGCACAGTAAATCTGTCTCCTGATCAGCTCTCTGAGGGTTTGCTAAAGGTGTCACCCCCGGTCAGCACTTGGGTTCGTTCTACTTTCTACAGCTTCCCTCAAGACATTGTAGAGTTATAAAGTACTATTTCTGGCGCTGCCCTCGGGGTCACTGTCTTTTATCTTCTTTCATTCCCTTTGGTGGTCTTCCCTGACAGGCAGCAGGATCTGAGGCTCTCTAGCATTTTCAGCTTTTGCCAGCTCTGTAGTATTCAGCCCCAAATTAACTGCCTTTCAAACTCTTCTTTTGTCAGATAGGTTTAGAGGCACGGCACCCTGGAAGGGCTTTTGTTTTAGATTAAACTAGGCAGGGGTTAGAGTGTTAAGAGGAAATGGCATGTATGGAGGGGAGAGAGTACAGGAACACCCCCACTGGTTACATTTAAGAGACCAAGATGAAACTGTACCACTAACTGGAGGAAATGAAATTGAAGGAATGCACAAGGAGCCTTTGGCAGAGCTGGGAAGGCAACATGATCATGTGAAATGAGGCAATAGCTGCCTGATAAAAGAAACTGAGCTACTTCCAAAGGCAATCCTAGAGCAAAGAGGCAACATAAAGTTAAATGTCTGTGTAAAGGAGGACCAGATTTAGGTTGGTAGGAGCCCCATGGCAGGGTGAAGGAGGAGCAACTTTCTCTCCTTTTGAAGTACAGATCTACATGGTTCCGCTCAGTAGCATCTCTGCTTCTTTCATGATCTGTCATTAAGGTTGAATTAAAAAATGTGGATACATCCTGCAAAGTCACTGACACTGCACTGTGCCCTTGTTTAATGTGCTTTGGAACAAACCAAAGAGCAGGCAAGGCCTAATTGCATGAATATGCTATTGCATTTGACTGGTTGTTTTAATAAAAAAAAAATAACTGTTACAGAGGGGCATCTGGATCTCACTCACCCTGAATAATGGACATAGGAATAGAAGAAATTCAATTCAGTTTGAACTTAAAAGTAAACCTATCTAATTTGCACTTTGTGATACAACATGCAAAACAAAACATTCTTTGAAATTCGTGCTTCTCTGAATTTTGCAATGCAGTTCTCCACCAAATAAGTGTGTACAAAAAGGCATGTCCTAGAGCAAAGCATGCACGAAAAAATCAGTGAAAGTAGCAATCAAAATGCTATAAATAAGAGGAAATTGCTTTGCAGAGATATGGTTAGTATGAATATTTTGCACTAAAATCATAATGAATTTTCACGAGGGCTTTAAAAACTGATGTGGAAATGTGGGGAACTGAACTTTGGATTGGGAAAACCGAAAGAAACCCAAAATTGACTGATTTATCCATCCCTGACCAAAGGGAATTATCTAATGGGAATCATCTCTCCTGCCCTTTGCAACCCAAAGTTGTTATTTGCACCAGGATGAAAGCTGCCATTGATGACACTAGTGCCAATGACATGGGACCTTTTCAGCCAATAGGAGCTGTCAAGGCTGCCTCAGGTCTCAGCTCACAAAAGACCAATGCCAAGTTCTTCTTATATACAAAGATGTTTATTGCAGTTCATTGTTTGCTTCACAACCAAGGCGCGCAGCCCCACGTCTGTTACGCTTAGACCGTTGAAGTCCCCTCTGAATCAGTCCCTCCCCTGCACCAATTTAAGAGGCTTACGCTGCTCCACCTCTTCCTTTCTTTCCTTTTCCGCATGGTCTTCCTGCCCGCTGGGGTTTCGCCCCTCCTGGATTCCCCTGCCGTGGAATCCCCAGACTGCTCTCCCTCCCTCCTGCGGGCTTTGGGACTTGGCTCCTCCTCCGGGCTCCCTGTTCTTCCGCGCGCCTCCACATTTGAACTTGGCGCGCGCGCCCAACCTCTAACCTTCCTTTTGACAGTTACACTACTCCCTTCACTACTCCCCTCCCTTCCGGGAGGGTGGCTTGCTCCGACCCCCCTTCCCTTTCTGCTGCCGGAGCTGCTTCTCCTGATACACTGGAACCTCCACCCCCTTCGCTGCACTCTGACGGGGAGGCTGGTCCAGACGCCCAGCTGCCACTTTGGGATCCCCCACTGGCCCCCTGCTCCTGACACGTCTCCCCTGGGGCTCCCCTTGCCTTGACCACCGGCGCCCCCTTCTGGGAATCCTCTGATTCGCTGGAAAGACTCATGGAATGCCTTGAGTCATTGTCATCCTCTTCCTCGCTGTCCTGCGATTCATCCCCATCGCTCTCCATCTCCTGCCTCCCCTGTGCCTCTGTCCCTGAACCCCTGACAGGAGCAATTATCAAATTGCTTGCCAAAGGCATCTTTGCTTTGCATGTTGTTTTAGGAACATCAGAGGTTTACACAGCACGGGAGCATACTTAAACAAACTTTTCTGCAGACATTCACACACACCCCAACACATGAAGTTGCTAGAGCAGTGATGGGAACATGCGCAAGAGGGCAATGGGCCCATCTTTGGTAAAAAGAACTTATTCCTTTAAAGCAGAAATGGGGGATGTTTTTGAATCTGAGAGCCGCATCCCCTTTTGGGGAACCTTCTAAGGGCCACATCCCAGTGGTGGGTGGAACAGAGGCCATAGAAGGCAATGTAACAAATGTAAAGTTTACCTTTTGTATTGTAGGCAGCTTTATTCCACTCACATACCCTGTTCCGCCATAAACCTAGG
Organism: Podarcis liolepis; assembly: GCF_965112155.1. NCBI lineage: Eukaryota > Metazoa > Chordata > Lepidosauria > Squamata > Lacertidae > Podarcis > Podarcis liolepis. The sequence goes on along the minus strand of NC_139561.1, from coordinate 49,647,917 downwards.
CAGGCAAAGAAGCATTACAAAAGTTTAAGAACACATTCCTATCAAGCAAAAACACTTGAATAGGTTGCAATGGATCAGATAGAGAGGCCTGGAGGGCTGCATTTGGTCCCAGTGTGTCACGTTCCCCATTCATGCTTTCAGGGGCAGACTTTAGTAAGATGGCATCCTGAGCAAGTACAAGATTTGGCAGCCCCTCAAGTATTTTCACAATAAGTCATTTGGGTACAGTTGCTTTTTAATGGGTCTTCTCAGTAGGTACCGTATAAACATAGGGTTATTATTATTATTTTGTGACCCCTTGGCTCGGAGCCCTGTGTGTGGGAACCGCCCATGCTGCCCTAAATCCATTGCTGATGCTTTAAGTGATGCATAGCTCGTATGCCTTGGTTTATTATGCAGCCCAATTCTATGCATATTTATTCAGACGCAAACCCCCACCCTTTGCCCGCTAGTTCGGTGGGCTTTTCTTCCCAGGAAAAGAGCATTGAATTGAAGTCTAAATTAGTTTAAATTCCTGTTCAGTGCTACTGGAATAAAATGCCTCTCTAGAAATCCTTTAAGCGATTTATAGAAGGCTTATTTAGATTTTGCATAACTAGGTTCCTTAGTAAATCAAGTGAAATCAATGCATGACTGGCTGAAATCAATTTAAGACAGGAAAAACGTTCTCAACCCAAATTGGCATGATAACAAGGTTGTTTATATGGAGTGCAAGCAAAGTAGGGGCCTCATGCTAAATAAGGTGACCAGATGCAGAAATGGGCACAGCACCTAGACCTTTTAGTTATGGGGCAGCAGAATTTGAGCAGGTGTAGCTTATAATGCATAATGTTCCTGCTTAAAGTCCCACTTAAAGAATGGGCTGACTTCAGTCTTGTGGGAGCTACTTCATTTTTTACTAGAATAATGAAATCCACCCTGTAGAGTCGGGTGCAAAGGAATGGCTCTGCCAGGTGGGCATACCCAGCAGTAAAGAACCATGTGCCTCTGAACAGATACCCAGTCCAGGACTTTGTGATCAGCAACAGAAGTAAGCTAAAAAGTCTTTTCATGCAAAAACCCATGCCTGGTTTCCCCCAACCCTTCTTTTTCAGCAACCTAATTTAGGAATTTTTGTTGTTACCGTTGTTAAAGGATTGGGAATTCGGGGCGCAAGGGTCCCCCTGATGTGACTCTAAAGGTTTTTGTGGATCCCCTGACAAAATCCCTCATTTTTGTAACTGCCTCAAACTGCCCCAGAATTTGCCCTTTTAAAAATAAAATAAAAATAGCCACCCCTACTTTGGCTACACCTACTTTGGGCATGTGGCCCTCAGAGTAAAAAAGGATTAGCCAGCTATATGTACTTACCTATTCAAGTCAAAAAAGATTAGCCAGTTATAAGTATTCAAAGTCTTCACTCATGTAGTTCCATACCTCGCTGTGCTCTGCAGGAGAAGGCCTAAAGGGGTCCATTTGGCACAGCACAAGAATCAGGCCTTTAGCGTTGTGATGGCTACCCTTTGGAATTCCCTCCCATTAAGTATTATACAGGCACCATCTCTGTTCTCTTTTTGGCACCTGCTAAGGAACTTTTCCCAACAAGTCTTTTAAGTAGAGATCTTTCTCAATCCACATCTGTACTGGAATTGTTTTTCAATTTTTAATTGTTTTGTCTGTTATGTATTTGCCACCGAGGGTGGAATATAGATTTTAGCAGCAGTAATGAGAAAGAGAGAAAGAGAGCTGAGCTGGAAGTTCCCTTTGTTGGTTTTTGTTTGGTTAAATATAAAATACAGATATAATAAAAGGAGAATTCCCTGGATGCCTAGAGGCAAGTTTAGAATAAGTACTCTTTGGTGAGAGAACCCCAGCAGAAATTTAAAATCACAAAATATGCAAAAAAGTAAAGGGTGGGAATAGAGGCTGTTAGACTTTTAAAATATTCACTTCCAAGTTGTTTCCAAAGTTCCCCGTTTCCCTTAGCATATGTAGAAAGAGACCACACATTTGGTAAGTTAAAAATGATTTACTTACAGACTCTTCAAAGGTCAAATACATGTGCTATTCCATGCAGCAGCAAGAAAACACAGGCAGTAAAACTTAGGTTACAAAGTGGTAAATGTTTCTAAATTATTTGTGTAGAAACAGAAAGATGCCTTGCTTACTGGTAGGTATCTGGAAATGGAGAGCATAAAGGCTTGATAACCCTTCATTCTAAGGTGAGGAGTGACCTAGTTAATTTGGCAGGGCGCCTTACTCTATGGTAATAACCCCTTCATGTATTAATTAGAGTTAAGCATGTTAGTTATATGAGTCAGGTTATTCCACCTACTTCGCCTGATCCAGCAGGTCTGTTATTATCTTCTTATGAACTTTGACTTGAAAAGTAAGCTTTACTGAGCAGAGTAGGACTTACTTCTGAGTAATCACAAGAGTAGTCATGCTAGGCTTGAGCTGCAAGTTTTCCTCCCCCAATGCAAGGATTAGTCTGCTCACAAATAAGATAAACAGGTTTCCCAGGACGAGAGCTGGAGGAAAACGATGTGAATTAAAGCTGGATCTGTTACTGCCTTGCAATACGACTGTTAGGCTCCTATATTTGTCACTATATCAGAGATACAAAGTAATTTTTCCTGATGGAATGCAGCTCTGGGGAACCTAAATGAGGCTCCAGACTTCAAAGATTTAAGATGTGTAGAATGGAAAAGAGAGAGGGGTGGGGGGAGAAAGAGATCACGAGAATGAACCATAGTAAAATGCAGACACTATTATGTTTTGGTTCTTAGATTCATGTTTGCATATATTAGAATTAGATCCTCTTCTTTCTTCCTTAATTTCCCCCTTCACTACCCTTGTTCTTTTAACTATTTATAATTATAACTATTTATAATTTATAATAAGTATTTATAATTATAATTTCACTGTGGGGCCTATTGGAGGGAGTCGCTCCCAGGTCAGCATTGGTAAGCCAATGTGGACAGTGCTGTCATGACAACTAAACATAATTGCACCCAATCTGGCTTCCCAAAACCTCAGTCAAAGAGACACAGAAAGGAGCAAGCTGGTAACCAATGTCCCAGTGCTTCTCACCCCATCTGAGATGCTGACCAGACCTCTGTATGGCCTGTGCCACTGCAGCATACAGGGATGGAGTGGGGGGGGTAGGCATCAGAAGGTTGGCATAATGCAAACACACCTGTAAAGCCAATCCAGCACTCTTGCTGGCATGTTTGCACTGTAATGACCTCACTACTACTGCTTCCCTTCCCCGCTCTATCCTATCCTCCAACATTTCATTGGTGAAAAAAGGGGTGTCCTATTCAATAATAATAATAATAATAATAATAATAATAATAATAATAATAATAATAATTTTACTATTTATATCTCGTCCATCTGACTGAATTTCCCCAGCCACTTTGGGCATCTTCCAAAATATATAAAAACTTTAAAAAGTTTACCTCTACAGGACTGCCTTCAGATGTCTTCTAAAGGTTGTATAGTTACTTATCTCCTTGGGGTGGAGGTGTCGCATAACTCCATGCTTGATGAAAATAGCGATGGCCTAAGGAAACTGTGACATTCCAGGATCAAATCAGAAACCAGGATGGCTTCTGTAAATCTAGGACTTTTGCTGGGAAATAGGGACACTTGGAGTGTCTGCTCTCAGGCTGGGGCTGAAACCAGCAAAACAGCTTGAAGCAAGGAATACCAATTCCCAGTGCTTTTTTCTATATAAAAAAAAATGTTTAGGGGTACTTTCATTTCCTACTCATATTGAAATACTGCCCCTCAATGAGACCAAACTTAGATTTACAAAATGTTTAGGGGTATGTGTACCCCTGCATACCCCTCTCTAAAAAAACACTGACAATTCCAGGCAAAGGATCCCTGTTTGACAGCCAGGAACTGAGAAGTGACAGATATATTGTGAGCAGGGATACTTTAAGGACCAAACTGAAGTTGGAGTGGCAGTATTTCACAAACAGGTTAAGATTTGTCTTCCATTTAATCTCCATGGGGAAGAAAGCTTCAGAGTTCTAGAAGTTTGTGTATCAGGCTGTTAGATGCAGGGACATTTTTCATAACAACAACAACAACAACAACAACAACAACAACAACAACAGCAACATAAATTAATGTAGGATATTCAAAGAGAAATAGGCAAAGTTGCCTTTAAAAAGAAGAGAGAGGTAAAAAAGAGAGAGAGAAATATGTCTGAATTCTTTTCTTAGAGATCATGTCTTCTGATAAATTCCAGTTCATTTCTACAACCATTAAAAACAAATAAAAAAATTCCTTCCTGTAGCACCTTAAAGACCAACTAAGTTAGTTCTTGGTATAAGCTTTCGTGTGCATGCACACTTCTTCAGATACACATGCACACGAAAGCTTATACCAAGAACTAACTTAGTTGGTCTTTAAGGTGCTACAGGAAGGAATTTTTTTATTTCGACTATGGCAGACCAACACGGCTACCCATCTGTAATTAAAAACAAATTTATTGTACTAGTGTTGGTCTTGATAATATTTAAAATAAAATACTAATATAAAATTTCCAGTGTACAAACATTGAAGCACCTATGAATAAGCTCAGCTCTACAATGGACTGCCAGTATGGGCACCATCTTGGTCAAAATTCCACCACAGAGGAACTACAGTTATTTCCCTGCTCAGTCACTGAGATCATCTGCAGGAGCAGCAATGGTGGTTGTTCCCTTAGTTGGTATGACAAATTTGACAAAAACTGAGCCTTTACTGCCATTGGCCCAGTCCTGTGGAATACTCTGCCAATGGAGATTCAGCAGGTGCCTTCTGTGCCAGCTTTTAAATGCCTACTAAAAACATTTCTATTCTGTCATGCCAGCGGAGTCATTTAAGAATACGTTTTCCCACAATAGTTAATTGATGTCTGATTTTAACTTTTTATATGTTTTTTATTGTATGTTGTAAGCTTCTTTGATATTATTATGAAGTACCAGTATACAATTATTATTTTTTATAAGCAAACACTGCCTGTTGCATCTCCAACAGCAAGTGGATAATACAGAGCCAAAAACCTATGTACAGAATTGCTACTTTCTAATTGTAGTGCAGGTGCAAATTAGATATAGAGCTGAACAAGAAGAGTGGAGAAAATTAGATACCTGGGGAAATGTTTTTCAAAGGCCTGCAGCACAGCTGAACTGCACAAAATATGTGCATAGGAGGCCTCTGTGAACTCTGAGAGGCTTACGTCTTATAGGAGTCTTTTCTGTATGCCCCTTGATTTGCCATCAAACCTAGTTTCAAAACAGCTGGGTCTTTAAAAGATTGAAGTTCGTAAGATAATGAATTACGGAAGTAGCAGCATCCCACCAGCAAACAATGTCAGTTCTCCAGCTCATTGCATAAATACAAATTACTGCACATAGGTAAACCCTATGCAGTGAGTAGGCCATTCACGGTAAGTGTTTCTCTTAAGAGGCCACAGCAGCCTAATAATGTGAAGTCAGGTAGGAAGCCTTCGATAGCATTTCAGCAACTGGCTCAGTGCCGCTGCATAGCATGCCTCGGTTATTTACAGAATGCTTATACACTAGGTGGTCAATCAGGGGCCAGCCTTTCCATTATAAATATTAGGCCAAAAGACCGCAGGTGCTGATTTCACTGAACCATTTCTGCTCTTCAGTATTATGAGTGCATAATACTTACACACCTATGGAGAGAAGTTGCCATTATTCATTCAGCCATTGATTCATTCATTTCATGCAGCAGATTTTCATTTGTAAACAGCAGTGGCTATGCTGTTTTCTGTACTGACCATCTCTAGGCACCTAATATGAGGAAAATAAGAGCAGGGCTTCAAAATGGTTCTTTGATCAGGGATGGGGAATTTGTGGCTCTCCAGGCTTCCACTCCCACTAGCCTAGCCTCCTTAGCCTTGACTGGGGTGATACTTGTAGTCCAGCAACATATGGTTGGGCACAGGTTTGCCCATTCCTGCTTTTTTAAAAAAATACTTTAAAAATAAATTCATGCTAGGGTTGAGTGAGAATTGCTTCTGATCATTCTCCACCCTATTTGTTGAAAACGTAAAAATTAAGGGGGAGCTTTTTCTAAATATTCTTCAGGGGGTGAAGGTAGTTCTTTTCTTTTTCTTTTTCTATCAGCTACTGACAACATCAAAACTCCTATGTTGATGACCTGGCCACCTTTTCTGTTGTTTTCCAGTGTCATTCCAGGAATATTTGTACAAAATCAGTACAAAGTTTATCTTCTTTTTCAGACAGGCTTCTGAAAAAAGTAAAGTCCCAGGAAAAGGTTCATCCCTGCCCCCTGCAAATACCAGGAATTACAAAATTTTACATTTTGTTTCCTGGTGTTCGTATCTAGCTATCTCCCCATGGTCAAGTTTTTTCTGGCGTGTTTACTCAGAGGTAATTCCCATTCTGAAAAGGCTTCCTGCATTGTTAAGCAGATTCTTATTTATTGTAGCTTCTGCTCCTTTGTTTCAGAAGTGATGAACCGTCTGTCATATTGCTTTTAATATCAGTTTAAGTTCCTGCACTTACTTGTTGTCTTTTAATTGCATTTAACTCTCTTCTTAAAGAAGCAAAATTGCAAAATAGTACTCACCATATGGGAACAGGGATATTAAGTGACAATCAAGAGGCTGCAAGTGGAGCTCTGTAAAAAAAAAAGTCTCTTCAGAGAGAGAAGACCACAGGGTAAAAGACTGATGGATACAAGAGAACAAGTGAACTTGTGGTTATAGGCTGGTAAAAGAACAAGTGCATTGAAGGGTGTCTTAATATCTATTCCACTATCATTCTTTTTCAGTCTTTCAGTTCCATTCCTCCCTCCTCCACAAATTATAATATTTCTCCTCTCAACAGCAAGTCAGAATTTCTTGAAATCTGAGCATACTCAGACATCACTGGGAGTTTGAGGGAGTTTACATCAGTTAGTAGTTGTCCCCCTCCAGAACAACAACAATATTATTTTTTTATCTTCTAAGACCTCAAAATTACCCTGAGTTTACTGATGCCTCCCTCTTATATGTGTGCGTGATGCTTTTGTGACTGCATCTGTGCCTGCACTTGGAGAGCAGAATCCAGTTCCCACCTACCTACCTCCATACTTGTAGCCATCCCTGGGGGAGGGACTAGCTGTCAGCATCTTCTTCCTCCTTAGTCTCAGTGCTTCCCCTGTAAAACTGAGCAGGGAGGAAAAAGAGATGCAAACAAAACTAAAACTAGTTGGCTCTGCCTGACATTGGTTCTGGCTCCACCTACTGTTGGTCTTCCTGCCTACCACATTACTGGTCCCCAAGGTCAATTAGTTTCTGTTAAATTCCCAAACACATATTATCAATATGTAAAGAGAATGAGCACATTTTATGCTAAGTTTAGAGATGAATTAGCTATTTATGGGATTTTGTGAGCTTTCTTTAAAAATATAGCATTCATAATATTGATTTATTTTTATTCAAGGTCTTTCTCTTTTTTTAATCCAAAGTTAATATTTATTGCACAACACAAATATTCTGTAAAATGTTTTCTGGCAGATTATTCCAAAGAGAGGTCAATAAAGAAGGAAGATCACTATATTAGTAAGGGTGGTTTTTTTTATTTTGAAACAGCAAAGTCTAGTGTCAATAAATATATGCCAGAATGCTGTTGATTAATTAAATGTTGGATTATGGGTCATCACATTAAAAATCAAGCTCCATTTAATGTGTGATTGCTGGTAAATATTAAAACCGAGGGTTTGTAGCTTGTTTGTAGCTTGTGAGGTCTAAACAAACTAAAAATAAAAATGCACACTAGAATTTACATGTGCGGTAAAGGAATCTGGAGAGCCTTAATTAAGTATAGATAAGATTGCAGCAGCAGCATAGAAAGCTGCCATGTACCAAGTTAGACTATTGGTTCATCTAGTTCAATACTGTCCACACTGACTAGCTACCATTCTCCAGGACTGCAGGTGATACCATAAACTGAGCCACAGCCCTTCCCCAAGGAATACAGCATTCAACAGGACAACAAAGAAAAAAAGAAAAAGCCTCAGCAATGTGATTATGTCTGTTTACAGATGCTGACCATTGGCATGGGAATAAAAGCATCGCATGTATGCAAGAATACCTGTTTCGTCTTTGACATTTTGAAAGTCACCAGGTCCTGCTTGCAGGCTTTCCGTAACCATGGTACCTGGTTGGCCATCGTGAGAACAGGCTGCTGGGACAAACAGATGGGCCTTTAGCCCAGCAGGGCTCTTTTCGTGTTCGTTTACAGTACACGAGAACAGACTACCCCAATGCAGCGCCCTGCAGACACTATAGCTCCTATTAGCCCATGCAAGGGTGGCAAATTGTCTGGGAAGATGGGAGTTGTAGTACAACAACAGATGGAGAACTTGGGTTTAGAGAAGGCTGTATTAAAGCTTGGTGAGGATGCTGCAGTTTCCAAGTTCTTAATACTTTACTTCCCTCTCTCCCCCTTTGGCAAGGAGAACCTAACTTAATTTTTGCTTTTTTTGAGCTATAAATATGAACATAGATGTGATACAAACTTCAACGTAAAGCAGAAGGGAGGAGACCATCCGTCATTAATGGATGAGAAACACAACACAGGCAGCTGAAAGCTAAAATGATGCATCTTATATAAGTATGTTTTTGGAGATAATTTCCCTGCTTTTTGGTAGTCTCTTCCTCTTCCCCCACCCCTCGGGTTTTCAATACCAAGGGAGAAAAACACGAGTTTCTCTTGCTGCAGTGTCTGTGAATAAAGTGCAATATTATGACAGAGAAGGTTTCTGCACTCAGGCAAATTAGACTCCCTCTATAATTAGTTGATCCACGGAAGCTGAAACTGCGTTTCTGAAAAATTTCACTGAGCTTTTAGTGCAGTGCAGCACATTATGTCCCCAACCCTGCTGGAAGAATGCTGATGATTCTGGAATGTTTTCTCTCCCTTGTTATACAGCTGGGTGTTAGTATCCAGCAGGTGTGTAATGAGGGAGGTATTGGACACACACACACACACACACACACACACACACACACACACACACTATACAGGCGGAGAAAGGCTATGCCCTCCCACGTGAACAGCTGCCTGCTTCTCACATTGTTTGCTAACTGCTTTTATTTCCTTTTCCCCTTCCTCTCACAATCTTCATTTTTCCCCCTTGTTTGCAATAGAGATGGATAAATCAGCTTATTCCCAATGCATATGACTTTTGTGTGCTTTTACCCATAATGCTATTCCATTTCATAATTCCCCTGATATACTGACTTAAATCACATGCATCCATTGCCGTTTATTTTTTCAGAAAACCAAAACAAAGCATTGTTTTCTTATGTTACAGTGAAACAAATAAAACTGCCCTCCTTGCCTCCCCAGGAGATGAAATTACAGGTCAATGTGAGTTTTCATAGCTGTTGTAACTGCTTTAATTCTTGTGTTGTTTTACTTGGCTTGTTTTATTGCACATTTTAATTGTGGGTGTTCCATAATTCTAATCCATTTCATCATTAAATTATGTTTGAAATAAATATAATCTGAAAACACACACTAACTAATTAACTAACTAACAAAACATTTTAAATTCTTATAGAAATACATTTTTAGCTTCTACCTTTGTTAGTTGTTCTGATAAAGTATGGAATGCTCAGAAGACATTCATGCATTTCTCTGTGTAAATTCATATTTTGATATATACAGAAACTCAATGATCCAAATCCCAACGTTTCCCTAGAATTTTATTTAATTGTCCAAAAGAAGAAACCATAGTGTATTTGTACAACATTCAGATGATTTTTTAAAAATGATATTTATTAATATTTCACAAACAATAAAAACAAAATCCAACATTTAAACGTTTAAACATTTAAACTACAAAAACATGACAAATAAAAATACATAATAGAAAAACAGTTAATAGAAGAAAGAAAGAGGAAAAACAAAAATAAAAAGAAATAGAGAGTAAGAAGAAGAAAAGCCAAAAATCCAAACTAAAAAAGAATTAATATTTTCAAATCTTAAATTTTCTTCACTAGTTTCTTGACCTCCTCACACCTCCCATTTTGTATTCCAGTTCAAATATTAAATTTAGCAAATCCTTACCCTCTAGCATTTATCCTTACTTCATGTATTAACCTATTATTATAAATATCAATTTCCAATTATCCTCCCCTATTTACATTTTCTTAAACATTTTTTTAACCAGTACCACTTATTTTCAATCAAACGTCATTTCAACATTCCTTAATTTTACAGTGCTTCTGCAGATAGTCTTTAAACTTCTTCCAATCTTCCTCCACCGACTCTTCTCCCTGGTCATGGATTCTGCCAGTCATCTCTGCCAGTTCCATGTAGTCCATAACCTTCATCTGCCAGTCTTCCAGTGTGGGTAACTCCTGTGTCTTCCAATATTTCGTGATGAGTAATCTTGCTGCTGCTGTTGCATACATAAAGAAAGTTCTATCCTTCTTTAACACCACTTGGCCGTCAATGCCCAGGAGGAAGGCCTCTGGTTTCTTCAGGAAGGTGTATTTAAATACCTTTTTCAATTCATTATATATCATTTCCCAGAAAGCCTTAATCCTTGGGCACGTCCACCAAAGGTGAAAGAATGTACCTTCAGTTTCTTTACATTTCCAACATTTGTTATTGGGCAAGTGGTAATGCCGTAAATTTAATCCCGGTGGTCCACAACTTCTCCCAGTCAGCAAATATAATATTATGACCAACGTCCTGTGCCCATTTAATCATAGCAGATTTGACTGTTTCATCCTGAGTATTCCATTTTAACAGCAAGTTATACATTCTTGAAAGTATCTTAGTATTGGGATCTAACAATTCTGTTTCCAACTTTGATTTTTCCACCTGGAAGCCGATTTTTTTGTCTAAATTGTATACCTCTCTTATTTGAAAATAATGAAGCCAATCTCGCACTCTATCTTTTAATTTCTCAAAACTCTGCAATTTCAGTGTACAACATTCAGATGATTATCTAAAATGGTTTTCAAATTAAATCCTGCAATTTTTGCACTCTCTAGATGCATCATAATGCCAGAACGCCCATAGATGGTACTTCTCTGTCCTTGTATCAATTCCAGAATTGTTTAAATTGCATTTATACAATTCCTAACTGTTATTCAAACAACGTGGAAAATTACAAAACAAAAAAATTATATAAAGACAGAACAGTAATATCACAAAATACGTGCAGTCTCTCTCTTTTTAAATGATGCTTCTTTACATTGTACTGTGTTCAGAATCTATTCTTGGCAGATATGCAAAAGGTGACTTAACTCTGGCTTCGTAATTGTTGGACTGGAGGTTAAACTATATAAATCTTAAACCTTTGACCAAACTCATTTGTTTTTATCTCCAGCTAAGACTAAGGACGTGTATTTGTAACTGCATTTGCCCCCTTCCTACCTTGCCTTCTTTGTCTTTGCCTGTGCTCCCCACCCACAGTCCAACTGTCATTGTACTGAAAGTTTTCTGAAGGACCTGCTCTGCTCACTGTACTCTGTGATGGTACAGCACTTGTAGCATTATCACTGAGCTGAGCTGAGCGTCTACTGCTGCTGGCTCCAATGACTGACTTACATGCTGAGTTCTCAGGTTTCATCTCATGCTGAGAAAGATCTCTGCTTGGTCTCAGGTTTCCAGGGTCGACTCATCAGTTTGCCTTAATGCTCAGATGGAAATCTGCAGCCTTTTCCTTGCCGCGTTTGCTAGAGACAAACCTCCTCTTGCCTAATGCAAACCTCTCTGCATAGCATTTTAAATACAATACATTCAAACCATATCATTGTATGCATATTAATCTTAAATCTTTAACACAATGCTGCTGGTAAGCTGGCAAAAAAAGGCTTGGTGGCCCAGTTCAGGTCTGCAAGTCAGTGGCTCCTGACCCCCCACCCCACCCCCAACATGAGAACTAAACACTTACCAGATTAGGATACACTATGTAGTGTCCTGGGAAGCCTCAGAGGTTTATAGGTTTGTATAGTGTGCCCCGGATGCCCTGAGGCCACTGGAGTCATCTTAGAGGTGCTGTGTGACTGGGCATGTGTGGAAGGCTCAGATTGCATAGGAGTGCTATGCCAAATTCAGATGTCTCAAGGCCCAGGTAGGCTTCTGGTGAGATCATTACTATATTTGGTAGGTGGACTCCAAAATGAGGCTGAACAGAATAGACCTCTCAAATTCACTATCTAAATTTTGGTGCTGATAATACCTCTGGAGTAAGACACACCACACCTTACAGCCATTGTGAGAAGCAGCTATTCAAAGGCTATTTAAATGCAATGCCAATAGAACGGCAGATGAAGCTTGGTGGCTATCTGATGTCAATATTTGATGCAGGACCTATTTTAGTGTAAGCCCAATTTGATATAATAGTGAAAGGACTGGGGGTACTGTGCATTTCTAGGCTGAGCCCATATTTCACTAAAAGTGAAATTTCAGGATGAATATCTGACAAACCAGCAGAGTTTCAATAAAAGTATCGAAATGCCTCAGAAGGAGGACTTCTTAATATCACCATTAAAAGCTCACATTTGTTCTTCCCCTGGACACCAAAGAATCACAGAATTGTAAAGTTGGAAAGGATCCTGAGCATCATCTAGTCCAATCCACTGCAATGCAAGAATATGCAGCTGCACCATACAGGGATTGAACCTGCAACCTTAGCATTATCAGCACCACGCTCCAAGCAACTGAGCTATCCAATGAATCCTGTTCCTCTTAAAACTTGCATCACATCACCTTGTATTTTTCCTTATGATGTTTACTATAGCATATGACAATCCGTCAAGTAACACCTTAATTTTTTTTGCAGAGCTGCATAATTATTTGTGAATGGTATTTAATTATTCTCACACACATTGGCAGAAATGATTACAGGGTAAACTCATGAATGAGTGACACATCGGTGCTTAATAAATTATGTGTCTTTGTGGTAGAAGTCCTGCATGATTAGAGGCATTCAGCAAACTAATGCTTCCAACAAGTGTTTCATGACTCTTCCAACAAATTCACCACTTCATTTGGCATCCATTGTAGGCATCTCAAAGTTTGGTTCGATTTTGTTGATCAAATAATTTATTCAAAGTATGCCAGGTTTTTATTTTTTAAAGAAATATCAAATCTATTATTGGAGATGATAGAAAAACAGAGAGAGAGAAAGATAAATCCAACTCTAATCACACTTTTATCACATGGCATTGGATTCTTCATTTAAAGGACTTGGCACACAAAAAAGAATGAAAATGATAGAAGAGTTTCAGATTGAGGATTATGTCCAGTCTAGGTTTCCAAAATGCCAGATTAGATCATATTATTTAATGTTTAATGATGTAATTTAATCTCAGTGACAGCTGAGAAACATGCTAATAAGCAGACAGATGGATTTTGCAGGTGAAATCAAATTCTGTGAGGCCACTAAGTTATGGCAGAAAAATAAATTGCAGAAGGTTAACTCTGTCTGGAAAACAGTGAAAATGGAGAGAATACACTGCAAGCAATTATGAGCAGAAGGAAGTGCAAAGAGGAAGATATAAAATCCTCTATCAATCCCCTTCTTCCTACTTTCCCCATTACCTCTTCCTGTTCCATTTGTATCCTTTACATTCTCCATTTCCCCTTAGCTACTTTCTTCCTCCTGTCATGATCTGGGGGTTGGGTCAGGGACACTGAATGGCTAGTGTTAAATCCCAAGAGGAGTTCCAATGATTGCTAACTCATGAGCCACACAATGATTCTGAGGATGCAGACAGATGCTATGTTGTTGCTCTTCAGTCTGGGCATAGGCCTTTTGGTACTGGGGTTCTTGAGGACTGAAGGGTGGCTCTACCTCATCCTCTGAACGTTTCAAGGGTTCTTCAGCAGATCTCCCAGCAGAGGGCCAATCAGGGGGACCCTCAGAATTGTTCCAGGAGATCCTGCTTCTCAAGGTCCATGACCTGCAGAGTGTCTGGTTCATCCTTTGAGGACTCTGTGTCTTGCACCAGGTCAGGGTTCGGCATGAACACCGTTGTCCAATTTTCTTCCATTACCCTGCTTTTCCCCTCTGATCCTCAAATCGTCTCTCTCCATACTTCATCTCCCTCTCTCCTCTTTGACCTCTTGCATTATAGCTGGGCTTGGGGAAATGAAGTGTCCATTGCTGAGAAGAAGCAATTGATTTCCTATAAGTACTGTATGATATGCAAATGTGGGAGGAGGAGGAGAATAAGATCTAAAAGCAGAAATGACCTGGATAATTATAGGATTGTTTCCAATTTTCCTTTCTTGGTATGGAGTATGTGAGGGCAAAGCAGCTTACTGTATTGTGTTTGTTTATTGCTTTGCAATTTTACTCAGAATTCAGTTTTCAGTTTTTTTGCATTTTTCATCCTGCCCTTTGTCTAAGGTGTTTAGAGTCTCCACACGATTCCTTTTCCAATACATATTGATGACACAGCTTCTATAACTCAATTGGATTGTCTATGATACTGAGACATATTGGGTCCCTGATTCATGAACTGGGCATTAAGCAGCCTTCCCCAACTAGATGTCCTAAGCATGTTTCTGTCATAATTGGCCATGCTAGCTGGGCCTGATGGGAGCAGTAGTTCACAACATCTGGAGGGCACTAGTATGGGAAAGACAGCAAGAGGAATTGCCCTTCTCCATGCATCTTGGCAATGTTAAGCACTGTGTAACATCATACTATGGTGGATAGAACAGATAGGTAAAGGGATTCTGGACTTGTTCTTAACCTTTTCATTCATTAGTGGAGCTGTGCACTCAAGAGTGTTGTGATGGTAGAGGTGGATTTGGTCTGAGTTCAGAGTCTGCTGCCTGGGGTTCTGCATATGTTCACATTGCCACATAAAGAAACCTTGGGTGCAATCCTACACATACTTGCCTGGAAGTGAGCCTCATGGAAGGAAGCCTCATGGAACTCAGTGTGGCTCAACATGCTTAGGACTGCAGTCATAGGAAGTTACTCGTGCCAAGTCAGGTCTATATAGCTCTGCTTTGTCTAGTTGACTGGCAGTAGCTCTATCGTGTTTCAGACTGGAGTCTTTAACAGCCCCACTTGGAGATGCCAGGGTCGGAACCTAGGGCCTTCTTCTTGAAAGGTATGTACTACACCTCTGAGCTGCAGAGCTGATTAATTACTTTATTGGCCTGAATATAAGCCTCACTTTGTCCCCAAATTCTGACCGTGCAAAGTTAAAGTGTGGCTTATATTCGTGACCATAGGGTATGCTGCCAAGAGCGTGGGGCAAGCAGCAACCAGGAGCATGGCAAAGCGGTGCCCGCCCTGTGCATAGTCCCCCATCCTCTCCCCCAAGGAAGGGAAGGGAGAGAGTGAGGAAGGGGAAAGGCCGCCGGCAATGCAGCACGATTCCCCCCCCCCCCAGTATGTAGCCAGGAGCAGCAAGGAACGGAGCTGCTTATATTCAGGGTTTTTTTTTTCTCCCTTCAGTTTTAAAGGTGTGGCTTATATTCGGGTGCTGCTTATATTCAGGTCAATATGGTAATAAGACATGTGCAAATGTAGGTGCCACATTTCCAGATGAGCACATAACCACTTTTATTCTGATTTGATAGGATTTCTCCAGGTCACAAGCCCTTGCTTTGGTTCTTAAGCTTTGTAAGTGGTAACAAAGAGTCGTGGACATATATACAGTGGTGCCTCGCAAGATGAAATTAATCCGTTCCGTGAGTCTCTTCGTCTTGCAGTTTTTTCGTCTTGCGAAGCACGGCTATTAGCGGCTTAGCGGCTTAGAGGCTATTAACGGCTTAGCGGCTATTAACAGCTTAGCAGCTTAGCGGCTTTAAGAAAAAGGAAACAAACTCGCAAGAACTCGCAAGACGTTTCGTCTTGCGAAGCAAGCCCATAGGGAAATTCGTCTTGCGGAATGACTCAAAAACCGGAAAACTCTTTCGTCTTGCGCGTTTTTCGTCTTGCGAGGCATTCGTCTTGGGAGGTACCACTGTACTTTCCATTCACACACATATTCATATTTCAACACACTCCTCCCTTCCACATACATTTCTGTCTCTGCCATCCCATTGTCACACTATCCCCCATTCTGTTTTCCCCATATTAGTTTTCATCCCGTGAACTGTCTGTCCATATGTCTCTTTCCCTTGCTTCCCATTGTCCTGGCCAGATTTTATACAAAACTGAATAATCTCCCTGCTCACTCACAATCAAGGAAAGGTTTTGAGGGGGAAACCAATGGAGTGGATATGAGGAATTCATGGGTTTTCCCCACAGTCCTATTTGGTGATGTCTTGGGTACTACTTGGGGCATTCTGTATGCAAAGCGGGTACTCTACACCTCAGCTATGGTGCTTCATGATATGAAATCTGCCTTTGAAAAGCTTTGCAGGCAAATATATGGAGAGTTGGATGGAGGTGGCTGCTTATTTTACAGTAATTTGTTTTCTCTTTCCTTCCCCTCATATCGGAAACAACACAAACTATATACACTTGCAAGGATGTGTTTTCTATCACACATAAAGCCATATCAGTGCACTACTCCAGAAGCATATGCAATATAAATATAAAATATGTTTTATGCAGGGCACATACCTTTAGCTGAAATTAATACAGGAGGCAACATGAGCATTAAAGACAAGATGGTTTTTTGGAGAGAAAAATCTGTTTCCCACAATGATGAAATAAATGTATCTTCTGATTTCCAGCTCCAGCCCACCTTCCTGAAATAAATTTCCTCTCTTACTTAGTATTCAGTGCATTGCTCTGTTGCCTTATTCATATGAAATTCAGCATCTCTTTTGAAAACAACAAAACAATGACTTTGTCTCCCTCATAATTTGGATGGAGTCCAAATTAAGCTATTACGGGAGATAAATGATATAATGAGAGCAATGTGGAATTTACAGTAAAGAAGGAACAGGCAGAAATGACCTCTTGAATGTTTGCATTTCTTCCATTTTCTTTTTTTTCATTTTTTTCTTTTTCTTTTTAACTTATTGAAATTTTAATGTTATAGGTAGTAAAGTCAAGTTTCATATTCAGCAACCCTGTTCAAGGTAACATGCACATGACAGATTCCAACTAAGCTGAAAAATAGGGCGTTAGAATGCCAATGAACACTTGGGTTATTATCAAGGATAAATGAACTCGACGGCTGTGGAATTTCTGTGTTAATGCTTGAGAGAATGTGCTCGCCCTGCACAGAATATGTTGAGGAGTTTTCACATATTATATCTGTTCCATGCCCAAATGGTGGCAATGATTACTGTGATATTTGGGCAATGTTTTCCTTCTTGGGGAGACTGGAGGGTGCAGATATTATTTTAATCTGCTAAAACTATGAAGCAATTTCATTCAGAGGACAGTGCTGCTTAATAAATAATTCTTGGATAAGATTCTAGGCTGTAATCTGCAATAGTCTTCAGGCTAGAATATTGGATGTGAAAAAACCAGCTTGACAAATACCACTTGTCTCAGGAAAGCTCATTCCTGGAATGGTCTGCTCAAGGAGAAACATCTAAATTAGGAAGCTACCTTACATCAAATTAGTCCCCTGCTCCATGTATCAGTGTATTATCTAAAGCTGTCTTCCCCATCCTGGAGCCCTCCAGGTGCTTTGGACTACAGTGCGCACCACCCATGACCATTAGGCCATGCTGGCTGGGACTGATGGGAATTGGAGTCCAAAACACCTGGAGGGCTGCAGGATGGGGAAGGCTAATCTAAACTATATGGCAGCTGCTTTGCAGGTTTTGGGAAACAGTTTTTTTTCCTGGGGGCTGAACCAGCTATAGGAAGCACTATAGGAAGCTCACCCTGAATCTGAACTGGGTCCTTTCACAAAGATCCAAGCATGTGACTGGTTGGCATTTCAAAATAAAATGCAAGGGTGGAGAGTTCCTGGGATACCCCAATTAACTGTCATGCCAGGTAATGTTTCTGATGAATCAAATGGTCTTTTGCCCTGCTATTAATTGTAAAATCCATGAGTTTTTCATGTAGTGCAAACAATCTATTTTTTTAACATTGTCTCAGATTAATATGCCCTTGCCCAGCTAGAAGAGAATAGGGCTGGAATTCCTTAGGAAAGCAAAGGGCATATTTGATTAGATTAGTGCAATAGAATCATAGAATTGTAGACCCCAAGGGTCATCTAGTCCACCCCCCTGCAATGCAGGAATCTTAACTAAAGCACCCATGGCAGATGGCCATCCAACCTCTACTTAAAATTCTCCACCTTCTGAGGGTCTCTGTTCCACTCTTGAACAGCTCTTAAGAGGAAGGTGGGATGTGCTTCCCATATGATATTCCTTTATTCCTAGTGAGAGATTATTTCTCAATCAAGGATGTTGCTCCCACACATAGTCTCAAAGCATGCACAGAATTACAGCTGAACCATGCCAGGTATAACAAAGTGGTAGATTTGCAGTAGATACTAATACTGTTGCAACAAAAGGATATCCATAATACAGTGGTACCTCGGTTTAAGAACAACCCTGTTTACGAACTATTCAGTTTATAAACTCCGCAAAATTGAAAGTAGTGTCCCAGTTTGCAAACTTTACCTCGGTCTAAGAACAGAATCCAAACGGTGGAAGGACACTGGTGGCAGAAGGTCTCATTAGGGAAAGCACGCTTCAGTTTGAGAATGGTTTCAGTTTAAGAACGTGCTTCTGGAATGGATTAAGTTCGTAAACCGAGGTACCACTATAGAAGTCTGTCGCCAACCTATGTGTATTCATTCTGAAGTTCTCAACTTCCTTTTCAGGTATGCAAGAAAGAAAGAAAAAATTATTCATGTCTTTTGAAATGAACAAATGTAGGTTTGGTATGGGAACTACTGTAATTATAATGCGCCCTCTAAAAGCAACTAGAGAATATATTCAAGTTAGAGTATCTCTAACATGTGAAATCCTAAGCACATGATAGTAGGGCAGAGCCTGCCAGGGTAATCCTGAAACACACACACAGCACATCGATCTGCACATTCCCTGACCATCTGCACAGAGTTGTAGGAAACCATATATTTTAGCTAATCAGTTTGTAGATATTTTACTGAGGAAGTCTGCCAATTCAAGGAGAATGGCTTCTTTATTTCCTTTGCTTCAGGCTTTTAATCCTGTCTAAGTGATCCAATCAGATCTATATTAAGTGATGAGCATGTTATGTTAATGAGCATAATTATACTAACGATCATCCCTTCAAGGAATCTTTATCCCTTATTCATTAGAGGGCTTGATTCTATCATCTGAAATGACACACACTCACACAACTTATAAGGATTTTCTTTAGTCTTCTCCCTGGAAGCAAAACATAAATATTGTGGTGGGCTCCCATGAATATAGCGTGTTATTCATGGGGAAGAGTGGAAAACTGGGTAATAGGGGAGAAATTTAAACAGTAACCTGTCATTAGTTTCAACCAAATCTTGTTCACTTACTTATATTGCTTAACCACCTTTCCAGGCCTACAAACTCAAATTACTTGACCACCCAGGGATACTTTGATGAATGTTCTGCTGTTACCTTGAGACTGCAACAGGTGGCAGTTAGTGATTGTTAGAACAAATCCCACCATACTGGAAACTGCACACTTTCCCCCACACTAGGAACTCTCAGCAGTCTATTTTGGTTCTTTCAGGAACCAAGTGTGGTGTAGTGGTTAAGAGCGGTGGACTCGTAATCTGGTGAACTGGGTTCACTTCCCTGCTCCTCCACATGCAGCTGCTGGGTGACCTTGGGCTAGTCACACTTCTCTGAAGTCTCTCAGCCCCACTCACCTCACAGAGTGTTTGTTGTAGGGGAGGAAGGGAAAGGAGAATGTTAGCCGCTTTGAGACTCCTTCGGGTAGTGATAAAGCGGGATATCAAATCCAAACTCTTCCTCTTCTTCTATGCATTGAACCTCAAAGCACCCAAGAACATTTCACATCTTTAGCTATTTATGGAACTTCTCCCACTTGTTCCTGCTACTGACAATCCCCATGGGGCATTAGTTTTGCAGGACATCCTTCCAACTAGTTCCAACAAGGACTCCCCACCCCCACCCCACTTCCTTGAGGGAAGACGAAATCTCTCATTTTGGGAAGAGGAGTTTGCTGCTTACATTTCTGAGTCTTGTCAGAAAGTATGGCCAGCAAGAAGCTGTACAGAGAGCTTTGCATCACTTCCCATCAGCCACACTTTCTAAAATGCTTTAGGTGGCATGTTGTGATATGGCATTGCTACCAAGATGTTTCAGGAAGTGTGGCTGAAAGAAGGATAGCTGTGTAAAGCATTCTTAAGTTTAAAAGGTGAGAAAATTTGAAAACCTTTGTCCACTGCATTCCTATGGTGCCTGGGATGCAGGTAAGGAGAGCCAGGAGGAGAAACTGATATGGTGGGGAAAGAAAGGAAGGAGAGGAAAACCAGAGGAAACAAAATAGAAGGAAGCAGTAGGGAAAGAGAAACAGAGAAAACCCAGGAAAGCGGAGCCTTGTCTCAGAGAAAATGGAGAGCCAGAAAGTAAGGAGAAGCTCAATTTGGTAAAAGTTCTGGGGCTTTACATCCCAATGGTGAGACAGAGAAGATGGAGGGGGAGGGGAAAGAGGGAGCTTGGAAAGATGAGAGAGGATAATAATTCAACTATGTAGAGAGGGTCCTATGTTGGCACCCAGAATAAGGATCTTCTCTGGCTCTCTGAAGTAAAGAGAGAAACTGGGACTCAAGATTCTTGGGAACCACACGAGAGAGAAAAACGGTATCTTCCTTTTCCATACTAAAGAAAATGCACACACAAAAATATATGCAAAAAGAGGAGTGAAAGCCAAGCTGCTTAAAAGAATAATAATGAGTAGCTAATCTTCAACATGTTGTTACAATTCTGGATGAATATCATGGGAAAATGAATGAATTGAAGACTCTCTGTTTAGCAGTATAGAAAATGGGATTTGAAATTGCTTTAAACAAGGTCATCAAAACCTTCCACCTCTCTTTATTTCCCCCCACCCCATAAATATATTGAGTGCCACAACACTGTGCCACAGACAAATATCTACATGCTCCTCATAATGAAACAGTGTCATTACTTTATCTTGACAAACTCCCAGTGTAATTGTAACCAAAATAAATGATGCCTTTGGCTAGTAAGAAGTGTCAAAATAGGAAATGAAATAGAGGAGACCTGCAATATTTTCCATTTGTAGGCCTTTGAGAGAGTGTCTTTTTTCATATGCCGACCCATCAATTGGAAGGCATAATTTGATGATAGACATGAAACTGTGTATTAGTTTTTATTTTGACAAAATCATTAAACATCACATTTCTTGAAAAATGAACCAAGAGGCGCCAAGCCAGCTTGGGAAGATTGCACTTCATAAACTGGATTGCTCACATGGGCCACATTTGGGTGGAAGTTATAGATTTTCTAGCACATCCCTGATAGATAGCACTAATATAACTTCAATAAAAGCTCCAGATCTGTCAATATAAGGGTTTTTTTTTCACCCCCAAGCATTGAAAGATGTAGGATACTTCAGCTAATAAATTGGAAGACTATTTGTTCCTCAAGGAATGCTAACTTACACATTGGATTACAAGAAGCCACAAAACCATGTAAGTTATACTAGTCAGCTGCAGAAATATTGTTTGTTTGTTTGTTTTCCAAAACAGCAACAGTATGATCACATCCAGAGTATTGCTGTTTTGCAGGTGAGATTTAATCACATGCTGGCAAATTTAGGTTGTGTAATTGAAGTGGATTTGATCATTTTGTTCAATAAACCTGATTTATCCTCCCACTAAACTTTTTTTGCAGTAAAGAAAATGATGGGGGAAAGGTGCAGGAAATTGTGAGCTAACAATTGTTTGATATGACATTGTGGAAAAACCCTGAAAAAGGAAAATTGGAGTAAATGCTCAATAAACAATAGGCATTATCTAACCTCCTTGCAAACTTTGTCCAAACAAATCTGGAAAACTATTCAATGGAAAGATCATCTGGAAGCAACCTAAGATGCATTACGTAGCTCAGAATCACTAAAACCAAAGAACCACCCTTACCCATATAGATCTACTCATAACTTACACAATAAATATATAATTAAATGCCAATGAAAATATTTAACGCAGTGGGTGTACCATCTGCTGTCTTCAGCCACAAATCCAGACACACCACAGAGCACCTGAATGATGCTCATGGGCCACAGTTTGGGAATACTTGGACTAACAAAGCCATGACATGCCAGTTTTCTAGATGTAAGGCCTATTTCTGTAATTATCATTGGAGAACATTCAGAAATGCAGTCCCCCACCTATAGTGGTACCCGCCAGGAACAGTTTTGTTGGCTAATGAGCTGTTTGATTAGATCTGGCCATTATCAACACCTAGAAGCAATTACAATAAAATTGCAAAAACTAAAAACTGGAATGCCCGGTTCAGAAGTGTTTTTGTTTTGTTTTGTTTTGTTTTTTTGTTTTACCTATATCGTTATAAATTGGCAGGGAGAGGAATTTGCAATCCCTACTACCATCATTATTGTCGCTCCACATACAAAGAAGACTTTTCAAATTTGCTAACCACATTTTAGCATTTGTTTCAGTGACCCAAGGCTGTGCTAATGCACAGTCTTATAATAATTGAATTCAGTGGTTTTCTTGATGCTATGTACAGGAGGATTTGAACGCTCGCACAAGTGTTATTCAGGCATGGATGCTCAGTGAAAGTCCATGTGCATTGACACTTCTTTCACTGAGGCAGTCTTCAAGAAATTGAAACTTTCCAAGTCAGGATCCTTCATCATGTATACAACTGTTTGTACACAGGCTCTGTTTGGACCTTTAGGGGACTGTATAGATCTTGGCAGAGGTGACAGCAAATCTCCCTGAGTGTTTGAAAAATGCTACAAAACTCCACACAATTGTGTGTGTGTGGTCTTTTGATCTTCAGAAAATTCTTCCTCTATAGAGAGGTAAAATAGGAAACAATGTACATTAAGTACCACATAGTATACAGTGGTACCTCAGGTTACAGACGCTTCACGTTACAGACTCTGCTAACCCAGAAATAGTACCTCGGGTTAAGAACTTTGCTTCAGGATGAGAACAGAAATTGTGCTCCAGCGGCACAGCGGCAGCGGGAGGCCCCATTAGCTAAAGTGGTACCTCAGGTTAAGAACAGTTTCAGGTTAAGAACGGACCTCCAGAACGAATTAAGTTCTTAACCCGAGGCAACCCGAGACTTTATGAAGGCAAACACATTTCAGAAGGAAGTTAATTGTCTATTGAAGCTTGTTTTTGCTTCTCCCCTTTAATGTGTTCTAAATACATATTTAGAAAATTATTATATACATATTTAGAAAATTATTTAAAAAACCACAATCATTCCAGTGCGATAAATCAGAAGATAAAACATGGCTGAAATCCACTGTTCTCTAAGGACAGAAATATAGAAAAGTATCATAAACACACACAAGTATACATGAAACCATCACAATTTAAAACAAATATAAAATCTATAGCACTTTAAAAACATATATATGTAGCAATATATAGGTAGGCTTTTTTGGCATTAAGTGATATTTAAATTAATAAAATAGTAGGCATTGCAATGTCTTTTGGGTTATGGTACACCACCACCTAGCTCATGCATACTGATCTCTGTGGGGTTGCTGTGAGCAAAATATGTGTAAGAATGCAGCCTGAATCTAAATTTCAAGCATACGCTTTCCTCTCAGGAACCAAGAAAAGTCTTTTTTATATCTAAAATAGCTGCACTCCCTTAACATCAAGACAGTTATGTTTTCCCCAAAGTTGGCAGCCATTTTGCTTTCAATTAAACATCAAAGTAATGGAAAATAAAATATTCTCTTCAGAGCCAAAGGTTAATTTCCCCTCCTCTGCACCAATATGGAATACTGGGAGGTATTTAAAGGCCTACGGAGAATAGCAGTAAATATTTAAAGAAGATTTTTCATAGTGATGAAATCTCAGTGCCTATAAATAGGGTTTTGCTCTTCCAGTAATTTTTATTTATTTATTTATTTCTAAATATGTAAATTTCTTATTACAATGTTTCAGTGGGTTGTTGTTGTTGTTGTTGTTTTTAAAGCCTCATTGTCCCTAGCTGTTTGGTGAAAGTTAAAACATATAAAACGGGGGGAAATGAGTCTAGATAGCCAGAACTATTTGCCAACTCCAATAACAAGACTATTTCTTAACTTGGATTCCCCCATTTGCGTGTAAGTGCACAGGAAGAGAAACTGTATCTAAACGTATTACCAAAATTCATATATGCAAACCTTTCTTCATCTTCTTAGCACATCACCAATGCCAAACATATTACTTGTGAAAAAGTCTCAGTATGAGTACGGAGTATAGATTGTGGAATTCCCATTTGCACAAGGCTTTTAAAAAATGCAACCTAGTAGTCTTCCATCTTTCAGTTCATATTTAATTTTATCCTGCAATGTGGGACCCTCTTTTAAACCTTCACCACAAATACCCAACTTCTTTTTATTTACTTTTCTGGACAAACCAGATACCGTTCACCTTCATTTCCAATGTAGCTGTTTTTATTCCAGTGAACTCACCCCAGATTATTAATGCCATATGATACAAATACTTTATTTTAAACCACAGCAACAGCTCCCCATACACACACACACACACACACACACACACGCACGCACGCACGCCAGTGTGTGTGTGTGCGTGTGTAGTCATTAGGGACCAGTTCCCAAAATGAGGATCAGGAACATTTCACTAGCTGAATTACAGTACAAAATGTCTCCACAAGCGAGATGTCTTTAAACTATGTTCTGTGGAGTGTACACTATGCAGGATTGTAACTTTGGTAACCCAGTTTCAGAAATATTTTCCAAAGATCTTGCTAACTGTGTGTTAGCAGCACTGTAGCTGCCTTCCCTCCTCCAACACACTTTTATTATAATTATTAACAAGTAGTATGACACTTAGAAGTATCACACAGGAGGCAGACTACAGTGGTACCTCAGTTTAAGAATTTAATTTGTTCTGGAGGTCCGTTCATAACCTGAAACTGTTCTTAACCTGAGGTACCACTTTAGCTAATGGGGCCTCCCACTGGTGCTGTGCCAGCGCCTCGCGATTTCTGTTCTCATCCTGAAGCAAAGTTCTTAACCCAAGGTACTATTTCTGGGTTATCGGAGTCTGTAACCTGAAGTGTCTGTAACCTGAAGCATCTGTAACCCGAGGTACCACTGTACTGGTTGCATATAGACGAGAAACCTCTACTTACTTACCTGTACACCTTGCTGAAACCAAGACAAGGCACAGGTGCTTGCAATAAACCTAAATGTCAATTATGTTCTCTGATCAGCATAAAAAATATGGGTGAGGCTTGGGCAAAGGTACCACCCACCACATCCATGGCCTGTACCTGCAGGTCTATCAATGAGGTGTACTTAATTTTATGCATAAAATGTCCATCTGCATGTTACATTGGGTAAACTATACTGTCTTCAGAAAAGACTCAGTGGTCACAAATAGAATATAAAAAGCAAGAGTACAATGGTTATTGCATTAGTATTCCATGGATGGGGGTTATTGCACTAATATTCTTAGTTTTAATGTTAACATTTCTGTCCTGATCTCTAACATTTCTTTTGCATTGCAGTAGGTATTGTGTTATGGAGCTGTGGCTATATTATCAAAGCCATGTTGCACTGAATTTCAAACAGTGGGAAAGAACTGTATGTCAGAATACTGCCCCAGTTTTCATCATGTGAGAGGCAGTGGTGTGATCACTGTGTTATGCCACACATGCGCAGCCATTTCTGAGTTATACCACACACAACATGCCAACTATTTGTAACTAGCACCCATAGCACTTTGTCCAAAGGGGCCCACTGGCCCAAAAACGTTGGCAACCACAGAATAAAAATCTTCAGTTTGAGCCACAAACTTTGTAAGAGTAAAAGGGCGGTGTAAGTTAAATTCTATTTTAAAGACCTGTTTTCCTTCTGCCAGGCTCAGACTGGCTCAGATGGCAGTAGCCCCACTCTTGAATGGAGTTTGGAATAGGGGTAAATTACACCAGCATAATTTACATTGCTGGCTCCCAATAATTTGGATAGCTCTTTTTGAATACATATCCACAACAGGAAACATGCAGTTTTCTATCTGGGACCAGAAAAAAGACATATATTTGCAGAATGCCTGCTTGAAACAGAAGACCTAGAAAGTATGTGCAATATTCTCCAGAGGGGTTTTGCCAGGGGAATGAGACAACCTGGCAACAACAGCAATAAAAAATAATACTTAATTTTACTCTGAATAAAACATATTGAAATGTGAATGGCAGACAGGATACAATTCCCCTCCTTGCTTCTTCTTGTTGGTTAATGCACGCTCTGAATGAACACATTGCTGAACTTGAAAATGTATACAAATTATTTTGGACACCGCAACTGTTAAAAAATTTATGCAGACACTGAAAAGGAATCATATTGCTGAATGTTTAATGCCATTCGCTTCCCGGCATTACCTATGAGTAAATAGAAATGACACATTCTTTTCTGATTATGGACTGTGAGTAAGAACAGCCGGTTTCTTCATGCTAATTCTCCTGTTCTGTGTGTTTTTTGTCACCAAACTCCACATCTGCCTGCATCCTGCTTCCAGACTAGCATATGGCTCGTTTGTGTGCAAATGTTATTGAGCAAAGGAAAGCTTAAAAGCTTTTGCCTTTCATGTATTTTCTTTTTCACGTGCTTCTCCCTTTTGTCATGCAACGAGCCAACAAACATTAACTGCTTTAATTGTTTTATTGTCTCCTTTCCATTTGGCATCCCTTTGTGTGCGTGTGTTTAATATTATTATTTTGAAAGTTTCAAGTTGTGAACCTGTTTTCGTGTGTTTTGCTACATCAGGGGTGGGAAGCCTCAGGTCCAGGGTCAAATTCAGCCCACCAATCTTCTCCATCTAGACTCAGGATGCTCCCCACATCACACACTTCTCAAGATATGACCCTTACCAGCCCTCTTTTGCTCATCCCTTGAGTGTTCTTGCCTGGCTGAAGTGTGTCCTTGAACTATGCTAATACTTTTTGGCTGCCTGGATGGAAGATAGAGAGGAGTGTGTGGGTATATGTAGCCTACTGAATAAAGGTAAAATATGCATTTGTTGCTCTATCCACTTTTGACCCTGGCTATGACCATGCCTGGCATGTGGCTCCCACTCTGAGAAAGATTCTGTGCCCCTTATATACATAGCCCAGTCCTATGCATGTTTATACATAAGCAAGCCCATTTAACTGAACTGGACTTGCTTTCAAGTGAGAGGACATAGTGTTACACTCTTGAAAATATAATCCAAATTAGTCTATGGGAAAGCAGATTTTTTCCTTTAGATCATAGCTATAAATACTTTTTTAAAAACGTAATTCCTGCAGCATGCTTGCTAGTAATCAGCTATTCAATAGCCTCCCACTGCCAAATTGCCACTCCCCACAGAAGTTTTATGTCTGGGGAGGGTGTGATGTTGACTGTAATGAAGGCACACGGGGAAATTCATCTTTGCATGCTTTTGCTTCCCAATTTAAATCACCAAGCCCACTAAAAAGCTTGGGGAACTCCAATTAGGGAGAACCTTTTCTTCCTCTGCCATAATTCTGCAACTAAAGGCCACCCAATGAAGCGGAATGTTGGAAAATTCAGGACAGACAAAAGGAGGTATTTTTTTTTCCTGCACAGCGCACACAAATAAGATGCTAACCATAATGGCTATGATCCGGCACTATGGTTAGAGGCAGTATGTTTCTGAATTCCAGTTGCTGGGAATCGCGAGTCGAGTGGGTGCTGCTGCACTCTGATCCTATCTTGAGGACTTCCCATAGGTAACTATTTGGCTACTGTGAAAACACAGTGCTGGAGTAGATGGGCACTTCACCTGATGTACTGTATGTATCGCTCCCCATCACAGTGTGTGTGTGTGTGTGTGTGTGTGTGTGTGTGTGTGTGAATGTGCATAGAAATAGCCCACCTATTATTATTATTATTATTATTATTATTATTATTATTAGAATTTATACACCGCCCTATACCCAGAGGTCTCAGGGCAGTTCACATAAAAAGATAACAGTATATAAGATAAAAATAAAAGCAATAACCTAATAATACCCCCCCAAAAGAGCCACATTTTAAAAGAGTATGGCTCCAGTCATGCTCAATTGCATGTACCTTCCACCCACTGCTACTTGTGACCCTTGACCCCAGAAAGTTCATGTATTAACTAGACCATTCTTTTGTGCAAAATTTTGCTCATCTTATCAACATAGCTGTCAACGTTTCCCCTTTTTTAAGGGAAATTCCCTTATTCCAAATAGGATTCCTCGCAAGAAAAGGGAAAAGTTGACAGCTATGCTTATCAACTGCTTTGTCTGAGAAGCAACTATCAAAATCACTTTCTAAGTGAAAGTTGAGTGGGCTTTCTAAGCCCCTTGCAGTATCCCCATCAGCTTCACACTTCATATGACATTCATCGAGAACATGGGTAGGATTTTAATTTTTCTCAACAAGAAGCTAAATAAAATCAGACTGAAGACCACATGTGCCACAAGAAGCATATGTGGCCCTAGATCCACAGGTTGTACACCTGTGATCTAGGCAATGGGTTCTTACACTTCAATTAACCTCCTTCCATTTGGCTCCCCCCCCCCCCAGATCAGAGAAGGCTAAAGAATAGTCAGATAATGTTTAATCAGGATGGCTAACCTCACCTCCAACTCCTGTCAGCTCCAGCCAGCACACCCAATTGTCATGGATGATGAGAGCTTTAGTCCAGTAACATCTAGAGGGTCACAGGTTAGGCACACATGCTTTCATGGAAAGAAAAATATGCACACCACCCTTGGACTCCTTAAAACAATATATGAAGTTGGCCCTGCACAACCTGGGATCATCACTAGGAAACTCTCATACTATATTCTGTGCCCACAATCCTCACCCTTTTCTTACATTGGCCAGCCAGAAGACTCTGGAAAGCCTGAAAGAAGGGAATGAGTATTCAGAGGCATATTGCCTCCAATAGTGGAGGTGGAACATAGCTGTTGTGGCTAGTAGCTGTTGACAGCCATATCTACCATGAATTTGTTTGATCTTTTAAAGCTACTCAAGTTGGCTTTAATCATAGATGGAACACATTGTGCTGACTGCTGAGCATGAAGGGAACCTTTTGAATTATTGGGAGCTACCACAAAGAGCTTTGTTATGACCTGCAAAGTGAGTGGATTTCATAAGTTGCTGAGTATTGTAAAAAGGTAAAGGTAAAGGACTCCTGACAGTTAAATTCAGTTGCAGACGACTCTGGGGTGGCGGCACTCATCTCGCTTTACAGGCTCAGTGAGCCGGCGTTTGTCCGCAGACAGTTTTTCTGGGTCATGTGGCCAGCCGCTTCTGGCACAACAGAACACCAAAACCAGAGTAGCGTACAGAAATGGCATTTACCTTACCGCTGCAGTGGTACCTATTTATCTACTTGCACTTTGGGGGCGTGCTTTCAGGTTGGCAGGAGCTGGGACCAAGCAACGGGAGCTCACCCCATCACAGGGATTTGAACTGCCGACCTTCTGATCAGCAAGCCCAAGAGGCTCAGTGGTTTAGACCACAGCGCCACCTGTGTCCTTGAGTATTGTAGAATATTGAATTAAAGGCATACTTTGTCCACAAGCACCCAATCTAATAGATTTTGCTTCTCTAGTTTTTACAGATAATCTGTTTAGCATCCAAAAGAATGAGGGGGTATTTTTGGTGCATCTTTAATATTCTCCAAGGGCAATAGCTATAAGGTCCTTTTGATGGCACACTGCTGTAAATCTCCCTGGGTCACCTCTGCATGTACACCTACTGATTTGTGTTAATTAGCATAGTATTGTCCAATTTGTAAGCTGTATGTGTTTTATGAGGATATAAGTGGCGAAAAAACATGTCTGTATATTCTTTCCCCGAGACGTTTCTGCTGATCAAGTGACCAATAAATTGTTCTTAATGTAAACATTAATCAAACTGAATGCCAGGCTTTTGGCTGAGAGAAAAATAGATCTCTCTGCACACATGCTGCTTTCTTTTCTTTTTTGATGAATTGCAAATATGAACATTGCACGTGTCTGATAACAGATGAGCAAATTTATCTCTTTCATTTCCCTGCCAACAATTGCTTTTCTTTTGACATACCTGGATGACCTTAGACCTGCTCCTTTGATTGCTATATATCAGATTCATGTCATTCCTTTTGCAGAGGTGAATTATGAAAGCTGTCCTTGAAGAACACCACTGATGCTAAAACATCTAAGAAGGTTAAGGACATTTTGAGGAAACCCTAGAGAGAAAATAGATATGTAACATGCTCAATCTGCAGCAATGGACGATCAGGGAAACTTTTAAAGAGGGAATGAATGCCTTGTCAGGGAACTTCACAATTTTAGGTTTGATTATGCTTTTAATTTACAATTTGATTTTCAGATGTTTTAAAATTGATACTATTGTAAAGGGGAATGTTGTGGTTTTTCGGGAATATTCAGAAGTTTAAATTTGCTTAGGTTGTTTGTAGTTTTAACTGAGTTGGTGTTGTTATATATGTTAATTTGTGTTGCTTTCATGTGGATTAACTAAATATGTGTTCAGTGGATTTTATTTAAAAATGCAGGTACTTATAAAAACTGCTGATGACAAGCCATTCCTGTTTGTGAGACAATTGGAAATGACTTTTCTAAATTGGCCTGTGTACTACAACAAACTAGTGCTTTGCAAACAAGTGAAGTTTGCTTCTTGCTAGAGAATAAGTTTTTTACCCTTGTGCAAGTTAATTCAAATGACCTGATTAAGAAACTGAAGCTCATATGGTTAATTAGCTAAGAAAAGGAAGTTGGTCATAGTGAGATGAGGCCCTCCAGTGTCATTATTCTAATGTATTATGTTGTCCAGCTGGAGTAAGGAACTTTTGGCCCTCCAGACGCCACTGAATTATGGCTCCCATCAACCCTGCCAATTGATCATACTTGCTAAGACTGATGGGAATTGTAGTTCAGAAACATAGGGAGGGCCAATGTTCCCCACACCACTTGTACAGCTTTAAAATCTTCTTTTGAGGCATGTTTGCCAAGCTTTTGTGAGATGATCCACATGTATTGAAAAGTTATGTCAGCCCTCACAGTTATGTCAAATTCTGCTGAAAATGCTTTTTGCATTGAAACAAAAGGCTTTTAAAGCACATAGTTTACTTTGTAATTCAAAGGTTGCTTGCCTCCTTACAGTCTATCTTATGCTGATGATTCCTGTTCCTAGGCAAAGTCTTATTTTTTTAAAAAAAATAATATGATCATTATTATTAACAATTTTCTTCATGAATATTATTTCCTTGTCTTGCACATCTTCTTTGATGCTTTCTTTTCAGGATTCCAAAAGGAAATCTATGCTTGCCATTTCCAAAAGACAGCATTAACGACAGCTGAAGAAGAAGCCCTCGACACAATGAAACATGATTTTAAACCAATTCTTTTTTATATTTGCAAAGATTTGATGAAGTGGTAAGATAATTACCATCAAATTAACTGTGACCTTCAGGTGTGCCTCAAAGGGTAATTAAGTCTAGATCAGGGAGTTATTTTTGTAAGCATCTTGTTGAATAAAAACATTTTTGTTTCAAAAGTCAAGTCTTCATTACATTCCCAACATTATATCTGTGGCTGCTATAGCCCTGAACACTTAATGCTCTAGCTCTTGAAGCATATGCATATATAATATACAGCTCATGCAAGTTTCATAAACTTCTCTCTGCTGACTCTCTTCTAATACCTCTCTAAAGAAATATGTGGCATCGTTCTTCATTTATTTTGCATGCTGCTTGCACCCACTGTGGATAAACATGAATATAAAATTGTGGAGTTATCTTTGCTGAGCCTTGCTCAGCATTGAATAAAATATACATAACACAAGCTATCCAACATAGATTTTTTTGGATTACATGAAGCAGTGGAGTAATAAGATAATTATTGTTATATGAAGAAGTGTGTGGGATAAATATATTTCAACACACACATGGTAGCATAAGCCAAGTTGACTGGAGAAGAAGAAACAATCTGTGACAATGTATTCCACAAAATAGGTTCCAACCATTTGCCATAATAATGAATTTTCTTAAAAGGATTCTGATCAATAATTATAGGACCTGTCATTTATTACATTGATTGACTGTTTGTTCCATTTCTCATATACTATCAACTCAAAGCAGCTAACAGAACTCAAAATATATTGGCACAATATATAATTTAATGTCAGCAATAATGTTTTTGCATCATCATCAATAACAACTCAGTTAAATCAGTTATCCAACATCATCATCATCTCAGTTAATAGGTATCCCTATGCTGAATTATATATAGGTGAGCAGTGATGGACCTAGGAGGACCTCCTTCAGGAGAGCATTCCATCATCCTGCCATGATAACAGAAAACACTGTATCCACCCACCAAATATCTTGGGGGAGGAGGGAGACAAACAGAGCAGCGCCTCTGATGATGCACTACCCCAGGTGAGAGTTGGAGAGGGCTCCTTGGATGGATGAAGATGGAGTGTCAGGTCTGGTTTCGAAACTCTTTATCATCTTGGTTACCCTCCTCTGCACACATTCCAGCTTGTCAACATCCTTCTTTAACTGTGGTGCCCAAAACTGGTCATAGTGGGGTCTGACTAAGGCACAATAAAGGTAAAGGGACCCCTGACCATTAGGTCCAGTTGTGACCGACTCTGGGGT
This sequence comes from Podarcis liolepis, assembly GCF_965112155.1. Lineage (NCBI taxonomy): Eukaryota > Metazoa > Chordata > Lepidosauria > Squamata > Lacertidae > Podarcis > Podarcis liolepis. The sequence continues at coordinate 49,615,171 of NC_139561.1, read as the reverse complement.
TGCGGCGCTCATCTTGCTTTATTGGCTGAGGGAGCCGGCGTACAGCTTCTGGGTCATGTGGACAGCATGTCTAAGCCGCTTCTGGCAAACCAGAGCAGCACACGGAAACGCCGTTTACCTTCCCACCGGAGCGGTTCCTATTTATCTACTTGCACTCTGACATGCTTTCGAACTGCTAGGTTGGCAGGAGCAGGGACCAAGCAACGGGAGCTCACCCCGTCACGGGGATTCGAACGGCCGACCTTCTGATCGGCAAGTCCTAGGCTCTGTGGTTTAACCGCAGCGCCACCCACGTCCACAATAGAATGGTACTATTACTTCTCTTAATCTGGACACTATAATTATACTATACTTTGTGCTGCGCATGCCATGTCTTATTAAGTTGTAGAGAAATGTCTCTTTACATCATGATTCAGTTTTAGCATTATATTAGACAAAAAAGATTAAACTCTGCAATCTCCTCTTTGTTGAAAGAATGGCTTGTCTGTCAGGAAACTTCGGACAATTCTTTAAGAGAACGAACTAATTTCCAGCCTTCAAATGGGACACAGCGAAGTTGTAATTAGCTGTGTCACCATGGTAACCTATGAAGATATTTCAAAATAACTTTTTTGGCATTCTAATTTTCCCCTTTCAGAATTATCACAGACAAGCCCTTTGGAACACAGCCCACCAGAATTTGTGAAAGTGGTTACACAAGCATAGAAGTGAAGATTTCCCATTTCTGTACTGGCCTACTTCCCAAAGGTCCACCTTTTCCCACCTGAACCTGCCCAGACTATAAGGTCATTATTTTAGGCCATTCTCTGCATGTCATTTTCAAGAGATGTCTGGGGAGTGGCAATGAGAGAATGGACTTTCTCTATAGCACCTTCCCCACCCCGAGGATGATGATTAAAATTTCTATACAGTGGTACCTCAGGTTAAGAACTTAATTCGTTCTGGAGGTCTGTTCTTAACCTGAAGCACCACTTTAGCTAATGGGGCCTCCTGCTGCCGCTGCGCCGCCGCCACACAATTTCTGTTATCATCCTGAAGCAAAGTTCTTAACCCGAGGTAATATTTCTGGGTTAGCGGAGTCTGTAACCTGAGGCATATGTAACCTTAACAGTATGTAACCTGAGGTACCACTGTACTGCCTTTCATCTGAGGTTTACAAAGCAGTTTACAATATAAACATACAAAAATACATACAGTAACAAAATAACTAACAATACAAGTAACAAAAACAATACCCTTCACTGTTTAAAAGGACCTAGATTGTGTAATTAGTCAAAGGCCTAGAAAAACATTCCTGGGGGAGCCACAACAGAAAAAGCCCATTCTTATGTTGCCACCCTCCAAATCTCTTTCAGAGGAGGCACATGAAGAAGGGCCTCAGGTGATAATTGCAACGTCCGGGTCAGAAATGCTTGCCATTGTTTCAGCATTAAACACAGATTTTTCTTATTATTATTTTCCAGGCATTTGGGCAGCACCAGTTAAACGACTGTACTGTTACATCCATTGTTTAAGTGATGTTATTTATTTGTCTCAACACCTTCCACGTGTGCTGCGTCAGGAAGATTTGGGGCATCCCAATGCAGGACAGAGTTTCAAACAAAGATGTACTCTCCCATGCCCAAGTTCCCAGCATGTTCACATTCCTGTCTCAGTGATATTGGCCATGTCCACAGAACTGAAGATGGCAGGATCCCCAAGGACATGCTCTTTGGGGAGCTGGCTTCAGGTACCAGGCCTGTTGGCAGATCAACTTTGCGTTACAACGATGTCTGTCAATGTGACATGAAGGCTAACAACATTAACCCCACTGTGTGGGAATCCCTTGCAGACGACAGCAGTGCCTGGAGACAATTTGTCAGGTTGTGCATCCATGCCAGTGACCAGAGAAAGAAAGACTGCTGGGAGGAGTGAAGAGAGAATAAATGCCACAGTGCACCTGCAGCAGCACAACTGGATGCCCTCATCTGCCCCAGCTGCAACAAAAGATGTCTCTCCCCTATCAAACTCTACAACCACAGCAAGTGCTATAACTTTCTAACAGTTTGTCTTCATCCCTGAAGGCACACTCCTCCATTGTCTCCCAAGGCAGATGGATGCCAACTTTGGTTGTAAATGGGATTCTTTTAGTGGAAAGTAATGTGCACGTTACAGGACGCAGGTGGCGCTGTGGGTTAAACCACAGAGCCTAGGACTTGCCGATCAGAAGGTTGGCGATTCGAATCCCTGCGACGGGGTGAGCTCCCTTTGCTCGGTCCCTCCTCCTGCCAACCTAGCAATTCGAAAGCATGTCAGAGTGCAAGTAGATAAATAGGTACCACTCTGGCGGGAAGGTAAACAGCGTTTCCGTGCGCTGCTCTGGTTCGCCGGAAGCGGCTTAGTCATGCTGGCCACATGACCCGGAAGCTGTACGCTGGCTCCCTCGGCCAATAAAGTGAGATGAGCACTGCAACCCCAGAGTCGGCCACGACTGGACCTAATGGTCAGGGGTCCCTTTACCTTTAACGTGCATGTTTAATGGACCTAGACTTAAATCTATGCTTTTAAAGGCGGATTAACAGGAATAAACTCAACAGGAAAAGGTTTTCATTACATGGAAAGTGATGGGAAAAGCTTCACTTGTTAAATTTGTTCTCGGGCTAAGCAAATATTTCCTTTTGTATCCTTTCCAAAAAAATCCCTAGCCATTTACTGGAAGTAAAAGTAGGAGAAGGTGGGATTTTGTCACATTCTCTCTTGAGTATGGGTGGGCGGATGTGCATACGTGGAGATAAGGTTACCATTATCGATTATGTGCCTTTCTTTTCTCCTCACAATAAAGGCTATTTATTCTGGGTTGGGGAGTGATGGCTGCAGTAACTATAAGGTACATCACAAGTCCCTGCAATTTTCATTTTCAGAAACAACAAAAAGAAATTGACTCATTAGCAGGATTTGAATAAACTTTCACAACTTTATCGAATTTAAACATAGAAAATGACAATGTAATAACATTTAATACAGTGGCACCTTGGGTTACATATGCTTCAGGTTACATACGCTTCAGGTTACAGACTCCACTAACCCAGAAATAGTACCTTGGGTTAAGAACTTTGCTTCAGGATGAGAACAGAAATCGTGCTCCGGTGGCATGGCGGCAGCAGGCGGCCCCAGTAGCTAAAGTGTTGCTTCAGGTTAAGAACAGTTTCAGGTTAAGAACAGACCTCCAGAACGAATTAAGTACGTAACCAGAGGTACCCCTGTAGTATATATACATGCAGAACATAACATACAATGTATCAAACCAGAAGGGCAAGTTGAGGGAAGTCAGGAGGGGAGGGAGAGGATAGTAAATGTAAAAGTTAGGCAGGATTGAAAATGGTATGTGATATTTGGATTTTGTAACTACAAAACCTTACTAAATTTTTTATTAAAAAACAGCAAGTCCCTGCGATTTTCAATGGGACCTAATTGCAGGTAAGCATGGATAGATAGCAACCACAATAAATAAAACATGAAACTTGGAAGGTGGTGTATTCTCCTTCAAGGGAGGCTTTTAAACAGAGTTAGGATGGCCATCTGCCAGGGATTCTTTAACTGTAATTCCTGCATTGCAGGGGGTTGGACTAGATGAGTCTTAGGGGGCCTTCCGACTCCACTATAATTCCATGAACTCACCATATCTCAGAAGATCTGGAGATGGGGGAAAACAAAGCAATTTATATAACAACCACACTGAGAGTGCTTGAATTTGCAGACCACTCACTGCTAATGCATTTAGGTAGGTTTTATGTTGGAGACAGCTTGCTTTATGCTTTTTTCATATTCAATAAATTTCAGCAAGTTAAATAAAAGAAATCCATCTGATTATGATTAGAGATATAAATATGAGAGAGAGAGAGAGAGCGCTTTGAAACGTCAAAAAATGACAGTATCTTGGTAACAAGGCTGGCGCCTACAAATACACTAGTTTGTAATCCTATTATTTATTGTTCATGATCTTATTTCCAAAGAGAAATGAACCATATGTTTTAATATATTTTCCGATGGGTTTCTTTTTATCTTTGTACATCAAGTTGATCCTTCTCATGGAAGCATATTGCTCAGGTCAAAAAATAATTTCTGGTTAGGACACTGCTAATTTGCTTTTTGTAATATATATCCCGCACAAGTCCTTTCCTGCCACAAGCACAGAAGTCAGCAGTAGGTGGGTGTCGCTCAGCACATGTGAATGGAACCCACCATTGGCTTTCATCAAGCTCTCTCCTACTTGCTGATCTTCAGCTGGTTGTGGATTCACTGCACTATATCTACCAATAGCACCCAGGCCCCATAGCTCAGTGATGGTGAACGCATGGAGTTGTAGCCAACTGATTCCTACTCAGAGTAAACTCATAGAAATTAATGGCCTGGAGTTACTCCTGTCCATTACCTTCAATGAGTTTATACTGAGTAGGACTAGCATTAAGCATGTCCCATGCTTTCATGCAAAATGTGCTGTGTTCAGCACCTCTAGAGGAGGCGGAGAGCTCTGGAGGAGCCAGCCACTGAAGCTCCTCTGCCCCCTCAAGATTGGCAGGGGTGGCCCCCTACCAACAAATATTGAAGGGGCGAAGATACCTCGGCCCCCCTAGAGTTGGTGTGCCTGTTGTGGACTAAAAGCCACAACAGTGAATACCAATCATATTCACAGGATTAATTTCTATTCCCAACATGGAAGAATACATGGACACTAGCAATTTCTGCTCCCGTTTCCATTTTTCTTCCAGTTCTTCAACAACCTTAGCCTCTAGTACAGGCCTGGGCTAGCTTAGTCACTAGAGCACGAGACTCTTAATCTCAAGGCCATGGGTTTGAGCCCTAAACTGGGCAAAAGTTTCTTGCATTGTATTGTGTTGGGCTAGATGACCCTCATAGTCCCTTCCGACACTATAATTCCATAATTCTATGATTCAGAAAACATTGCACTGGGGTGGAGGCTGAACGCCTGCAGCAGAAACCCTGCTGTATTTCTGTCAGTTCCTCATGTGATTCAGAACCCTAAAAGGAAGTGCACACAAATGCAGGAAAAAACACTGCTGGATATGTGTGGCCCCCAACACTTGGAAGGCAACCGAGCAAGATATGGTGATGTGACAGAGGGCCAGGGAACATGCCCTCACTCTCCCCTATTTGTGATTGGAATTGTATGTGTGTGATTTCTGAACAGGGCTTGAAGTAAGCCCACAGTCTCCATAGCTGGTAAATGGCCCCTCTTGTGGAGATGGGTGCATAAACAGATCCCATTTTGTACAACTTGGGATGATAAATATTAAATATTAAGGTAAATTATGTAACTTACATTAAGTAGTGGACAGTGAAATGAATAATGTAGTATTCGGAGGAAACCAAAGTGGAGCAGAACGGGAGTGCTGATTGTGACAAATACAGGTTAGAACAGAAATTGCTTACTTTTTACATCCCTAGTTACAACCAATGTCAAAACGCATGCAGCAAAATATTAGCAGTGTCTTATATTAAACTAGCATGATAATAACATTGCTCACACACAAACACACACAGACTCCTTTTCAAGATTCTGACTGTATGATAATCTCAGGGAGATGTCCATAAATAACAATTGGCTACTAAATATACAATGTTATATATAATTACAGAGCACTTATGCATTGCAACGCATGCTAATTTATTAATGTTTGTTCAGCAGACCTCTTAATAACAAAACCCAATTTATTTTAATATTCAACTAATTACTAATAAACTATTTATAAAGAACCCATTTGCTTAAAATGGGACTTTATGGGAAATACACACTTCTATCCACGAAAGCAGAAAAATTTAATTTCATATTCAGTCCCTCACTAGATTTTTTAAAAGTTACATATTAGATCCATAAGGATATTTTATGAATGACAATTCTTTTCTTGGGAGAAGCTCTTGTGCATTTAACAACAGCAAAACTTGGCAAAATGCATCAGACATTGCATTTCTTGTCACAGCAGTTCTAGGATAGAAACAGCTGGAGATACTGAGTGGTTGACCTGACGCCCTGATGCCAAGGCTGTCTGCTGCTGCCCCCCTGATCTGGCACACTCAAGTAGTCCTCCTCCCTGGGCTATGTGGCCCTGGACTTTGTTTCCAGGTCCATTCCTAATTCATCCACTGTCCCCACATACTTACACATAAACAAAAATCTTTTTTAGGCGGCACATTTCTGGGGAAATGCCATACCTCTCCTCTGCCACCTCTCTGTGTTTCATGGGCCAGAAAGCTCACTAAAGATTCCCGGTTTTACCGCAGGAATTGGTAAACCAGGATCCTCCAGGATATTGTTAGATTCCAGGAAGCATGACCAGTGCTCAGTGAAGATGGAGGTTGCTGTTCTGCAACATCTGCAGGTGCACAAGTTCCCATCCATTTTTTCCACTACAGTGTAATGGGCCTGCAAAAACAACAAATGTATTATGGATCTGCTGTGAAACCATTACATGGGATGCATGCACTTTGTTTGGAAAGGTCACAAGCTGTATGGTCTTGCCATATCAGTCTGGACAGAATGTTCACTTTTCTCATCTGAGGTAGTTGAGTATGTCAGGCTAAATACTGAAATATCGAGAATTTCTTCTCCTGCCTCCCCGTTCCCCGCCCTGCATTTTTTAAAAGACACATATACAACACAGAAAGCTACTCACTAGTAGTGCTTATCACCAATGGTGCTGTCAGCTATGCCGGTAAAGACAGTACCCCCAGGCACTCAGTTTGATATAACAGATAACTACTTTGTGTTACATGTGGAATCAGCTACTGAAGTAAAAGAAGTTTGAAAATGTTTGTTCTTCAGCCAACTCCAGCATGCATTTTTTTTCTTTTAAAAAAAGTTATGTCTGCTTATGGGCCCTTATTTTATTGAGCAGATTGCTTGGAGCCATTTGCAGCAGAGAGATTAGGAAACTATATTCCTCTTGTATGTAAAACTCCTAGAGTCCTGGAAAGAAAATAAACTTTCCCGCAAAGTGTCCTTCCTTGAACACCAGTGAGTTTTCTTAAGATTATTTTGTTCCCCCTGCTCTACTTTGTGTTTCGTGAGAAGATGTTAAGAAAGAGCTGGGGAGGGGGAAGAGGAGGAAAGCACCCTTTTGTGAGGAGCACCTGTTCTCCATAGAAGCTCGGTTAAAAATTGCCTAAGAATTTACAAGGCTCATATGCTTTCTAACGTAGCTTTGCCATTTATATGCAAAACTGGTGCTTTGTTATGTTTTGAATTTCCTCAAGATAGTTGCTCTGCTGAGAACCACATGCTGAAACAGTGCATACCCTGAAAACACGATAACGGTGGGAAATATAGCACCTCATATATATTACAAACAACTGTTCATCCATTGCACTTGAAGGTGAGGTAAGAAGAAAGTTCATATTATTCCCAGGAAAGTATTCTTCCCAAAGAGATATATGGGGAAATAGTATGCAAATATATGCAGGGTAAAAGAAGCGTCTAACAGAAGTTCGTCTGTTTTATTTAATCTACTCTTCACTTTCTCTCACACGTTCTGCTAGGGATGGACACAGCAGCCTATTCATAGTACAAAGAAGCAGCTTTTTCTCATTGGAGGATCATGCATACTTGTCTTCAACAAGTGCTTTCACGATGGAGTCTAGATCCTGCAATCTGCAAGGGTTGTGATGTTACTTGATGTTCATTTGAAATGCTTCCCCTTCATTAGCTTATCCTTGCCCTTTACTCATTATGCATGTCCTGAGGAAATGGTAATTGTGATATTGGCATGCACCCTCCCACAACATTTGGGAGCAGGTGTGGATACAACCATTGCTGGAACCACATCCAACCATCCATTTTCAAATGAGCACACTGGGGGTGGGGGGCAATGCTGAATCAATCTGCACTGAGCTTTCATTTTTCAGAATGGAACCAGTTTGTGAATAAGTGCTTTCTGGGGCCATATAATATGCAATAGGTCCAGACTGTGTGTGGGACTAGGTAGGAAAAACAAGATCTCTGTGGTCATGGAGTGTATAATGTCATGTACATACAGTCTGTGTCAGACTACAATCCTAAACATATCTAGTCAGAAATAAGTTCTATTAAATTCAACGGGCTTAGTCTTAGATAAGTGGGGCTAGAGTTGCAGCTTTAGTCTTGCACATGCACTTTCATAGGACTGTTCTGTCCTATTTCTGCATTTTATGTTATTCTATGATATATTCGTTTATTAAAATGACTTCATGAATGTTTGTATTTGACAAATACAGTGGTACCTCGGATTACAAACTTAATTCGTTCTAGAGGTCTGTTCTTAACCTGAAACTGTTCTTAACCTGAGGTACCACTTTAGCTAACGGGGCCTCCCGCTGCTGCTGTGCCACCACCGCACAATTTCTGTTCTCATCCTGAAGCAAAGTTCTTAACCCGAGGTACTATTTCTGGGCTAGTGGAGTCTGTAACCTGAAGTGTCTGTAACCCAAGGTACCACTGTACATACTCTGGAGTATATTTTCTCACAAAATATACTGCTTTTAATGGAAAGGAAGTATATTTTGAATGCATGGAATTTGAAGTTTATTGTATTGCATTTCTAAATCAATCTTAAGCAGTGTACAAAAATACGACACAACAACCAGCATTTTAGAATGTCTGTTAAAGGAATAGCTGCCTCACAAAATTCAGAGAAATGCAAAATCCAGTGGACAACTATTGTTCTTCACAGTACTATTGTTTCAGTTCACAAATTTGTTAACAAGGTAATGATCTGCTCAGCTCATATTGGAATTTGCAAAGCATAAAATCTTCAAATAACTTTACTTTCTTCACCTTTCTAATTTTTTCCTCTCTCTGATGGGAATTGGATTTCAACAATATCTGGAGAGCCACAGGTTCCCCACTCCTGCTGCTATGGGCATTTCTTTCCTGCAGTATTTAAATACCTTCAAGAAATGGTTCAGAAGATGAAGTTTCAGGGAGAGTCATGGGTTTTGAGCTGTGTAAATCACTACATTATTTGAGATCATAAACTTAGAAGCTGTGCTCCTGAAGTTCCTAAGCTGCAACATGGGTTCAGCCTGCTAAATAGCTTGTTATTTGCTTCAGCCAGAGCTAAAAATAGCAATCAAGTCCCCTACTTTATTATTATTTTAAAAATCGTTTTCTCTCAAGGGAGAAGTAAAAAAAAAATGGGGGAAGACTTTGAATTTTTCTGCTTTTTATCCCAGTTTAGAAGAATTTGCTATTTCTCGAGGCCAAATCCTCATTGCAGCTTTCTATTGACATATGATTGATTCTTTGTACTCTGGCAGTAGGTGGTCTGCTTGTAACAAGTCATTGCCTTTCATGCTGTTAAACAACTAACTCTGTAGTAGGGGGAAAGTCTCAAAAAGAGACATTGCATTTGGGAGCAGGGACACTTTCTTGGGCTTGATCCAAGAAAGCACATACTAATATATTGGTGTTTTTTTAAAGACAACCCAAAATCAGGCCCAAGCAACTTATAATAACCCACCAAACCAAATGCAGTATTTGATCCACAGATGAAGCAAAGGATTTAATACTCAATATAATGAAGGAGATAACTCAATGAATACAATAACATAGGTACATGGAATTTCCTCCAAAGAAGGCCTGGGGAAGCTACAGTCCATGGTCCTAGGATGCAGCTAGACTAGTAAAGAAAAAAAGATTTGTATGCCTTGTATATGCGACATAACATTGTGCCACCAGATGGCAATGTGGAGTCTCATTTTTCTCTACCTGTTTTCCCTGTTCAAATTTACAATGCTTTAAACTGAAACACTTCTTTGATGGCCTCAGAGACAGAGCTAGCTGCTCGGGCACCTGGAGTGGGGTGATCCACCCAGGGGGGCAATCGGCACGGTGGCGATCGGCCCAGGGGGGATTTTAACACCCCCATCTTGGATGACACCCAGGGTAAACCGCTCCCACAGCCCCCCTTCCTACACCCCTGCCAGGCCTCTCTTTTTGGTCTATGAGGCTGTTTTGGCTAAGCTTCACCCACCGTATCTGGTGTGTCAGGTAAAGATTTAGCTGTCACTGACTGTGGGGTTGACTTGTGTGTCCACAGAGCAATGCAGCTGATTGTCAATAATGACAAAAATGGATCAGCTATTGCTATTATGATGTGAGATGGTTAATAGGTGGATGATCAAACTTGAACCATGGCAGGTGGTGGGGGAGATAAGGCCAGAGCCTGCGAGCCTTATCCAAACCCTTATCCCTGTCCTAAAGCTGATGTATGTAAACCCACTCATTGCTTGCAAGATGACTGTGTACTGTAGATGTCATTCTTTCCATTAAGCATCTATCCCATACTCTGTGGTCTCCCCACCTGCCTAAACTTCCAGATCTGGGGAAGTCCCATGGGAGAACCTCACCTTGAAAATGATATTGTCATGTTGGGAAAAGGCAGAGAAAATTGTCAAGGGGATGAAGCAACCTAGCTTGATGGTAGTGCACATGCTTTTCTATTATATAGGCCTATGTTCACCCCTTAGCAACTCCCATTGAAACATCCCAGAAAGTGAGTCCTGGAAAAGTTTATGTCTGTGACACTAGAGATTAGAACTCAGTCAGAAAAGCAATTGCTTAGCAAACTAGACTAATGGCTTGATACAATGCATTCTGTACTATTATGTTTTCCTCAGAGTAGATCCATTGAAATAAAACGTATTAAGTTAATCATATCTATTAATATGAATGGGTCAGCTCTGAGTAGGAGTAGCACTGGATACAGCCCCATGTAAAACAGCTCCATATGTTGCTGTTTTCCTTGTAAAGGTTTAGTATATGCATTTTAAAATGTGGTGCAGTATGTTTAAATTCAAACAGAGAGATGAAGAAGGTGGGTATGTGCATAGGGAGGATGGAAATTAATTTAGCATATAGATTTGGAAAAACCCAGCCTAATCTCTGGCTTCAATTCTGAAGCTGGTAACAAATTCAGTGGAGGCAATCCACAGATCCTCTGCTTAAACATTGCATTAGACTATGTTTGCTCTTCCTCCTCTGTAATCCCTTCCCCTTCAAAAGTCACTTTGACACATTAATCTTTCCTCAGTGGACTGGCCATTTTATGTTCTGAGCTGGTAAAATTCAAATGAGCTTCATATTGACTACATCACTGCAAAGATTTCCAGTAAGGAGAAGCATAAGACTTAGTCAGATGAGAAGTGACAACCTGTAGCCTATATTTCAATAGGATGCTTTATTTTATTTTTGGAAACCCAATTCCTATATATCATTGGGCTTTAATCAAATTGTCAGTAAGTGTTACATTATGTGTAACTAATTAAACTTATATATAGTGAATAAGTTAGATACTTAGTTGCCAAACTTTTCATATGGTGTCCTTTTCCATGAAAAGTTTTAAAAGATGCTAATTAAAGAGACATACAAGAAGGTGTTTTGATTCAAAATGAGTCATCTAATGAAATGCAATCATTTTCTGCCAATCCCTAGATCTTCACAATTATTGAAACAATCCCCTTAATAAAGAATGTAAAGCAAAGAGCTTTGAAAGTGAATTTTTAATTGTTTTCTGGATCAGAACCATTGGGTCCAATCTTGGGAAAGGTATTTGTATCTAACTCTCATTACTATCAATTAGACTTAATAATTTATTCATATCCTTTAAATCACATTTATGTTAAAATTCCTAGGTAGTTTAATACACAGCATCCCAGGCACAAGAAACATGCAGTTTCCAGGGTTCCTGTTGTTCATATAAAGAACTCAGGTGTCCTGGGAAAAGTACAATTCTTAGGCTCTCTGGCACCTGCGACTGTTCCAGTATTTTGAAAAGGGAAAATGGGGGAAGGCACAGTGATCAAATCACAGTCTAAGCTGGGAAAGAACTGGGGATTGACTCAATTTGTAATGCAGTCATTCATTATGAATTGCCTGATCTCGTATTCCATGCAGTTAAAAGCAAGATAAAATATTGTTATTTGGATATTGTCCTCTTCTGGTTTGCATAGGAGCCCAGGAAGCATATCAGCACAATGGAGTAAGAACCTTGCTCCAGCAAAGGTCAGAGGTGAACTGAGGCCTTTGGAGCCTCTCTTCCTCCAGTTCACCTCTCTTAAGTGCCTCTCTGTGAGAACTGCAGTCCTTGAAGGGTCAAGGACTTTTGCACTCTCTGACCCCTGGTGTACTCCCAAAGCCACTGGATTGGCAATGTAGATTTCAAGGCACTGGGAGCCTCAGAGGAAGGCAGCCATGAGAGCCCCATCTCTGTTTTTATAAGCCCTGTTGTGGTTGGATCTGGTCCAGGGGGTAATTAGAGCATGGATTTAGTTCCCTCTTGGCCAAGGATTTAGTTGCCCCCTGGTCTGCACCATCAGGCTCAGGGTCTGAAACCCAATCTGCATCCTTAGCCAATAACTCTACTGCTGGCATCTGGCGTCATGAGAGACAATTGCAGCTTTAGGGCTCCCCATATAAAATCTGGCAAAGCGCCCCCTCTCTGAATATTGCTGTATTTCAATAAATCACTTGTGAATTGGTCTTCCTGGCCTTAAATATATAATCTGGATACCGCAATACTACTCAAGCAAAGCGGTTCTCAGAAAGTGTCTCTAGGAGATAGAAAATCTCTCCAAGAAGGTTGAAGAGTTTTGTCACAAAGACATGTCCCAGAAAAAAGAGAGAGCATTGTTTTATTACAGTAACTTCTAAAAGAGAAACAAAAAGCCAGCGATACGTTGAATTATTAAGGGATGTCTATTTCCTCTATAGTTGCTAATGCTTCAGCATGTCTGAAAACTTTATGCTTGAAGTAGTTGATCACAAATAGACATTTCTGAAGGTCCCTCCAGGCTGACATGCACTTTGAGGGAATTAGAGGCAGCTTTGTTTGAAAGTGTCCTAAATTCCTTTAATTTATGTGACAGGGAAAATTGTCAAGAAAGATGTGAAGTCAAAGCTGTCCTGATTACCTGTGATAGATTCTGTCAGTAATATCAAATCTTAATTCAAAGAAAATTCATTTCTCCAACTCCCCAACCCTCACTCCCTTTCCATCACGTTTTCCTCCTCTCCTGCCTTCCCTTTAAACATAACCTGATCTGTAGCATTTCTCATAAAAGAATGTAGAACTAGCAGCAAAAGCAATAAATATCCTCTTTTATGTACAGGCTATCAGCACTAGAATAATCACTCATATATTTCTCCAGCCAACAGTGCTCTTACTTAACCCAGCCTTCCTCAACATGGTGCTCTCCAGATGTTTGGGAAACCTCCCATTCATCCCAACCAGCATGGCCAGTGCCTAAGTATAATAGGAGCTGTGGTCTAAACATTTAGTGTAGCACCAGCTTATGGAAGGATGTTCTAAACCTAGGAAGCAGGTATCAATCTGGTCTCGAACGATAGTTACAGTGGTCAAAGACCAGACTTTTCTTCTGTCCCAAATGTGACTGAACCATAACACTGAACCATATGGAGTCACCTTGATCCATCAGTATTATCTACACTGACTGACAGGGGCTCTCCAGGATTTCAGACAGGGAACATTCACAGCCATACCTGGAGGTGCTGGAGATTGAACTTGGAACCTTACACATTCAAAGCAGATGCTGTAGAATGAAACTTTGACTCTTCCACACACAACCCTGATGTCAATGTTTATGTAAAATTCATTGACAATAAGGAAGGGTGGTGGTGGCAGTGCAGATTTTTACCCCTTAACTAAATTTGGGTGCCACTGGGTAACATATTTTGGGCCTTTCTTTTGGTAAATATGGCAATAATTTTTTCAAGTCAAACTTAGTTAATTCACACTTTTGAAAACAATACACAAACTGAAACACAGCCATCCTCAGAAAGTCACACTTCTATTAATTTTTCCATGCAGTTTTCCAGTCATGTAAAGTTTACAAAAATGCACATAATAGGGTAAAGTGCACACACAAATGCATATATTATTAAAATAACATACAAATATAGGGGAAACTGCTTTGCAAAATTGTTTGTATTAGGAAGAATGCACCAAAAGAATGTGCATATTGCACAATAAAGTTATTTGGTTGTTATATTGGCATAAATTATTACTAAAATGCTGGTGAATTTTCATGTGGGTGTTTTTTAAAAGCAAAATGGAGTGGAAATATGGAAACTGGAACTTAAGATTGTAAAAATGAGAAACCCAAACTGAAATATTCACCCATTGCTAATAATGAGTGGGCAACTTGTACCCCTTCAGATGTTTTACTCCAGCTCCCACCAGTCCAGAAAGCATGACCAATGGTCAGAGATGAAATAATTTGTAGACCATCAGTATCTGGAGCCCCACTGGCTGCCCACCCCTGTTCTATCCATGTTTGACAAATGGAGATGGGTGCTTTTAACTCAGCATGGTGAAGTCTTGTGTTTACAGAGACATTGTTTTAATCAATTTTCCCCAAGAAGCTGAAGTGCATGTAGAAGGTTTTGTGGAGACAAACTAGATGTGATGTGGAGTTACAGGTCTCTTTGGTCTTACTTTTTTTAAAAAAAGAAAAACGAAAAACAGTGCCAAAGCACTGTGAACAAGACTGAAAAAGCAGGGACTGGGATTGACTGCTAACCCTCTTCCCTTCCATCCTTTGTCCGGTAAAAAAAACATATCCCAGATGCTTTTCTTCTCTTGGGGTAAAATATACAGTGGTACCTTGGGTTAAGTACTTAATTTGTTCCGGAGGTCCGTTCTTAACCTGAAACTGTTCTTAACCTGAAGCACCACTTTAGCTAATGGGGCCTCCCGCTGCTGCCGTGCCGCTGGAGCACGATTTCTGTTCTCATCCTGAAGCAAAGTTCTTAACCCGAGGTACTATTTCTGGGTTAGCGAAGCTGTAACCTGAAGCGTATGTAACCTGAAGTGTATGTAACCCGAGGTATCACTGTACAGGGAATTTGGTTCACAGGATCTAACTCAACTGATACCTGCACATTGGAACTTGTAGCTGAGGTTGTAGGTCAAATTCAGCTGAAGAAGAAAAGCTATGTTGATATCAGCAGAGCTCTGGAATTGCACCAGCTAAAGGTCTTTTGGCTCAACAGAAGACTGACCTATTCACAGAAAGGTCAATGTGCTGTAGACGCCGTGTTTAAAAATAAGTGGGAAAGAGTCCACTAAGGTCTTGAGCTAGATGTTGTTGATCTGAGCAGAGTTTGGATCGTTATATTGATGCACACTCACATTTGTTCTGGCTCCCAATTGCATTTACAATTCCTCAGTGATGCTTTGGGAAGGGTAGCCATTAGTCTAAGAAGATTCCTAGGTCAGAGGGTTCACAAAACCTATCGTGATTTTCTTTTGAATATTAGTTAAGGCTATAGTCACATCAGCAGATTTCTTGCTAGGACTGTCCTGAACCGCCACCACACATACAAGTTCAAATAAGAAATAATTGTGGAGGCTGAAGATGTTTGCCATTAGATGGCCTTTGGGGGGTTAATTTTGGTCAGGTCAAATTTATTGGGCCGGAAAGGGAATTTGTGTATGTTATGGGCAGGGCAGACTTAACACTCAGGAAGCAGAATGAATAAGGATGTATACATTTCAACTTGTGGGCTTTCTTTCTGAAATCATCAGTATTGAATGACATAGTGAGGATGAGGTGCTTGCCTAACCTTCCAGTGAGTGAGTCACCATGCTATAGCACAGTGGTGTCCAAATTTTTTTCAAAGAGGACCAGATTTGATGAAGTGAAAGGCCGGTGACCTTTTTTTGGACTGAAGTTGTTGAGCTTCTTTTAGGATTGAAATTGTTAAGGGCTTTCTTTTTTTATTTTGCCCCAGGAAATAAACTGCCACAGGAAATAAACTGGGTTAAACCGACCGGTGGGCCAGATTAGGCCCCCGAAATGGACTTTGGACAAGCCTGCTTTAGCATGTAGGTGAAAAGGAAAGGTGAGGCAGCAGGGAAGGTGGCATAGCGCAAATGCACCAGCGCCAGATTGGCACAGCAACAAACCTTGAATTATTTAATTTATTTCAATGCCTGACTCCTGAAGGAGCCCAGGGTGGCAACTTGCTGCCACCTTGCTCCTCTTCCTCTGCCACCAGGTAATCAGCATTGACTCACCTCAGGGAGTCAGGTAAACATTTCCACCGCACTGCACCATCCGTTTACATTTGAATATGCTTTTGTGAGCTGTGTCTCTACCAGCAGCCATCCCCCATCTCCCTCTCCCTCTGGAGAGAAGAGCCTGGAATCTGGTATGCATCATCATCTGCCAGGTCACAAAAGTGACTTTCCCATACAATCCAGTGTATCATAAATTGTAAACTGGTTACCGCCAGGAACACCTTACTATAAATACCCCTGCTGAGCCACTGCGGTCCTTGTAAGATGAACACAGGTAGCCACCTTACAGTGAGTCAGACTATTGGTCCATCTAGCTCAATATTAGCTACACCAGTAGCCTTCAAGGTGATCCAAGGCAGCACTACTCTCTTGCAAGGTAAAGGTAAAGGTACCCCTGCCCGAACGGGCCAGTCTTGACAGACTCTGGGGTTTGTGCGCCCATCTCACATCTATAGGCCGGGGGCCAGCGCTGTCCGGAGACACTTCCGGGTCACGTGGCCAGCATGACAAAGCTGCATCTGGCGAGCCAGCGCAGCACACGGAACGCCGTTTACCTTCCCGCTGGTAAGCGGTACCTATTTATCTACTTGCACCCGGGGGTGCTTTCGAACTGCTAGGTTGGCAGGCGCTGGGACCGAGCAGCGGGAGCGCACTCCGCCGCGGGGATTCGAACCGCCGACCTTTTGATCGGCAAGCCCTAGGCGCTGAGGCTTTTACCCACAGCGCCACCCGCGTCCCTACTCTCTTGCAAATACATGGTTAAAAATCAAGAAATGGATTCCCAAATGCATGTTTGGGGTTTTGTATGTTTCGTGGTATTTTATGCATTGTGATTTGCTGTTATTTTTTTAATTTATTGTAGATTGGCAATTCTTTATTGTGGTTGGTAAGTGCAAACTGTTTAATTATTATTTGTTGATGTTTAATTTTACTGTTTACTCTTAGATTCTGATGTACTGTTGAATGTTGCTTTGTTTGATAAGTTGGTCATTTTAGTTATTGTGACTTTTATATTGGATACTATTAATGTTTGATGTTTTATTATGCTTTAATGTGTTGGAAGCCGCCCAGAGTGGCAGCAGCAACCCAGCCAGATGGGTGGGGTATAAATAAATAAATAAATAAAAATATTATTATATATTATGTTTGAGTTGAAATGATTGAAGACTATTGGTCCGCATGCACTGGCAGCAAAAATGGTTCTTTCTCAACCCTACCTAGAGGTTCTGGGGAATGGATCTGGAACCATCTGCATGCAAGGCAGATTCTCTGCCACTGAGCTATGACAAAGTCCCTGGCTTTTATTCCCACTAGCCTGATCAGATCCATTTAAAACACAAGCTGCTTTCATCTTAGATGAAGTTTGAGGTATAACTTTTAAGTAATAATTTTTTAATTGACACTGAAATGGAGAATGCCTATATGTATTGCTGAAACATGGGGAAATGCCATTGGAGTATACAAAGTGTTCTCTGGGCTCCTTGATGGGTTGATAATTAACTGTTATTGTTCTCTGATAGGCCTGAGGAGATGTTTTAAACTTAGACCAAATGAGATGTATTGAATTGCAAAATTGCCAAGTTGGGAGTAAAGATGTGTGAAAGAGTCTCCTGAAGGGAGAAAAAGCAACTCCATGAAAAATGGAGGCAGTAAGGAGAGAGAGAGAGAGAGAGAGAGAGAGAGAGAGAGAGAGAGAGAGATCTTTGATTCTGGATCTGTTTGGAATTATATTTTATTTCTAAGATGCTGAGCCTTTTCTGGACAGCACCAGATATTGTATGAAATTATTGGCTGTATCTTTGATGTTTTTTGTTCTGTTTTGAAGAAAGTTCTGCAAATAATGTTTTGAATTCTATTTAGTGGGTTTGTACAATGTTTCATTCCAAAAGGAGTCAGTTTTTATGCATCTATTTGCTTCAAGATGCATAATAGTAAGATATGCAATAATAAATAGGAATGTAAAGAGGGAAGGAAAGAGGACTTATTTGCTTGGGATTTTTTTTTGGGTGGGAGGGGTTAAATAAATGTTCTCTGATTGCAACAGCGGCAGATGAAGGTATTTAAGGTCTGTGTCATTCTGGAGACCTATAATCAGCTGAAGTTATCCCGAACACAGTAAATCTCAGACCTTACCTTGTGTGGATATATTGAAATGTAAAGTTTGCTACACAAATATGACTAGGAAAAGTTATTGATGAACATAAACATTAGACACAATATAAATGAGAAAAGATGGCTGTAATGTACAAGCTGCAGACAACAGTATTCATCATGACCCACAGGGAAATTTCTTGCTCTTCCAGAAATGTTTTTGAATTGCAGCAAAATAATAGTATATTGGGTTTAGGCTTAGAGGACATTGTGTGCTAAAGAATTCAACCAACAACTCATCCCGCTCCCTGCTCCCCGAGTAGCCTGATGAGGTATTTTGGTTGTGGTACCTTCTTCTGTTGCTGAATTTAAAGTGTTCTGCTCTGTTTGAAATTGTTTTATGTGTTTTATGATTGTAATGGTTTCATCTCTTTATAGAATTATATATCCTATTGTTTTAACCTGCCCTGGGACCTTATAGTGAAGGGGAAGGAAAGAAACCTTATCAGTTATTAATGATAAACTTATGAATTTGAAATGAATGATTGGTTGTGGTCCTCAGTCTGAAACAGAACTCATTAGCTGATTCAAATTATTATTTTAGACATTTTTTGTTTAAAAATTATTTTTCTGTAAGCAATACTTTGTTATATACGTTGGTAATTTGGGGGCCCATATGCAAAAAAGTTAAACACAGTCTACCAAGGATACCTGCGGAATTTTCAACCCCTTTTTCTGTTGCCTCCTGAGCTCCTCCCCCCAAAAATGTCCCTGGTGATAAGGAGATAAAGTGTTGTAAGCAGAAAGGGAGGAAATCACCACCCTTCCCAATATGCATAGAAGCCTAGGCAATTTTGATGTGATACATATAAAAAGCTTCTTGCAAGAGTATCTAAAAGGAACTCTCCTATACCCCCCCTCTGAAGATTAAATGTTCCTTTAGAAAGGAACCACAGAAACACACACACACACACACACACACACACACACACACGAACGCACATTTCCTCCCCACCCGCCCCAAAAAGAATCAAGCGTGGCGACTTTTTGTAAATGTTTTCCACATTGCATGATGGATATTGAAACGTATACATTCCAACATTAAGCAATGATAAGAGACTTAAGAATAGATATAACTCTGGGAAGAGATATCTTCTTAAATTCTTTAGTCAATCAGGTGTGAAACGGTATAATATCTTAAAAGGACACATTTGGTAGCATGAAAGACAAGTGCAATGAAGCCTGAGCTTATAAATTCACTGCTTTCTCCAGCCTCTAAAGCTGTAAATAGACTGTCTCTCTTTTTTAACCTCTCAGTGACAATTCTGGAGTTGAGATGCAATTGAACTTTTTTCTTTATCATTACAAGCTGGGCATAAGGATGATGAAATGGAACACTTCACCTTGGCTAGAGGCAACTTTGTTGTTGTTGTATTCTATCTGGTTGGTGCCAAGTCTAATTGGTTGCATTTCTTTGCCTGATACAAGACAAAAAACAGCTGTTAGCAGATAGCATTCAACCTTTGAAGAAGCCTGATTTATTTCCAAGATAAAACTCCTTCTATATGTTAAACTTCATCAGTGCTGAAACAATGGCTTATCTCAGTAAAACATTGGGGGCTAAAGCTACAGCTCTAGACTAGAGATGGAGCATAATTTCATTTGGTCTGCATTCTAAACCAAACTGATTCATTCCACAGTTTCTAGATCTATATATGTGGATCTGAATGCATTAGCAATCACATTGTGCACATCTCCATTTTTTTTGCGGTGTGTTTTGGTTACAAAATACATATCGAAATGCATACATTATAGCGGAAATGTACTGAAAAGCACATGAAATGGCATTTTAGGAGGAGTGCATAGAAAAATCCATACAAGCTAATTGCATTTCTTTTTCCATGCTTTTAAGAAATTCAACTACAGAAAATGGGACAGAACGGGCTTATGATTAAATGCATATGAAACTGACATGGAATGGAAATAGGCTGATCTGCCCATTCCCGCTCTAAAATTCAGGCTTATTGAACCTATATTAATCCATTTGAGACAAGCTGAGCAAATCCAAAGTTTCATTATTTCCTCTTTGGCTGATTCAAACAGTATTCTCCCCACCTATATAAGAATTTGTTCAGGGTTCCCACTGACATGGAGATTACACACAGAACATATCACATGTTCAGCTAGCTGTGCTTCCAGTCATGTGCAAAGCTGTTCTAAAATGGGAAAAGTCGTGAAGGTGACTCAGAAACTCCAACTGAGCCAGAATGCAGCTCCTAGACTGGTGACTGAGAGCGGTCGCCGGGACCTTATAACACTGGTCCTTAAAGACCTACATTAGCTCCCAGTAGGTTTCTGAGCACAATTCAAGGTGTTGGTGCTGGCCTTTAAAGCCCTAAACAGTCTTGGCCCCATATATCTGAAAGAGTGTCTCTATCCCCATCCTTCAGCCTGGATACTGAAATCCATCTCTAAGGGCCTTCTGGTGGTTCCCTCACTAGGGACCCCCCCACACACATACACATGGAGTACCCTCCTATCATATGTCAAGGAGATGAGTAACTATACTGTACAACCTTTAGAAGATATCTGAAGGCAGCCTTCTCTAGGGAAACCTTTTAAAGTGTAATGTATTATGTTTCTATATATGTTTGAAGTCACCCAGAGTAGCTAGAGCAACCCAGTCAGATGGGTGGGGTACAAATAAATTAATTATTATTATTATTATTATTATTATTATTAGTCATCTGGTATACATTGCTCTGCAGAAGCGCCGAAAGGCAAAGCTTGCATCCAAGTTGATCATACACAACACACATACCCAAGCCATATTCATACAGTACTTGTATGCAAGGCATAAGTAGGGAAGGACAAATCTGTCAATTTCAGTTTCCCATTCATCCTGTCATGATAATTTTGAAGGCGGGTACACACCATCTTCAGTCTTGTTGACAAAGGCCTTTGACCTTATCAGCCGAAAAGAAACACCATGGTACACCTGTATCAGCAGAAGCAGAAGCCTTCATCTGCCCCAGCTGTAAAAAAAAGTCTCCCCTTTATCAGTCCTGACTTTGCATGCAGGAGATAGACTGCATGAAGCTCACCAAGGGTTTAAGACCCATTGACTACCCACACCTGGTTTACTTGCTCAGTCAAAGACATTTCCATGGGTGTGGCCACTGCTGCAAGCTGACAGCTTCTAGGAGCACAGGTGAGAACTGAGTGCAGGGTGGGGATTAAAGGTGAATATACTACACCCCTGGTTGGAACATGTCCCTGATTTCTGATAATGCCTTTTACATGTCTGGTTGTGATGGGTGTATGAATGTGTGTGCAGAAACTAGTCTACTGCAGAAAGGCAAAATTGTAACTCTGACCCCACCCCACCTCCTATTAACATGCAGCCCACATAAAGTTGTCCAGAAGGCCTTCTGGGTGAAAATGGTTCCCCACCCTGGTTCTCCATTCTTATGCACATTCTTATTATGTGAATAGATCTACTTCTATAGTCCTCCTCGGACCGTGCCACTTTAAATGGAAAGGAAGGATTATTCTTCTAAGTGATTTCAAGTGTTACATTTAATGCAGTTCAACCTGTTTTGAAAGGGCCTGTCACAGTTGTATGAATAGGAATGGTGAGTTTAATGTCACAGTGCCCCTAAAACTTCTTGAGCATCTTACCAGATGGATAACAAGTAGTCATAGCAGACAATTCCATGAACTACAGATATTCTGACGTGGATAAAATGATTTCATTAGTCAGTGAATCATTAATTCTGTCATCTAGAAAAATCCAACACAGAATAATGAGGTACTTCCCAGAGCACTTGAAACAGGACGAGCTGGAGATGTTCTTCAGAAATGAAATAATTTCATTAGCTTAAACTAAGATAAAAGGATCCATTGCCTTGTGGCCATTCTCTTTGCGGTTAAATTAGTATCCTCCATCAGTTCATTTTAGCAAAGCGCTTTCTAAGGTCCTGAAAACTGGAAAATATCTCAAACCTTACCTTCATTATGGATGTACATTACATAATAGTATCTTTT
The DNA here is from genome assembly GCF_965112155.1 of Podarcis liolepis. Classification (NCBI taxonomy): domain Eukaryota; kingdom Metazoa; phylum Chordata; class Lepidosauria; order Squamata; family Lacertidae; genus Podarcis; species Podarcis liolepis. Next base: position 49,592,960 of record NC_139561.1, on the reverse strand, counting down.
GAAACTCATGTTTAGCACACAGACAGATGGGTGAAGTGAAGTGTGATATTAATCAAAAACAGCTTCAAAAGTAGGCAGGAGCATACGGGAATCCTGGGTTGACTACATACCTGAATATGAATTTCCAATCTGGTCTGAGAATTAAGAATCCCTTTGCTGTTGCCCAGGACATAATATGTAGGCTAACACTGCAAGTTGACTTTACTTTTCAATGGATTCTATGAACAGGCAGCATCTAGGAACATAGGAAGCTGCCTTATACAGTGGCTGCATTTGGACAGCACATTATTCTGTTTTCCTGATGCTTCCTTGCTGCATTTCATCTTTCATATGACAAAAAAGTCACTTCTGAAAATCTAGTTGAATCTAGTCAATGTTTACTCATCATTTCCATGTTAACTTTTCCCCCAGGAAAAAATCCCTTTGTAACCCAGTTAATTTAGATAATCGCTGAAGTTTCACATTGTAATTTCATGTGATGATATTTGGTTCAGTGTCCCAATATACAGTTCTTTTCTGCCATTTAAAATTTAGCATGATATGACAGTGTATCAATCAAATAGTCACAGTTCCCTAATACAGCAGGCACTGAAGTGTAAAAGGAACAATAGAAATTGGGACAGAAACATTCACATTATAATCAGGAACACTAAAGCACTTAGCCCTATATCAGAAAGCAACTGAGTCAGACCATTGGTCCATCTAGTTGACCAGCAGTAGCTCTCCAGGAAATCTTTCATAGCCCTACCTGGTGATGCCATGAATTGTACCTTGGACCTTCTGAATGCAAAACGTATGTTCTACCACTAAGCTTTCTACTTTCACAGATTCATTTCAATATTTATTCTGCAGATCTGGTTCTATAAACTTAAATGAATATGCCCTTACTTCAACCCATTTTACCTGTGTCTCATCTCCTTATTTCCCAGTCACAACACAATTTGAAATCTTTTGTATTAATGCAACATGCTATGTTGCTGTCATTATCAACAGTGCAAAAGATGTAGACTCTTTATGCTTGACTAAAATTGCAATGAGGGGAAAAAATGAAGCGCTTGAGAAAGAAGAAGAAGAAGAAGAAGAGTTTGGATTTGATATCCCGCCTTTCACTCCCTTTAAGGAGTCTCAAAGCGGCTAACATTCTCCTTTCCCTTCCTTCCCCACAACAAACACTCTGTGAGGTGAGTGGGGCTGAGAGACTTCAAAGAAGTGTGACTAGCCCAAGGTCACCCAGCAGGTGCATGTGGAGGAGCGGTGACACGAACCTGGTTCCCCAGATTACGAGACTACCGCTCTTAACCACTACACCACACTGGCTGCTATTTCACAAGGAAAACTGAAGATACAGTAGATCTTTATTCTTTGCCATGGAAAACAGCAGTAGTTCCTAATTCTGTACAAAGTTTACATGACAAGCTCAGATATCTTGTACACTTTAACTCCAAATATTAATATATACTATGATTCCATTGGCTATCAGTATTGAGTGTAAGTGATTCCTATAGCAACCTCTTATTTTTTTTCTTTTCTTTTTTCTTACTCATCTTGCAAAGCCAGAAGTTATACTGTAGCTTCTTGGTAAACCAGGCAAGACTTTGGCCACAGCCTCCACTGTCATGTTGCTTCTGAGGGATAGCCTAAAAAGCAATGTGGTCCTTGGAGTGAAAAACATTTCCCATCCCTGATCCAAAGAATGGACAGCAATGGACAGCAAATATTTTGGGGGGAGGTTTACCAGCTCTAAAAAAATGTTCTTGTAATTCCCTGTTTCCTGATGACATAATGAAAGTATATTTGAAAATGCTAACGGGAACCTTGATGAAATAATTGCTTTGCACTGACATTTAACATTTCTTTCCTGGAACCTTACGGGCAGGAGAAACAAATTATATCATTTGAATTTTATTCCTTTAATATTTTTTATTAAAAAATGATAGTCTCTGCTTAAATGTAGCATGCTCCCTAAAGTCAAATCACCCTCTACTTCAGGGATACTGTAGTGATCAAAACTCAATCAAAAGGGTGAACTTGCATAGTATTAGGCTGCAAGTCAAATCATGTCTACTCAGGAGTAAGTCCCATTGAATCACATGGGGCTTACTCCCAGGTAACCAAATGCAGCATTAGTTACTTTTATTTCAGCAGTCCTGAGTGCAAAAATTAAAACTTGGAATAGAATTTTTCAACAATGCCTTTGATTATACATTCTGCTTAATATTCTCATTTATTTATTTATCCTTATATAAACCACCTACTCAGAATAGCAGGCACTGTATAACAAGATCATTAAAAATTTACTGGTGAGAAAATTCAAATAACTTAATGGGTATATAAGCATAAAGCTTTCTTCATGAGATTCCTGAAAGCACTAATATATACACATTTTTGTATGCAATTTTGCCTGATATAAATATTTTTTGTAAAACAAATTCCCCTAAAATGATACATTTTGAATGTTACTTTGAGTCATGTATGCATTTCTATGGACACTTTACCCAATATATACCCCTTTGTGCACATGACTTGGGCAAAGAACTAAATTGCAATATTCAGAGAAGTGAAAATTTCAAAGGATGGTTGTGTTTTTGTTCTCATGTTGTTTCTGGAAGTGCAAACTTGGTGTGCTTGACTTCAGACATGAACTGAATCAAAATTTTGTTCATCCAAGGTCCAAAACAGAAATTATGCAAACAAAATACTAGTGGTATCAGTTATTTATTTATTTATTTAGTCTGCAAATGTCACAAAAATAATTATACAATTTTCTGTTTTTTTAAAGAAAACAACACCAAAGGAGAATGACAACTTAAGTTGACAGAATATGCACAACTTGCAGACTTAACATAAAGAATAAGAGAACAAAAAAACCCCCATATGTTTAAAGAAGATTGGAAATAATTGTGTACAGCTGAAAACGCCGACAGCATTAAGATAAATTCAACAGTGCAAATAAGTTTTGATGGATGTAATAATGGAATACTGATGGTATAGTTTTTGTAAAATATACCGGGATTTATGGTATGTAAAATGAACCATGGAAGGGGAAGAGGGGAAGTCATTGATATCTTAAGGATGTAAAATGAGTATTTAAATTGTAAAACAGAAAATGTAATACACATTTTACAAATATATCACATTTCCCTTCCAGTGATTTGCACTGAATGGGACAGAAATTGCTGCCCCCTTAACATCCCTACTTCCTACACAGCCTGCCATCCAGGTGCTAACTGTTTATTAGAAAACACACACACTCCCTTCTTATGGTTCTTTATCTCTACCCACCCTTCAGTCAGAATGACTAGCTGTGAAACAGACTGGGAGGCTGTGCCTTCCTGGCTCTTTAGGAAGATGACAGAAGGTCAAGGGGGTATATGCAACCATGCATGTTTATCATGCCCTCTGAAAAAGGAAATCAAATACCTTTTGCAAAAAAATTGTATTGGCTTTAATATTAAAAAAAATATAACACAGCAATTCCACCATGGTTGGAAAAATTCTTATAGCAAAGCAAAGTGTCAGGCACTCTTAAAAACAAACAAACAAAAAACAACTAGAAACAAGCACAAAAACCATAAAACAATGACAACAAACAACAACAACAACAACAATAATTGTTTGCATCTGAAAACCTGCTGTTAGCACAGAAAATAATAATTGTAGGCAGAAGAAATTAAATGAAAAACCAAGTGTGATAGGAGAAAGAATATCTGCACCTATAAAAAGCACTTGCCTCAACATTGTCAAATCACTTTCCAAATAACCTAACTAAATAAATAACCCTTCTTCTTTTTTTCCAAGATCAGGAGACAAATTAATAAAAAAGAGTGTGATGATGGAGCCTTTGAAGCACAACAAAAGGAGCCATGGTTAAAATTTTAACAAGTTAGAATCATTAGCTAAACAAATGCTGACAGGCTTGCATTACATTTCAAGTCACACATGCTCAGAACAAAGGCTTGACTAGTGAGGCAGTTTTAATAGGTCCCACTGCATACAACGAATTTTTCCCAAACAGACACTCCCCCCTCCCCCCTCTCTGCACTGCAGAGTCTAAAATGCCACCTTCTATTAATCCCTGTCACTTGTATGGATTGTTGAAAGTTCTAGCGTGGATAGGATGACATAAATTCCGGTGATTGTCTTCTGGGGAATGTGAATGGCTATGGCTCAAATAACACTTCCCATGGTTCTTTCTTCTGTGTTATGCTATTAGCCTAAACCACCTTGGGGTGGAGCTGGTCTCAGCAACAACAAAAGAGGGGCCAGGGGGAGAGGCTGGTCCTTTTCCAGCTCAAAACCACCCCTTTGAGGTTGTCCCTAGACTGTCAACTTCTATGGGAGGGATTCAAGTGAACCCTGGGAATTTAGGTTTGTGCAATTAAACTATATAAAAGTGTTCTGTTGCCCACAGCAGGTCCACTTTTTAAAAATAAGAAAACAGGCTTCTGGTTAAGAAAGTGCTAGAGGAATGCACTGAAAAGTGTGGGATAAACAAATGGTTAATGGGATGGGATAGAAATACTACTCAAGTAATCAGGATGAATGCTTGTTGTCATATTACTTCCCTGCAAACACCTCAAAACAAATGCTCAGGGAAGACCAGGTATAGTCTAAGGTAAGCAAATCAAGATGTCTGGTCAATAAACAAGTCATCTGAAGGAGCCTGGAGCCGTTGACACCCCTACAGTTTCAGGCAAGTTCAACCCTTTAATTTTCCTTTAATATTCCATACATCCCAACTCTACAAAATCTACCACCCAGTTTGCAAATTCAGAAGTGATGCTTATTACTGAAATGATTAAGAATGTTGTTGTGCGCACACGCACACAACCGGAAGATTTTTAGAGCCTCATTACAAACCTGAATTTGCATGAAGTCAGGGCAGGGCTGGGGAGTAAAAGAGAAAACAGGTTGCACAACAGCTGTGGCATAGTAGCAAGAAGGGAGGAACACCGAGAGGGGAAAACTAATGGTTTAAAAGAGCAGCAGAAGCTTGAGTAAAGTAGGGATGGATAAAAGTGAGAGGAAAATTGCTGTTCTAATCAGTGGAAGAGGTTTGAAAAACCTTCATTGTATGAAGATACTATGGGATATATGAAGGCTCTGCACCCCTCATCTCTGTCACTTGAGGCAGCTGAGGAATGGAAGAGTGATAAGTTTGAGAACAGCAAAAAAGGGAAAGGTTTGAGTAGGGCAACACTGAGATGGAAATGGCAGTTTTAAATAAAGACAGAGGTTTGGGTAGAACAAGCAGAATTAAATGGTGAGAGGAACATGGTGGGGGTTTGAGTAGAGCCAGTGGGAGAAACACTGAGAACTTAGGGGCAGTTTTTAACAACAGCAGAAATTTGAGTAAACGGAGGGTGCAGAAATACCATGAGAAACATGGCTGATTTAAACAATGGCAGAGGTTTGAAGGCCAGATTTCTTTTCCCCACTTTTGAGCTAAGTGCTTTCTACTAAGAAATTTCTGGCTTAGTGAGGTTTCTACAAAGTAAGCAGAAGTGGAAAGCCTATTCAATATCTTCCCTCAGCGACCAATGGGAAAAGTGCCATAGATACTAAAACCTTACAGGCTTTAACTGTGTATGGTCCTAACACTTGAAGCTCAATTTTAATATGATGGAGTACTTCCAACCTTTTTCAGTGAGCATCCAAGGTGGTGGTGGTGGTAAGGACACCTTTATTTCCCAATTTTTGTAACCTGCTTTGGAATCATGGCATGGTTTCATCTATAGATGTATTATCATGTTGCTCAGTGACCAAATTAGTAGCCAGTACCTAACACTGAAAAAAATCAGCTCCCCACTCTAAAAATAATAATCCCTGGGAACAAGGCAGGGTTTTCCAAGGGACAGAAAATGTTTGTAAGGAAAAACGAGAGAGAAGTAATGGGGGGGGGGATATTCACTAAACAAAAGTCTACTTGGTCATATATTTGGGTCATGTAATTCTCAGCAATCAATGAGAGTCTCAGTGACAGTAAGAGCTTAGCAATAAAGGATTTCTCTGCAAGCATCTACAAAGCACCTGTCTTTCACAGCAATCAATTAGTATTTCAGCAGATGTAAGGGGTTTTAGCATTAAATAACTTTTGGACTTGCACCTCCAAAGAAGCTAGCTTTGAGCACGTAATTTGTTGAATGCTGACCAGGCATGCACAGAATTTCATTTTCTATTCCAAGCTGGAGAAGAAGGTTGCTTATTTATTTATCTGATAAATGCTGAGTAGCTGAGCATTCTGAGCTGGATAAATATGAGCCCATATCATCCTAGGTATGCAACAGGTCTAGGTTCCACCAGTTTCCAGTTGGGGAAGGGTATGAAGTAGGGTAGGTGAGGGGTGCAGCCTGAGAAGAAGGGATGTAGCCTATGTAGGAGACATTGCCTGTGGAGAGCTGTGGGAGGCAGACAGTGAAGCCTGGAGGGGTGCATTTGGCCTGAGGGCCTGATACTCATCATCCCTGACATAATTCCATGTGCAGAGGCTTTTTCTTGTTGTTTAAAATATCATTTGGCAAGAATTATGTAACGATTATATTCTCCCAATTGCTTGGGTCTCCCATCTACATTAGGACCCAAATGAACTTCCTAAGTACAAATGAGCAGATGAAACTTGTTTTAGCATAAGGAAAGACAGGTCTTCCTCAGCAGCATTATTTGTTCTAATTATTAAACCATTGTAGTGCAAATCCGCAAATTAAAACTAATTCGCCTGACAAAGAGAGATCTTTATACCATACAACAACATCTGCCCCATTAATGCTATTTATGGAAATATAGCTAATCAGATTGCATTAGAAAAAAAGCCAACAATATTAATGTGAAAGAAAGGTAAACAGAAAAAAATGTATTCAGCTACGTGATCCTACTGAATGTTATGAATTAATCACCAGTTGAAGAAGGTTAATCTTAGAACTATTAAATGGCTTGTGTGCCAATTATTTTGGCTGATGATCCAACAGGTATGCCATTTACTTCTTCTGGAACTATATAGATCAAAATTGTCAGCATTTCGTCCTAGCATTTTTACTCTGTTGATGAGCTTCTTTCCTGGTAGAAGTTGGATTGGATTAGACAGGTATCTCCACAGCTACTGAAAAAGGGAATATAAGTAAACCCCAAAACCTCAAACTGACAAGATTGATTTAAATTAGGAGTCCCTCCACATAGACATATACTTTATAATTAAATGTGTTATGTATGGTAGCTGTTACTGTAGGTGGTTGAAAAGCTGAGTGTCTCATGGAGCTAATGATGCAGAAGACGATCTTGTTTCAAGGTGATGAAATGATGATGAGACAATCACATTTCAGGAGGCCAAGAGAGATGCTGGTAATGAAAATGGTGTTAGTTAAAAAGCATATGCTGAGTTAATAAGTGCTAAAATCCCTCACACAAAGCTTGTGGCCTCAGATGCATGGGGAAAACAAAATGAATGAGCCAATAGGACCTCACAGCCAACAAAGGGTGATGTGTATAGGTAGGGCAGGTAGAAATAAATGAATCAAAGAACTGTGGAGCTGTTCACTTCCATATTGCTCTCTTCTATATTGCCCCCAGAAAACTATGAATGGATCTATCATCTCTGATGGTGGTTAAGGATAGATGGATCAGTCAGTTTCACTTTCTATCAGTTTCTCAATTTGCACTTTTTCAAAGTCCTTGTGAACATGTTTCAGCATTTTGATGCAAAATTCTCACAATGTACACATTTTTGTATGCAGTTTGGGCTAATTCACACATGTTTGCAAGCACTTCCCCCATATATAATGCATTTTTTATAAGCTACTTGAATGAATCAACATGCAGAAAGGGGCATTTGAATGTGTGAAGAGAAAGAGGCACTTGCATGTGTGCCAGGCACATGCAAGCCCCAACCACTATGTCCCTGGATCAGCTTCATATATGAGAATGCTTAGAATGACACTTCAGACCTTCCCTCTCAATGTAAGAAGGCTAGCTGGTGTGAACTGTGGAAAGAGCTGTCCTGTCCTCCTAGCTTGGACATTGCACCTGCTCTGCTCCTAGGTCTGATCTGGACAGGATCAAAATAGTTCTAATTGCTATCTTTTGAGTGGACACAATTTCATTTGTATTGCCTTTTGGTTTTACTGAATAGCACTGATTATGCTTCACAACTATATACTGTATTTTTGTGTGTATAACAAGCCCCCGTGTATAAGACGACCCCTATTTTTTGGGACTCCAAATTAAGGAAATGGGAGATTGCCCAGAGTTGTTAAGCTTTTTTTGGGGGGGGGGTCGCTCACATGCCTGACCACCACTGCCAATCACACACCTCGATGAAGCCACCAATCGTCTGCCTGATCGCTGACAACAATCACCAATCGCACGCCCAATTGCCGCAGCAACCGAACAGCAGCAGACCTTGCCACATCCATCAATCACCCGCCCAAATGCCGCTGACAATCTCCTGCTCGCGGCAGTCACCAATCACCCATCCCACCTCAGCACTATCCCACCTCAGACAACCCCCAATTTTTAACATTTCTTTATAATAACAAACCTTGTCTTATACATGGAAAAATACCTCCAGGATATCATACCAGTAGATCATTGATACATGTTTGGAGCTATTCAGCATGAACACTTGGACCTCCTAATGTACCTTAAGATAAATGGTTTGAACAAGTCTGAGTGTCCCAGAGGTTGGCAGGGTCCATAATAGATTTTCTGAGATAGAATAAAAAGTGAACCCAGAGTACATTCTGAATAATGAAGTTGCCATGTGGAAGCATGCCAACAAATCTGAAAACCCCCAGCAACTATACCACTATAAATGGTAAGTGTGGAAAGGCTCCAAGTCAAGGCCTCTATAGCTACATATGTGCCTCAGGGAACCTGGTCAGTAACTAGTGTGTAAAACATGGGAAACATCATACTCAGCACTGACCTGGCAAATAGGTACAAATGTGGAATGAATTGCTGGTGTCAGGAAGCACTTTGGCCCGTACAAATCCCAACATAGTGGCAGCTCAGATTCAACTCAAACATCTTTGAACAGTGTATTCCCAGCTATCTGTGACAAGGCTCATTTGGCAATTATTCGTCTGCATCGGACTGAAGTGCTTGATGCACATTCAAATACCATCATGTTTACTTGCCAATAGATTTTTGATTAAAGATGTATTGTTAGAAAGCTCTTTGTAAGCAAAGTCTTTCAATGAATCGGTGCCTTCCTCTGAGATAAAACACTGGGAAATGAACAGTCTTAGTTCTTTGTTTTTCTTAACTTTTTAGTCTCTCAGAAAGCAAAGCTTCCAGGATTTTAAAAAGCATCAAAGGTCAAAAGTTTTATTCTTCCTCTTTAATACTTCTAAGTAGATACAAAAGGCCAGAATATAACTATAGAGCATTGTGGTCTGATTCAGGCCATGAAAAATGAGAATCGATGTTAGGGAGGAAAGGTGACACATTGCAGGAAGGTTTTTGGTTTCCCACATGTGAAGTCCTTTGCCCATACCCTGATGCTATCTATGATGTCAAAGGGCTGGCATAGATGCAGATCATGTGCCAAATGTATGATAGAATATTAAATAATGCATTTATGTATATATATTTTAAATCCCCAGGATGTATTTTGTAAGCATGATCCAAGTGGAAATAATCCAGAACTACACTTTTTATGTATCTGAGGTAGGATATTCTTTGGTAGGGCACAGATGTGTCCATTTTTGTTCACTCTGTTTCTCATTTTTCAATTTTTTCATATTTTAAAGTTTAAATTGATCCTAAGTAACACATTTTTGCAAGATTTTTTCCACTAGCATAATTCAGCTTTTCACGAAGGTATGCACTTTTATGTACACATTTTATGTGCACAGTATATGCATTTTTGTACATACTGTTTGGTTGGAGAATTGCATCCCAGAATTTGGAGAAGTGCAACTTTCAAAAGATAGCTGTGTTTTGGTTTGCATATTGGTCTGAGAAGTGTTAATTAGGTAGTTTAACTGTAAAATGCAATCAGCATTGACTTTCTCCTCCATCCCAGTTCTCTCAATAGTGGAAATGCTAAGACTGTTACATGCCTTGAACAATACTAGGTTTGTCAGTGTGTATAGTTTTATCATGGAGCTTAAGGCTATCACTTGCTTGGCCATGATGGTTGGCTTAAACTTTTACTACCTCTGAATACCATTTACAGGGAATCACAAGTAGAGCATGTTGATCTAAACCCTGCTTTTACACCCAGAATTTATGTTATGTTTTACACACACAGTAGAGCAGCCATGATGATATTAGTGGAAGCTGCCTGTACTTGCATGCACATTTTTGCTGCTTTCAATAAAGGCTTATGGAGACCTTGGAATTCTGATTAGAGTTGCAGAAAAACAGCCATATCACCTAAAAAAGTAGGAGCATAACATGTTTTAGTGAACATGGCAAGCCATTTATTTTCAATTAAAGAAGTGGTTAAAGTGGTTCTTCCTATGGATATAAGAAGGCCTAATTTTCCATTCTACCCTTGCATTTCATTGGATGCAGTGCTGTTTCTGTTCCACTGCATTTCATCTTCCAACAAATACCACCCTATTTATCTCACTGTCCCCTGTGGTGAATTATGCAAATTACACTGTCATTACATTCTTTCACGTTATTCATTTCAATACAAAGGAAATACAAAGAAAACGATGTGTGTGTCTGTGTGTCTGTGATCAATTACATATAATTTGTGTACTAAAAGCAGCAACAACAGCAAATACAGATTATATTCGCTGGATTAGTTTCTGTTCCAGACATGAGACAAATAAGCAAACGATTTCTGCTTTAGTTTTCTATTTATTTCCCCTGGAATTCTCCAACATCCCTTCATATTCCTGGTCCTATTTTGTATTTTTGTTTTTCTCAGCTGCAGCTATATATGTGCCAAGGAAGCTTGAAGGGATAACTGGAGAGGGAAAACACACACACCATGGTCTTTGTGACCAAACACTATCATTGGCAAACACAAGGCACAAACACGAAGTGTCAGGATTTCAAAGGCTCCCTGTGGAGTAGGGCAAACACATCTCAAGAAATCCAGAGGAGTGACAGGAGTCCTTTTCAGTGAGTCTCAGCCTTTTCAGCAAGAGGTGGGAAAAGTCAGATGCTTATCCTGGAAGACTTTCTCTCCCTTTAAAAGATAATACAGACAAAATAAAGATGAAGAAAAGCCTTGATTCAGTTCAAATGGAGATGAATGATTCTACATGAAAAAGGATGTGCTCAGCAATGATATGTATAAGCATTAATTAAAAGCCTGACTTCATTATTTCATTTGGCACGGCTACACAAGGCTCAGAATTAACCACCTTTTTAAAGTGGGGAGTTATGAAATAAAATCACTGATAGATGTACAAAGAGCTTGCACTAATCCTTAAGCTTTGGGTTCCTCCCCCAACCTAGAGCTGTTCCCAGTCATTAAGATGGTGGTGAATTTGCCCCACCACTTTTTCCTTGGGGAGGATATCATGGCAGACTTCCTTCCAGAGGGAGAAGTTGAATAGGAATTCACTAGTCCTTATGTGACCAATCAAAGTAGGGTGTAGAGAGGTGCCACCCTCAATCACCCTCCATCTTGTATTTACATCCTCTATCCCACCCCTGGTCAGTGTGGCATTAGCCAGATGCCTTTATGGGGCTGAGTAGGGATGTTTGGGGCATTTCGTTACTGGGCACTTTCCCCCCACCTCCTTCACACTGCCCTTATTTTATTGGCTTATGGTAAGTATGAGCTTTCAGATCTGGCTGCTTGGTTCTTTCAAATGGCAGTCAATGGCAACAGATAAGGGCATTTGATCATTACTAAATACCCAGAGGTGTTCTCTTATTGAACTTTGTATTGTGAACCAGTTTGGGAGAATGCCTATTCTGCTGCTCTTTAAGGACTGCCAGGGGCTCCCTGCAGGAAACTAAACAGTGTGGGTGGGGTGCATTGGTCAGCTCACATCGCACAAGGCTACTCTGTAAAATGAGATTTTAAAAATTGCCTCACATCATGCCATTACACCGATGGAGCTCTGCTTGGGTGGTTTTGCCCCAGGTTTGTAGAAAGAACATTTACCCTCCTGTTTCACTTAATAAGGATGGATGCAGATGCTTTTTTAAATTTTTCTTTTTAATTTTAAATAAAGTAATGTATCATAAAAATGAACCATTAGCCATAGCTCAGTAGTCAAGCCTCTGTTTTGCCTGGGCTAAATCTCTGTCATCTCTGACTAGGACTGGGAGAGAGAACCTTGTCTGAAATCCTGGTGATCTGCTGCAAGTCAGTGTACACAATACTGAACTAAATGGACCAGTGGTCTGACAGTGGTCTGAATGAGTATATCCCAGTTTCCTATATATCTGTGTAAAACAATCTGAAAAATAAAAAGCAGGATCAAGGATTGTTTACAAATAAATCATATATTGTTACATAGTGAATTGGAAGAATTGATCGGACAGGAAATCATAATCTGTCTAGTAAGTCTTTTCAAATTAATATGCATCTTCCGTGAAGGTTCCAGCCTGGTCTATTACTCCATTCAAAACCAAAAGTCATTGCTGTAACCACAAAGGAGAATATACTGCAGGCTGGGGGTGGCTGTGCACTCCTTACATGGAATACGCACAACACATGATTTTAAAAGATAAGTAACATTTCATAAGGAACGCGGGTGGCGCTGTGGGTAAAACCTCAGTGCCTAGGATTTGCCGATCGTATGGTCGGCAGTTCGAATCCCCGCAGCAGGGTGAGTTCCCGTCGTTCGGTCCCAGCTCCTGCCCACCTAGCAGTTCAAAAGCACTCTTAAGTGCAAGTAGATAAATAGGGACCGCTTTATAGCAGGAAGGTAAATGGTGTTTCTGTGTGCTGCGCTGGTGCTGGCTCGCCAGCTGCAGCTTCGTCACACTGGCCACGTGACCCGGAAGTGTCTTCGGACGGCGCCGGCTCACGGCCTCTAGAGCGAGATGAGCACGCAACCCTAGAGTCAGACACGACTGGCCCGTACAGGCAGGGGTACCTTTACCTTTACCTAACATTTCATAAATGATCATTTGGGAATGCAAGGTAAATGTTTATGTGTTGTTTCTTTCTCCTTCTTGCTGGTGGTGGGGTAATCCAGGGGAGATGGAAGAGAAATGACCAAAGGTGGTGGTGCCCATTACACATGCTCAAAAATCCAAATGGACCTATGGGCCTAAAAGGTTGCTTACTCCTGCCCCAGAGAGATGATCTGTGGAATGAAAAACAGGACATGTGCAAATACCTCTTGGCATCCTCAAAAGTAAGCTAAGAACAACACAAAACAAAGAAAACATGCACCCCACCCATTACAATTTGATTGGCATTTTATTTTCCCTTTGATATTTTTTAAATTCAATTGCATTAGCTAATGGAGAATGGGGAAAAAACTGCAGCACAAATGTTCAGAGTAGCCCTAGTTCTACATTCTGCCTATCCCTGTCTTTGGATTATAGTTTGAGTCTAATAATATAATATAATATGTGTGGCCCATGATTATCATATTAAAATCCATGGTTTTATGAATATGGAGAACATTTTTAATTGAACAAAATGTTTTTGATTGCTCAGATTAACGTGTTGATCAAGATGCAGCCTAATCTCATGCAGGTTTGCTTGGAAGATAGCTCCATTGCATTCAACTAACTTTGCAGCCTAAACACTGCAGCTCTATGGGGCTCTGAAGAGGGAAGCCATTTTTACTGCTCTTTCACTCAAGTTGCAGAATGGGGTTGAGTGGCAATTTTCATGTCTGTCTGAGAAGGCATTCATTAATTTTAGTGGAGCAGGGCCTCAGCATAGCTGTATAGGGGGATAATGAACTTTGATTGATAAAAACAAATGTATATTTGAAGGCTTTTCTTTTGATTGATGATTAGTCAGTGATGAAAGGAAGGCCAAGTTTGAACCAGTACGGGAACATGCCAATGAAGCTGTACACAACAAGGGAGATCATCAGCTCCTTTGGAGCAGGAGAGGAGGGAGCTGCCATCATCTCATTTAGCAAGCATAACTGCACATCCTCAGATTTCTGTAATTATATGTCACTCAATGAGCCTATGCACATCCCAGCTTGTTCTTCTGTGACAGCAGTAAACATGCTTCGATGGAAAGCACTAATTTAAAAATTAGACACCAAAAATAGAAGCTTAATCTGCAGCAGGAGCATCACACACTCCAATCTATGCTTAGTTAGACCAACATTTTCTTTTAAGAAGCGATGCCTTCTAGTGGGCTATCTTCAAATCAGTAATACATAGGTATTATTCAATACAGCTATAGTAAAAAGCAGTGCTTTTTTCTGGGGGGACGCATACCCCTAAACATTTTGTGAATCTAAGTTTGGCCTCATAGAGGGGCAGTATTTCAATATGAGTAGGAAAATGACAGTACCCCTAAACATTTTTTTTTAGAAAAAAAGCACTGGTTAAAAGTACACCAACAATGAAACATAACACAGGGGAGAAAACATGCAGGGTCTCAATAGAAACTGACTTAGCCTGGTGGTTTTAAAAAGCTGATGCATTTAATGTTGAAATATATTCCCCTAAATAAAGTAAGTTTTGTTCAAACTTATACTCCACCAGGACCATTAGTGAGGTGCCGTCTCTTTTGTCTTTTGGGTGCCTACTGAAGACCTTCTGCTTTTAATAAGCCTTTTAAGCTGAGCTGTTTCCCAGTCTACATCTGTGGTGGAACTGTTTTTATATGTTTGTGTGTTGTGTGTGTTGTGTGTATGTAGCCCTAGGCTCCTTTGGGAGGAAGAGCAGGATTTAAATTTTAATAATAATAATAATAATAATAATAATAATAATAATAATAATAAATATTTTAAGACTCAGGTCACTGGCCTATGGCATGAATTTGTATGAAATCTGCATATCTTGTTTTGCCTAAAGCATAACTCATCCACCCTCCCTTTCTCTAAGGAATGTATGTGCTGTGGCAGGTATAAAGCCAATGTTGGATTTAGCAGCCTTTGCATGAGTGTGAGGTATTGACCTGAGTGTGAAGTATTTGCCCAGTGCAAGGTATTAGTGATAAAGCTGGAGGTATAATGTTATATGGTGATACTATAGCATGGTGATCTAGCATGGTAAAGTGCTAGTGAATCTCTCTGTAAACTTGGATCTTTACAAGGCTTACTTCTCAGACCAGAAAAAACTATATTATACTAGATTAGTTCATGATACACCAGCATCTCTTAAAGTTTATGTAGCTAGTGTGTTTATGCTTGTATTGAGACAATAAACACCCTATACTTTGAACTGAAGTTTGTGGGGAAAGCATTTTCTTAACTGGAATCTCTGGAAAAGGCTGACTCCTGGGAAGCAGGAAGAGGACTCTGATGTTCTGCTGGAAGACTCTACTGGACCTGTGCACACTTTGCTGATCTCACTGGTCAAAGTGTGGTATAGCATCCACAACAGTTAGTGGCCCAGTATAACAGGTTATGGGACAACTGACTTCTACAAGTCTAACTTAGCTGCACCACTGAGCTATGCCCTCTTCCAGGTGAGATCTATGAGAAATTGAGGCAGATACCAATTTAGCTGTGGTAAGGCAGGTTACAACAATATCATTCAGGTTAATTTAGGAAATTATCCCAACAACAAATTGCACCACTTCCCAGGACAGTAGACGATCTGTGCCCTTGTTCCTGTGAAGCATGGCTAGGCAGGCCCCTAAAAGTCTAGCATTTAGTTAATTGTGTCATTGTGTTTCCTCCCTCTCCATTCCTGGCACAACTTTTAGCCCAAATCCAATATCTTTCTACCAAGGGCTATGTTTACTGAAATAAAGCTGCATTCAGCTATGGGTAACCTGTCTTTGAACATATGCTGTAGGCGGCAATCTAGCAGAGAAATGGACAACAAGCTGTGAGACTAAACTTTTATCATCATCTCTATAAATCAAGATGAAAGCTATAGACTTCCTCCTGTGGATCTCATACTGCCTTCAGAAAAAAAGTTAAAATATTTAGATTGGGAAGAGAGAGGCAGAGAGAAGAAAGTGAATAGAAGAAAACATCCAAAACTGAGTGGTCAGAAATATTAATCAAACACAGATGAGAAACTCAGCTTTCTTGCTGCTGCGTAATTTCAAGGAAATGGAATCCCCACCAGCAAATGTTACAATTAGTTAAGTTTGTATAGCTCTGATATTTTGATCCAGTGTTACTATACTTCTACATTTCATTAAATTGACATCAGAAATAACAATATCACTCTAGGATGAAAGCTTCACATGCATCATTGATATTTAGTGTGCCATCAAAGTACAATTGAAATCTTTTCTCTGTACCAGGAGCAGAGAATCTCCAGCCTGTGAGCCAAATATGGCCCAGTCCCAATTTAGTCTCAGAGGTCATTCGTCATAAATGATGTCCAAATGCCCCACACCTGAGGTCATATGTGATGTCAGGTGTGTGGCAGGGACCAATGGGCAATGGAAGTGTGCCTTGCTCCAGTAGCACAAAGTGGTTTGCATTGGAACTGCTGCTAAAATGGAGCGCTTCTCCTCCATTTTAACATGTTCCAAATAACCCCCAAACTGCACTCTATGCAGGACATGGTTTATCTATTTGCCTTGCACATTCTTCAGCTATCCAACTATTTGTCAGGCACGCCAATTGTCGGGGGCTGAGGTGTTTTTGGCCCCCTCAATATTTGTTGAAAGGGGGTTAGGCCCCCTCAATGTTGAGGGGGCGTAGGAGGCTGAGTGTGGAGCCAAGCATGGCACAGATTCGGTGGCTGGCTCCTCCAGAGCTCTTGGCCTCCTCCAGATGATGCAATGTTGCATGAGCATTGTGACGGTGATGTCATATGCACACAACATGTGATGGGTCCCCTCAGTGATGGGGGCAACTTGGCGCCTCTGCTACCTGTTATGATGCACGGCTTATATTGCTGTTATATGACACTGTTAAAATACCCATTGATTTTGTGTTTGTGTATAGATTCCATGGCTACTCACTCACTCACTCAATTGGGTAAAAGGCAGATGTATATATTAAGAATAAATTACTTGCCAAACTCTTTTGATCTACTAAAAAGGCACCCCAGTTAATTAGGAAAACATGTTTTAATGTCATCTGCTTTTATAGGTACTTAAATTTCATGTATAAAAATTAGAGATGACAGGCAGGTGCAGATGATGCCTGCTACATGTGCGCATTGTGGAAAAGTATATATATATATTTCCAAAACTGTCATTTATGCAATGTATATGCATGTTAATTTAATTAAGTAATCAGCCGATCATCAATTAGAACACATATGATTCATTGACTTAATCCTTCCTTCCAAGAAGCTCATGGTGGTGTGTGTGGTTTTCTTCCACCTTTTCTTATCCTCATAACATTTCTGTGAGGTAGCAAGTTTGAGAAGTAGTGACTGGCCTAAGGTCATCCCTATTTAAATATGAGATTTGAGTGTCCACTTCTCCAGTACCAATCTGATATTCTTATCACTGCATAGTCCTGGAGTTTAATCATAATCCCAGGTTTCAATCAGAAGACAGGCTGTAGACAGAAAGGTAGGCAGACAAACTTATACAAAACAAAGAAATGAATTACATGCTGTCTCTGATTTTCTTTTTCTAGTATTTTCAGGATTTACCTTGATAGATTCATTGACACACAAAACAGTTCGAAACATTTCTTTTTGTTGTTTATTTCTGATGTCCAATCCAATTCACATTTGTTGCTTCAATCACACATAACCTTTTGCTCCTCCTTCTTTCTTTCTCAGTCACAGTCAGAATGATGGGTTGGTGCAGAGCAGGTTTGACAACAGGATTCCCTCCATATGTTGTTAGATTACAACTCCCGTCATCCTTCATGATAGCTGTGCTTTATGTGAGTTGGAGTTCAGCAACATGAAGGCTATCCCAGTTCCAGATTCTAGAGTCTAGTTACTTGTCTACATGACATGGGTTTGTCTGCTTTTTAAATGGCTACCCCCGGAATAAACAAGTGCACCCATCTGAATATCTATTGGAAAGTGGTTAGGTAACATGTTCTCAAGGCTCAATAAATCACCATTATCCAAGTCAAAGATTAAGAACATTTAAATCCTATTCATTTCAATGGGAATTATTTCAGCACTTGCTTAACTGACCCATAGGACCTAACAATGATTGGATCCATCCCTAACTAAAAAAAAAGAATCCCTTGGTGCTTTGCACATATTGTGGATACAACCTTTTGTTGGCATCAGTGGAAACAGTTAGAAGTCTTAACTTTACTTGGAAGAATGTATTCTCAATGGTCTTTCAATAATTATATTAAGTGATTTTAGCTTTACTATCATCTTTTACAAGGGCAAAAACATTGTTTGAACAATCAGGTGCTTTTTCCCCCTACTCTTCTATTTCTTGTCCAAATTGAGCCTAGTTCCTTTATTCTTTTTTTATCTTCAAGCAGCGAAGGTACCTGAAGTATCTCCCATCATTTAAAATAGCATACTTGGGGAAGATATTTGTAAAGCTTTTGTGTGATCCCCTCCTCAGACTTCTTCTCTTCATCATATATATTTCTCTGAGAGGCTAAAGTTTACTACAAATGTAAAGGGGCCTATGTTGTCAATGTTTGTAGTGGATTCCAGGGGAGATACCATTCACTATCACAGGCCCCCTGCCAGTTCCTTTATACTTTTAAGTGGTTCTGTTGCTGTTCCTTTTTCCAAACAGGTTTTGACAGCCACTGCAGCCTAGTGAGAAACATATTTGTTGCTTATAAAGATTAAAAACAAGCTGGAACACAAAGATGAGCTTCTTAATTTGGAGGCATCGTGGGTGAAATCTTTTAGGCAGAAAGTACAAAGGCACCCTCATGGTTTCTGTGATCTGTTGCCCCATTAAAATCAAAGGGATATGTTTAAAACCTCTTTATAGCCATGCTTTGCCATGCCTAATTCAATTACCTGGGAATGGGGAGTAGTACCACTGTGTCAAATCAATCAGCCAATCAATCAATGTTTTTTTTACCCCTCTTTATGGATAGATGCCACAAATCTCATCTGTGCTGCCTTGCTACCTTCAGCTTTAGTCTCAGAGAGATGTCTATAATGAAGGGACAGAGCTTAGAAGAAGGGAAATGATCACACAAACATCTTCACAAATCCATTCCCAAACTGTGTTATTTGAAATTGACAGGAGATACATTCCAGGCTGCACTGCTCTAAGGATAAAAAGCAATTAGGTACAGCAAGACCTCAAGATAATTCATATTTTCAGAAGCATGTGAATATACAGAAAACTCTGTTAAATTTCAAGCCAGTAGGTGACTGGCTTTGTTCATTCATTCACTCATTTGTCACTTACTACACAAAATGTCTCCAAGTAACTTACAATGGTAAAACAAGATACAAGTACAAAGTTTAAAAGAAACATAAAAATATAATAAAATTTAATAAAAGGACTAATTCTTCAATATTATATAAAGGCTGAATCTTATCACATCCAACTAAAAGATAAACATCATAACAGATTTGAGTATCACCATACCATATGATCTAGATTACAAACCAAATTGCAAGGTAAGCTGGAATGTCTTCAACTGGTGACTAAAAGTTGATAATGATTGCAGCCGGCATACCTTCCCAGGGAAAATATTCATTGTTGCTATATCTGCACCTTCATTGGAAGGGGCATGCAAAGAAGAACTTTAGATGATGAACACAGGGTCTGAGTAGGTTCATGTGTAGTGGTGGACTTTGTGCTTTTACATTTCAGTGGTGCCCTGTGTGACACCAAAATTTGGCACCCCCGTCTCTTGCCTTCTATTGTTTGTCATTGTTGAGGCATCACCTGTGGTGCTCTCTCGGCTCAGTGCCCAGTGTGGGTGAACTGGTTGTGCTTCCCTAAATCCATCTCATGTGGGCAGAGACAGCCCCTATGATCATGGAGTGCTGATCTGCATGCATCTTTATAGGTCAAAATCAGCAATTTGAATGGAGCCCAGAAACTAATATGCAGCCAACAGAGTCATAATCTAATATAATCATTAGGTTCAGGCACTGTTTGCAGTTGGACCTCAGCAGGTGGCCAGGAAAAGTTAAACCCTTCTTTTTGCAGCAATGGACACAATGAAAATTGCCCCAATCCCCCCATTTGGTGGCAATGGGAGGCTTTCTCCTACAAGCTAAATGCCAGGAGGAAGATTTTCATTTTCACTGGATCATGACTGTGTGTGTGTTAAGCCTTCCCTCCCCATGTGATTTGGTTCTAAGAAATTGTCCCTGCTCCTGGCTAATAATAATAATAATGATAATAATAATGAAGTGGTATACTATGTAATCAGTACTAACATCTTATTTGATCCTGAGGCATCATAAGGTTCCCAGGTTATCACATTTTCATGGAATTTAAGGCTTATCCATGGTGGCTGTGTTCCATCTCCACCACAGGAGGCAGTATGCCTCTGATCATCATTATTAGTACCACTATAACTATTTATTAGACTTTTTCACAAAAGTGTCTACAAGCAGCTTACAGAATTCCAACTGTTGGGAATCGTAAGTGGGAACAGCACTTGGCAGTCAGGCCTTGCTTGCAGGCTTCCAGTGGGCATCTGTTTGGCCACTGTGAGACCAGAGTGCTGGGCTAGATAGGATTGATCCAGCAGGGTTATCCCTTCATTCTTATTTTAAGTATCATTGAAGCTGAACGTATAAGATATTGTGTCAATGTGTGTGGATGCATGCGTGCATGCATCAGAGAGAGTTTGGGACTTTGTTCTTTTCTAATAGTCACAGGCATGCATTTCCTTTTAAAAGTATATCGGGATTTCAAGATAAATCTAGGCAAAGATGTGATGGTTCATTGAAAATCTTGGTAGAGGCAAGCTTCAGTCAAATGCCACAATGAATCATTTTAGTGGGATGAAATATTTTGGGGAGATAAGTGGAGTTATCTCCCAGTCTGCAGTTTTAGGAGATTATAAAACCTCAGGTGGTCCTTTGTGATTTGTAGGATTGAAGGGCAAAATAGAAACAGGATTCGGCTGCAGTTAAAGTGATGGAAACAGCCACTATTAGTGAGTTTAGTTATTTCCCCCCTCTTTTATGATGGAGGGAAGGGATGATATTAACACTAAGGGCAATGAATGATTTATTGCCCAGCTCCCTTGATCCCATCTGTCAAGGAGCATAGAGTTGCATTACACACAACGATAACAGCAATAGCCGGCCTCTTGCCTATTACTGATGAAAAATTTGTAAGCACAGAACTTTCTAAAAAGAACTAGCTGCAGACTTGTTTTGGATTCCTGCCCTCCCCCACTACATACTCACTCTTTTAATTTGCTCTGGCTAAGGGCAGTGCAAATGGAAAAGTGGATCATTTCCATTTAACATATTGCAAGATAAAGTTTTCTTGAAACTGCAAAGCATTTATTTTTCTAGATGTACTTTAAAGGAAAGTGAATTCCTTGCAGGGAATAACATAGCTGGAGGCTCAACAGTTCTGCAAGGTAATTGATAGTGCAAGGAGAGCCTGAATTGGAGAAGGAAATTATGGGGCAGATGTGAAATGCAGCATGGGCAAGTGAAATATCAAACTATGAGATCAAATGGGCCTAAAGAGTTTCTAAAGCAGGAAGTCTGAATGTTTTCAGAGGGGCCAAGCCAGCATAAAGCTGTGTGTTTGATCTAATTTGAAACTCTAGAATTCAGATTTGAAGTTGCAGGCAGACTTCATTTTTAGCAATATGAAAAGAGAAAGCCTTGTTTGTGCTCATAGTATGGGGCTCCTCGCACTGAGACATTGCTTGGTCACATGGGAATTATAGGAAGTTCTGTGAGAAAAAGCCTTTAATTATAAAGTGTTCTGCATTGTTGCTACCATGGGGAGGCATTTTAAACACATCACAGATCCATTGGCTACCTCTTATAAAGTGTAAAGAAAGAACAGTACCATTAGCCCACACCCCCACACCAGCCACATTTAGAATATTATCTGATGTCTTTAATTCTTGGAGAAATAATTCAAAAATGCTCTTTCCAGCATTGCCTTCTAACCAGCAGTCTTTATGAAGCTCCATGGTAGTGGTGTGTTGGGACAAATAGAAATGTTGAGCCTCCTGATGTTGGTCTCTTCACCCAGTATCCCTTCATTTTATTCACCCAAGAAAGTCACCCATGCTGGATTACCCAACAGGCAGACTAACCACATGCTGAGGTGCCAACAAAGCAGGGACATGAGGAGTTGTTGTTGCTGTTTAAAAAAAGACTCTGACATTTGATTTTTTAAAATATTGAAGTGCTAATCATGGGAAAAATCATAACTTTCTAGCACTCCTCTACACACTGCCCCCCCCATTTTTCTATTTTCTATTTCTATTACTTATTCCTACTCAAACCAGGGTACACCCTACTAATGTAGACTGAAATAATGGGAGGAAATCATCATTGAGCGGTGTATACATTTCATGAAATAAACAAATAAATGAATAATAAATCAGATCCTGTCATGTGTGGCAATAACTGTTTTATTATTGATATATTCTTCTGAGTTATATGCAACTGAGTTGTCATTTTTCCACACATATGCAGAAATAGTGTATGTTGTGGAAATGCTCTTTAATTACATATGGGGGTGCCATGTTCTTTTCAGTGTTTAGGACTTCTAAAGGTCTTAATCTGGCCCTGACAGTGGCCCTAAGCTGTGGCCCCAAGCGAAGAGCCACAGAGCAAGTGCCCTTTAGCTCTCACCCTCAGGCTTATGCCAAGAGCTAACAGCTCTGGCCCAGTCTAATACCAGCTATTTACTTGCAATATCATTGGCCACTTTTTGTTTGCATCCACATTAAGGAATCTAATCTAATCAAAGTGATTCTCCCCATTGTCTTCAGTTGCGAAAAAATATCAGTGCATTTGCTGAGTTTCCTGGAAATGCATTGGCATCAGTATTTTGACTTTTCCCTCTCTCTCCCCTTTGAATTAGTATATTTCTACTCCCCTCCTGCAGCTATTCAAAGCCCTTTTCAAACTCAGATCCTGAGTGGCAGCCAAGTGTCTAGAAAAAGCTCAGAGAAAACAAAACAGAAAATGAGTAATCAAGGTTGCATTTCAGAAAGAAGCCTATTCCAGCAAATAACAAGTTTACACAGAACAATAACTGCAAAACCCATGAATCAGAGGAAAGAATACAGGGGGAAATGTGCTGTTGTAGCTGTACAAATGTAAGGAGATGTAGCTGCACAAATCTGAGGAGATGACCTTTGCTGAGGTTTCTGCATAGCTACTCACTATAGATGGGCATTGATGACAAGGATTACTTAAATGAGCACTTGGCAATGCTTGAAGTGTGGGAGAAAAGGCAGGGATGCCCTTAATGAAAGCCACATGCCTCCTGCCTCTCTTATTTATAGCCAAATCATGTGCCTCCTGTAGCCTTTTGCAAAGAGTAGCTAAATCATCTGTGGTTCCCATCTGTGTCCTTTGTAGTTTAAACACTGCATTGCAGTGATTTGACGGCTGGTGGCAACTAGCTATTGCACATAACACCACTTGTTTGGGTGAGGTTGAACACAAACACTTTAGCAATTCAAATGTAGCAAAAGAAAGAAGATTGAATTCTGGGATTTGCAAGGTGCTGAAAAGAAGTATATGAGGGCATGCTGTTTGCTCTAGGGCAGGAACGGAGTGTGGAATAACCAGCCTCATATAATCAACATGCTTAATCTACTTAATGCATGAAGTGGTTGATGTCATAGATGGCATTGGTGCAGGGCAAGGACATGGTGGCATAGCCACACTCACAGAGGCAAACTCTCACCAGCATGCCTCTGCTTATCTGCCTTCATCGCTGCCCTGTCCTCACAACATCCTTGTATGTGGCACTGATGTCACGACTAGGTGGCCAGCTCTGCTGCACCAATATGCCACACTGGATACTTCAACATGTAAATAAGAAGATACTGAAAACCTCTATAAGAGCCTCATGTTCTGTCTCCCAAAAAGGAAACTGACAGTGCATGACCATTACTTTCCGTACCATTCAGGCAAATGGCCAGAACACAGGAAGCTGCCTTACTCCTGGTTAGTAATCTTGTCCTTCCTCAGGGATGGGGAACTTATGACCTTCTGTGGGGTTCAAACTCCCATCAGTTCCAGCCAGTACAATCTATGGTCAGACATGATGGGAGTTGTAGTCCAGCAACATCAGGGATTCCACAGGTTTACTATCATTGCTCTAGCCCATTATTGGCTATACATACACCATGTTTTTAAGTCACATTCAATAAAAGAATAATGGTAATTGTAGTTTGTTAAGGGTGTTGGGAACTGCAGCACTATGAGGGGTAAACCAGAATATTTTGGTGGTGGGGGGGAACCTGTGCTTTGACTATATTTTAAATACATAGTGTGTACACAGCCATTCTCTACGCTGACTGTCACCAGCTCTCCATGGTCTCAAACAGGGATCTTTCCCATCATCTAACACCTTTAATTAGTGATTCCAGGAACTGAAACTGAGACCTTCTGTGTGCCAGCCATACATATTTTTCTCCCCAAATGGGGAGTGCAATACAGTATAAATGGAGGTGTTATTTGAAAAGGTATAGGATGAGGTAGATACCAGATGAGACAATTCTCTGCGCAGTGAACTTGTGGCTGTCAACATGAAGGTTGTCAACAAGGCAAAGAGAATGAGATTCTTGGTGAAGCGCAAATTCTTCCACCTTTACTGTGTAAATATATGTGCATTTCTATGTCTGTTTCCTTGGTTGAATTTCCCATTGTCTTTTGATCTTGGTAATGCTGTCAATGTTGCTGAGCGGTAATGAACCTCTCTCATGTGGCAGCCTGGCCTATTGATAGAAATATGAAATGAATGATCCAGCTAAAGACAATTGGGAGCTCCTATTTACTCTGCCCCAAATTAATAGAGCAAGAGAAAACTCAATACGGCTAAAAGGAAGCAAATTTAAAACCCATTAAAAAAAATATGACCTATAATTAACCTTTGAAACCACAAGATGCTACTAAGACAAATAGATTAGTAAGGCTCATAATAGCATTGAACATTTTATATGAACTATAAGATAATGGAATTTCCAATTTGTTTGTTGACCCGACATTCACAAAGTTTTTCATTTTAAGGTTCGTTGGTCTGTTCTCTGTGGATGCAGCTTTGCTAAATCTAAGGCCCACGGCAAACAAAATTATAGAATGTTCATTATCTGACATTGCAACAATCACTACTAGTATGACTATTTAAGGGACGTGGGTCGCTCTGTGGTCTAAACCACTGAGCCTCTTGGGCTTGCCGATCAGAAGGTCAGTGGTTCAAATCCCTGCAATGGGGTGAGCTCCCGTTGCTCTGTCCCAGCTCCTGTCAACCTAGCAGTTCAAAAGCATCCCAGTGCAAATAGATAAATAGGTACCACTGTGGTGGGAAGGTAAATGGTGTTTCTGTGCAGAGTGGCTTCCGTCACGGTGTTCTGTTGCACCAGAAATGCAAAGTGCAGAAGTACAGTCAAAGGTGACTATGGGGTTGCGGCACTCATCTTGCTTCCAGGCCAAGGGAGCCAGCGTTTGTCCACAGACAGCTTTCCGGGTCGTGTGGCCAGCATGACTAAACCGCTTCTGGCACAACGGAACACCATGACAGAAACCAGAGTGCATGGAAACACCGCTTACCTTCCTGCCACAGCATTACCTATTTATCTACTTGCACTGGTGTGCTTTCGAACTACTAGGTTGGCAGGAGGTGGGACAGAGCAACGGGAGCTCACTCTGTTGTGGGGATTCAAACTGCCGACCTTCCGATCAGCAGGCCCAAGAGGCTCAGTGGTTTAGACCACAGCACCACCAGCATCCCTTCAAAGAGGTTGGCGGGGTGCTGGGGGAAATGGGGGTTTCAAACAACATAAGAGGTTTAAATAAAGCAGGAACCAAGGGAGGAGCAACTGATTTTAAACAATGTTAGAGCTTTGTGTGGGGTGAGCAGGGACTAACACTGAGGACAGTTTAAAACAAGGGAATTGGGAAAGGCTCCATTGTGATAGCTTTTGGTGTTAGCTTATGTGTTGTACCATCTCTACTGTTTCTCCTTGTTAAAACTGGTTGTTTTGTTTTTGTTTTAACAAAAACCCTCAGTGTTGCTTCATCCTTGCTTTACTCAAAACTCTGTGTTTGGTTTTGGTCTCACTGTTACTCCACACACACACACTTTATACATTGTTTGAGTTCAGTGAGAAGGGACACACACATACACACACACACACTTGGCTGTTTTAAACTCCACGCTCTTCCATTAGTCAGCTGTTTCATGTGAGAGAGCTCATTCATATATGTGTGTATATGTGTGTGTGTGTCAGAGAGAGAGAGAGAGAGAGAGAGAGAGAGAGAGAGAGAGAGAGAGAGAATACATGTGCATACCACCAACCAAACTGATCCTTGTTGAATGGAACAAGCTAATTGACAAGTTTATTATTAAGATGCCTGGAAATGGAAAAGAATCACAATACAGCACAATCCTATGTATGCCTACTCAGAAGTAAATCACACTGAGCTCAATGGATCCTACTCCCATGCTACTGGGTACAGCATTGCAGCCTTAAGCTCTGGCAACGTAAGTTCCCATCAACTGGTCCCAACTGGCCACTTAGTCACTGTATTGTGGACTAACTCCAGTTACTCAACAGTCTTCAAAATGGCCCAATGTTATGGGTCACCCCAATCTCTGAGCAATGTAAGATTCCAGGACTCTTGGCACTTAACCAGGGTTTGTGTTTCCTTTGCAATGAGGCACAATAGAGACTATGGTGTCATTATGATATATAGTTTATTTATCTAGCTATACAACCTGACTCTGGGATGGAGGGATGCACAACATTCACAGTTCAAGAGGAACCAGCTTCTTCCATAAGCACAGCGTTAGATTCAAACAACCATCTCTGTGTTTCTTTGTAACCACCTACTCCAGTTGGCCGACATGGTTTTTGCCTCTCTGCTTCTGCTTCTCAAAAACCCTTGCTATATGCAACTTCTCCTTCCACTTATATCATCACCCACTGTATCTCAGCAACTGCCCTCAGTGCCCGGCAATCTCCTGCCTTGTGGATGGCTTCTGTTGTTGTTGTTGTTTAGTCGTTTAGTCGTGTCCCCATGGACCAGAGCACGCCAGGCACTTCTGTCTTCCACTGTCTCCCGCAGTTTGGTCAGACTCATGTTTGTAGCTTCAAGAACACTGTCCAACCATCTCATCCTCTGTCGTCCCCTTCTCCTTGTGCCCTCAATCTTTCCCAACATCAGGGTCTTTTCCAGGGAGCCTTCTCTTCTCATGAGGTGGCCAAAGTATTGGAGCCTCAGCTTCACGATCTGGCCTTCCAGTGAGCACTGAGGGCTGATTTCCTTAAGAGTGGATAGGTTTGATCTTCTTGCAGTCCATGGGACTCTCAAGCGTCTCCTCCAGCACCATAGTTCAAAAGCATCAATTCTTCAGCGATCAGCCTTCTTTATGGTCCAGCTTTCACGTCCATACATTACTACTGGGAAAACCATATGGATGGCTTCTATTGATGGGTTAATGACTGGCAATTTCAGCCTTTGTTTCTTAATGGTTTACTCCTGGCTAGCTATGTCAGGGTAGCTTGTCATCCTAAACTTAATTCAGCAGTGTTTGGCACAGAGATAATCAAATCTTGATTGATCCCAACTTTTACTAATTCCAGGAATTATGGGTGTCCCTGCACCCCCAAATTCTGAGGCCCAAACACATAACATTACATTGCAATTGTCTAATCATGACAACTTTTCTAGACTTGGCACATTCAAGCACAGCCATTCATTCTCATGCCTCATAATTTGCCCCCACTCTCAAGAAAGCTATTTATTGGTATCTCCACAGGAATTACCTGGGGAAAAGTTGCTTCTACTTTTTATCTCCTATTTTATCCCTTCACATCAGCCATTCTAAGAGAGGCTTCCAACTGCAGTACAGAGTCAATAAACAATATAATAGAAGAATCTCCCTTTACTCCCATCGTATCAGCCTCCTGGTGTATTGCTTACTGACTCTGTATGGCAGTTGGAAGCCTTTCTTAGAAGAATTCCTGGGCTGTGAATACAAAATTAAAAGAGACTTTATATTCTGGGGTTTCTGTGGAGAAGGAATCAGGAAGGTGGCTTACTTCCAAATCTGCGAAGGGTCCCGTAAGGGAATGTATGCAAGCTGTATAGTTAAAGAGCAGGGAGAAAATGGATTTATGCAACTTGTAAGCATTTTGCAGCAATTTCACTGCCCCCAAATTGTGTTATATACTATCAGAGAAAAGTAGGACAGTAGCTTTATTCAGACATTTTTCTTTCCATTTGAGCGCTGGACCCCACGTTTCCATTGTGTCTCCTGCAAATTAGGAATGGGCTACACATATTCTGCAGACTTCCTCTCCTTCAGACCTTCCCTCAACACATAGACAGAATGGTGTTGAAACCAGTAGGGGATGAAACAGCAGAGCAGTGCTAGTGGGATGGTCCATTAACACATGCAGCCTCCCAATATTAATATCATGAAAAGAAGAGCAACTAAATAGAGCTTGCATATTAGGTATACTAAACCTAACCCAGAAAACCTCACCATGAAGCTCATCATGAAGTTGTAAGATCCCCAAGTATGCAGTGGAGTGACTCCTTAGCTGAAAACATTGCCCCCAACTTTAATTGGGGTATCTTTGCCACATTCCAACTCCCCTGAAAAAGAATAAATGGATAGTATTTACCAGTGCTTTTTTTGTAAAAAAATGTTTAGGGGTACTCTCATTTTCCTACTCATATTGAAATACTGCCCCTCAATGAGGCCAAACTTAGATTCACAAAATGTTTAGGGGCATGTGTACCCCTGTGTTCCCCAAGAAAAAAAGCACTGGTGTTGCCTGTGGGAAGACTAGTGAGATGATCACATGGCTATACGTAGCCTATGTGTATTGGGGGTTGAGCCCTCTGTTCATTTCAGTTTGCTGTAGGTTACATCCAGGGGTAGCCAGATTTTATTTTTTTGTATATGATAAATTGTAGAGGCACTATTCCACAAGGATCTCACAAAAGCATTCAGAGACTTATCCTATTTCCCCCTCAAAGCAACCCTACAGTATGAGGTAGTGTGGCCTGAGATATGGTGACTGGCACAAGGTATCCTGGCAAACTTTATGGCTCAGTAAGGGTTTGCATTCCAACCTCCTCAGTCTAAATTGTACTCTCTGATGACCAAAATAGTGCTGTGCTGAAATCTGTCTTCCAGTTTCTTAAAAGAGCTTTCCCCCCCATAAAAGAGCTTTCATTTTTCTGCCTCTTTCATGGTACACTTTAGAATTTACCTTAAATGTTTGTGGGTGTGGGTTTGAGCAAGCTGGCCATGGGTTTGTGTGTGTTTCTTTTTCATTTATATGTTCTCCAGTGCTCTCCAGCCTCCCCAGATGCCTGCTCTCTCTGATCTGGAAAGTCCCATGGAAGAAGTTGAATCACAACATCTTCCCTTCAGCTTTTAACGAGGGCACCGGAAGCTGGGGATGCTGACTACTGAGTCCTTGTAAAGGGGTAAAGGGACCCCTGACCATTAGGTCCAGTCGTGGCTGACTCTGGGGTTGCTTGAAATCAGTACAATCACTGGATTTGTTTTTGAGCTAAGTTCTTCCTTTTACCTTTTCTTCAAAAACTACAATTGATTTCTTCACTGATTTCTTTAAAAGTAAAAAGGCTTCACTTTTTTAAAAAAGAGTAGCTGTCAGACAGATTTTTGAGCAGCCTTGCCACCTCATGCTCACAGGAAAATCCAGTTGAAGGTGTTATGAGATCAAGGGAGGGAAGCACCCAGGAAGGCTGCAAGGTACAGAACATGACAGAGATTATTTGAAAATGAAAGCCAGGACATGCACAAGCACCCTTCGGCCACCTCAGAAGTAAGGTAAATAGGAAAAAAAACTATTGCATTCCACCCAATTTCACTGCCATTTTCTCTGCCTTTTCATCATTTTTGAATGCAGTTCCTTTTCTCAAAAGTGGATGGAGAATGGTCAAAAGAACCACAGGAGGCATTTCTGACATAACACTATGCTAAGATGCACTCTCTGCCTTTCAAACAAGCCAATTTTTTTCAGAAGAAACCTTTGTTAGAAGAAACATATTGAATAAATAATACTATACTGTACCCAATGCTCATATTTCACAACTAGTTTTGTGTTCAGAAATAGAAACCAAAATATTCTAGTTTTTAATCATATATTTTTTTCTTTAGCTTGCCAGTCATGTTTCATGTTATCTTCCATTTGCATTTTTCTTATTTGGTTTTGCTGTTTAGGGGTTTGTTTTAACTTGCTTTGAGAATTGAAGGGAAATGTTTGCTAGGTTATATTTCAAGTGTGATTGGCAAAGATTAATATTCTGGTCTATTTCATTTTTTGGAGAGGAGAGAAAATGTGTTTAGTTTCCTCCTTGTTAGGTTTACACTGTGCAGAGATAGCATCCTTCGCTCCTTCCAACATGTTGACCTTCTCTTCATACTGTTTGAACAAGGCTTGTCTTGCCATTTGGAGTTTTGTTTTACTTTAAGTCCCATAGCTTAAAGACCAGAATTCAAACAGAAAATCTGTTGTCAGGGTTAGAGCTGGGATTCTCTGGACTGATTATGAAGAAAAGGGTGGAGGGGAAGGATGGTGTGAGTAATTCATAAGTCCACAAAGAGGCTGAATGGAATATTCAATGTAGAGTTAATATTTGATGAATTTTGCAAATTGGCATCTGTGAATAGGTTTTGGGTAAGAGGAAAACAGAGACAAAGGAAGAAGACAACAGTGGAAAAGGAAATAAGGAGCAAAAGGGAGGGGTAGCTCTAACTTGAACAACACCCTTTTCCAACAACAGGTTTTCTGTGATGACAGAAGACTATGTGTACCTGATGACACGTACCTGATGTGCCCCACAGAATGGTAGATACTGCTGCTTCATTGCTTAGAAATCCACATCTGTGCAGACTGCAGATTTGTGGCAGCTGGTTGGGACAAGTAGACAGGGCATGACCTGAGGGCACAGGATGCATCAAATTTAGTTGATGTCTAGTAGCTCCAGGTTTAGTATTTGGATTGAAATACATATCCTTGAATTCCATGATGAAAAGTGAAGTCACAAAGCAGTAATTGGACAGTTGAAGTATTCAGTTCATTTGAATTGCAAATGGGAAAAGAGTATACGTCTTTCCTGTCTTTAAGAGATATTGACAATATAGGTGGAACAGGGTAAGTTGCATTGACTTGAGGTTCAGTAAGAACATTTCTCAAAGTTCTAATGGCTAATAGTCCAGTTATCTCTCAGTATTTAGTTCCATTAAGAAAATACCTCCCCAAAAAAGGAAAGTTGACTAACAGTCATAATATCCTATACGTATTTTTATTGATGTTTAGCGGTGGGTTTTGTGAACTGTTTCAGATATCATTTCCTCTTTTAATGATTAAAAAGGTATTTAAATTAGCAATGAAATTAAACTGAAAGAAATGGATCTTTAATTAAATCATCACTAACTTGTTTTGTTGATTTCAGTGGGAACTAAGTGCAACTAACTTACAAAGCAATCCAAACCCCAATCTGCTCTGCTGGATGGGGTCTGGATAAGGCAGACATGTCCTTCCATCCAGCTGTGCCTCATTGCTTGGATTCCAGCAGCTGGGGATTTGTGTTTCACCACTCTATGGCTCCTGAGTCCTGTCTGCACCTAGGCTGAAGCTACTGCCAGCATATACAGTGGTACCTCGGGTTACAGACGCTTCAGATTACAGACACTTCAGGTTACAGATTCCACTAACCCAGAAATAGTACCTTGGGTTAAGAACTTTGCTTCAGGATGAGAACAGAAATCGCGTGGTGGCGGCGTGGCGGCAGCAGGAGACCCCATTAGCTAAAGTGGTACCTCAGGTTAAGAACAGTTTCAGTTTAAGAATGGACCTCTAGAACGAATTAAGTTGTTAACCCAAGGTACCACTGTACCTCAAATATATTTCAGGGGTGCAGAGCAATCAGGGAAAAAGTGGAAATGGACAAACCAAGGATCCAGTTCAGCTACCAGTAGTAGGCCTGATCAGGATTTTTCTGCCCACCTGGGGATCCAGATGCAACCATGGCTCCATTTCTCCATTAAGCCCCACTCCTACCCTGCAAGTATTTCCACTAATATTTTCACCCTAAAAAACATTTTGTGTGCATTATTTCCACCAATATGTATAACTTTATGGCCACTCCTTTATGCCCACTTCCACCACATGTTTGAATTTCTTCTTCAGGCTGCACACACAAACCAACCATGGCTACTCTAATCTATGCACACCTATCTGGGAATAAGCTTCTGAACAGATTTGTATAGTATTGCACTAGATCCAACCAATTACAAATGTATATCCTTAACTTAAAATATCCACCACTTCTTTTGCTGGTTTCCTACTGAAATGCAGTGGGGAAGAACCCTGGTGAAAGGATCCTAGTTGCACAAATTGAATCATGAATTTGAAATAGCCTTACTGAATTTGGCTCAGTGCTTATGATACAGTGAGCCTTTTATTATAACACGATGATCTTACAGGACTTTGGGATACTTGTTTATTGCAGCACTTTTACAGAACTGGGACCTAAAATAACCCCAGTGCATGCATTGAGATACATGACACAATCTTCTTTAAAGATGCCCAGTAGAGAATATTAGGGAATCATTGATGAAATCTATGTCCTAAATGCAAATGATGAGGCAAAAGAAGGAGATCCAAGGGAGTGCTTGGGCAGAAAAAAATCCTTGAGGTAAGCAGCAAAAAGGAAAGTATAATTAAAATAACTGGGATGCTCCTGTATAACTAGAGGCAATAAAAGAGAAATAGTGGGCAACAAAGCAGTAAAGAGAGAAACTAAAGGAAAACCCTTCAAGAAATATTTGATGTTCCTTTCTCCCTGAGGTCTTGTTCTACAATTTGTATCTAAGTCATCTTACCTATGGAGGAAATCTACTTGGCTAGAGACCAGAAAATACAATAAGGGGAGCAGAACTACTAGTTCATCATTGGGCAAGAACTAAAGGCTGTAAAGATAAAGTAGTTTGGGGTTTTTTTGCCTTGAGAAACAGTGGAGTCAGCTGTCACCTCTTGAATGTTTAGTGTCACTGCTGGGGAGAGAAGCCAATTATGGAAGAGGGATTTGCTCAAACCAGGAGTGGGAAACCTTTTTCAGCCTGGGGTCCATATTCCATTATGGACAACCTTCTGGGGGCTCTATGCTAGTGGGTGCTTCACAGAGGTGGGTGCTTCATGTAATTACTTTCATTGTAAGGCAAACTGAGCTGATTTAGGTACTCCTTTCCTCTATCTCTCCATTAATGACTTGCTTCTGAATTCTCTGAAGTTTCATTATATTGTTGGGAGCTTCTGGTTGATTATTCTTTTTTAGGACAATTACTGGTTACTAGTCCAGGAAGCAGACTGGAGAAGTGGCCAAGAGATAACTGGTAATCTCTGTGTGTTTGCTAAGAAATCACCTGTCAGAACTTGGGGATACTGCCATAACCATGCCTTGTGTGGGAATGGCAAAGGCCACATCCATACCATACTTTGGAAGCATTCTTTCACCACTTTAATTGTCATGGCTCCCCCCAAAGAATCCTGGAAACTGTTAAAAATGTAGAATGGTTGGCCCAAGACATTTTGCCACCTGAGATGTATCACAAAATGGCAGCTCCACACCCCCCCCCCCCAGGTAAAGAAAGACTAGGGGTGTTAAGATCTACATCAGGAACAAGGGGGGAGGAGGATCAACATCAGGAACAGGCAATGTCAGTGCAAGGCTACTTTGAGCCCTAGGCAAAGCTAATTACTTGCACCCCCCCCAAAAAAAATGCTAACTTCGATTTTCAAAAATATATGTCTTTTGAAAAATGAAAAGCACAAACTGCTAAATTTATTTTAAATTGCTGGCGCATCAAATCTCACTTTGTGTGTCTTTTCCTTTGCAAATGTTGTCTCTGATTCCTTCAGGCCAAGGGCTGATGCTTGGGGATGTATGTTCAATTGATATAGTTGCCAAGCCAACTTGTCTCTTTTGCAGCTTTGTTAAATGTATCTAAGTTTTTATAAGTTTGCGCTTTGAGAAACTGTGTTCACTGCTTGCCACTGACACAGAAACTGTGAGAAGGATACTTAGACCAACAGAAGGATACTTAGACCAACAGAATCATTAGACACATTATCCAGGAGTTTTTGTTGTAGTGTGAAGATAAGTGCTCCTTGTGCTGGCACAGACATCGGAAGCCGTCAAGCTATTTGGTATAAGTTCACAGTACAGAATATCCTTGTTTCCATTGTACATCCTTGCATGCCTTAAGTACATTGTCAGTAGACCTTTTGTTGATACTGTTTATATCATACAGGAAACCACGTGGAATTATATTGTTATAGCTGTTGGAATCTCTCTTCAGTAGAATTTATGGCCATGTCTAAGATGGTATAATAGATTCCTATTTTGAATTTTTGCTTTGGATTTTGCAGTGCCTCTTCTTAGGCTTAAACTGCCATTTATTTCTCCTTTTTCCAAATTGTTTGGTAGTATTTCTAGCTCCTTTGCAGTCTCAGTAGCATCTATCAAAACTTGTTGAAAACCCTCATCATACCTGCGGCCCACAAAGTAAGTCTTGGTTACTTGCAATTGGCTTGTAGCTGAATTTATACCAGCTTCCTTATTTTGCAGTAGCTTGTTTGTAAGATTGACTTTAAAAAGGATGCTGTACCATGTAGCAGGGGATACTACAAACTTGAATACAAATTGCATCAGCGGGGTTTTGGGCTTCAATTCAGGAAGTATTTCTAGATAAACTTTTAGGCTTGTGTCATTAAACATCTCTGTTAAACCATAATATATACTTCCAATATGATATCTTTGTGGTTTCAAAGCATTGATCTAACTCTCCTAACTTTTTTCACCCTGTGACTTAACAGTTATGCTGAAACAAGATACATGGCTAGTTAGTACTTCAGGGGAAAAACCATTGCTAGCACTGTACAACTTTTTAGTTATACCACAGAATGCCAAGCTTGGAAAGCCAAGAACTCTGACAAAAGCAATCAAAGATCTGTCACCAATATTGTTCTGCTTGATTACTTTTCTGATGGTTAATATAATCCATTGTTTTTCCTTTAGATGTGGCCAAAAAGAAAATGAGAGAGTGGAGGGAATTGCAATTTTGAAGAGCTCTAAGTTGACTGAAAGCAACTTGGAGTGCATGTATGACTCTTGGGAGCTGATGGTTTGGGTTTTTTAACCTCCACTTATGTTTTACTCATGTTTATGTAAAGAAAGCAAATATTCATGAATGCTCTCCAGCACTTCCTTATCTAAAGAAATCAAAATCCATTATCATTATCCCTAGATCTTCTTTTCACAGCTTGCAGATGCGTACTGTGTGCCCCAATATTTTACAAGGATAGCATGATGTTTTGCCTATGGATTTGGTTTAACTAGTTATAACATAGCATTCTGAATTAAAGCTTAATTATACACCACTGCCTTTTCATCAATTTCT
Source organism: Podarcis liolepis (assembly GCF_965112155.1). Lineage (NCBI taxonomy): Eukaryota > Metazoa > Chordata > Lepidosauria > Squamata > Lacertidae > Podarcis > Podarcis liolepis. The sequence continues at coordinate 49,557,400 of NC_139561.1, read as the reverse complement.
TCTTCCTTTCCTGGTCTTCTGATGTCTTGCCCAATTGTCAAAATGTAGATCGTAAGCTCCTTTGGTCAAAAGACTTCCTTTTCCTTTAGTTTATTATCTATGAATTCATTTCATATGATTTATATTTTGTGCCTTTTGGCAGAATCTGAGTTGGGATATGGAAGTTCCTTGGGTCAGGAGACCTGTCTGCTTCTTTTGCTCCAATTAATTATCTATGCATTTATTGTTTTATTGTATTTTTAATATTCTGTTGGAAGCTGCCCAGAGTGGCTGGGGAAACCCAGCCAGATGAGCGGGGTATAAATAATAAATTATTACTATTACTATTATTTTAGATGATTTATTACCTGGCTTTCAACAAAATCTCAACTTGGTTGTGCAGCAATTAAAATCACAACCGAGGAGACAAGGAAAGCAGGGAACAGTTGCCAGTCAAAAACATGGTCAAGGAACAGTGATTAAAATACTAGTGTAAAGATGTATTTACATTTAGGTGCATTTAGACAATTTTAGACTCTAGACTTAATAGTCCTGCAGGAGTACTCTTTAGGTAGTAATCATATCACTTTACTGACTTAAAATGTTGTAGACCACATATGGTTGTGCTTAGGGGCCCTCCTGCTAATTTGACTGAGTGTGGCCCTGAGCCTTTGTCTCAAAGTCCTGCCTCAATGACACCACTCTCTAAAGTCAATATAAATGAGGCAAGCTCCTCTACTGGGCATGTTTTAGCTGAAAACTTGTTCTACAACTTAAGGACCACTGCGAAGATTTGCTGAACAATGGCAAGGCAAGTATTCTGTAAAATGTCATTTGTACTAACTAACTAACAACAACAAATCTGCTATGCACTTTTCTGCAATATAATAATAAGAAAGAAAGAAAGAATCAAATGATGGGGCAGATAGACAATACTCAGCACTGCAAGATTCTAAAAAGGATGTCCATGTAACCTCATGGCATTACCTATGGAGTCGTTTAACCTTGGAGTTCATTAGTGAATTCTCTTAACCTTGGAGATCAAATGAATTTCCCCTTTATGAAATATTAAATGGCATCCTATATCACAGCCCCTCAGAGTGTTGCCCATTGATTGTAGAAATGGAATGAATGACATTAGAGCTATTGCATGAAGATCCAATACTCCATTACACTATGCAGCCGAGGTGTGTAAAAGTTTATTCACGCTAGGCTAGTCAAGAGGTTACTTTCATTAAATGAGGAAAGAAAGAAAAAAGAGAAAGCTTTTTAAGTACCAGGTGACTTGAGAATTGCATGCCTCTTGATAAACTGTTTAATCTCTGCTTCACAGTTAGGACAGGGACTTTTGAAGCTAGGTAAGAAGTAACAGATTCCTTGCAGCTGGGGACGGGAAAATAAGTCTGTGCCACTATGGCATGTATTTGTCCGTTTGTCCATTCCATTCTATTTCTGCATAAATCTGCCATTTTCAAAACGAACTTTCACTCAAAATAAACAATTCTCAACATATATTGAAACATTTTTTTGAGCTGAGGACTACATCGGAACATACAGAAAGTACAAAAACAAACTTCCAACCCACGTGTTGGTTTAGGATATACAGAGCAGGTGTGCTCATACTGATTTTTGTTGTTGTTGTTGGAAAGATAGAATTCCTTGAATAACCCAATTTCTAGCATACAATTGAAATTTCTGAATTTACCAGTTTGTTACTTGTCCCAGGTAAAACACAGTGACTATTTGATGATGTTTGCCTTTTTAGGAGGGTTTCTTAAAAAGCTGATGTGATAAACTTCCACAAAGATATTTTTTAAATCAGTGGAGGACAGGGTATTTCAGAGTAAATTTAAATGAATGGAGCATGTAGATCCTTCAAAAACACGCAGTGGGTGGCATTCACAAAGTGATATTTGGAATGAGAATAGGGATGTTATGCTGGGTATTCTTGTAAGCTTGTGAGATATGCTCATTCAAATACTGGGTAATCAAATAACAGATGTGTGCATGAGACATATCTAAGGTTTGGTTTAGAGGAAGGCTGGAGAGGGTGAACAGCTGGCATTTGCACAAATCTTTATTTTAGTTTAGTTTAAATTGCTTTTCTTTTTCTCTGAGCTATGCCTTCAAGAACGGCAAATGGAGATTAGAACTTTCTGATAGTAAGGAAGAGAAATCTCTTAGCGTGTAGTGCAAATAATAGTACCATGTCTTCACTCAAGAGAGAAACATTTTGAGTCTTCCCTTTCACTGTCTTGCCAAATACTGGTCTTTTGAACAAGTGAAAAGCAAGAGTAACTGTTGGAAAAAATTGTCTTCATGTTTACAATTGACCTCTTTCTCCCCCACCCCTGCACTTCCAGATAAAGGTAATGAACATTCTGTTCAAGAAGTGCACACTGAGGAAGGCTGAGTTCTGAGTGCTGGACTGGAAGTTATCTAATGAGAACTTTGGGCTCAAAGTTCAGAAGATTGGGAGGGAATTTCAGGGAGCAGGTTCAGGGTTTTTGCAAAGTCACTTAAATAACATAGACTGAGTCCACGGAGAAAAGAGATATTGGAGCACTTTACTGAGCAAAACTGAGGAAAAAAGAGAGTATCATTTGAGAAGAAAGGAACAGACAGGTTTTGTCTTTCCTAGTTCATAGCAGGGAGATATTTAACCAAGCATACAGAGGACAAACTCCCCCAGAACTTCACTGCCAACCAAGGCACATGCTACCTCAGCAAAAATCATGCCATTTTGACTGGTTGCTAAGCAACAACTCCACCAACAACCTTGGGTTGTTAACTAACACTAAGAATAGAATTAACCCTTTAAGTTATGAACTGAATGATACCTGCTCTTGCTCCTTATCCAATTGCCCAGTAATGGAATCATTTTTCTCCTTTAATAGCTAGATAGCAGGTATGGGATACTTTACTGGGCTGACCCAAAATGTCACAAAAGTATGCCAGGCTTTAGAGCTTTCCAGAATTCATCATCATGCAATTAGGCTAATGTGGTAGTCATGAGGTTAGTGTTAGCTTGTAGAACTTAGGTTCATAATGGAGATTGCAGGCTGAGTAAGTGTTGTGATATCAGGAAACACAACTAGCATTCTGGGATAAAGGAACAACAATTACTTCTTATTTCTGAACTGCCTATTGACAACCCAGGGGAGGAGCCAACAGGTTGGATCAACACAAGGGGTGAAGGAACTGAGTACTGAACACATAACTTTGTGGGAAGATGTGATTTCAAAATTTGGTAAAGTGTGGATTTTGAAGGATGGCTGTTTTTTGGTCCATGTGTTCTTTTTTTAAAAAAAGCAAATCAGTTTAGTTCACATTTAAACAGGAACTGAATCAGTTTTTCCTCCATTCCTGATTCTCATCTATTTCTTCCAGCAACGTATTGCTCACTAGCCAAGTACTGTGACCAACTGCCCCCATTTTTGCTGGTCTGGTTAGACTGAAAAACCAGGAGCATTACTGAACTCACAGTAGACTGTGCTACCTATCTATCTATCTGGCTTGTGTCAATCAGTGCAGGCCTGCCATAGGATAAACCAAATGAAGCTCTGTTTTTCTGTCTACCTATTGAATACACAGTGGAGAAGAGCAATTCACAATCTATTGTATTCAGGCTGAGATGGATTGCAAAGGAGATTGTAATGCAGGTGAAATTAGTCAAGTCGGGTGGAACGGACCACACCAAATGCCGGCTGTGTATGTCAATTTTCTTTTGTGTGCTTGCAAATAGCTCCTAAAAAGAGTGTTTTCTTTGTTTTATCTTCCATGCTGCAAATCTAGGTACTGTGGATAATTCAAGCTGTACACAAATATGATGGGATCAATATTGGCATTGAGGGCAAATTGCTGTTGGCCTTTTCCAGAAGCTGCATTCTTCTAGGGCATTACCATAGCAAATTTATTTTAATGTGCTGCGTCTATGTACTAATGCCTTAAAAAGTTTGATTTTTTTCCCCTCTAGCAATTTTCCAGTTTATAGGAAGCTTGTCATATTTGTCATCAGATGGTGGCTCTCAAAGGAAGATGTGTTTATCACTGTAAATTTGATTTTTAAAAGCTACAACACAATCATCTTCTCCCAGTAATAGGAACCTTTAACTGTAGCTGAGGTTAATTACCATCAAGGACAATTGATTTTACATTGTTCAACAGCCAAACTGCTCATTCAAAGGACTTTCAGGTTAATTGCATGCTGGAGACATGAACAAAGTTTTTCAGGTTTGGTGAGAGCATTCTGAATACAACTCTTTTTAGATGATAAAGAAGAAAAAGACGAGCCCTCTTTGACATCCCAGAGATGAATTTAATGAACTGTAAATGATCATATAAAGTGACACCAGCTCCATTCTAGGATGAGTGGGTCACAGAAGTGAATGGAGCAGAACAACTTCAGCAACGTTGCTCTTGTTTTTAATGTCAAACAAATGAAATATTTCATCTGAATGATTTCTTTGACAATGTATCATTCCAGCATTCTCTTCTGTAGAACCAAAGCAGAGGTGGAGAACCTCAGAGCTACAGCTGAAATGTGGACCTCCAGATCTCTGTATGTGGCCCTCAGGGTTCACACCCTCTCAAGCCACACCTTGTGCCCTCCTTGAGCATTTTTGACCGACTGAAGTGTGTTCTGAAACCCTGATAATGCCTCTTGCTTTACCTGGATAGAGATTAAAGAGGGTGGGTGGGTGGGTGGGTGGGTGTGTTACTGTACAAATGCAAGATTCACATTCAGTGCTCTGTCATCTTTTGGCTCTGACTCCACACACAACTGACATTTGGTGCTTGGGAAGTTGTCCTGAAACTAGTGGTAATTGTAGTCTCAAAACATCTTGAGGGCTGAGGTTGAGGAAGCCTGTATTAAAGTCTTACCAATGTCTTGCATATTGGAATCAGATCACCATTCAACTTATTTCCTTAATTAGATACCCAACCTATTCTGTCCCACAAAGAACAGCTGCTGTGTTAAAACAGTTTCAGCTAAAGTCTAGAGGCAAATTAAGTTCCTGGTTTATTGTGAACCTACTCAATTCACACTTCCTGAACCAATCTGTGAACCCAAACACACCGCTATTTGAAAATTTGAGTTTCTCCAAATATTGTACTTCTTCAACCCAAAAATATGTACAGAAATGCACAGATATGATAAGGGAAGTATGGAGAAAAATATGTATGGGAGTTGGAATCCCAAAACATCTTGAAGACTACAGGCTCCATACCCTTCCATTAAGTACTGGCAATGACATCTTCCCATGTTGTGCCCTCAGTACCCCTTGTCAACCCACCACAATTGACTAGATTAGATTGCAGATCATTTGGAACAGGTACCTTTCTGTGTTGTCCATAATTATCTCATATACTAGGGAAAGCCAACATGGTGTTCCCCCCCGCCAAATGTTTTGGACTACAACTCCCATCAGCTCTCTCCATTGGTCATATAGTCCATAACATGTTGAGGGCACCACACTGGCAACCCTTGGTGTGGTATATAAAAATAGCTGTGAAAACATTAGCAACAACAAGGAGGAAGAGGGGGAGGGAGAGGCAGCAGTGCATGGTGATGAAGCCACAAAGCAATGTTATGGAAAACCTAGTAAATAACTGTGAATAAATATTTCTTATTAATGTAGAACAGTAAGCTGCTCTTAAATTTCTACCTGCATAACAAACACTTCACCGAGCCTGTTATGAGATGGTCCTATTTATTGATAATTATCTCTTATGTATCTCACTAAGCTTATGTTCCTTAAAGTGTAAGAAATGCCCTTGTGGAATAACAAGCAGGAATTAACACTCTGCTGCACATTGTAATTAGGATTTAATTAGGATTTTTTTATTTTTAAAAAACCACACACACATACACACAGACAGTGCATGTGTTTTGCAAGTACATAATCACTAATTTATTGCTGGTAGGGTTTCTCTGTATATTTCCAGTGTAAATATCCAATTATACCTGCCATTTTAGGTCATATTTGTGAGATGAAATTCTGCTTATTTTTCAAAGTAGAAATTTATTTTCCAACAAGCAAAATTTCACCCATCTTAATTGTTTAGAATGTCATTTCAGTTTATAGCAATTTCCCTTAACAGGATACTAAGGTTTAATTTTGGGGTATATGATCATGTTTTATTATGTTTAATACACATCCTTTTATATTTTACTTCTTTGTATTTCTTGTACGTCACCTTGAGACTTCAGTTGTTTAAGGTGACAAAATAAATAGCATTAAAAATTCAATTTTACTCTCATTTATTTAGATAATTTTGTATAAACTACAGCTGTTTATGTCACATTAATTCTTTCTGGATTTCCACTCCCCGCAAAAAACCAAACTTCCAGTAGCAGTGAGCAAGGCCTGCTTTCCAAGTCTTTGTTAGAGCCAAAATTATATGGACAGGAAGTTCTCAATAGAAAGATCCCTGGGAATTGTAGTGTATCTGAGTTTCTGGTCCTTTAATTGGGTCAGGGGAACCTCAAACTCATGAATTAAATGAAGCATTCCAAGCCTATCTGGATATTAGGACTCTCACCAGGCCACACTTGCCTACTGGTCCAGCTTCCTTGGAAGGGTAGAGCATCTGCTTTGCATGCAAAAAGTTTCAGGTCCAATCCCTGTCTGAAACCCTGGAGAATCACTGCCATTCAGCGTTGACAGTACTGAGCTAGATGGACCACTGGTTTTTGTCAGCATAAAGCAACTTCCTATGCTTTTCAACCTCCTTGAGTGTTGTACTTGGCTACAATGTGTCCTTGAATTCAGACAATGCCTATGGAAGACCAAGAGGGGTGTGTGAAGAAGCTAACCTAGGGTATGAAGGTAAAAATTGCATTTGCTGCCCCCAACCACTTTTGTCACAGGCCTGCCTACCATGAACTTGCAGTGCCTAGAAGGGAATACAGTCATCGAGACAGCCAAAGGGGGAATTCTAATGTAAACTTGAGGAGTCCTAACCCCCTCAAGGTATCATTTTGCCTCCTCAATGGATCTCAAGCCTGTTAGTTAATACTGTCCCTCAGGCTTTCAGGTAAATTTGGGTGGGAGTGACTGTGGAGCTCACACAAGAGGAAAAATGGTTTCCAAGAAAACTTGAGTACTATAGCAGACCAGCAGGCCCCTTTAGCATAGCTGTCAACTTTCCCTTTTTAAAGGAAAAGTCCTATTCAGAATAAGGGAATTTCCCTTTAAAAAAAGGGGGGGGGAACGTTGACAGCTATGCCCTTTAGAATGTGCCAAGTCATCAGAAATTTCAGCAGATTGTTGGAAAATACTGATCACCTGAACTCATGTGGGGAATTCTTTGAAAAAGAAAAACTTGGAAAGAATAAGATCATTCCAAAGCGTGAAGGGGTAGGTTCAACCATTTCCTACATTGGGATAAGGAGTAAAACTTCTTTAAAACAGAACTTCCGGGTTAGCGCGATTGGCTAATGGCGGATTCCCTCCGAGCTCCGGAGGGAATCGGCTGTGCTGGAGACGGGTCTTGCCGCGACGGCGATGCGGAGACCCTCAGAAACCACAGGCGCTGAAGCCTGCGGACCTGGTGACTCGGTGGGCACCTTAAGCGCCCCCTCCGACCCACGAAGAGCCTTTTTAAAGGCTTCGGAGAGGGTACGGAGAGTGGCGTGGTGCTGTGAGTAGACCGCTACTTCAGTGGAGCGAAGTCGCGAGCCATGGCCGGAGAGCGCTGACTTTTTTCCCTAAATTTGGACCTGAAAAGAAACAACCCGTGAGTAGAACGGAATTCGGACTTTAAAATTCTTATCTTTGAATTCGGCACGACCGGGGGATGTGTTAAAGGGAAGTCCGCACCCCCCCCCTACAAATGATTTAAAGCAAGAACAGGAGAACTAAGGTGGAGAGCCCACTCTTCTCGGTGTGAGATAAAAGATATTAACTTCCACGATTTGATAAAAGAAGTTTTGTGCTGGAGTGTGAGAGCAGAACTTTAGAAGTTTTTTTTTGTGTGCAACCCCCCCCCTCCCGGACCCGGGAGCGTCCTGTGTCTGAGTCTGTTGAAGAGGAATAAGGAGTTTGACAGCTATCAAAGCTGTCAAACGGGCAGTTTAAAGTTAAAAATCTTGTTACTTAAGATCTCTCTGGACTAAATGTGTTATAATTGAATTAAAGTTGTTGGAAACAAAGAAACAATCAACAAGGTAAAGGACTGTTGGAAAAAGACTACTAAGTAACCAGAATCCCTCTAGGGGGAATTCTGAGACATTACAATGGCTGCAGATGGAAAATTACAAGCAGAGATAGAAAGAATGTTTCTCCTCGTGGGAATGTTGCAAGAGCAGAGTCTGGCTATGAACAAACAACTTACGACCTTGACTTCTGGAACAAGCAGCTCTGCTGAATGCACTAAGGACTTGATTGAGGAAAAATCTGCAGCTGAATTACAAGAGATATCTCAAGAGCTGAAGGAGAGCAAGGAAGGAATGGAGAAAGTACAGATGGAAAGTACCAACCAGAAGCCTACACTAGTGGATTATAAGGAAGAAGACTCCTGGATTACATGGATTACAAATCTGCGAAAGATGAAGGAGGAGGCCCCTGGAGTATTTGGAATACAGGAACTTAAAAGAAATAAGAAATATGATTGGGGCTTCCACTCTGAATATGAAGGATTGGTGGAGCTTTTGCAGCAGCTGTCATCAAGTATTCTTGTGGGAAGAAAACCTGGTTTGATTGTGATAGAACTCCTTCGAGATTCGATGACCAACACAAAGGACTACCAACAAAACCGGCAGAGAGGGACTGAAAGAGACTTGAAGGCCTCGGACGTGAGGAATCCAGGCTAAGAACTGTTATTGTGGACACGTACTTGGGAAGGGACGGAAACCGGGGATGGGAGGGAGGGGAAAACAGAATCTTAAAAATGTTTATGACTTTTGGGTTTAGCTAGTATGATCCATATTTAATATAAGAATGGGAAATTGATGGAAGGGAACCTGGGTCCACCTTAGGAAAGAACTTAATTTTCATAAGAGATGTAATATTAATATGGTAAGGAGGAGAAATAATAACTTGCTGACTTAATTATGGGAATTGGGATGTATGAAGGGGGGGTGGGGGGAAGTCAGGGAACAAGGTTAAGAAAGTAAGGCTCTGAAATTATACATGTTTTTGTTTTTGTCTTTTTTGTGTGTGTGATGTCTTTATAAAATGTGAAAATCCAATAAAAATTTATAAAAAAATAAAATAAAACTTCTTTAAAACATCCAGCCTTCCCCTGTCCAACTCACCAAAACAATTTCCCCATTGTTTTCATTGCCAGAGTACTAATTGCTTCTCAAGACTCCAAACTTTGCTTGTGATATCTAACATGTGATTCCTTTTCTGAAGAGAAATTCTTGGTGGAGTGTGAAAAACAAGCTAACAAATACTGGAATTCCTGAAAGAGGAGTCCAGTGTCCTATCTAGCTTTTGTCTGATGGGTGAATATCATGCATGTCTGCCGAATCACTGAGGCAAAGGAGGCTGAGTGAAAAGTCCCAGAAGGAAAGCATTGTCATGCTTTCATGCTGAACCAAGTTGTACAAGTACATTTTGAGAGCTTTTTGATGTTATAAGTGGGAAGAGGAGTGAAGTTAGAAGGGGCAGTAGTAAAAGAGCTATGTATCCTCAGAAGAATGATTGGCAAAGCACATAATCAACTGTGCAAAAACCCAGTCACTTAGTTAATGGCGACACTGTTAAAATTGGGCCTGTAAGCACAATACAACATTGTCAGCTTTGCAGGTCTCTACCCCCCAGCACATTACTATATTTGTTTTTTCTCATTAGATAAAGATTTGACCACTGTTGCCTGCCTGGACCAAACTATCAAACATTTTCAACTCCCACAATGCTTCTGCCTTCAGAAAATATATGCATTTTCCATTGTCTGCAGCAAATGCATACGACTCTAGTATAATTCCACATGAATTGTGGGCTTTTTGCTGGACCACTCAAGACCACTGTCATCCAAACTTAATTGTAGGAGGGATGGGAAAGCCAAATTAAATCCCTTTGAAAGTCCTTTTTCACCCTCTGCCCTGCTTCGCTTGAACCATTTTGTCCTTAGTTGCTGCACTGCTCCTTAAGACATCACATTGGATCATGTCAAATCCTTAGTAGGAGAAGGCAAAGCTTTTATAAAAACACAATTGCATGAAAAAGATTTCAGGCTTTGGAGGATATGTGCTAGATAATTATGGGGTTTCTTTAGTCAAGAAGCAAGCATTTCTCCCCCTTCCCTCCATTTCCCTTTATGTGCTCAATAAAGAAGAGAATTTTCTTGCTGGAATTTTTCAAAAGATTGTTCAGGGCAGATTTTTACCTGGAATTAATGACTTGAGTCTTAGCTAGCTCAAACACTATAGACTTGAAATAAAGGTGCTCTCTGTACTCAATACAGCACCATATTTAGGGTGGTAAAAGTGGTTCCCCCATACAGGGCACCAAGCCATGGGGGCGTAAAATTGAGAAGATCTATGATTGAGAAGATCCATTGGGAACACCAAATTTTGGTCTCACACAAGGCACCATAATATAAAAGATTACCAAAGTCCACCCCTGCCTAATGCAACACATTTCCCTAAATAACAGGCGTCCAATTAACAATGAACCGTGAAGACACTTGATTTCCATAGACTTTCAGGGTCAGAAAATTTAACTGACCCCAAATGCTTCATAAATGCAAAAATCAATGTGCAAGGAGGGAAGAATGTTGCAGTAGCAGCAGACTCTGTCAGCAATCTACTGTGCATTTATTAGAACATATAGAAAGAGCTGCTGATGTAGGCATCAAGAGATCCCTCTGTGTGGGCCCCCCCTACAAATATTCTTTTAGAATGTGTACGTTAGGAAGGGGCCTGGCAATGCCAAAGACTCATTTTTCATTTATTGCATACCTGAAAGGGGCTGTACTCATTCTCTGTCAATTGTACACCTGAAAGCAATATGCAAGCCATATTCAAATAACGTACATGATAAACTTTGTTCCGAGCCAAATTTGGCTTGGGATCTTTTTGTCCAGTGGCATGGGGCAAAGGGAGGCAACAACTGAGGGCAGAATTCTGCCCATGCCACATTCCTCTAGGGACCCATAGGACAGAACTTTCTTGTGAGTCACTGTGGGAGGAAGAGCAGGGTAGAAGCCCGTGTAAGACTCCCTCTTCCAGAGTTGGGGACCATTTCACCCTGCCAGCTTCCTGCCCATCCACCTTCAGGTTAGAGCATTCAATGTGCAATTTGGTTTGCTGGTTGACAGGGCAAGATAGGAATTTTTCTCCTAATCTGATTGGCATATGGTTGAGTGTTTTTTGCTTTTCCCACAGCGAAAATTTTGGCTTCCTTCTGTTAGATGGTATAAAGTTTTATATATGGTTGGAAATGGCATTAGGCAGGATCCACATAGTAAAGGGAGCCACTATAAGGGGCCTGAATGGAAATTGGCCATGGTGCCCCCAGGCTCAGGTTGGGGTCTTTGCATATCTGGAATCCTCACTCTGGTCACTCATTGAGACCTTGCCAGTTGAACACTGTTCAACACTGGCCAACTCCCAAGGCACTGGTTTGGCATAGTCCAATCCCAACTGATTCCATTCCACCAGCATCAGGCAGGTGGAATGATGAACTGACTCTGACCCTACTGCCATGCCAGTGTTGAACACCACCCCAGTCTCCGGGCAGTGTGAGAACCCAAGGGTTCCAGGCACTCACCCAGCATCCATGTTTCTTTTTGGAAATGAGGCACAGCAGAGACTCTGGTATTTTCAAGATATATGGTTTGTTTACACATATATACAACCTGAGTCTGTGATGGAGGGGTTCACAGCATTAACACCCCAAGAGGGTCTTGTTTCTCCTATAGCTACAGCTCTCCCCCTCTCTCTTCAGCTTCTAGCTCACATAACTCCTCCTCTCTCCTTTAAACTTTGGCTATATCTGTTGAGGGAGTGAGAGCCTCACCTATTTGCCATGTAGCAGGAACCCATTGATCCTTTTCCCTCCCAATGACCCATTACACAGGAGGTGAGCCTGGCTTAATTACCTTTTAACACTTGCTAAATCTATGAATAAGAAGTATCTAGCATTCATCTTGGGACACGGGTGGCGCTGTGGGTAAAACCTCAGCGCCTAGGACTTGCCGATCGTCAGGTCGGCGGTTCGAATCCCCGCGGCGGGGTGCGCTCCCGTTGCTCGGTCCCAGCCCCTGCCAACCTAGCAGTTCGAAAGCACATCAAAGTGCAAGTAGATAAATATGTACCACTCCGGCAGGAAGGTAAACGGCATTTCTGTGTGCTGTGCTGGCTCGCCAGATGCAGCTTGTCACGCTGGCCACGTGACTCAGAAGTGTCTGCGGACAGCGCTGGCCCCCAGCCTCTTAAGTGAGATGGGCGCACAACCCTAGAGTCGGACACGACTGGCCCGCACGGGCAGGGGTACCTTTACCGTTTTTAGCATTCATCTTAACACACTAAACCTTGATTAAATTCTAACACTTGCTAGATCCAGAAATTATGGAGGTCTGGCACCCACAAATTCATAACAATAAAATGTTGGGCTGTTTTTCATCCCAACACCTGATGTCCTGTCTGCTTATTTGCTGCTATTCTAGGTGACATAATGCGCCTACCAGGGCAATCTGATCCCATGAGAACCAGAGGTTTGTGTCAATGGAAACAAAACCAGTCCTCCATACCCCAAGTCTATAGTATTTGTTATCTTGGATACATTGTCTAAATAGAGTTCCGCATTCCACTATGGGTTGGTTCCCACTAAAGCCACTGACTGCAAGATTTGAGTTGGACCCAAGTTTGGCCCTTTGAAAAACAATCAACTTTGGTCCATAGTGCTTCATAAAGTGACTGGTTTCACTTGGGACCCATCCATGTTTGTTTTGTGTGTCTCCCATTCACAATTGGGGAATAAAATCTATGCAGGCAAGGCATAATTTTGGTGCAGTGTTTCAAATAGAAACAACTATGTGCACCATTCTTTTTTAAAAAACCTTTATCTTTGTATAAGCTTGTTTCTTCTTTGAGTATTGGAATAAAATTCTAAGATTTCTAAAAGTAGGAAGTGAAAAAAGTGCTTAGGTTGTTGGTGAGGTGGGAGATGATAGACTGCAGAAATGTTAAAAACCAGCAGTTAGCCTAAGAGTTTAATTTGCTTTGATTATATGTGCAATAAAGAAGTCTTTTGAACACTCACAGTTTCTGCCTCTTCTTGATCTATGACATGCCAACCAACTGACAGCAACCCTTTTGTCCCTATTCAAATGGCATGACTGGCCAAGAAGACAGAAAATAGATATTGTAACTAGGTGGCTAGAGCTCAAAGAACCAGCATTAAAAGGGAAAAAGAGCCAGAAAATGAGAAAAGATCTTTATGATATTAAAACTATAATGGTCTACACACTTACTTGGCATAAGCTCCACTGAACACAGTACGGCTTACATGAGAATAAGCATGTGTAGGCTTGCCTGGATCCCCTTTGACCTTTTGAATCATAAAAGGGTAACATTTTCCATGCAAGGGCCACATTTCATAATGGACAACCTTCTGGGGGCCATGTGCCAGTTGTGGATGGGACCAGAGCATAGGTTCCAACTCCTAGGGACTGAGGTCCCTTTGCCCCCCCAAAAAATATTTGAGGGGGCCAGGAGGGGCCCATAGTTGGTGTGCATACATCACATCTTGTGATTTATTATGGGGAACAGGGCTTACCTGCACCCCAATATTTTATTCAAGTTGGCATCCCTGGACCAGAGGCAAAAGTGGAGCAACAACTGTGATTTCTACCTTTGAAGAGTAAAAGCCAGACGTCTCTACATAAAACTGCATCCTTCCCACACCTCTCTGTACTTTGTCTAGGCAATATCAGAGTTCAAGGACACATTCCAGCTAAGCAAAGGGGCTCAAGAGGGCACAGGACAGGGCCATTGATGGGTGTAGTCTGGGAATAGGGGCATATGGTCTGTGAGATGCAAATCCTTGTCCTCTTTTGTCCTCATTTGTCCTCATTTTGTTGATGAAAAATATAGTGATGTGCAAGTGGCCATTGCAATGCTCATTCAAGTTGTACTTGCATAGTCTCTGCACGGAAGGTCTGATGAACATGCAGAGATAGGCATCAAAGGCCGTGGGTACTCTCCTGCCCCCATGTGTTTATTCTATAGGTTTTGTCATTTAAAGAGACCCACATCCTTCACAGTGTTCTTTTTGGCACCTGCGAAAAACAAGTTTGTTTAAGCCTATTCACATATGTAGCATCATGACAACTGTTTTGAACATTTGAATAGGTGTTTTTACTGATAATTTCATTGCTCTTTTTGTAAACTACATTGAGGTTGTTGTCGTTGTTTTTACAATCAAGTAGTACATTGTTAAGATTGTTTAGTGGATGTTATTTAGACTACAGCTAATAGGAGTTGGAGACTTACAATATCTAGAAAGCCTACTGTGTTCTGTTTTGACTTAAGAAAGACCCTGTGTCTTTAAAAGTTTGCATGCTTGGGATATGAGAAGCTCTTTCCATTGTGATAGCTCCGCGATCACAGAAAGGATTTTGTTGCCTCTCATTTGCCTGCTATGCTTTTTCTTAGAGGTGCTGGAACCCTGTCAGAAATGTCTCTGAAGGTAGCTTGTCCTGTACCTTAAAAAAAATACAAAACTTTGAGAACACGTTAAAAACAAACTGGAAGCCATATAGAAATTCTACAAGTGAAACCCTTTTTCATCTTCTTCTTTTGCAATGCTGGTTTTGAGGCTTTAAATGCCCAGGAGCCCTTCTAGGTTAAAAAGGTGTAAACCCTGCCAGATATATAGACAGATGTATAACTTTTTCTGTTATGGAACATGATTATTTTGCACTGCAATGAAAGGAAGAATCTTGGATTGCTTGTTATATCTGTTTTTTTTACATGAATTCTTATGGGCTGCTGCCACTTTTGCCCTCCCATGGAGGATTCTATGAATAGAAATTAAGAAGCTGAAGTACAGCTTCATACCCAGTAAGACTGGAGCCCCTTGATCCCAGCAATTCACTGACAAAAGAAAGCCAGAAGGTGATGCTAACCTGTTAGTCAAAGGTCTAATTGAAATAATAGACTGTGCCTTGCAAGAATGACATTCTGCCAAGGCTGCTGTTCAAGTTTGTGTCTCTTATATCTCTTTATTGCTGGTCCTGACATGATCATCTTTGCTCTTGACCCAGATTTGCTGTCCCTGGTGCATTGTTTAAGTTATGCTCAATATAAATATATAGTTATTAACATAGTAAGAACTGAAGCTGCAATTCAACAGAGAGAGAGAGAGAGAGAGAGAGAGAGAGAGAGAGAGAGAGAGAGATGGCAATAAGGTTGTCAATTGTGAGGTAGAAGAATGAATGGCATCTGGGGGATGCTAACAGTGCAGTCCTAAGAATGTCTACTCCAAAATAAGTTCTATTGAATTCAGTGTGGATTATTCCCTGGTAATTGGGGTTAGGATTGAAGCCTAAATGGTATTCTGCCACTTCATTCTGCTGCATGAGTAGGCCAAGCCAGGCCAGGCCAGGCCAGCCATCCAGACAGATAGACAATATATTTACCTGTAAAGCTGAAACTGGGAAAATCTCCCTCACTCCTTAATACATAATATTTCTCCCTTGAGAAATGTAGTGGCTGAAAAATGGTATGCAAGTTGTGTGTTCAATATGTGGGTTGTGCGGGGGTTTTTTTGGGGGGGGGACTTTCTATTTTTGTATTTTTGAAAACCAATTATTCACACACACCCTATTACTTTTAGTTTGATTGTATTGTAATGAATAGGCAAGATGTAAGGTTATTTTAGTGTGACTGAGTTTGAGGAAAATGGACTGGATCAAATATTTATACTGTTTCTGTAATCTAATTGATAATATCTTCATCACCTTGACTAATAGGGTACTTAGAAGCAAGAGCAATGAAAAAAGAACCCGTAAAAAGCAATCCCTTTTCTTCTCTGATTCAGTGGTGTAGGCTCTGTTTAGTCATTCTGGAGTGGGGCGAGAAAGAGCTACTTGCCCTGCCAAATAGAACAACACTACTGTAGGCAATATTGAACTTCATGGGCCAATAATCGTCAGATTATTTTCCGGCTATTTATGTATGAATAGGTGGCCCTTTTCAGACATCACATTGAACATGATGACACTAGGGAAGGCTAGAGATGTGGTCCAATGGCCTTTCCTCCACATCATAACACTATATCTGGATAACATGTAAATAGGGCTAGAATATGATAACATGTGAATGTTGTAGTTCAGCAATATCTGGAGGGGAATCAGATTTCTCCCCTGTCCCGATGTGGACAAGGTGACCCCTCCCCTGCCTCTGTACCACATCTAAAAAGATTCATGCTGTCTCATTGTCACATAGCTCACCAGGCTTCCTAGCCTCAGGCTACAAAGATCCCAAAAGTTCATGTCCCAGAAGCCGTACTAACAGTTGTCTCCAGGTGAACCTATGGACAGCAACAATCTGTTGTATATCTGTTTCTCCCCCCCCCTTTTTTTTTTAGTTATATATCTTGCCCAGCATCATGATGCATTTGCATTGAAACATGTGGATCACTTGCAGAAATTGCGGAAAATGGAAAAATGACACATCCCTGATAAGGGAATATGAAGGCTACCTTCTATAGCAAATAAATATCTTAATTATTAATCCATATTTTTAAACAAAATAATCCATTTTTAAAGGCACTGGTTCTAGTATTAATAAGGAGAAATGCAGGACACTTGATGATAATGTGATGAGAAGGAAGATGGAGCCAAAAGGTATGAGGAACTCAAATGCCAAGATATGATAGTTTCCAGGATGGCAGTTGTCACAATACATTCATGTGCATGCTCAATGCATGCAGCCATAGTTACATGGTGTTAATGGGGCACATATGCTTGACACACATTAAGTCATGCAAGTTTTTAGCTATGAGGCTGTTTGTAACAGAGAGTGACAATGCTGAAGCCTTATAAATGCAAGAGTCAAGGGAATAAACCAATCTTCTTGAGGATGATAGCTGACTACTTCATTAGGCTTGTTTCGTTGACATTTTGTCTCATAAAAATAGTTCTTTTTCAGATTCCCCCCTCCATATTCTTCATCTTTCTGTGTTGGAACTGGCTACTATTAAGTTGCCTGCAAATACATAAGAACCCTGCTTGATCAGACCCATATTGTCCACTATCCTGTCTCTCACAGTGGCCAACAAGATGCCTATAGTTCTTTAAGTGAAACCCTACTTCCTAGTAACTGGTCTCCTAGCCTTCTTCAACCTGGTGCCCACCATATGTTGATAGACTTGACTCCCATCAGCCACATAGAGGTGAAGAAGAATGGGAGCTGAAGTCCAACAACAATCTGAGGGCATCAAATTTGGGAAGGCCTAAAATTCTGTGGCCTATTGCATTTGTGCATGCAAGTTTCATTGACAGTCTTTTCTTCCATTAATTTGTCCCAAACCCTTTAAAGCAGTTATGAGAAGCCTGTGGGCCTCCTGATATTCCTGAACTAAAATTCTCACCACCCCTGGCAATTCACCCTGTTTTCTAGGGCTGATAGGAGTTGTAGCTCAGCAATATCTGGAGGGGGAAAGGTTCCCAACTCCTGCATCAAAGCCTTCTGAGGCTGTTGTCCACATGTCTTATGAAAAGAGTGAGAAACTGATAAAGAACAGTGGCATGAAACATATTGGATTGCCTTCAAAAGCAAGAAAATTTTTCTACCACTTATTTAGATCTTTTCCTCCTGTTCGTTTTAGGAATGGTGGAGAGATTCAATACAGTTCACATTTAAATGTGAAGCTGTTCAATTCACACTATCTAAAATAATACATGAACTGAAACACCAATCATTTGAAATTTGCACTTCCTTTGAATTTTGCAGAGCAAAAATGCATTATATGAGGGGAAATTGCTTTGAGTATATTAGAGTTAGTTGCATATAGAAATATGTATATTAGGAGAAATTCAAACATATATGCTAATTAATTTCAAAGCAGACTAAATACCAACTGATGTAGAAATGTGGGCAACTGACTTTAAGATTGGAAAAATGAGAAGCAGAGAAACTAAAATTGACTCTTTTGCCCATACCCCATTTCCTCCTGGGGATTGATGCCATTTCCTGATTTTGGAGAATTTTGGTACAATCAATGGACTAAGGATCTACTTGGGCTGCTGATGGACTTTTACATCATTGACTACAAGTATCAAAACATCTAGCAGATCTGCACAACAACAACAACAACAACAACAACATATTCTTCAGTGCAAGTTTGTATCGTGTGGCTGAACCAATGTAAAAAGAGAGGGGGTTTATAGCAAACTATGTGTGCTGTTGGTAGGGAATCACCCTTCAATAGAGTATTTTCACAATGACATCATATTGACTCTTGTATCAGATTCAATAATCTAATCAACAGAAAGTAAGTACAGAATGTGGGTGACGAACTATATACTCTATCAATACAAATAAGGGTATAATTGAAATGGGTATAATTTTATGATTCCCCCCCAGCCCTAGTGAGAACTAAATGCCATTATTGTCACTATTAATAGTTACTTGATTAATAGATTTAAAGATAATCAAAATGGGCTCTTGTACAACACACTCTCCCACAATATTGAATACTAATTCAAATTATCTGATTACTTCTGATTTGTAACCAGTGGAAATTCTGGCTCTTTTAAATACTAGTTGAAATTGTATTACTCTTCTAGGTTTTCCATTTTTTCAGATGAAATAGCATGGTGTCAAGCAATGATTACATACTAGGGGTGTGCATTGGCTCAGTGCAATCACCAAGTGAATCACAATGGGAGGTCTGCAAGTTTCTAATATGGACCATGCAATTAACTCACCCTTTAAGGTGAGTCAGGGACTCCCTAAGCTTGTGAGTCTCTCTGGCTTCAGCTGTCCAAAATGTATGACTTTTTAAAAATAATAATTAATGACTGTTTTGTTTTTGTTTCCCAAAATGAAACAAAAAAGTCTGATTGGAGGAACACCTAAAGCTTGAAAGGGAAGAAGCTGGAGAGCTGAGCAGAATGTTTTGTTTTGAGAGATGGATCTTGTTTTGGTGGAGGGATGTCAAAACAATTACAGAGATTATTCACTTGAGTCTCCATTCTCTTCTGGGTTTTGATTGTAGGGTGTAACCAGTAGAATTAGACTGTTGGGGTGATCTACTTCTTCATTTTTTCCTAACAAACAATTCAAATAATTGTTTTCCTAATGAACAATTCAAAGCCTCATCTGTACTATGTATCTAAAACAGTATTATACCACTTTAAACAGCTCAAAAAATTCTGAGAACTGCCGTTTCTTAAGGGTGCTGAGAGGTGTTAGGAGACCCCTATTTCCATCACAGCTTTGGAATTCTTAGCGTGGTTAGCTGTCAGTACCTCTACCAAGAGAACTATGGGAAAAGCAAAAGTGCTCTTCTTAGAACACTGTGGCAAATGAGGGAAAAATATGCTCTCTGACTGTTGATTTCTCTCCCCCTCATCTGTCCCGCCAGTTATTGATGGTAGAAGCCCTGTTCCTCTGTGCCTGCTCCTGAAAAAGGATGCTCAACCCTAAAAGGAGATCTTTGCAAAATTCACAAACAGGGCAATATATATACTCAAACCCTAGCTCTGACCAGGATAGCCATTTTGTAAGTTGCTTATAATAGTCATTCACTTTTTCATCTCTCATTCTGTTGACCAGAAACATGGGCTCCTGAGAAAAAGGAGCCTTTAGGGAAAGGCTGTAGCTTAGTGGTAGAACATCTGCTTTGCATGCATAAGGTCTTGAATTCAATCCCTGGCATCTCCAGGTTGGGCTGGGAGATTCCCTGTCTGAAAAACCCTGGAGAGCCTCTGATAGTCAGTGTAGGCAATACTGATCTAGTTGGACAACTAGCCCAGTTCATTATAAGGTCAAGTGGATTGAAGGCAACTTCCTATGTCCCTAATATTAATCACAAGTTGGACTGTGACTCAAGTGTCAGGAAACCAACTCCCCCTCCCTAAGTAGCTGCTCTTCTTGCTCACAGAACAGATCACATAAAAATATTTTGCCATCTCATGAATTCCTTCCCACAGCTGCATAATTGTTATCAGTGAAGCCATGTTTTTCAACCACCGTGAACATCTCTCTGTCGAGCAGAAACAATCTCAGAAGTGAAGGCATGATTTCTGTCAAAGCGCCACACATTTTTATTCAGTGCAGACGTTTCTTGCAGGTATCATGCTGCTCATAGCTGTGCCAGAGGTAAACGGCACACAGGGGAAAGTCAGAGAAGGGCAACCATTCTGAAAATGCAGTTAGACCTCCTGCATTCGAATGCATTTGAGTCTTTAATAGCGAACGCTGTGGATTAGGATGGTGCTAGGTGGGAGATTTTCATATACACCCCTTGCTACAAGGCAATTACATTTGGCGCTGACTCAGCCTGCAGGTTTGTTTGCACAACCAAAATGATTTGCTGCATAATGGGATTTATGGGGGGAAAGAAAGCAAAGTGCAGATGTTTCTGCATTAATTCTATTCTTCGAGTTGCCTCTAAATTCTGACTGTGTGGAAGTGTGGCGGAGCTTGTAAACTGCGCAGAGCAGGAGCAACATCAAACAAAAATTAAGAGAAGGGACAACATTGGAACTTTAGGTCCATCTAGCTCAGTATTGTCTACATTGATAGCAGTAGCCTGTCAGGGTCGAAGACAGGATTCCCAGCCCTCCTCAGAGAAAGAGTTCTCTCCTCATGATTTAAACAGGAAATAGGAAGTTTTCCAATACTGAGTCAGCCCATTGGTCCATCTTGCTCAGTATTGTCTACACTCACTGACAGAGGCTCTCAAAGGTTTTGAGCAGGATCTCTCACAGGCCTACCTGTGCCAGGAATTGAGCCATGAAGCTTCTGCATGCAAAACAGATGCTCTACTAGGGAGAAGTTCAGTTCCTCCCATTTCTACCTGAGACCTCAGTAAGGATAGGTGGGTCAGCCTGTTTCCATTCTGTATCCATTTTAAATTTTCCCTGGCTCAGTTATGGGTCCATTCAATTCTGTGTTTTTGCAGTGAGGGGGGTTAATGCACACACACACATCATGTGTGAATAATATGCCTAAAATATGCCTTTAAAAATCCAGTGCATTTTCCTCTGATACATGCATTTTTGTATGCACTTTTTTGATCCAAAAGTGCATTGCAAAATTTGGGAAAGTGCACAGTTAAATTGAAAACTGGATCATAACTGGGTTATCAAGAGGCAATGGGCAGAACAACCAATGTGAATTTTTTCCTACTTGCACATCCCACTCTATTCTCATTTCATACAAAAAAAGCAGCATGATCAGAGTTCAAGGACCTTCTAGAGGCCTGGAGGGCTGCATGTGGCGCCTGGGCCTGTAGTTTCCCATTCCTGATCTAATCTGACAGAGACTCCCGAAGGTCTTCAGCAGAGATGTTTCTCTATCACCTCTGGAGACCATAGGAATTGAACCTGTGACCTTCTATGCATGTAACATGTGCTGTATCCCTAAACCATGTTTTCTCCCTTTCGTAAAACCTGTATTCTTCTCTCTTGACACATAATATCAGTTCCTCTATTCCAAGCTTGATTTGAGCCAAGTTTTCCAAACTTTACATGGTTTCAGTATCAGTCTTACAATTGTGGGATAAAAATAAGGAAGTTCAATGTACAGAGTGTATTCTTACCTTTGCCACAGTGCCTTTCCTACTACCATACATAAGGAACACAGAACAAGAGATTCAACATTTCTATTTTTTGTCCACCATACACCTCTGAACAGGTAGAAGAATTAGAATTAGAATAATCTTTATTTGCATCAGCCACAAGCCATAGCAATAAAATAAAATAAAATGTACAGAAGATAAAGGTAAAAACTTAACTATATAAAAGACATTTTGGGGGTTTAGATCAGTAATCAAATGGTAGATCTTATTCTAATTGCCCCTGCTAAAAACCTTGCAGTTTTTTCTGTCACCTGTTCATCTTGATCTGCCACCACCACTGAAGCCATCTGGGGAGCAGATATTGGATTTTTAAAATTAAAAATGGGGAGGAGAGAGGAAACTGTAACCACCATGGTAAGCTCCCAGTCCCCATGAAACTTTGCAGAGTCCCAACATGGCATCCCTAGAACAATCACAAAAATACACTCCTAAATTTGCTCCTTGCAAATGGGGTAGAGAATTTGGAGCAGAGATTTGAGATATTTAGCTTTAGCCATAAAGAACCTTTGGTTCTCTTCCCTTTCTTCTCTCTATTTTGCTATTGAGATTTGACATAGTTTGTGAACATATATTGGTAACAAGCTGAAAAGAAATAAATGGAAGATTTAATCTACAGCATTTTGAAAGATTATCAAAGAGTTAAGGTGTTTCATGCAAAGTTTTTGAAATATATAGGCTTTCTTTTTCCCAGAAGGCAGAGGGGAAATGGCCTACTAGGATAATGGCCATCTGTATAAGACAGATGGTTCCTCTGCATTTCAGATACCAGACCTATTTTGTTCTATGGAAAATAAAATCCATCCATAGATGGAAAATTAACATCACAATCTAACGCAATAACCTTCCACCAACACAAGTTCATCTCCTGCAATCTAGCCCTCATAGTTTACTAAAGAACTTAATGCAAGGTCTCATACCATGACTAGCCAAGAACAAGATGGCACATGCTCCCCATTCCACATACAAAATGTGACTAGACTGGCAACTGACTCTAACTTAACATTTGTGGCATGATAATGGCTTTCACTGCACCTGAGGCAGTGGCCTACACTGGTCAGTGTTCCCGCAGATGGGAATGCCTCTGTGTGTGTGTGTGTGTGTGTGTGTGTGTGTGTGTGTGTGTTTGTTTGTTAAGAAACCATCTATTGCCTGAGGCAGTAATCTTGCTTTGCCTAATGGTAAGGCCACCCTAGCCACATATCCAGAATCCAATATTGAGTTTTGGGGGTTACCCAGCTGGTGCCTCCCAGCACTCCTTTGTATCCAGCCTGTCCATGACAATTATCAGGTCAATGTCATTGTTGCGTTAGTGAAGTTCATTGCCAAAATCTAACTAAGATATAAGACTGTGCAAATACCTCCCTGGTGCTTGTATGTGAAGCCAACATATTCTGAGTCTTACTTTTACTTATCTAGAGCAAGATTAATGAGTTAGTCAGTTTGGTTTATTTTTTACTCATTAACAGTTTATTCAACTTTAATGTAGCCTAAATCAGCAATTATGGGACTTTTTGTTGTTTTTCTCAGGAACTAAGACCAAGATTCATTGCTTGCCTTCTGAACAACTCAGGAGGTATTAAGGTCCTTCCAGTAATGTTTTCCACTGGAAATGGATATTTACAATTAAAATTAATTGGACTGATTAAATGCAGAGACTTTGTTTCAATTGCCCAAGTGTTCCACAAGAGGAACATAGGACAAAATATTTATTTGGGAGAATTAGAGTACATTAGTTTTGGCTGGAGTGGAGGCAAAAAAAAAAAATGCTCATTAGAAGGAAATAGAGTAACCTTTAGAATACACAATTTCCTATTAAAGCTAAAATATTGACCACAACATTCTCATTTGTTCCTCTGAGCTCACCTAAAAGTCTCAATCAATTCTCCAATTGCATAGAATTTCCAAAGCACCATCATCCTGCAAACAGAAGAACAAAAGGAAATGGCAAGACGCATTCATCAAATGGAGTCAGCAGTTTCCTGCCTCTTTTTGTGTTCTTTGCCAGTTCAAAAATTGCTCTGTAAAAAAGGATTTTAAAGGCATGAAAAAGGGAGGGAAAATCTGTGGGTCCCTCCTTTTAATGTTAATCTTTACCAGCATTGGAGATACTTAAGGAACTTGATGTTTGTGAATTCTGATCTGAACCGACCCAATCCCTGCTAATGTGTAAATTGCACCTTAATTATCTGCCATCTTCTTTTATGATTGTATGATGTTCTGGTTCTGTATGATGTTTTGGTTCCAAAATCTATTAAAGTGTTGGATTACAGTTCTGATCATGCAGCAGACTTCAGCTTGCACAGTGGAGCTCCCTCTCTTCTCTCCTGCACCTTCGAATTCTGCTCCAGTGGGTCCCCTAAACTTTTTTGGGGAGGAGGGGAAGTTCCAATGCATGAGTGGAATGCTGCTCATACAACACTGGATGCAATTTATATGTTTTTATTAATATTAGCATCGCTATCCTCTCACTGAGATTCTGTCCATCCAGTTCCAGATGCTACTTCTCAGCTAGTTTCTCTCTTAGAAGTTAGTGCTACTAAAATAATAAGTGAAAATGAAAACAAAATCGATTTGTGTGTGCATATGTGTGTGCAGAATATTCAAAGGGCAGAACCAGCGGCACCATCTAGGGGGCCTGAGGGGACCTCTGAAATTTTCAAGGAGGGGGGCAAAACCATTCAATATTCCATGGCCATGAATATGCTGCATGATGTACTCATGTCATGCATGCAAGCTGTGTGGTGTGTGTGTGACACGTCAGCACATTGCGTGGCATCACACATTGCACAGCACTGGCCCCCTCAGTCTCAGGGCAAGCTGGCACACCTGAGCAGAACCAAACATTTTCTTAGTAAAATACAGTGGTACCTCGGGTTACAGACGCTTCAGGTTACAGACGCTCCAGGTTACAGACTCTGCTAACTCAGAAATAGTACCTTGGGTTAAGAACTTTGCTTCAGGATGAGAACAGAAATCGTGCGGAGGCGGCGCGGCAGCAGCAGGAGGCCCCATTAGCTAAAGTGGTACCTCAGGTTAAGAACGGTTTCAGGTTAAGAACGGACCTCCAGAATGAATTAAGTTCTTAACCCGAGGTACCACTGTATTGAGAATTCTGGTTGGCTCATTAAAAGTGTGCAGTATTGTACCTAATAGTGACACTAAAACTTGTAATTAGTCTGTCTGTGCTACGAACCTTTCATGATTGTGATTCCTGCATGCTCAAGGAGCTATGTCTCTGATGCACCAAGTTGTAATTTGTTTGTAATGAGAACTGAGATTTATTACAAGCGACACTGGTGTTGCTGCATCTTATTTCCTCACATAGATTAGCAAACCAGACAGCAGAGATGATGGAGGACTTTGGACAGTCTACATTCAAGAGCAAATTCACTTGAACTCCAGCCACCATACCAGTGCATGGGTGGTGAATGTGGCGCACTCTGGAATTCCCCCCCCCCCCCCCGGTGATCTGAAGGCTGATCTGAAGGTTGCCTTTTACTTTCTTCTTCTTCTTCTTTTGCTGTTTTATTTTATTAAAAAAGACAGCTCTCATCCGCACAATACATTTAAAGCATATTAAATATCAAAACACAACGACATTTAATACAGACACAAAGTGAGAAAATAAAGGAGAAAGAAAATAAAAAGAGAAAATAGAGAAACAAAAAACAAAAAAAATGTACTATACATTTCATATATGTAAATGCCATATCATATCACAAAAAAGAACAAAAACATTACTGTAAATTAGCTTAAAAAGACTTCCAAATATTTTCATTTACTATATCTATTCTTTCCTTTATAATGCACATTCTCAAATTAACTTAATTATTTTTATACGTCCAAACATAATATCATTACCACCTTTTATTTACAAGAATCACTCTAGTTCTGCCAGGAGATTCTTATTCTTACAAAAAAAATTTAGATATTCTTTAAATATTCTCCAGTCTTTATATACGTTCTGTTTCGATTGATCTCTTACTCTCCCTGTCATCTTTGCTAACTGTAGATATTCTATCATTAGGGCTTGCCACTCTGCAATTGCAGGCATTGCTTCATTTTTCCAATTTCTTGCCACTAATCTGGCTGCTGTTTACCTTTTTCAATTTTTAATGCTGCTTTTTCTAAAAGAGGGCAGTAAATCCCACCAGGGAAGTGAGGAGATGGTAGTGTGATGGTAGTGTGAGGAGATACTGGGGTGAGTGAGAGGAGATGAGCATGGGGGTGCTGAGGAAGATGAAACGGTTGGCCTCCCCCTGAATTGGGGGTGGTGTGGGGTGTGCATGCCTGATTTAAGGTCCACCCTCCTCATAGGGGTGACGCTGCTTATTGCTGAGCCCCAGAGGCAGGGCGGTTAACCCTGTGGACCTTTAGAACTTGTTGGACTCCAACTCCCATCAGCCTCAGCCAGCAAGGTCAGTAGCCAAACATGATCAGAGTTGTAGTCCAGCAGTGGCTTTAGTTTTGCTGATTGTCCTTGTCCTAGAGGGAGCACATGGGTCTTCCCATTTCTCTCTGGAAGGCATCACTCAGTCGGGCAGAGCACATGCTGCAAGGTGGGCTGTGTTTCAGTTCATGTACTGTTTGGGGAAGTGCACACCTCGTAGTTTTATCTTCAAATGTGAACTGAAACAAATTTCTCCCCCATCCTTACACCTTACTGCCTGGGAGAGGAGGAACAGCAGAATTGATTGGCTACCTGATTGTGGAATGCTTTCCCCAGATTGGCTTGCCTGGTGCCATCATTACATGTCTTTAGACATCAGGCAAAAACATTCCTCTTTACCCAGCACAATGGCTATGAAATTATCTATAGCCTGTGAAAGTGTTGGGGAGAGGACTGTTATTATTATGATTATTTTACTATTGGGCTGTCTGGCTGTATGCTTTTTACTGTGTTTTTATTATGTTTTTATCATTGATGCTTTGTAAAGTGTTTCTAACGTTGTACACCGCAATGAGATCTTTTGATAAAGGGCAGTGTATTATTATTAATAATACTAATAATACTAATACTAATAATCAGCTCTCTGATTTATTAATTCACATGGATCAAGCTTAGGCTTTCATCAAATATCCTCTTTCAAATTGTTAATAGCTACTATCATAGACCTAAACAGTCACACATATTTTTACACTCATCTAATTAACTTCTGCTAAATTGAAGTGTTTTCTTCACAATAATAATGCTAATGGTAAACCCACAAATAAAAACATACAAACATAACTGATGATTTTGCTGAGTTTCACACCAATAACCAACCCAAGTTAATAAATAAAATATGACAGTCAAACATAGCATAGTGCTTAAGACATTTTTGTTAAGAAAACAGGCATAACATTGGTCAGCAAGAGAGAAAAACTGAAATATAATTAGCAATCAAGGTTGCGGATTTAAACAGACATGTCTCACCCTGCCATTCAAGTTGGTTCCTTTGGCTGATAGATGGAGGAGCAATATATATTATTAATCATAGAATTATAGACATTGCTGAATAATTTCTAATTAGAAACTTGTTAAAACCTCAACCATTCTGGATTTTGTTGGATTTACTGCCAGCCAGCAGGGAAGAAGTGAAGCTAGATGACCTCATTTATGAGATTTGTTTTATTTCCCCCTCATTTTTAACAACAAAATCCTTGCTATACTGTAGTGTGTACATGGTGGAGAGCAAACAATTGTGCAATATGTAAAACAGTTCAGTATCCATCAGCATACATATAATCTGTCCAAGGGTCTTATCTATTTTAATACATAGGTCAGTATTTCCCAGTTGTGACAGCTGATAAACACTTTGCCCCCTGCACCAGCACAAGATAAATATATGTCTCACAATTAATTTTTGTTAAATATTGTTAGGGCTGAGTCAGCGAAAAGTTACTCAGGAGCTTTGTGTGTGTGGGGGGGGGGGTATTATGTCCAGAGAAGATAGTCTAAGAGTTGGGGTAGACAATCTGTTAAAAGGGCCAGCCAACTTAGATTATTTTACTACAACTATATTTTACATATAGTTAAAGCTATGGTTTTCCGAGTAGTGATGTATGGAAGTGAGAGCTGGACCATAAAGAAGGCTGATGGCCGAACAATTTATGCTTTTGAATTATGGTGCTGGAGGAGACTCTTGAGAGTCCCGTGGACTGCAAGAAGATCAAATGTATCCATTCTTCAGGAAATCAGCCCTGAGTGTTCACTGGAAGGACAGATTCTGAAGCTGAGGCTCCAATACTTTGGCCATCTCATGAGAAGAGAAGACTTCCTGGAAAAGACCCTGATGTTGGGAAAGATTGAGGGCACAAGAAGGGAACGACAGAGGACGAGATGGTTGGACAGTGTTCTTAAAGCTACGAGCATAAGTTTGACCAAACTGCGGGAGGCAGTGGAAGAAAGGAGTGCCTGGCGTGCTCTGGTCCATGGGGTCATGAAGAGTCAGACACGACTAAATGACTAAACAACAACAACAACATATTTTACATATACAGAGTAAGGACTTTTTACAGCCAGAACTCAGTTCTGGCACCACTCAGGTGGCTGCCATTGCCATTGCTAGAGATCAAGGTTCATGGTGAATTCTGGCACCTTTTTCTAGAAAAAAACCCACATGTTTCTGACTTGGGGAAACATGATGACAAAGCAGGGCTACACACAAGATCCTAAAACCCTCCAGATTTGAGATTCATCTCTTGGTCTTCCTCCACTAGGCTTTCATTTATGGCAAGTGGGCAGTTTAACTTCTGAAGTGGAGCCGATGTGCTCTTGCCCTGATGAAATCTTTACTTAATCCTTTCACCTAGATATATAGGTGCACATATAGCTTCCAGAGTTATTTGATTGCCTTTACAGATCCTTAATGTTCCTGCTATGGCCTTCAACTCCAACTATGCCTCATGCATTCATTCCTCATTGTACAGGCAATTATACGGGAGAAAGGGATAAGAAGAGGTCATAACCAGAACAACAACAACACCCCCAAGCTTAATAGAAACCAATATGGACTAATTGCCCAGTCAATTATCTATTGAATGATTGGGAAAACCTGCCAGTTTAAAAGTTAAGGCTGTCTCATGTTGACTCAAACTGGGAAATTGAAAACTAAGTGTATGTTTTAACAGACATTCCCTATGATCAGCAATGATGATGCAAATTGTGCTTGATTAGAACTTATTGTCCATCTCTATGGCTCAAATCTAAATGGGGTAGATGGGGTGCTTTGAAGCAGCAAATATATGAAAATATGCACCTCAAGGCAATCAAGCAACTGGTTCTCAAAGAAAATGGTGGTTCTCAGATGAATGGTGAGCTGAAAATGTCTGCGTGAATCATGTCACTGAGATAGAAGGGTACTTTTGGCTCCTTCGTCTCTCCCCCAACTCTCTTTTTCTGAAAAAGCAATAAACGTTACATCAAAAACTTTGTGTGATTCATTTATTTATTTTTAAATGCAGAAAAGAATGGGAAATGGCAGAAAGGCAACCAGTAGCTGACCAGCAAGAGCATACTCTGGATTGTCAGTTCTTGTTTCTTAGTTCAGTGCTGAGTAGCAGGCTCTGGACATTTCCAGGTCATCAGACATCTTTACTGCTCTGTCAAAGCCATGGAGTTTAATGAGAGAAACGTCTTTGACTTTTAAAAGTAGCATCCCAGTTGGACTCATTTACTACATTGTACTGATGGAGTGAAAACTTTCGTTCAGCTCTGTTTAGGATTTCTCGCCAATCTTAGGCACCAAAAAGATAAATGGGATGTTGATTCACATAGCAAACACTTCAACAGTGGAGTTCACTACTGCAAGATGATAACAGTGACCACCAACTTGGGTGGCTTTAAAAGGGGGCTGTAGACAAATTTATGGAGGATAAGACTTATCATTGGCTACTAGCTATGAAGGCCATGTCAATGGAAATATGCTGAGAATCACAACTGGAGAGAGTGTTGTAGCACTCAGGACCTCCTTGCAGGCATCCCATAGGAATCTATCTAGAAACGTCTCTTCTTTTGGTGTTTAATGGAGAACTTCAGTGTTGAGGCTGATTCATACCTTATATCTTGGGTCCATGTGTTCACCAGGACAAGCAGTATTGTCATATGTTAGATAACCAGACACAGCTAGTGAATGGGAAATATATCAGAGGCAATGTTTTACAAAATTGTGCTACACACTACATACTATTTGTTTCCTGGGGGGAAAGGAGGGAACTCACTATAGCATTGAACTAGGTTGGCAGCGACCCAAGAAATGTATGAAATGGGACTTATCACTCAGTGACTTTTAGATAAATGTTGGAACTACATGTAATGCGTACTTTTTTGTTTGAGGCAATAAGGAAGCAATGGAAGAGTCATCCATGAAGAGTCCTGCTGGATCTGACCAAATGTCCATTGAGTCTTCAGCAAGTTTCAAAATAAAAAATGGTCAACTGATCATCCTCAGTAGTTCAAGTTAAATACTGGATTGCATCCAATGTTAGGTCTACTCAACATGGACCTATTGAATTTAATGGCATTGACTAATTAAGGTTCATTCATTTTAGTAGGAGTTAGATACAACTCATTGCCTATACATAAAAGTTACTTTTTAACTGACATGAATAATAGTCTTTTATTTTTGTCTAATCCTCTTTTAAAGTCATCAGACCTTGTGGCCATTACCATTTGTTGTGACACATTTTTGTTTATCTGTCCTGAAATAATTGAACTATAACAATATATGTGCTTGAAGCTCCATTGCTTTCAGTGAAACTTAGGTGTAAATTTCAAATAGCTTGCAGCTAGAAATAGCATGTGAATGTAATGATTCCTTACCATTAGGCAGAGTGAAACAGTTGCCTCAGGTGGCAGGTGCTGGGCAACAGCAGAGAGGTATGAAAAATAGAGCTGTGTGTGCACTATATGTCCTCTTTCAGAGCTAGTCTACTATCCTCAGGTGTTCTCTCTTCCTACAGGGAATGACCAAAGCTCAGTAGCAGAGCATCTCCTTTGCTTGCAGAAAATCTAAGGTTCAATTCCTGGCAACTCCAGGAAAGGCTAGGAATGTCTCCTGCTTGAAACCCAGGAGAAACAAAGAAAATCAATACTGAAAATGGAGCAATGAGTATGATTCTGTTTAAGACAGCTTCCTGTGTTCAGCTGCTGAAGGAAGATTCAGATACTAGTCCAGTTGGCTTCAGTACGTGGAATAAGTGGAGGGGGGCACCTTGTCCTTCAGATGGCAATATATCTCGGGCCATTCCTACTACAAAGTGAAATAGTCATACTGATTTTAAAAACAGTGGAGGATCAATGGCACAATGGGCAACTGCACTATAAATGGGAAATGTCATTGCTGAAATGAATGCCATTTAGGATGGATGGGACATTATCTTCTGAGTCACTGCCTTTCTAGCCAATACATATCTGATGTGGAGAACTTGGTGCAGGTGGATCATCAGCTTTTGGATGCCACTGGTTGTCTTATTGTTCTCCTCGTGTATCTGCCAAGGGACACCATCTGCTATCTCAGTCTTAACAAAGCATTTGGGACAGCCTTGAGTGGAAAAGGCAAATGCTCTTAGGAAGAAAAAAAAAGAAGGGCTTTCAAGTCAACAGAAACGAGCCTGAACAAGAACAAAATCTGCCCATGTTGGAAGAAATCAATTGATAGATAGCCAAGAGAGCTGAAAAGCCAACAGATTGATGAGAGAAAAGGAAAATTAGTGCCTCATTACTAGGCAATAGGTTTGGACTTGGCAGAGGTTCTCCCTGTCCAAATGACCAGGGACATATTGAGGCGCTTTCCTTGTAAATACACTTTGCTTTTCACATTAGATTGATTATACACATAATACACTCTGATTTGCAAATCATACTTTTCAGTTTCAGCTACGCTAGAGAGAAGAGGTGCCACACAAAAACAATC
The DNA here is from genome assembly GCF_965112155.1 of Podarcis liolepis. Lineage (NCBI taxonomy): Eukaryota > Metazoa > Chordata > Lepidosauria > Squamata > Lacertidae > Podarcis > Podarcis liolepis. The sequence goes on along the minus strand of NC_139561.1, from coordinate 49,525,755 downwards.
TGCTTTTCCAGATACATGCTAACTTCTTCATTTCTTTCAGACTTACCTCTCAGCTGCATTCCTTTGCAATGTTATGACCACTAAATAACTTCTGAGAAGAACAGCAACTTTTATCTGGAAAAAAAAGTTTTATTGCTTTGGGAAACTCATTGTATGCATCACTTTGTGAACTGAGGCTTTATCTCTTGCTCTTTCAGATAACCCAATGCCAAACAGGGGGGGCCAGAAGTCAACAGTTCAAAGCTCATATCAGATATAGGCTTGCTAGGTGGCCATTGGCAGGGCACCATTTTCTCTGCCATGAATTGATATTCTGATTCACCCTCTCAAGCTGGTGTCAGAGTAGCTGAACTAATGTGCTTCCTGAACACTCTAAAATGAGAAACCAAATGTTATTCCACATTATCATAAAATCACTTTCCTCTGATTCTGTATCAAAGCTCTGTACATCTATGGGAAGTTGGAGTGGGAAGCATTGAACACCTCCACATGATACATTTAGGGCACACTTAAGAAACTTAGCAGCGCTGGTTTCACCCATAGAATTCTGGGGGGTTTCCCCCAGAATTCTGAATTGGCCTCCATTTTAGCTTCTTTGGACTAGGCAGTTTAGGCTTGAATTTCACTGCTATTTCCTAAACAATTTTAGAGGAAGCATCACAGTTTTAGAGGAAGCATCACAGTTAAGTGGCTGAGTATCAACTTTGAATGCAAAAGGTCCCCGTGTTCAGTCTCCAGGTAGAGCTGGGCATGTCCCCTGTATCAAAGCCTGAAGAACCAGTCAGTCGTTGTAGACAATGCTGAGCTAGACGGTCCAATGTTCTGACTTGGTATAAGGCAGCTTCCTATGCACAAAGCTATGGGAAAGAACATCTAATGTGGCACAGCTATTTCTCCTCCTGCATTTTCTGTCAGAGAACATTACACCACTGCTGTTTAATTTGGTTGAGGCTGTCTTTGGTAGAAGTGTTATGCTGGAGAATTATGCTCAGACAACACTGTTCCTCCCTAGGGGTGTGGGCAATTGTTGTGCTTGGAGGTGGCATGTATTGAGAAAGAAAATGTATGCTGGTTTGTGAACTCTACTTGTTGACTGAGGAGTGGGCCACTCCTTACTGAAACGGTTAATTTATGCTTTTCCAGATTCTATTTATATTTGTTGGGGGGTTCATTCCAGTTTTTGAGCTTGCTGCCTACCTGGGCCTTAATCAGGATGGGGAACCTTTTCCAGCCCAACTGCCATAAATGCTTCTGAGCTACCTTCCAAAGGCCACATGCCATTGGTAAGCCAGAGGAAAACGGGGGGAAGAGCAATGTGGGCAGAGTAATCAGTGCAAACGTTGTACAGTACATTCACTCAGACACCTCTGTCCTCCATCCATACGAGCCAGAGGCATGATCAACATTCAAGGATACATTAGAACCACACAAGAAAATGGGTGGTGGTGGTAAACCAGAGCAAGTGAGAGGTGTGGCCTCAGTAGAATTCTGAGGACCAACTACTGAAGCCTGGAAGACCATATTTGGTATTTCCCTTAAATGGCATGGTATGCAGTAGTTAGAATGTGAGCCTTGGACCTGGGCTCAAATTCCAATGAAGCCATGAAACACATTGGGTTAACCATTCTCTCTTCCCCTAACCTTCATCATCTTGTTTTGAAGATGAAAATGGAATAGCTTCCAAGTGATATCCTGAGCTCATTAGAGAAAGAACAGAATATAACTTGGTTCCTCTCCTTAAATGTTTTCCAGTTGGTCATCACTAGGATCTAGTAAATTCTCCAAATTTTACGATGCTGCTGTCCAGCCAAGTAATGTGTTCAAAAACACATATACTAGAAGAAAATGTTTGTAGAAATGCATGTACTAGCAAAAACTATATACATAAAAAGACTATATTAGGGGAAATTGCTTTGCAAAAATGTGTGTATGCAAAATTGCATATTAAAATATATATTAGGAAAAATTAACAGTAAATTTCTGATGAATTTTCATGACAGCTTAATAAAAATAACAATTAGCAGGCTGATGTAGAAATGTGGAGAACTGAAGTTGAGTAGGAAACTGAGAAATTGAAACTGCTGTTTGCTTTCCTCTTCTCATCTCAACCCTTTCTCCTTTTGTGTATTGTATTTTAGATTGTAAGTCTTGGGCAAGGACTGTCTTATTACTGTTATTTGTAAGCCACTCTCTTAGTGTTTTAATCAGGTAGATTCAAATAGTTTAAATAAATAAAAGTGATGAATAATAAATATTTCCTGCATTCAAATATGATTATTCTGGAATCTTAGAAAAGTTCCCAGAGTGTCTAGTAGCTAACAGCTGGTAGTCATATCATGGCAACAGTGGACTAGGTTCACTGTTGGTGAGGACCAAATGACTCTGAGGACAACTCCAATAATTTTGATCATTCTCGTTTTGAGAGCACAGAGGTGTAAATGTTATTAGCTGAAGAACCATCTGTATTGACTTTTGCTTTATTTCCACAGGGATTCCCCCATCTGCTAAACAGATGTGATCTCATAGGTTGTGATCTGTTTCCAACACACACAATCCCCCTGGTTCAGTGTCCACAATTCTGAAAAATGATAAAAGAGAAGAGGGCAGTCACTGAAAATTTATTTTTTTCCTCATGCTGAAAAGTGGTAATCTAGGGCTTTTTTCCCAGCCAGAACTCAATGGATCTCAGTTCTGGCACCTCTTAAGTGGTCACCATTGCCATTCTAAAAGAACGAAGGAGTTATTCCTGGGGAGTTCCAGAACCTATTTTTCTAGAAAAACAGCAAATGTGAATGCATTGAGATGAACACTGTACCACTGATGAAAATGATCCCGAAGTCAATAAAAATACTAGTAATTCCAGGTGGTCAGTTATGGCACCATTGATTTTTAAGCAGTGCTTGCTTGCTTGCTTGAAGTGTGAGAATCGGCATCCTCACCAAAAAGGCTAAGGGGGCTTAATGGAAGATATGGAGACAGAGCTCAATCTACTTCTCCTATGCTTCCATGACTGTTTTGAGGGGCAGACCAGGTGAATAATAAAGAACCAATCCTATACCAGATATGCCAGTTCTCTGTTGCCTTCTGGGCCCAGCTGAAGGTGCTATCGGTTGTCCATAAAATTGTTCAACCCTTGGGTCCTCTGTAAATGAAGCAATGCTTTTCCACATATAAATCATGTATTTTAGTGGATTGAATGAAGAGGATTTCCATCTAGGTATACTCAGTGATCCATCTTTGTTGTTGGAGGTGTAGGTTGTCTCTATGGTACAGTGTGCCTTCTCACACCTTGGACTGGTATGGCAGCTGAAACCCTAGCTGGGCAGAGAGAGCCTGCCCTTAGTTCTGTTAACCTACAAACTACTGTAATGCGTTTTACATGGGGCAGTTTTTGAAAATGGTACAGAAAGTGTAATTAGCCCAAAATGCAGGTGCAAGGCTGTTTTCTGTACAAGGGCATTATTATCATATTATGCCTATATTTTGCCAGCTGGCTCCCAGTTTGTTTCTGGGCTCAATTACAAGTACTGATTGTGACCTTTAAAGCCATTCCATGTTTGGGACCAGGATAACTAAAGAACCACTCATCTCCGCATATGTGAGATCTTCAACTGAGGCTCTTCTGTGAGTGACATCTCACCATCTGAGGTGCAACAGCTGGCTACAAGGCAAGGAGCCTACATAATCTTGGCACTCCCAAGTGGGGAATGCTTTCCCATGGGATGCTCATTTGGCACCTACCTTGATGTCATTTTGATGACAGGCAAAACCTTCCCCACTGATTTCCTAAGGCTTTTATGTCAAGCAGAGTCTGTTTTCTACTTCTGCTGACTGCTTTTCAGCAGTGGAGTCTCCCTCCTGCCACTGGCATCTCTGCACTTTACCCGGACAGAGCTGGGGAAGGGTGGTGCTGAGGTCAAATCTGTGTGGGAGCACCAGATGGGCTCAATGGGTGCATCTGTGCGATCCTGACCAAGTCCCATCCAGGTAAGCTTCAATGATGTCAGGTTCAGGACAGTTAGCTCTGTGGCTCTGTTCCACCACACTAAATGCTACTTTTGCTTTTATACTGATCTTTTACAATGCGGTGCGGTGATGCTTTTGTTCTAAATCTGTTCTGCTACAATTTTAACTTTTTGCAATCCACCCTGGGAACCAATTGAATAAATAAATGCAAGTTGTGCCTTGAATCCTAAATGGATTTTCTCTCCCCTTTTAAACCCCATTTCACCAAGGCAGCAAGTGGACGTAGCACTCTTAACAGCTGTCTGGGGCAATATTGCCTGATATTGACGCTGTGGAAGGCAAGTACAGTCTAGGGCAGGGATGGAGAACCTTTTTTTGTGCCAAGGGCCATATTCTCTTCTGGACAACTTTCTGGGAGTTACATGTTGGGGGGGGGCAGAGGCAAACAGTGTGCAGAACTACAAATTTTAATCTTAACTTTGTACAGTAGTCTGGTTTTGCATATATTCACAAACCCATCTCTATCATCCATCCAGGCAAGCAATAAGGATTGCCATAGGCTCAGCTAAACAAAAGCAATTAAGGGGAGGACAAAGTAGGTCTGGTGAGGGATGTAGCCTGCGGAGAACTCCAAAGGCTAGGCAGAGAGTTCTGAAGGGCAAAATTTGGACTTCTGGTTCCCAGTTCTTGTTCTAGGGGTGTTGTTTTGTTTATGTCTCTATCTCTGTGTGCCTGTGTATAATGAACACATACAGTTGTAAGCCCAATGACAGCTGGTCCCAGCCAAGTCAGCAGAGGAAGGGGGTCACTATCTTTCTTCTTCTGAGGCCACTGTTGGGAACAATTCTGGGAGGGAACATATACAAAATTGCAGTTGTGTTGATGAAGGACACTCCCATGAGCTTGCCTCTGCCTTCAAATGCTGCCATTTTGAATTAAATAAATGAGATAAAACACCTTCCTCTTCCAAATATTGATGATTGCTAGGGATTGATGAATTTGTCAGTTCCACTTCTCTCAGTTTCCCAGTTTCCCAGTCTTAAATCCAGTTTGTGATATATTGGGGGTGGGGTGGGGTATTCAGTGCCATAGCGTAGGTTGCCAGCACCCAAGGCCACATGATGGGGGTGGGTGGGAGGGAGGGAAACGGATGGAGTACACATGCACATTTAACTACCTAATAGTGTCTGCATCACCCAGGAGATTACAGTCGCAGAGATAACAAAAGAGTAATTCTGTTGCCTGGAGAGGTCACCTCCTGGTTCTCATGGAGATGCCATTTTCAACAGAGACAAGCAACAGAAGCACACAGCAGCACTGGGTGTTGAAATTTTGCATCCCTAACAACTTTGTGCCCGGGGCAACAGTCCCTGTGCCCCCCACACACACACTATGCTACTGGGGGAACTTGTGAAAATCCATTAGCTTTTTCTTCTAATTTTCAGGCTGTTGTCCCAAAACACAGTGACTCTTACTTGCAAGTAAGGAGAATATATTTGTTCAGGCCAATAGTAATACATCTTCAGCACCAAGCACAAGGTCAAGAATATAATTGTAAAGTACAAGAGCAAGATAAGAGGTTCATAACCAAACAGAACAATGTCCCAACGTGGGAACCTCTTGTCCTATGAGTCTGAGGCACGTGCACATGCACGTTCTGTTGGGGGGATGCACCTGATCCCAATTTTGAAGGTGTTGTCTTGTCGGGGTGACAGGCCCTTCTACCCCTGCTCTGATTACACCTCCTCCTGCTCAGTTCCCCTTTCTGGCCGGTCAAAGTCCTCCTCCCCTTCCTGATCTGTGTGCTGTCCAGGTAAGGGGCACTGTGGTATTAACCAGTGTTCCCCAACCTTGGGCCTCCAGCTGTTTTTGGACTACAATTCCCATCATCCTTGACCACTGGTCTTGCTAGCGAGGGATGATGGGAGTTGTAGTCCAAAAACAGCTGGAGGCCCAAGGTTGGGGAACACTGGTATAAACTACTGATCCTCTTGGGCTTGCCGATTGGAAGGTTGGTGTTTCAAATTCACGTGAGATCTTGTTGCTCTGTTCCAGCTTCTGCCAACCTAGCAGCTTGAAAGCATACCAGTGCAAATAAATAAATAGGTGCCACTGCAGTGGGAGGGTAAACAGCATTTCCGTGCACTCTGGCACTCTGGCACTGGTCACGGTATCCCGTTGCGCCAGAAGCAGTTTAGTCATGCTGGCGACATGACCTGGAAAGTTGTCTGTGGACAAACACCGCCTCCCTTGGCCTGAAGCAAGATGAGCACCACACCCCATAGTCACCTTTGACTTGACCAAAGCGCCCAGGGGTCATTTACATACATTTACATTTACATGCATGTTCTCCAAGTATGCTAAGACAGTGGCTCTGTCTAAGGACCAGTTTGCAGCTTTGTACTTGCCAAGTCACAGATCTGATCTGGAGTCAATTTTGTTCCCAGCTAACCTCCATCTGTCTCCACTTAGAAAGATTGCAGCATTGCCCGTCTTGCTGCATTTGACTGTTTTAAAGTGTTTACATGTTTCCTTTGCAAACTGTTCTGTAATCATATGTCTTTTGTTCAAATTATTTAAGGAGATCTACTGCTCTAGGCACCATTGCTGAGCAGCTCTGCTTGAGAAATGAGATGAACGTCCAATTTCAATTAAAAATAAGTAAAAATAAATGAATCTGCTCAACCAAGGAAAGGTTGCAAAATTGTGCAAAATTTCAGCAGAAGGCCTTTCCAACTGCCAGACAAAGCCGTTTAGCATCAAAAGGAAAGCAGATTTGCTAAGGGACAAAAGCCCAAGGCTATCCTTAACGCCCATGCACTGTAGCTGATTAAAACTGGCTTTGAAAACATGCTGTTTAAATTTTAACTCTAGGACTTGCCAGATATGAAAGGAGATGACAACTTCAGGTCATTATCTATTCTAGTTGTTTGGTGCAGCTTTAAGGAGAAGCTGTTTTATGCTTATATGGCAAAAATTGGAAATCTTTCTCTCCCCACCCCACCCCACACTCCCCTGGCTTGACAGGAAAGTATGCAATTCTTCCACCAATAGTCAATATATTTAAAAACAACAACAGTCAAAGCAAATGCCCTGTTTGTGTGATGTTGCTTCTACATTTACCTATTTATAATTCTTTCTTTCTTTCTTTCTTTCTTTCTTTCTTTCTTTCTTTCTTTCTTTCTTTCTTTCTTTCTCTCTCTCTCTCTCTCTCTCTCACACACACACACACACACAAACATATCAATGTGGTATACAATATATACCCCCTGTGGATAGCTCAGTCGGTAGAGCATGAGACTTTTAATTTCAGGGCTGTGGGTTTAATCCCCAAGTTGGGGGGGATTCTGCATTGCAAAGGGTTGAACTAGATGACCATTGTGGGTCCTTCCAACTCTACAATTCTGTGTGTGTGTGTTTGTGTGTGTTTCCCAGCCAGAAAGTAGAGCTCATAGCCAGAACAAGTGAATAAGGTGAGAGCCAGTGAATACTGCCTGGACAGGAAGCATTTACAGCCTTTTCTGACACCTGATAGCAAGCCTCAATGCCTGCAGCTCAGAAGAACATAGGAAGCTGCCTTATACCAAGTGAGACCATTGGTCCATCTATCTCTGTATTGTCTGTATCAACTGGAAATGGCTTTCCAGGGTTTTTAGGCATGAGTCTCTTCCACTCCTGCCACAATATGCCAAGGAGTGAACTTGGGACCTTCTGCATGCAAAGTACTTGTTCTACCACCAAGCTATCCCCCTGGAGGGAAGAGGAAGGCCTGTCACCAAAAAGATATTAACACTGGTAACAAGTAGACCTTCCCAGGGACAACATCCAGTGGGGAGGGGGACAACTGAAAAGATCCTCTCCTTCACCACCACCATTCAAACCTATCTCGTGGGGCCTTAGATGATGACTGTAGGGTCTGGGTACATTTGTTTTTGGAAAGAAATTCCAATACATTTTGGTGGTCCCTGGCTGTATAGAACTTTGCAGATTTCTGAGCCCAATTCAAAGATTGGGCTCAGAAATGAATAGGCACCCAGCACAGCTAGTGTTATATGATCAGATTTCTTATCTCTCATCAGCAGTTTCGCTACTGCATTTTGTCCCTGCTGCAGTTTCTAAACTACCTACAAAGATGGCTCCACATATAATGCATTGCAGTAATATAACTTATTAATACACAAACAAAGAGATGTTCAGATTATCCATGAGAAGCGGGGAACCCTGGTGTTTTCACACTTTCACAATTTAAATGCAAATTGTAGTTTGCAGGATTTGAATGCAAATTGTATTTTATTGCCTATGTAACCCGCATAAAGAGGTTGGTTAGATGGAGTGTATATAAAAGTATTTTAAAAATGGTCACTGCCTAAAATATAAGACAAGCTATATCAAGCAATGTGTTGTAAACCTATTACATCATGTAATAAGTTTAAAGATGGGCTGCAAAGAAGGAAAGGCAGATTATCAAAAACACCCTAACATCATTACTACTTCTGAGTAAATCTGACCTTTGCCATACATTCAAGGAAGAAGCTTAATAAGCTTCTTCCTTTTCAGTTGTAGCCCATCTTTAAACATATTATATGATATAATAAGTTTACAGCACATTGCAAGGAGTCTATCCGATAATATACGGTGCTGTTTCATTGCAAGGATTAGAATTTACACATGACTTAACCATGATACTTGAAGGCAAGTGGAGCTAAAATTGAGAAGCAGCCTTGCTAGGATTGTAAAAAGAGAATTGCTGCTGCTTCTGTTTCAGTCACACACTACCAAAAAAGTGCTACCATCAAGGATGGAGGGTAATCCAGCAAATACTGAGTCTCCAGTATTTTATTTTTAAAGATTTAGGATAAAGCAATCAAGTGAAAAGCATTTCACAGAATGCTATTAATAGGGCCACCTCTCTCCAACAGGCAACATACAATTTGGGAAAGATAATTGAATTACTCTAAAATGCAATATAAGTGCTTTCAGCTATGACAAAACACATGTCTCCAAAGAACAGAGAGACCTCTTTGAAATACTTTTTTTTCTGGCTCTGTTGCTTAAAAACATGTAAATGCCTTTTCTGTGGAATTCAAATTGAGTGCTGTGCAAGATAAGAGTAGAATCTATTTCTTTTTGGAGAAAAAATACTCTTGGCTTGGCACCTGCAAACTAATGCATATAAAAATGCATACATTAGTGAAAATAACCTGCAAAATGCATTATATTAGGATAAATTGTTTTGCAAAAATGTGTATATTAGAGAAAATTGCATTAAAATGTGTGCATAGGGGAAATTTGCATGGAAATACTGCTGAATTTTCATGAGGACTTTTAAAAAGAAATCTCAGACTGATGTGGAAATGTGGAGAACTGAAGTAAAGATTGGAATAATGAGGAAATGGAAAAAAAATGGAACTGGAAGTTTCTCCCATCCTTATATGGGTGTGTGTGTTTTAAACAAAATGGCAAAAACTGGTGATGGACTCAATTTATTATTGAGCACACAGAGAACTGACACAACCAAGAAACAGACTCATCCATCCATCTCTACATCACACTGGCTCTCTAGCAAAGTTCTAACTGGAACACACTGCAACTGCAATGTTTCATTCAAGCATACAAGCCACTTGATACTGCAGTCATCAAAGAATCAGGATGTACATATGTGTGAACCAGAACTTCAGTCTTCCTTTTCCTATATCTCAAAAGTTGGCAGGTGTGAAAATTCAACAATGGAAGTTTTTTCTTTCTTTAAAGAAAAGAAAAAAGAAAAAACAACAACCAGATGATCTGTTATTTGCTTTGGGACATCTCCAGTTCAAGTTGTGCTTGTCTTGGGAAGTACAGAAGATTGGACATTTTTTGTTTATACTTTGTTTTTCATTAATACTTCATTTTGAAGCTATGTACAATAAAATTTTAATATGGTGGATTCCACTCATCTGAAGTGATATCTTTTAAATGGCTGGTCTGGCATATTTTGCATTTTTTATAAGATGATGTTTACTAAAGACATGCTGCAGGGCCCAAATTAACTTGAGTAGAATTGATCTGCAGGCAACAACTGACTTATAAGCAAAGGCAAGTGCTTGTGTCATTCATCCCGTGTTGTTAAAAGAATCACTTGGGGCAAAAACTAGCAGTTTAATGTAAATCTGAGTACATGCCCTGAACAAACGGAAAGACAGTGGGGGCAAAGATGTGTCATTTTAAGCAACTGTTTGATGTTGTTTCTTGCAATGCCTTTGAGGCTTTATTCATGCAAAGTAAGTATACAGGCAAGAGCAGTCTTAAACTTGCAAACATTTACACAATCAACCTCCATTTTGTAAAGCAGGATATTAGCTCCCCCATCCATCCATAATCAAAATGCTAGGCCATGTTGTCTCCCCTCTCACCAAGCAATATTACAGAATTGGTAGGGGTCCCAGAGTGCATCTCTTTCAACTCCCTTCTCTGTCTAAGATGGCACTTAAGCATCCTTGACAAATGGCCATCCAACCTCTCCTTAAACACCTCCAGTGAAGGAAAGCCATCAACTTTCTTCAGCAATTGAAAGGTGAAAAGAATTGGAATTTTCTAGTTACAGTTGCCACCAAAACTTCACCTAAAGCAAAACCTCAAAACCTGAAAAGGTCTTCCTTTGCCTAAGTTTGAGGAATGCTGAAGGAAGCCAGAAGAGGTTCAATAAGACTGGCAACATTTCCCAGGCAAGAAAAATCATTTCTATAAGAGTAATGAAATTTCACAGGAAGGGTTGAGGGGTTCACCAGTGTCTTCTCTTAGTTAATTTGTTTGTTTGATTCTAGCATTGCAGGGAGTTAGAGTAGGTGAACTTTTGGGCCCCTTCTGATTCTATAATTCTATGAAATCAAACAGAGTCATGATACATGAAAACATACTCATCATTTTATAAAGAAATATAATGGTGCTGTGAAGTAAACATCACTTGTGCTGGTTCTTTCTTGCTTAAATTAAAATGAATAGCAGTTTTCAAATTTGGAAATCCAAGCCAAATATATACTTTCTCAAGCAATTATTGACATTTCAATTAACACCTTGTGAATCAATGACAATTATGGAGTTTGATATTCACTGCAGAGAGAAGCTTTTTTCAAGCGTTCTGATATTATGTACTATAAACACATGAGATAGGGGAGAAGCAAACTCATTGGCTCCACCCAGAGATGAGGGAGAAATTTGATTCTGTTTGCATCTTAAAGAGAAACCACCTAATTTGCACTTCTTGAACTGATACATGAATAATGATAATGATAATGATAATAAATATTCTTCACAATGAACAGTTCTATGAATTTTGCAATTCTCTGGCAGACCCACTCACAGCACACACACACCCTCCAATGGGCAATGGCCAAAGGCAACAATAGGTGTAAACAAACCTGGACAAGACAACAAATTGGCCACAACTTTTATTGTCTATAGATGTAGGTAGGCTTCAGCTCAGGCACTGGGTGTATATCCATTCTCAGCCTCCAGATGGAGGGGTGAAGCTCAAGAAATGCCGTGCCTGGAATGTGTGACCTCAAGACGTGGGTCTACCAAGGTGGCCCTCCTCAGGCTGCTGTTGGAAGCTCTGTGGCCCGTCTGTCCCACACTTGGCCTCTGGACAAAGATTTCCATGTAGACCCCTCTAAGGGGTACCCTAAGGGCACATCTGATTGAGGTAGGGGTGTTGAAACACTTAACCCCAACCCAATATTAGACCAAAGGATTCCACCATATGACAGGCAGGCTGCTCACCAGCCTGCCCTTGAATGGGCAATTTTAATTCTGAGAATGACGGGCTATCCCACCATCCCTAGCGGCTGGCCAGAGGAAGCCCCCAACAGATCATTATGCCCACTGCCCACAAAGGCCCACTGGGATGAAACAGTTCTCTGAAGAGGGTGGAGGTTTCCCCTTAGGGGTCTTGAAAGATACATACAATTTACTTACCTTAAGCTATGTTATCCAATAGAGCGATATGGTGGCAAACATATTGCACAATGGAAAACATCTGCTGGTGGAATGCCTACACTTACTTTCCAGAAACAAACACAAAAAACCTGGCAGGAAATTCATAATTCAATGTTCTTGATTTGCATATTATACAAGATAGGCTGCTCAGATTTTTGAAACTAGGATTTGGAACCCCTAATCTCTTTGCACAGTTTACACTGCAGTCTTATTAGAAATAAGTCCCAGTGAGTTCACAGGTAAAAGTGTATAAGATTGCAGCCTTGGTTTCTAGCAGGGCAATCTAGCCATGCCTTATCACAAGGAAGAGCCCCTCCAGGTGACATGTTTATTTAGCATTCATCTGGATATGCTTTCACGAAGCTTACACAGTAGTTTGACAATATCCTTTATTGAACATTCATTATGAATTGATTACATAGCAATTATGTGATGATGAACATTCATCTTGATTTACATTGAACTTTTCTTCCCTGTCACTTTCCAAACAGCAAAAAAATACATTTCCCCCTAGGGTGACAAACTGTTTTAACCCACCTTAAATGTGCCAACCTAGTTCTGGTATGCTGTTGAATCCTTCCCACAATATTGACAGTCTGGAGCAGGGGTCAGCAACCTTTTTCAGCCGTGGGCCGGTCCACCGTCCCTCAGACCATGTGGTGGGCTGGACAATTTTGGAAAAAAATAATGCACGAATTCCTATGCCCCACAAATAACCCGGAGATGCATTTTAAATAAAAGGACACATTCTACTCATGTAAAAACACGCTGATTCCCGGACCATCTGTGGGCCAGATCGAGAAGGCGATTGGGCCGCATCTGGCCCCTGGGCCTTAGGTTGCCTACCCCTGGTCTGGAGGCACCCTAAGCTTCCACTGAGATCTATTCCCAGGTAAGTGTGTAGCCTAATTGTTCAAAACCATCCTCTTCCTGCAAGGATGAGGCACATTACCTTAAATTAGAAGCAAGACATGCAGGTAGCTTCTTACTCTTTCAAGGAGATCAAAGTATGTTGCCTGCTGGACATTTGCACAGTACAAAAAGGAGGGTCTTAGGCAGCATGGCTCTTCCATATGATATACGATGGAAGCTGTGCACTCAGCATTTCTATTCCAGTGATTAAAGCCCGTGAGTCTGTTATTCTCAGGATGGTTGCCGGCAATTCCCTTCTCAATTAGCGGAATGGATTTTTCAGCATAGCCTCATTTTAAGATGTTTTGCTGGTTCGAGTGGCCACGTTTTCTGGCAGTGAATGATCGCTAGTGCAGATGTTTTATGCATCTGTCTGTGGATACGTCTTGAGACACAGAGAGTGAGATTATAACTTTTAAGAAGGATGCCAATAGCAATTTATCCTTTTCGCCTCTCCTGCCATCACTTTTCGTTAGAAACAAGTGAGGCTTGTCACTTTTATGCACAAATCCAGAAGCCAACATCAGACAGGGAAAGATGGAGGGGGGGCACACAATAGGAAGACTAAGAGCAGCACTAAAGAGATCAGCTACAGGAAGAAAAGAGGATTGGACAGGTGTAATGAAAAATTAAAAAGTTGAAATAGTGACTGTACACTGCAGAAAACAGCCTATGGTAGTAAGGCATGCCTCAGTTGTAATTGATCTTCAAACTTTTAAGTGGTAATTTCACAGTCTCAGGATGAGGAAAAATTAAACCTGTTGCAATGTGAGCTGCTCCTGTTCAGTGTTCCAGTCAGTCAGCCATGCCCTCTTCCTCCATGATACTCCATAGCATTTCCTCCTCCCACCTGTCTTTCAGCTTTTCTCCCTTAAACAGTTAGTGTATGGTGCCCAGTTGAGCATGGTCAGTCCTCTTTGCCCCCTCTCCCCTTTAAAAACCATTCATTCATTCCACTTCTGCAAACCTGTTGATACCCCATTCACATGTTAGCAGAGGCGCCATCCTCTCAAGTTGATTGAGGGGTCCAGATGTGATGTTCTGGTGCCATGTGCATGTCATTGGGAGGAGCCAGGGAGCCGAATACCCTCTGAACATTGGGGAGGGCCCTAAAAATGTTGGTGTATTTTGAATGCTTTCGAAAGAGGAACAACACCTATCAATATTCTGGCAGCCTCTGCACTGCTATCATTTTGTTTTGAGGGATTTTGAATGCTTTTGAAAGAGGAACAACACCTATCAATATTCTGGCAGCCTCTGCACTGCTATCATTTTACATTTCCCTCCCATAATGCTGCTGTGGTATGTCATGATGACGTAGCATCACTCTGTTGCATTTCCAGGAAATTAAAGCAGCAGCTTACAGGACATGGGAGGCCACTGGGTGCCAGTAAGTTTCACCTCCATCTTCCCAACATATCTGAAATGTCCCCACTGCCGTAGCTTGTGAATGTGGTCTGGGGATTTTAGTTCAGCTTCACATTACACAAGATACTGGACAAAGAAACTGGCTGAGGGCATATAATTTGAATTAAGTAAAGCTAAGTAGATCTCAGCCAGCAGTAAGGGTGGCTGTAGGCCACTCTGAGATTCCTAAAGGGAATGAGAAATCTATTGCACCTTCCTTTCAGGGAGGTCAAGGTGATATAGATGGGCTACCCTGGTCATCTCCCATAATGATCAAACCCAGACCTGCAAAGCTGCTGCATTTTATGCCTTCAATCCAAGCCAGTAGTGGGATTTGCATTGGGAGATGTTATAGAGCCACCCTTCTGACACTGACCTGGCTGTAACTTATCTGGATAGGGCAAAAAGGCAGTGTGGATGTCCCAGTGGAAACAATCCAGTTTTCCCCTACACTTGTAAACTCACTACCACCTCTGTCCTGCCCCATCCAAGTAAACAAGAGTGACTCAGGTGAAGGGCACCCCTGCCCCATCACACCAGCCACTATAGGTCCAAGCATTAGATTTGCAACAACACCTTCTTTTTTCAGAGGCCCTTCTTCTTTCTCATGCAGATGTGCCTTAGAAACACACTTTCTCACCTGCAATTTGCACTGAACTCAGTGGAATCTACAAGCAACCCAAACTCAGTTGAAGCCTATGGCAAAAATTTCTGTTGACTTAAGTGGGCAAGAATCACACCCTAAAATTCCAACAACAAAAAGGACTTAAGGGCTGTTGTTTTTATGCTACAGTTGTGACTGGGATAATATCTGTCTCTGAACTTTTTATTATGCTTCTGTGGGCAAGAGCCGAAAGCACATAAAACACAATTTGTTCCAAGGGAAAAGAGCATATTGTCAGTCTGTAGATATACCCCTGTTGCCAAATAAAGTTGTAACACTGATTGACTCTACAGGGAATCCTTTATAACTCTCTTCTGCCAAGGAGGTTGCTATTGCACAAGAAGGATGGCCAGGAATAAAAAAATAAAAAGTGGAATGGTGAGGCTCTCCAATGTTGAAGCTGCACACATATGGATATTAACTTTACTGCCGTAAGCTATGATCTTGTCACAACTCACCAGCGGTGTTGGAGAGACTCATTCTTTGACAGAAAGACAAAGTGTTTGATGGAAAACCACAAACTTCTGCGACACCTTGAAGGCTCTCTGGCTTAATGTGCCTGGCACCAGCTCACTGCAAATTCATTAGCCTCTAATATGTTAGGGTATTCTTTGATGTTGTTTTGCTGCAACAGACTGCCTGCTCTTCTTCTGGAATTTATCACTCCTTGGCAGGACATCTCCATAAGGAATTCACAGATATCATGGAAGATAATATGCATGCAAAGAATACTATTTACCTTTCCCCAGGAATCACTACAGATTCGCAGCCTTTCTGTGATGTATGCTAGAGATTGGCAAATCTGTCAATTTCAGTTTCTCTCAGCTTCTATTTTTTCCAGTCTTCAGGTCCTCACATTTCCACATCAGTTTGTGATTTTATTTTAAAAAAAGTCCTCATGAAAATTCATCTGCCTTCACATTTTTGTACCTAATATATGATAGGTTTAAAAAAAATAAAAGCCATTGGCTTTTAGTTTAATTCAGGTAGGTAGAGAGAAAGATGGGGATCTATCTTTCTATCTATCTGAATTAAAGAACTCCCTTGAGTTATCCAGCCTCACCCATTCTGTCTCCTTTTCATTCATCACTATCGTGACATTCTCATGGAAGAAAGAGGGAGAAGAAAGCAAGATGAAGGGGCGGAGCTTATGTGTTTAGAGGGAAACTGCAAAGTTTTTTTCTCCCTGCTAATTCAAATGCTGCCCTCTACAGACTGGAGGCATGAAAGGTTGTTTATACTCCAAAATATACACATTTTTGTAAAGCAGTTTCCCCATATTTTAATTTTTTGCATATAATTTTCACAGATATATGAATTTATATCCACACACTATTGCATGCATTTTGTGCACATTATTTGGCTGGAGAACTGCACTGCAAAATCTGCAGAATGGCTGTGTTTTGCTTTGTGTAAAGTTTCCAAAAGTGTCAGTTTAGTAAGTTTGTCTTTAAATGAGAACTGAATTGAATTCCCACCCCATCCCTACATATAGCACTTGATGGTGCTACAAATCACCTCTGACCAGCTAAAATACAATCACTTTTCTCCACTGGAAAATGTAAGGACAAAAAGGGGCATGTGTTAATAGAATTAATATTTCCCTTCCCCTTTTTGGCTTATTGTTTTGCTGATAAAGCATGTTTGTACACAAGTGATCTTCTACAAGAGCATGCTTTGTTGAATAATCTAAACATCTGGAGCTGTATCCCATTTAATAGGACTGAGCAGTTGACTGCATATTTCAATTAAAATCATACCCCAATTTATATATTCTTTTGATTATTCAAGTATATGAAGGTCATCTTGTGCGGAAGGTCATCTTTTCCATTCACTTAAGTGAAAGGATCTGTCATTTGATAGTACTATGAAGCGGCATAGTAGTAGTAGTAGTAGGGCTACATGAGCACACTGCTGTTTGCAGTCGTCATTTTGAACATACTGCTTTATAGAAGTGAGTCATGGGCAACTGATACCAGCCAGGAGTGATGCTTCAATGCCTTCCATATACACTGTGTCAGGAAGATTTTGGGCATCACATGACAGAACAGAGCCTCAAACAAAGTTGCTCTCTTCCCAGACCATATTCCCAGGATGTTCACACTTCTGTCACAGTGATGTCTATGCTGGCTTGGTCATGTCCAAAGAATGGAAGATGGCAGGGAACCCAATGACCTACTAGGCCTGTTGGCAGACCAACCGTGAATTACAAAGATGTCTGCAAATATGAAATGTAGGCTGGCAACATTAACCCTGCCATATGGGAATCCCTTGTAGACAATCGACATGCCTGGAGATAGGCCACATATTCACAGCAGTGTCCAGAGGAGGAATGACCACTGGGAGAAGTGCAGAAAAAAGAAACACCACAGTGCACTTGTAGCAGTAAAACCAGACACCTTCATCTGCCCTACCTGCAATACAACATGTCTCTCCCACATTGGTCTATACAGCCACAGCAGGTGCTGTAACTCTCTCTCTTCCATAGTCTCCCGAGACAGGCATAGGCCAACAACCTTTGGTACTGAAAGGCAGTGAAAGTTCAACAAAACCAATAGCAACTGACTGAGCTGATCATGTCAATAAGTATTAGATTAACAACCAGTCTAAAATGACTGTCTGGGATAACATACCACAAAGCACTGGGGGAGGGGACTTTGCTTCAGGGCACCTCATACAGAGAGGTCTTCAACTTAGCAAGCTCATCAGGAATCCCCACTTCAGTTTGGATTTAGGATTTGTCCACCTGAGTGCATACTCATACCCTTTGTCCCTTCCAAGACCATGTTTCTAGAAGCTTATGGGGCAAGAAGATTCAATATTGATCTTGTTATATAAGACCAACTTGGCTTTGAGTTCTGGAGGACCTGCTCCCTGCTTTCCAGGCCTTTCTCTACCTGGCCTGGGAGGGCAGGGACCTGATTGACTCCAGCTACAAAAGCTGAGGCTGCAGAACAGACTCTTGGCCTGGGGTATTTTGGGGGGGTGGGGGGAAGGTGGTTGCTGTTATTGCTGTTGGTTTTTGTGTTTTTATTTTAGATTTTGTTGTGCTTTATGTGGAAATTGTTCACTTTGTATTTTTTAATGTTTGATTCATTGTTTATGACTACTTTTGCTGTGTTATAGTTATGTATTTTTTCTTGTTGTGAGCTGCCTTGAGTATGGTGGAAAGGCAGTATACAAATAACAGTGTGTGTGTGTGTGTGTGTGTGTGTGTGTAACATAATATAAAGATTGTTCCTTAAAATATGTTTCCATTTCAGGATTTTTGCTGAGTCCCAGGAAGTTGATGGTTAAATCATCCCTGCTCCTGACACACAAATAATGTACTCAATTATTATTAATCAAGGAATTCCCTATAGGATAGTAAGCTGATTCGTTAATCAGTTCAACACCATTTGCCAGTTCATGCTTCAGCCTTCATGACTTTTTTAAAAAGTTGCTGATTGGTATTAAAAAATGGATTAATTTTGTCAGTTCTGATTGTCCTAACACAGGGGGCATGACATATGAGTAAATGAGTGAATTTTAACAGATCTGACTGTTTGATGGGCTGTTTAACAAATTAATCTAGCACATGGTTCAAGATCATTAAACAGTTGGATCAAATGATCTTAATTAAGTCAAAGTTTGTGTGAATATCCTCAAGGAACTAGATCATCTAGTAAGAATTAGCAACAGAAACAATACACCACAACATGAGTACTGTGAAATACAAGGATATATATATATTCCCTATTCTGCTTATATAAAACATGTAGCAACATTTTTACTATCAATCCAAAAACTTTATCCCATCTTATTGAATCATATGCCTAGTACAATTTTGCATGCCTATTTACTGGTAGGCACAACGTAATTCATCTGCTGAAGAAAATAATTATGTAAGAGGATGTTTTTATGAAATTTTCAATCACATCAAGGGCCTGTGTCTGCACAATACTCATACGTTGCTCATCCATCACATTACTTCCAATGATATGTCTTTAACCTGAAGCCTCCAAAGTTGAGAAGCAAGACTCTGCAGAAGATCTGCCAGTGAACCAGAGGATCTCAGAAGCAGAGAAGATGGCAACCCAGGCAGGAACTTTGGAGCTGCTGATGAAGAGCACAGCTATCTGTGTGTGATGGGGAAATGCATGGGAGCACCAGTTCAGATCAGGGCTTGGCAGAGAGCTAGGAAGGCGTGGAGCCTCCAGCTGCCAACCTCTTAGCCCAGCTTCTATATCAGCATCATTTTTAATCCCAGCTGCCCTGAACTGTGGAAATGGGCTGAACACAGAATACCTATCCCTATCCATATTTTGCCACTTCTAATATAAAAAGAGGAGGTATCCCAGCTGTTCGCTCTCTCTCAACTTCCACCACAAGGACTTCTGTAAAACATCTTGCCCTGAGGCAACAGGGCAGTAACAGCTTCTTCTAAGCCAGGGGTCGGCAAGGTTTTACCTGCCTGGGCCGGTCAAGTCCAGTGGAGATCTCTCCGTGGGCTGGATTTCCATCATCTGGGCATGTGCAGACATGATTTCCAGTGTCTGGGCATGTGCAGATGTGTTTTGCAGCACTGCAGAAGTGAGTCCCCGTGCTGTGCCGCGCCATGCCATGCCGGTTTAGCGCAGTGTGCGGGGACTCGCCAAGTGGGCAGTTCGGTTCAGGGGCAGCTTGGGCCGGTTGAACTACCCCCGTGGGCTGCTTGTGGCCATGGACCGCAGGTTGCTGACCCCTGTTCTAAGCAAACAGATTGCTACTATTTCAATGTAACTTTTTTTTGGGGGGGGAACCATGCTTATTTTCACAATGTTATGTATCCTACTTGGTCAGATCTGCCTCAAAAACAGTATATAAATACATTAAATAAATAAATAAGAAGCAAACTGGATCTGGATGAGACAAAATCAGCCCTATTATGGGGAAGGACCGTAGATCATTGGTAGATCACCTGCTTTGTATACAGAAATTATCAGATTCAAACCCTGGCCTCTCTGGGTATTGTTGGGAATATCCCTTGCCTGAAACTTTGGAGAGATGCAGTCTGTCAGTGTGGGCAATAGTGAACTAGATGAACTAGTCTAACTCAGTAAAAGGCATTTTCTTACATCCCTATGTGCCTCATCATCCCTTCTTCCTCCCTGACACCTCTTGCTTTGACACAGCTGCTGTGGTATAAGCTACTGAGCATCTGGGGCTTGCCGATCAGAAGGTCAGCGGTTCAAATCCCTGTGACGGGGTGAGCTCCTGTTGCTCTGTCCCTGCTCCTGCCAACCTAGCAGTTCGAAAGCATGCCAGTGCAAGTAGATAAATAGATACCGCTGTTGCAGGAAGGTAAACAACATTTCCGTGTGCTCTGGTTTACATCATGGTGTCCCATTGCACCAGAAGCAGTTTAGTCCTGCTGGCCACATGACCCAGAAAGCTGTCTGTGGACAAACACCGGCTCCCTTGGCCTGAAAGCAAGATGAGCGTCACAAACCCATAGTCACCTTTGAGTGGACTTAACTGTCCAGGGTTCCTTTATCTTCTTCTTTTTTACTTTGATCAAGGAATCTGCTTTCTGTCAGGTCAGATTGTATGTTCACCTAATCCAGCATCACCAGTTTTGACCAGCTGTGTTTCTCAAGTGGTCTCAAACAGAGGCCTTCAACATTTCCTCCTACTCACTTCTTTTAATTGGAGAAGCCAGAGACTGAATACTGGACAAAGCAAGTGCTTTGTCATTGAGCTATGGTCCCTCTCCTTCATATTGCAGTGGGGGGGAATTGTTCACAAATCATGATTGGTATGAATTCTCTTGGTTAGCTGCAGAAAATAGAGGGATTTAATTGGTACAGATGAACACACACACACTGTGCGCTCCACCAGCCATTTATAAATTGCCACCCTTTATGCAATTTTTGAACATGGACTCAAGAATGATCAAAGTTTTGGTGGGCCTTCCACAAAACTTGAAAGTGCACTCGAAACAGTGAGAGCAGGTTTAGATCAAGTCTATTAGTCTATTTCTTTTTCTTTAATTGCATTTGCTTATTACCTGTTCATTTCATAGTTATGATCAGTGACTCCCCCCCCCCAAAAAAAAACTGGGAAAGGTTGAGATAAGAGCTTGTTCCCTTAAGCATTTTTCAGGGTTCGTGTCTGACAAAACAATCAAAGAGTAGCTGATAATTAAACAGAAAAGATCCAATTAGCACCTGGATTTTCTTTTATAGTGGGGGAACCTGCCTCGCTGTTGTAGTGGGAAAAGAAGCTTCCATTCTCCTAAAGCTTTCACAGCATCGAAAAGAGCTTCGCCCAGGCAGAAGATGTTCAAATGCTTTAATAGGGTGCTGTGCAGCATTAACTTTGGAGCATCCCCAAATCACAGAATTAATTTACGGTCCTGTCGGGAAGCGAGATGGATTTAATAAAGTGTGATCATAAATTAACACTAACAACTGATGTAAATTGTGCTCTCCCCGAGATTTACTTTGGTCATGTTATCCTGTATTGGCTTTGCATACTGGGCTTCTTAATATAGTGTTGGCTGAAGAGCAATCTATTTAAGATGGGGAATGGATTTTGGTGCAGAGAAGGGAGAGGAGTTGTTTACAGAAATTATCTTAAACCCTAGAAAATTATTTGTCAGAGCACTTATGTATAATCAAGAGAGAGGAATAGTGAGAATATAGCAATGTGTCATGGCTCTGTGCTTTTGGAAAGCAGATTTCATTGAGCAAATGCCAGAGCCAAGTGTAAATGGCAACAAATAAACAACTTTGCAGAGACACTTTATATCCCTGAAATCTGGAGTAAGGAATTAAAAGGTGTCGAAACATTCTTGCAGCCAAAGCTTCTGCTCTGCTCAGCTCAGTTCAGTTCAAGTAATTGCCATTACAGTCAAACTGCATGTATTCTTCTTTAGCACCAAGAGCCACTGCACAGAAAGTCAGGTCCAAAGCTTTGGACATTCTACCATGATACTTGCTTGGATAATTGCTCTGGTAGCTACTGCCTGTCACAGAATGATCACAAATATTTTAACTGCTGAGGCTATGGCAATCTTGGCAACAACTGAAACTAATGCAGTTGCTGAATGGGAAAAGCTACCTTGGTTGAAGAAAGCCCTCACACAGGCTTATAGACAGGAAAAACTGAATGGTTTAGATTGGAATGCTGGGGGTGTTGCCTATATTTATTTAATGCATTTATATACCACTTAATCATTGATATTTCTAAGTGGTGTACATAAAAAAACAAACCATATAGATAAAATATTTCAAATAATTATTGCAAAACATTACCGTAAAATGGGGTGTTTGAGGTGTTAGGGGAGGGGTAGCGCCTGTGGTGGGAAACACACCATGCTCTTTCTTAGGTAGTTTGTCTCCCTGTGGTCCCCACCCTGCACTCAGCTCTCACCTGTGGCTCCTAGAAGATATCAGCATGTAATAGTGGCCACACACTGTGAGTGCCACTAACTGGCCGGCTAACCCAGGCGAGAGTAGTCCTGCTTCTGTGTGTCACATTCCTCCAGGGATTCGACTCCTGCAATGAGTGATCTTCCTCCTCCCTTAGGGCACCCCACCTGCATCACTGTTCCAGGAAGTCCACTCTGCTCTATCAAGAAATTCCTCATATTTCCCTGTATCTTGAAGGCCTCAGTCTGCTGTACAGTGGAACCTGGGGTTAAGAACTTAATTCCTTCTGGAGGTCTGTTCTTAACCTGAAACTCTTCTTAACCTGAGGTACCACTTTAGCTAATGGGGCCTCCTGCTGCTGCCACCGCACCACCACAACACGATTTCTGTTCTCATCCTGAAGCAAAGTTATTAACCTGAGGTACTATTTCTGGGATAGCGGAGTCTGTAACCTGAAGTGTCTGTAACCTGAAGCTTCTGTAACCTGAGGTACCACTGTACTATCTCTTTCAGCAAGGCAACCAGTTTAGCACATTCTCGGGCAAGAAGACAACCATGGCACAGGTGTTACTTCAGCAAATACTTCATCATCCATGTCTCTTGGTACACTGGGAGACAGTGCTCCAAGCCTCCCCCTCAAAATACCCCACAAATGCCCTGGTTTACAAGTGCTGGTCACAAGCTCTCTCCATAGGCTGAAATTCAGTAAGAAGGGTGCCTATCTAATCTCAGTTGCAAGAGACTTCTACAGGATTGAGCCCACTGCACTGAAGGCACATTAAATGCAAATGTTGGAGTAGCAGAAGTAGATGCTGTGTCTCAGTCAGTCACGTGATGGTGTCATGCTGATCTCAAAAGAAGAAGAAATGAAAGGAATCATAATTCAAAGTGCAGCTAGCACTTTAGCAGGGGATAATGAAAGAATTCAAATGAGGTCACTAGAGATGGACAGATCAGTCAATTTCTAGTTTCTGTCCTTTTTGCATGTATTCACTTATAACTCTGTTCAGTCCTGTTCCTGCATCAATCTGTGGATATATATTTTTTTAAAAATGTGCATGGAATTTTGTATTTTAAATATATTTACTCTCAAAATGTTCATTTCCTAATTAGTTTTTTCTCAAAAATCAATGACTAGCCACAATTAGACAGGCACCTAGTATCATGGTACCTGTTGGTGATGTTTGGTATTTATTTTTACCTTCTTTTACACCACTTTGATGGCCTCAGGTTGGATAGCAGTTTATAAATTTGTTTAAAATAATAATAAAAAATACAGACCTGCACATTAGTAAGGGATGAGCAGATCAAGTCAGTTCATAGACTGCAATGAACAGAGTATTCAAACATCCCTACATGGCATTTTAAGGTCTGAGGGATTCCTTTGTGAAGTTGAGTACCTGTTTCTTATAGGCCATAGCAATTATCCTTGATTGCTTAAAAGAGAGAGAGAGAGAGAACAGTTTCTAATTGGATTTGGGCTATTTGGATGATCTAAATTCTAAGGCTATCTTCTATGGTAGGAGTAATCTGTTTGTTTCTGCAACAGCTGTTTAAGTGAACTGAAAAATGGAAGTGCTAGCAAGCAACAGCAGGAGAAAAGCAAACTTTCGTAGTCATTGCCTTAGCAACAGCAATAAAATTGTGCTTTTGATTGGTGCTTTCTAAACTGACAAATTGAGCAACAGTCAATTGTGCCCCGCTGTAAATATGCTTTCCAGATGTGCCAAAATTGTAGCTACAGTATGCTACATCACAGCGTAGAGCCTGAGAGAAGGTGGAAGGCTGTTGAGCTAAATATGCAGGGCTCCTCTATGAATGATGTAGGCTTCATATTCACCTGAGGAATTCTGACACATCAGTTGATAAGCATCTATGGCAGGCTTCCTCAGCCTCAGCCCTCCAGATGTTTTTTGCCCACAACTCCCATGACCCCTAGCTAGCAGGACCAGTGGTCAGGGATGATGGGAATTGTAGTCTCAAAACATCTTGAGGGTCGAGGTTGAAGAAGCCTGATCTATGGGCATCCAGGCAATTTTTTTGCATGAGTCATTTTTGTAGACAGCTAAATACCTCATTGAAGATTTTGAGAAATATAGGCACTGTAAGAAAAGCCACGCTGATCAGGCCATAGGTCCGTTCAGTCCAGCATCCTTTTCTGACAGTGGCCAATCAGATTCTTATGGAGAAACCAGCTAGCATGACCTGAGTTCAACAGCAACTTTCCTCACTTATGATTCACAGCAAGAGACACACTGCCTCTCACACTGCACTTAAATGCTCAAGAAACAGGCTATCTGGAGGAGCCTGCAATATACTTGCTCCCATGTTTCCCATATTTCCCGTACTGCATTGCCCCAAATAATCAGCTATCACATCAGTTTATAGCATCCTCTTAGGAATCCCATGTTACTGGTCATGTTTATGCTCGCACAAAGGATCATAATAAATAAGTGGTTTCATTTTTGTTTCCTTACAGAACTGGTTCAAAACATTGCAGGCATCTTAATGCCTTTTACTTAAATATGCAATCTCTATATCTTCTTCATTACGTCTTTAAGCTTTCGGTACATATTATCAGGGTTTCTATTACTTTTTTATATGCAGTTGCAAACCACTTTAAGCATTTTTCAGTCCTGCTGACTGTGCTGAAGATGTGAAGGCATTTAAACAACATTATAAAAAATAAATTAAATATTAGCTGAACTACAACAATGACAATTGTTTGTATGGGTGGGGTTGTTGGCTACTTAATGGGCAAATAATCAAACACTGATAAAGATTGGCTTACCTCTTTGATTTTCTTAAGAAAACTATTATTCCCAGAGGACCCTGGCTTTAGATTGTTTCTTCACAGAAAAGAATGAGGAAGTAAAATCATTACTGTAAACTTCAAAACCGCTTAAGGTGTTTGCCCTTTTACAAAGTGTACAGAAAATGGCATCCAACATTCAGCCTAAATTATCCAACTGCAGCTGATTGATAAGGAACTGTGGCACTGGGAACTGGGGAAATGGATTACGAAGTAACGATGATTATTTCACTAGGGTAAAAGGTTCTTCTTGGCACCATCTGGGAATTCTGGGTAGCAGGTATGAATTCAGTCATTTTATAAGCTGCTGCAAAAGATATGGTGAAGGGGGTGGGGGTGGGGAGAAATAAACTCACCTGCAATCTTTTTGAATAAAATACATATTAGAATATGCCTATCTGGATGAAAAAAGTTGGTAGCATATATTATTTTTAACAGCCGCAAGTGTTTGCTGCTGCTTCTTTTTAAAAAGTTACATCTTTAGATAGCTTCCTAGATTATCTATGACTTTGAGACTGTATCACTTTAGGTGGTGTTTTGAGTGATATCTGCTCTGACAAATGAGACATGGCATATTTCTCACAGAAGAAAGGAAATCCAGATTAAAAATAAATAAAGGACATTAGCAAGATTAGTTAGGTGTCTTTCCATATTGTGTACAAGAGCTTTCTTTGTACTTGACTCGTGCAAGTGGCAACACAGGTTCAGCTGGACATCTGAGGTTGTGTAGCTTCTCCTGATCCCTTGAGGATAACTTCTGAATTAAGGAGCCTTTTCTATCCATCTATGCTCCCCCACAGCAGGGCAGACAAATGGATTTTCTGTTCCTGGTACACTGCATGTGGATTGGGCCCTCTGACCCACTCCCAAAAGAGAAAACAGACGTGTATACAATTTCTGTATTCTTTGGGTCATGGGGAAATTTGTCCTCATTTGAAGGTGTAATTAGGCCCCCACCCAAAACCAAAACAATGATGAGGTATGCAATAAAATGTCTCACAAGCAGAATGCAAACAGGTGAAACTTTCCCATAATTGTATTTCCATGCTAGAAAAGGCTTAACCTGTTCAATTTCTGCCTGCAACACAGTCATGAAAGGCACAGTTTATCCTGTTGTGTGTTGCGTTGATAGCTTCAGCTATACACTTGTAAAATAAATAAAAATGTAAGAATAATGAATAGAAGCTGCAGGGAAATCCTATGAATGAATCAGAAGTATACCGGCTTTGTTCAATGATGCTTTTTCTTCACATAATGTAGCTGCTTAAATCAACTGTGATCTTCACATGCATAAATCTCTGGTGGATTATTCAATATTTAAATCATTTTAGAAGAACCACTCATTTTCAGAGCCTTTGCATTGGGAATGCTCTAGTCAAGTCATAGTTTAGAGGCCTCTAACATCCATCACAAAAGTACAAAAAGATGAATGAACTGCTGAACTCATGGGCAGCCATGCACTAGTTTCTTCACCTTAGTGATAACGTTCATTGTATTTTAGGATGGACCTCAATGTACTTCTAGTCACGCACAGCAAGCTCTGACCCCAGATGGGAATGCACATCTGCACTGCCATAAAACATGCATTCAGTCATTTGAATGAGACCCAGATGAGCATTGCCTTCTGGATGGGGTGCACATTTCCATCAACTGCATGCACATGATCTGACTTCCATACTTAGATCTTCCTTGCTGAATCAGTGAGATGTATTTTGAAGGTAGTGGCAGATCTATACATTTTCCCCTAGCCAGCAAAGATCTGCACTACTGCCCCCACCCCGCTGTTTCCCCTTCATGTCCCACCATACAGGCTTACTTGCCCACCACATGAAGTAGAAAGAGAAACTGCAGCAGTGGCTAGGGACAAAAGTGAGAAACTCTCTGCTGCATTGTCATCAGCCTGCCAGCCCTGGCAAGACTAGCTGCTGTATCCCCCCCCCTTCCTCTTCCTGGAGCAGGAAGGAGGCAGGTGTTTTTATGGCCTACCATGTCTCATTGGTGGGGCAGGGGGCAGCAGTCATAAGCAGGGAGAGCCCACATGGCCTTGCAACCCACTTCATGCATCGTTTCACCCAAAGGGATGTCACTGGAACCCTCCTCAAGTGTAGGGTAAGCACATGGTGAAAGGGAACCATCACTGGGCCCAGTTCCAATATTGCATGCATCCCATATCCTGTTTTCCTTGGTATATAGTGTGACCTTTGCAAAGGCATCCTACTCTCACACAATTCAGCTCAACTAGGCACTCCACACAGATTGGGACCCCTGCATCTTCCAGATTCTTTGATTTTAAACATTTTAAAGGGGGGGAAACATTTGATTTGTTGCTATATTTATAATTAGAATATGTGTTGCCAAAATTTCCATGTGCAGTTCCATAGCACATAAGCTTTTGCTTCAAGACCCGGAGGGTAAAGCCAAGACCCTCAAGAAAAAACCCAGCCACTGGCCAGGCTGATATGCCTCCCCAACTAATTTTGTAATAATCAGAATTAGTGTGGCATTTGTGTGCTCAAATGTCAACATGTCATTTGTACATGGAAAGAGACAAGCTTCCTTGGAGAATAATGCATGCCATTCAGCCCCACATCCAGTTAAGAATAGATATCCCATTATGATCTGACAAAAGCTGTAACATTCATCATATTCACCTTGAAGTTTCATAAATCAAAATGAATTAAAAAGAGGGTAGGAACTGTTCTAACATTCCCTTATTAATTGTGGTCTTTTTGCCTTAGCAGCTATTAAAATTTCAAATCCTGTGAGCTTGCATCCATATTAATCACTGAGCACTGAGTTGGCCACTGCACATTGATCAGATTACTTCCTTTTAGCTTATGCTTTCTCCCAGCAACATCTATGAGAGGACTCTTAGCTAAGGACCAAATGAAATATTAAACTTATTTTTCTTGAATAGCAGGCAACAATCAGACCTTCCTTTCTGATAAACATATAACCCCCCCCCCCATTTGCAAGGGTCCAGATCAGGGTCACACCTACCTATTATTTACGAATAACAATCATTCACCCAATTGATAATGTTGTATCAATCTAGGAATTCCTTTATCCATGCAATTAACATTGCACAGTGGAGGATGAAGAAAGTGAAAATGAACATGCTTTCCTGGTCCACCCTTCCACCATTTCCATCACCATCCATAATCTGGAGGACAACTGCCTGTAGTAGAGAGCCTGCTCTAGCTGTCCAGTGTTCTTCAACCTTAGGTCCCTGGATGCTGTTGAACTACAATTCCCATCATCTCCAACCATTGGCGACACTGAGTCAAGCCATTGGTCCATTTAGCTCAGTATTGTCTACACTGACAGGCAGCAGGATTTCAGACAGGGGTTTCTCTCACCTCTTCCTGGAGATTCCAGAGACCTTCTGCACTTAAGTACACACACCCATTTCCTCCTCCACACACTGTTAATCACCTGGAGAAAGAAACAACTGAAGAAGACAGGTCTGATCAGGAAACTGGAATTGGTAGACACTTGAAGAGCATCATTATTTGTGGAGATTTTGTTATGCAATGTTTGATCACCATCAGATGTTGCACTTTAAATATTTCATCATTAATTAATTGTTAATCATATGCCACTCTGTGGGCCTTGTCATTTGATTAATTTAATATATAATTACCAAATAATTGCATATTTAATACTATTGAGATGCATGAGTGACAAGGAGTGGTGACTGATGTGACTTTTATCTGAGAGAAAACATGATTAGATTTTTAAAAAACAAAAACCATTTCCCTTCCATGTGTGCCAAGTTTCAATATGTCCAAGAAAAGTATAATTGGGTATGCAAAAATATATATGCATGTATCTGGATTCACATTAGTGAATAAATGCACAATAGAAACTAGGAAGTCCAGCTACTGCTGTGCGCTATGAAAATGGGTCTAGAATGTCCTTGTTGATGACAATATATGATGATAAACCATTGCTTCCAGCAGCACTGCACAGAAATACATAGCACAGAGACACACACACACCTATTGGGGCATGACATTCTGTACAATGCCCCTGGAAGGGACAGCACATTGTCATGTCACACCATCCCTACAAGCATTTGCAGACACATTTTGAATGTCATTCACTTGGCATAGAGACAGCCGGGCTTTCTAGCTGCTTGGAGTAGAAATTATACTACTGTACTTACAACAACTACAACTTCTACAACAACAGATTTATGACCATGATTAAAGGAATCCTCTGAGAACTGCATTGCAAAGTTTAGAAAAATCCAAAAGGCATTGGTCTAGAAGGTGCTGGATTTCCTTATGGATTTTTGCGTTTGTGTTAAAAAAATACTGATTGGTGTTGACATGAGAAGGGATGAACTTCAGAAATTTCCAAATGGAAGCAGACCTGAAATAGGCTGATAGATTATTTGATACATTAATGATTGATTTATTGCTGTATTTAGGGGTGTTCAGACATTACAATCAACAAATGTACAAAATAGTTGAGTCTAATGCAACATTCAATGAGTATACTGTTTTGTGTACAATAGTTGGGCTGTAGCTCAGTGGTAGACAGTGGCAGAGGAAGGGGGTGCAGGGGTGTGGGCCGTCCTGGGTCTCATCACTGAGAGGGGTGACAAAATGACAAAAATATGAGGGGGGGGGGTTAAAAAAATGGGCTCACAAAACTTTTTTGTTCAGTCAACAAACGTAATGAAGCACAGCTGGCACTGGGCGCCACACTGTGAGGGCCTGCACTTACCGTGGGGCCTGCAGCATGCCCGAGCCATGCTTTTCTCCTGGGAGTGACGTGGTGGCTTGGGTGCCTGCAGGCTCCGTGCTGCCTGAAGCAGTGTGGGGATTGTGTCTGCCTATCACCTCTTCCTCAGCCACCCTGCAGCTGAGGGAGAGGTAGCAGGATGCGCCCGCCACACCAGGCACCCAAGCGGCTAGCTATGCCACTGGTGGTAGACAACTACCTTGCATACAGAAAGCTCCAGGTTCAATCCCTGAAATCTCCCTGACTGAGCTGCTTCAGGTTGTGGCAGATGTTCTGCTGGAGACATCTAGTTTGGTGTTCCTAGCTGATTTTAACATTCATACTGATAAGACCTTACAATGGGCTGCTCAGGACTTCATGGAAAGCATGGCCTTCATGGGGCTGTCCCTGGAGAAATCTGGCCCTACGCATAGTTGGCAACATGCCTTAGATCTGGTGTTTATATCTGTGGACGACGGTGATCCGACATTAAGTTCCAGTGGAAAACAGAAGAAGTGCCATGGTCAGATCACTTCCTGAAGCAACTGAACCCTGCAACCCATCTCCTCCACAGGGCGGTAGGACCAATTTGAAGGTCCTCCCCTACCACTTAATGGATCAAAATGGCTTCCAGAGAGTGATGAGGGATGTATTATCCTATGTTGATGGCCTCTCAGCTGATTGCCTGGTGGCCCACTGAAATGTGGAGTTAATCAGGACTGTCTGGCTCTTAAAATCCCTCTCCAACTGCATGGAGCTTGGATGGCTCCCTGGTTTTCCCCAGGGGTGAGGGTGATGAAACAATTATTGAGATGGCTAGAGCAACGATGGCAAAAAAACTCATTCTGAAGTGGACCAAACACAGGTGAGCTGCCCAAAGTGGCTGGGGCCACCCAGTCAGATGGGTGACGTATAAGCAATAAAATTTTGATGATGGTGATGATAACTCTAGGCAAAAAGGAAATTGCCTGCACATAACTGTGTCAATCTTCCCATGGATCTTTTTTCCCTCTCAATCCAAGGTTTGAGTTGCAGACTTATTTCTGGCATCTACCCCCAATCGGCCCTAATAATTTGAATTCACTCCTAGGAAATGATTGAAATGCAGCTGTATTTGATCATCTGAGTATGCAAACTTATATGTTCTTTCATACTGCGAGTTATTAGACTAGGGAAAGTTTAAATGAGAAAAGGGTGATGTAGAAGAAAAGAAAACTCTGAAATGTGAAGTTCTGTAAAGAATATTCTCCAGGAGTTTAGCATTTGAGAGCATCCCATGGAGAGAGAGCCTTTTGAACAGAGATAGGGACCTCCTGGGAAGATCAGTGAACAAGAGAATTATGTGAGGAACTAAATACTGATACAGACAGAATAGATTGGATAGTGTGAGCATTTAGAGACACTGTTGCACAACTTTGTAAGCAGAAAGTTCCATATTCAGTCTCTACATCTCTAGATATGTCTGGGAGAGATCCTGTCTGCAATCCTAGCAAGCCACTGCTGGACATTGTAGACAATGCTGAGCAATGGTTTAACTCAATAGAAGACCGCTTCTTAAGGTAAAGGTAAAGGGACCCCTGACCATTAGGTCCAGTCATGACCGACTCTGGGGTTGCGGCGCTCATCTCACTTTATTGGCCAAGAGAGCTGGTGTACAGCTTCCGGGTCATGTGGCCAGCATGACTAAGCCGCTTCTGACGAACCAGAACAGTGCACAGAAACACCGTTTACCTTCTCGCTGGAGCGGTACCTACCGGTATTTATCTACTTGCACTTTGACGTGCTTTCAAACTGCTAGGTTGGCAGGAGCAGGGACCAAGCAATGGGAGCTCACCCCGTCGCGGGGATTCGAACCGCCGACCTTCTGATCGGCAAGTCCTAGGCTCTGTGGTTTAACCCACAGCGCCACCCTCGTCCCTACCGCTTCTTATGTTCCTATAAATAAAATACTCCAGGTCTAATTCATAGAACAGTGACCAAAATGTTGGGTTTGGCCCTTCTTGCATTTCTGTATGGCCCTCAGATCTCAGTCCTTCCCATTCACACCTCCTATCCTCAGACTATGCTCCTCAGTGATCTTGCTCTGTGTCCTTCTAAGTATTGTTTCCTGATTGGAATGTGTCCTTGCACTGGGACAACATCTCATGCTTGTTTGGATGGAGCGTGGAGAGATGAAGTGTGGGTGTATGTGGAAACCTTTTGCTTTTACAGTACAAAGTTAAGAAGAGTCACACCAGTTGCACCACCACCAAATGGTAACTTAAGCTGATGCCACGCATGGCCTTGGCCAATATCTCTACTGTATTCATGTCCCACCTTTCTTGCAAAGAGCTAAAGGTGTTGTACATGGTTTTCCTGCTTCCAATTTTCCTACTCTCAAACAATCCTGTGAGGTGGGGTTAGACCGAGAGACTGTGGCTGGCCCAAGGTCACATAGTGAGCTTTATGACTAAGTGAGGATTTAAGCCCTGGTCTTAGGTACTAATTCAGCTCTCTAGCTACACCACAGTGAGATGAGGTCCAGCTAGCAAATAGCATTCTCCCTGCCCTGCCCTGCCCATCTCAGAAAGGCCAAAATTGAGCCCCTATATAAACACTAGTATTTAACTCATTGCAACACAACTTCCTTCTTTGTTTGTTTGTTTCATTCTTATTTCATCAAGGTAACTTGTGATTAATGGAACTTAAGGGCACCCTTACTATAATATGTGCTTCACATTGATCAAGTTTCTAAGGTTCATTATTATTCATTAGTTGCAGTCAGCTTCTTAATTCATCTTTGCTTAAGTCCAAATTGTTAGATGATATTTACAGCGCCCTGCAGAAGAGAACTGGGCACGCAAATCTTAATGTCTTGAACACAGTTTTTGTATGCTGGAAATTGATTTGAGCTGGATTTTATGAATAATAGAATTCCCTCTTTCATAAACGAGGAGAGATAACTTGATCAGATATTTTATTTTATTTATTTAATAATTTTGCAGTCACTTTGTCCTGTGTGATATTAAGACAAAATGCTAATTCCAAGCCTTATTTACATGTGGATCACATGTCAGGTAACCCAATGAAGAAGGAGATGCAGGCCCATTAGCAGTTAGCATAGAGCAGTCACAGTGGATCACTGGGAGGGAGTGGATGAGGTCAGTGTAGTTCAATCTGATATTGACTCATTTACACTGTACTGACCTTGCCACTGCCTTGCCCCCCTCTCTCCTGGCAAGCTGCTGTGACAGTGGTGATATGTCAGGTAAGCTCCACTGCCCTTCCCCACTGAGTGCTACTTAGGATGTCCACTCCGCTGCTTAGCTATCACTATCCCTGACATTTGCACATAAAGAGGGAAGTCTAAATGTGACGATGTGATTCGGGTCACATGCAGTATTTATGTCTGCATAGCTGCCCGCATGTAGGCTTTCCTCTCCAGTTTTCCATACTCAACTATAGCCATGGGCATCACCTGGGGACTTGGCCGCAGTGTGACACCAGTCCTCATTCTGTACTTGGTTTTCCTACATGTGGGGAATGTCTATCTAGAGCTTCAGAGCTAGCAGGATGAGTGGGAGAATTGGGGTAGAAGTTTCCTTCATGTATAATTTGTCTTATTTTAAAACCATTGTTCAACTGAAGTTCCCAGGGTGGTAGACAATTTATCGTTGTTGTCGTCATCAATCATCATCATCATCATCATCATCATCACCTCACCCAAAGTGAAGCATCCACATAAAAACATAAAAAACACAACTATCATAAAAACAGCACAAAATATAATCTAGCAGCAGTAGGAAGAGGTGGTCATTTTACAAACCTCCAAAGGCCATGTAGAACAAATCCATGTTCAGTAAATGATGAAAGGACATCAACAAACACAGGCAAATATATCTCTAACAAGAGAGAATAACATAATTGAGGAGCCATACTCAAGAGGTTTCTCCTACAATTCACAGAGCCTTGAGCCTTGATTATAGGTAGAATTATCACCTGGACCTCCTGGACAGATATCTGTGCACTGCCTGGCACATCTGGGTTGGAGGGATGAACCTGTGATTCCACAGCAGGAAGACTGAAATTTAATGGAATTTGCTGCTTGATACCTCCATTCTATCTCCCAGCTCATCTCAGAGTACTGCCCATGGCTTACCTTGACTTCCACATTTAATCTATTAATAATTTCTGCCAGGAATTCAAGATGGTTTTAGTTACCACTAAAGGTAAATTTTGAAACAGAAAATTAAATATTGATAAAACATTCATTTTTAATGGCTGGTACTTTGTGATAGCAGGATATATTCAAATTAGACCAATTATGTAGAGTGACAGAAGATTCTTGCAGACTTTGGTAAACTTGCAGGGAATAAATGAATGCTGAGAAATCAAAACTCATCTCCCATTTAATCTCAACCTGGGAAATATGAATAATAATTCAAATCTTTCTGATGGTAAATAGGCAAATGCCCTCTTTACTTGTCTGGGGATTTGTCTTAACATGAAATCCAAATGAACTGCTTGATCAGAATGATGTGATAACAATTTTGGCTGGGCAACTTTTCTTGTTGACTAGTCAAGGAGGTAATCTCAAATTTGCCTAGCTATAATGACCATGGAAGCATTTATCATTCACAAGCTCAATTTCAGCTGGAGGTTGAATTAATTTTATTGATTAGAGCCTTTTTGGCATTCATTTGAGTATGGCAGATACCCAGGGAATTAAACACACAAACACACAAACACACACACACAATGCTGGCATTTCCGATTACTTGGAAAAATACTGCTAAACAACACGGAAGGATGAATAAAAATGAGACAGCCAAGCAAGGAGGAAAACACTGGAGTATCTTCCCTCCTTTGTACAAAAGAAAAGAGCTAAATAAATTATAATGATTTTCAAAGAAAGGGCTGAAAAATTAATGGTTCTCTGACTGACGAAGTCGGGCGAGGGTAGTTTTCGAGCAATGGTACACTGAACAAATGAGAAGATCCCAAAAAGTTGCTCACGTCAATGCCAGTATCTCTCATCACATTCTTAGAGGGACATCACTTCAGCAGATTTTTTAAAAGTGTGCTAAAATGCATTACTATCATTTTTAACAAATGAAAGACTGCTTCATGGTAAAACTGCAGATAGATCCTGCCAATTAAAAAGTAAGGGAAATTAAATCTGGGGTAGGCATTGGCAGTAAAGTTTGAATACAGTTACTGGTAGGGCTCAGAAGAAACTTCATATTGAGTTTGTGTGGTGTGTCCCCCACCCCCATTTCTTGAATATTTTTGCCATTATATCCATAAGAGAGAAAGCAGGAAAGCTAAGTCACTGGGTCCCAGTTTTTGAGCTCTAACATTAGAGGTTCCCATCCCTCTCCACTATTCAGTGGTCAATGAATGCAAGTTACGCCGAGTCCAGGGAAAGAGAGAAAAAGAGAAACTTACATTGTTAGGGTTGCAAACCTATCCCAGTTATTCAGGGCTTGTTCTTTCATGCATAGGCTTGCAGTTAAGCATTTAATGTCAAAAAGAAACATCTGTACAAAATAACCCCTCAGGCACTCTTAACATACATACAGACACTCTAATGATGAGCTTGAAGCATACCTTGCTCCTACACAGGTGACTCATTAACTTGGCCAGGCAGCAAGGTGAACAAGCCATGTATAGATAATGCATTAATTGAGCCAAGCCAGCTCTCTCAGAAAACAACTAGTCATGCAAAAATACCACCACCACTATTCCCATAACCTAAAGAAAATTCCTCATCTTCTGCCTCACAGTATAAAAGTCTAAGGATGAGGACAGATGTGTTCTGTTCACATATTAATAGAAATCTACCTAATTCATACTTCCCAAACCTATATGTAAGCTATACCTCCAAATTTACACTTCTCCAAATTTTGAGATTTACTTCTCCTACCAAAAATGCATTAAAAACAGGTGTAAATTATGGGAAAGTGTGCACAAAAATGTTTATTATTATTTTTTAAGTCACAGAAATTCAATCTATTAGGGATAATTGCTTAGAAAAGAATGTATATATTATGCAAAATGGTGTACAAAATATGTATATTTAATGAGAATTTCACAGGGATATTGATATTTTGTGGTGAAATTCACAAAGTAATTGAACTGAAGAGTAGAAAAATAATAAACAGAGAGAGACTGCAGCCCCATCCACACTACACATTCAAAGCAGGAGCATATCACTTTAAACAGCCATGGCTTCCCCAAATAATTTGGGATACTATAGTTTTTAAAGGTGTTGACATTTGCCAGGAGACCCCTATTCCAATTACAGAGCTACAATTTCCATAATGGTTTAACAGTCAAATATTATTCCCAGATAACTCTGGAAATTATAGCTCTT
Organism: Podarcis liolepis; assembly: GCF_965112155.1. NCBI lineage: Eukaryota > Metazoa > Chordata > Lepidosauria > Squamata > Lacertidae > Podarcis > Podarcis liolepis. Next base: position 49,489,540 of record NC_139561.1, on the reverse strand, counting down.
AAATACAAGAAACTTTTTACTTTTGAAAGGAAATATTTGGATCCAACCAAGTGGCTGCAGAGGGATCAGGAAGCAGCACAACTTATGCTTATCCCTGTCATAGATGTCAATTTTGGGTTCTCATTTTTCCAGCCTTAAATTAAGTTCTTCACTTTTCCATGTAAGTTAGTCCTTAGGAAAAACTGCTGCAGTTCAGCATACATTTCTCCTAATATTAACATTTTTGCCTAAGAAACACATTTTTGGAAAGCAATTTTCCCCAGTACAATGCATTTGATACGATTTTTACTATTCTGTGTACTATTCTGTGCACAAATGTGTACACTGCCCCCTACTATAAGGCCTTCAAATGTGAACTGAACCTCCCCCACATCCAAACAACAACAACAAACACTAAAATTATCAATAAAAAGAATTAAAAACAATAATTTAAAACATTCAAAAAACAAAATCAATAAACAAAAAATAAACTAAAAACACTGTTATGCATGTATGGATATCAAATAAATGAATGAATGGCAACTAGAATTTATACCCCCATATAAAAGCTGTCCTAAATGTAGCATTAAAACAGTACATGGGCATGACTGACACCGGTCTATTACCACCTATATACAGAAGATAAACCAACCATGTGGATGTAGCATCTGAAATTAAAATTAATATACAAAAAGCCTTCATCTTTGCCTAGGGAGAGTTGGGAATCCTTCTGAGAAATGTCCCTATTTTCATAAATCACCTTTAGCTTCTATTATAATCCCCTAGTTGTTTAAGCAGGAACCCCAAAATTTCCCTTGCAATTTGCTTTCAGTAGAATTCAGTGAATACCTAGGGAAATACAGACTGTCTAGAAAATAATTGCACTCATTTAATCAAAACTCTTCTGGCTTCTCTCAACATTCCTTTGATGTTTTGCCTGCACAGAAACCTCCAAATTCCCTTTGAACATCACTTTAGATAATACTTGATAGTGACAAGCTGGGATGTAGTGGGGCATACCCATGCACACAAGGAGTGCAGTGAAGGGTGAAAGTGAAAAGAGTGCATCTCCCCACTCACCCCTGCCCCAAGCAGGAGCAATAGTATCTGCTGGAGGACAAGTGAATGAGATGATTAGACTGGCTTTCAGACCTCACCATTGTTTGTGACAGAGTAGCATAGAGGAGCTCACTGGAAGGACAGATCCTGAAGCTGAGGTTCGAATACTTTGGCCACCTCATGAGAAGAGAAGACTCCCTGGAAAAGACCCTGATGTTGGGAAAGATTGAGGGCACAAGGAGAAGGGGACAACAGAGGACGAGATAGTAGGACAGTGTTCTCGAAGTTACCAACATGAGTTTGACCAAACTGCAGGAGGCAGTGGAAGACAGGAGTGTCTGACGTGCTCTGGTCCATGGGGTCACGAAGAGTCGGACACGACTAAATGACTAAACAACAACAACAGCATAGGGGAGGTGAGAGAATGAGGACAATTATCAAGCAGAGACTGGATACAGTGGTACCTCGGGTTACATACGCTTCAGGTTACAGACTCCGCTAACCCAGAAATAGTACCTCGGGTTAAGAACTTTGCTTCAGGATGAGAACAGAAATCATGCTCTGGTGGCGTGGCAGCAGTGGGAGGCCCCATTAGCTAAAGTGGTGCTTCAGGTTAAGAACAGTTTCAGGTTAAGAACAGACCTCCGGAATGAATTAAGTACATAACCAGAGGTACCACTGTAATTCTTTTCTTCAATAGGGTTCCTACTCCACCTTGGTGAATTAAAATGGCAACACTTTTTTGCAAGATGGTTTGCATTCATAATTAAACACAAAAGGTTGCAATTCGAATCACTGAAGATCTTTTGGTAAAGCTCAATATATTTAACATGTTGAATCTATCCAGTCAGCAGGAAACAACACTGAGATCAATACAACTATGCGCAGAATGGTAGACACGCTGATTGGATATCATGCTGTGTAGTGCTTTTCTTTGAAGTGCGTGTGTTAATACTGATTCAAGTCTGCTGAATGCCTACAAGTATGAAGCCAAAATTGTGCCACCCACAAACTAGGAAGTATCAGATAAGCTGGGGTAACTCCAATATATACACAGTTATATAAAAAATTGGGAGGACCATAAGCAGCTTATCCCAAACCTAGGTCCATATGAACTCAATGACATACAATGTTTAGGAGACTGAGAAGAAAAGGAAAACCTGACAACTTTGTAAGAGTGGCTGGAACAAGAGGACAGAGGAATATAGATCTGTATCAAGGGCAGAAATAACACTCCCATTGTATGGAACCTGGTTCACATTGAGAAGCCATTTTCAAATGTCCCCTAGGACAGAAAGGAGAGTAGTCCATGAAAATCAATGGAAAAGTAAACTATTGAATGCAGCAGAAATCCACAAAGTGGAGCAACTGCCCCATGTGGAAAGCTTACAATATTTGGAACTTTTTAGTTTAAAGGAAAGGTGAGTAAGAGGAGACCTGATAGGGAACATATGATGAAGCTGAATGTTGGAAAATTCAGGACACACAAAAAGAAAACATTACTTCACACAGTGCATAGTTGAACTATGGAATTCACTTTCACCAGAAGTACTAAAGGGCACCAACTTGAATGGTTTTAAAAGAGGATTAAACGAATTGATGGGGAATAAGGTTATTAATGGCTCCTAGCCATAATGGCTCTACCTCTGCTATCAGAGGCATATATGAAGGCCATAATAAGAATATTTTTTTGCAGGGCCATGCTGTTATCCATCCATCCATATTACTATTATCTATCTATATATAATGATATAAAGGTTTAACACAGTGGCTTGCATTTTTGAACTCCTTGGCTGCAGCTCTATGAACCTTCCTAGCGGTGAGCCTATGGAGGCTGCCATGGTGAACTTCTGCACTCTAAACTTTGCCACTACACAACTGCACACAAGACTGCTGACTACCGCACGGAAATAGTCCCATGTGCCTTATGTACTGGTAACAGGAATCTTATTCCCTTTGCAAATTCTGAAAGGTGCACTAATTTATTTCACTATTTCTTTTAGCATTTTTGAAATGACAAGGTCAAGAGGGGACAAAATTTAAAAAAATGCCACATTCGTTCATTCATTCAATTTGTATACCACCCATTCATCTGAAGATCCCATGGTGGTTCAGGTCAGAAAATGCAAATATGAGAATAGAAAATATATAATAAAAACAAACCAATAACCCCCCTTCCACAAACATTCTTAGGAGTCACATAACCTAAAGCAAAAACAGTTGTAAAGTTTATTTTCTTTTTTAAAAGAACGTAAGATAAGGTTGGGACGTGGGTGGCGCTGTGGGCTAAACCACAGAGCCTAGGACTTGCTGATCAGAAGGTCGGTGGTTCGAATCCCCATGACGGGGTGAGCTTCCGTTGCTCAGTCCCTGCTCCTGCCAACCTAGCAGTTCAAAAGCACACCAGTGTAAGTAGATAAATAGGTACTGCTGTGGCAGAAAGGTAAACAGCATTTCCGTGTGCTGCTCTGGTTCACCAGAAGTGGCTTAGTCATGCTGGCCACATGACCCGGAAGTTGTACGCTGGCTTCCTCGGCCAATAAAGCAAGACGAGCACCTCAACCCTAGAGTCGGCCACGACTGGACCTAATGGTCAGGGGTCCCTTTACCTTTACCTTTAAGATAATGTTCTGGGGTTCACATGTCAGTGGTGGGCAGAGCCAGAGGCTAAAGTACATGGAGCCAGAGGTTGTGACTCTTAACTTTATACAGTAAAAGTGAGAGGTTTCCACATGCAGCCATGCTCCACCTACATCTCTCTATTCTCAAACCAGGCAAGCAAGATGCATTATCACAGATCAATGACACATTCCAGCCGGGCACAGAACAGGCCCATTGAGCAGTGGCGTAGCGTGGGGGGTGCGGGGGGGGGGCCGGCCGCACCGGGCGCAACATCTGGGGGTTAGGGTTAGGGGGTGCAAATCCACGGGTTAGGGGGCGCAAATTACTTGCCTTGCCCCGGGTGCTGACAACCCACGCTACGCCACTGCCATTGAGAGATCTAGTCTAGGGAAAATGTGACTTTGGGAAATTGTGTGGAAAAGTCCCAGGGGTCAGACAGAGAAACTTGGAGTGCTACATTTGACCTCTGGACCTGAAGTTCCCCACCCCAATATAGTCCAATATCCAGCTTCTGCAAAGATGCTTCTGGAAAGCTTATTCACAGGGAAATCCTCTTTCCCCCTATATATAAAATGTTCGAACCATGCAGAGATTTAGTCTGACAGCAGCAGAATTGTAGGGGGAGCATCCTAAATTACAGATAACAGAATGGGCAGGTTTCTATAAGTTACCTGTCTGGATCTATATTTTTGCTATTATTATATTTCTGAGGCAGAAAATTTATAAGGCAAATCCATTTGTTTCTTTTTCTGAGCTGCTTCGTTGCTAGCTATTCACCTTCTCCGATCCTTCAAATGTGAATTAATGCTCACCTTTCTTTTCTGTTGACTGCTGAAAAAAAATTCTTCAAGCGTGACATTTCTCTTTGTTTGCACATAGCATAGGCGTTATTGCTTTTAAATTTCTTCTGAGTCTTGGGCATTTGGCAGGGAGGCAATCTCAAATCTCACACAACATATAATAATGTGGGGGTGGGAGTGGTGTGTGTGAGAGAAGAGAAAATGTTGCACTTCTGGATCTGGAGGAAGTGGGAACTTTGAAGTGCTCCAAAGGAAGCGCTGTGGAATGTGAAAAGATATGTGAAACACTCCTCTCCTTGCAAGAAATCCATTGAGTTATACTACTGAAATGGTTTTGGTTTTCCCTGAAATCCTTCAGATGTTCCACCTGAGGAGCAATCTCAGATTAACTGTGAATTTTGCTTTAGATAAAACCCAGTAGAACCCAGGGGGAATCACTTTGGCTGCTGTTGCTGCTTTCATGTGAACTCTGCTATGTGGGTTGCATGTAATAGCCACCATGTTTCAGGTCTGGGTACCTCCAGACAGTGTTTTCCAGGCTGGGATTGAAGAGCATATCAGGACTTTAGATTTGTGCATTTGAAGTGGATTAAAGTGATATGTTTCCCTCACACAGGTTATCCACTTTTAAAACAAAGAAATATATATTGTGTTGTTTGGAAAAGTATGCAGAAATGCACTGAAAAGTGTAAATCAGGATGAATGGTCATTGTCACATAACCACCCCATAAACAAATCAGAGCAAATGTTCATAGTCTAACCACCACATAAGCTTTGTGCAGGCAAATCAGAATGGATGCTGAATAAGCAGGACATCTGGAGGAGTCCTAGCTCATGGATGGGGAGCCAGACGCCATTCAGGTGCATCTGGACAGCAACTTCCATCATCCTTGATCAGTGGCCATGCTGGCTAGGGCTGATGGGCTGTTGGACTCCAAGAACACCTGATGGGTCATGAGTTCCATATCTCTGGTCACTGACAGGTCTGAACTTCAGAAAGGAGTTCCAGATATTACAGGCCTGTTCAACAATGACCTTCTTAGAAAGTGGGAAATAACAAGTGGTCCACAGTAACCTATGTGCAATGCTAAGATCTGCTGCTTCAGAACTGCAAGTGAGCATTCTCTATGGCAATTGGAGCAGGAGAAGATCTTTCATTTATCTGATTGACAGTATGACAAAATGAAGACAGCCCCGAATTTGGGAAATTTTTAATGTCTGATGTTCTGCAATTTTTAATATATGCTTTAAGCCACCCAGAGTGGCTGGGGAAACCCAGCCAGATGGACTGGGAATAAACAATAAAAGTATTATTATTATTATTATTATTATTATTATTATTATTATTATTGAAGAAATTTAATACAGATGTTAAAAAGATGAGTGGTATCTACTCCCTGAAAACTGATTGAAAGTTGAGGCATTTATAAACAAGTGACAAAGCTATGAGAGAAATATAAAATAATGCCAAAGATTAAGAAAACACAATAAGGAAGGACACCATAAAGAAGCTAAAAAATGTGTTCATAAAAAGGAGAATTTTATTGTCCTTTCTGTACAGTTGGGTAATTGGATTTAATGAGCTTTCATGGAGACTTCAAAGTAAAAAAAGAAATCCTTCTTGACGGAATACTTTAAAAATAGCAGTATAACATCTACGCGTGACTTCAGGAGAAGGTTGTGCCAAGTACACAAACATTGGTATTTACAGATAAAAGGAGGTATATATTGATGAATGGTCTTGTAGGAAGATATGATATACTTGGCATTTCCTACATGGTTGCACAGAAGTGGAACAAAATATACACTTTTTTAATGGGAAAACAAATTCATTACAGCAATGATCATCTAACATGTTCCAGAAGAACAAATAATGTCCCACAGGTTATTAATTTTTCCTGTAGAGATTATTGTGCTATCATTAATCTTGATGAACTAGCTTGATATTAATAAGGTGGCATCCATTGGATTTTCTGAAATGCAACATTCATTTCCTGGATCATTATATTACATTATTTCTATAGCTCTATTTCAGGTCACTTCATAACTCAGAGAGGAGAAATAAAATGGCACAGGTGAAAATTATTTTCTAAGGCCAAACTAATCTGATAGACCAAACCACAGCTAAGTAATTGTGAATTTCCATTTTGCTTCTGTCTATTAGGGTCCCCCCCCCTTCCCAGAGCTCTGGACATGGAAAAGTATTTCTAGAGGTGGGGGTGGAAGTGTCTTCACACATATATAGTGTAGTAGTTTTCTTCAAAGTCCACTACATTTTATACAGCTATAAAAAATGTACCATTAAAAACAGTAGTAGTGGACTGTTCAGTGGAGCAGAACATTGCCATCATGGTATGCAGCTTGTGAAATAATTGCGCTGACTGCTAATTAGCTGCTGGGTTAAGATTTAATGTGCTGGTGTGAGTGTACAAAGCCCTGTACAACTTGGGACCAGGATGCCTAAAAGATAACCTCACACCTTACTTACTTATTTATTTATTCCACCACTTTGCTTGCTGATGTTCACTTCATTTGTTTGCTGGAAGGAAACTTTCACCACCAGGATGGGGCTGGTTCTGTCATGTGTGCTAAGACAATCACTATATAAATTACTAGAACTCATGTCAAAAATATGCACCCCACCTCTCGGAATGACACCACAAAGAGGGTGGACAGATCACTTACACCCTCTTTCCACACTTCCAGAGAGGATATATGGACACAGGTAGTTTAAAAAAAAAATACTTTTGATCAACCACCTGGAATTTCTCAGGGGATGTGCCCCTTCCTCATAAGGAATTCTTTTCTTCTTTTTGGAGATTCTGGGTAATGGTTTGAAGCCTCCGTTTTAAAAAGTGTTTTACTGAATCTCAGAGCAACTGAGCTGTACAGAAGCTTCAAAGCTGAGATGCGACTTTACCTCAAGGTCACTGTTTACTATGGTGCCCAATTATGCCGAGGAGTTAAGAGTGGATGTTTGTGCAGGAACTGATATAGATGGCTTACAGCCTAGGCATGTAATTTTCTAGATCCCCCCCCCCTTCTCCCACCTGTATGTCTTTTCTGCTGGAACAAGAGTAATTTCACAAAATACTGAGCAAAAGAACAGAAGGGAAATGACACGGTAGAGAATAAAAGCTACAGAAAGCCTAAAGATGTGCTTAAGTGACAGGAGAGGACTCACAAGCATACTTAATTTGCCTAAAAGTGGTGCTGAGCGGGGTGGAAATTACTGCATCTCAGATTTTGTCTGCCATTAAGTAGCAGTGTTGTAAAAGTTGCAGAAATACTTAATAAGATGACTAACCAGACGTTCCAGTAACATTTTCTTTTATTTTTGTTTTACTCTTATCCATTTATTTGCTTTTGAACTGTGCCCATTAAATATCACCTCCCCAAAGTTGTCATGTTTACTGTTGCAGTGATGACAGCCACTGTGAGCAAATGCAATGTGTATGGAATGCTCCTGCTCCTCTCCCATGATAATTCTGCTCAGTAGCCTGTGAATCGTTTGGCACAGAACTATGGGCTGGATCTAAAGAAGTGTGAGTAGAAGGAAAATAGCTGCCAGCATTTCTCTGCAAAAACATGTGGAAGAACTAATGGAAATGCTCAATCCAGGGTTGGTCCTTCCATTAGGCAGAGTGGGTTGGCTGCCAGAGTCGGCAGGTTGGCAGGAGGGGTATGGTATGAGTATGTATAGATAGGGAAGGCATTTGGGTCAATTCAGATTTTTATTTATTTATTTATAAAGCATTTATGAACCACTATCTATCATCTATCTGTCAATAATCAGTGCCGTTTCCATCTAAAATACATAAAGCTATATAATTAAAGTCCTATCAAAAAGTTAAAAACAGACATCAGTGGAACTGTGGAAAACAACAACTGTGGAAAAAATGTGTTCTTAATTGCCTGCACAGGCATGGCAGAATAGAAAAGAATATGACTAATTTGCACTTCCTGAAACAATATGAAGAAGAAGAAGAAGAAGAGTTTGGATTTGATATCCCGCCTTTCACTCCCCTTCAGGAGTCTCAAAGCGGCTAACAATCTCCTTTCCCTTCCTCCCCCACAACAAACACTCTGTGAGGTGAGTGGGGCTGAGAGACTTCAAAGAAGTGTGACTGGCCCAAGGTCACCCAGCAGCTGCATGTGGAGGAGCAGAGACGCGAACCCGGTTCCCCAGATTATGAGACTACCGCTCTTAATCACTACACCACACTGGCTGAAACACAGCTATGCTTTGAAATTCACACTTCTCCGAACTTAATGATGAAATGTCTTCAACCAAATAAAGTGTACAAATTGATATGAGTTTGGGGTGCTCAGTCTGGATGATACTCTTGGTTCCTTCCAATTCTTGTGATAGTATATCTGTGAGGTTAGAATGTATAAGTTGGTACTTGGTGAACAAGTCAAACTAATAACTTTGTCAAGGTAATGGCTTTAGCTGGGCAGTTCAGGGCTCATTAGCACCTCAGAGAATGAGCTAAGTGATGGTGTTCTCCAGGGAGAGGGGTAGGCCTTTCCCCACCTGGCAAGAAGCTCTGTAATCCTAGGTAAAACAATAGCCGAGTTGAATGCCGGAAGCTTGAAGACTCAGAGACATGTTTTATTCTGTGCTGGACTTTGGGGCTCTTCTGGAAATGTAAAACAGAAGCAAGATCTATGGGGATGTTAATGTCCCCCCGTCCCTACTGGGAATGCAGGAGGATGCCAGCACCACTCCCCCCACCCCTTTTCATGCCATGGTGGGTCTTAATCCACCATCAGAAGTAGCTTTTTCACTACACACACATGCACACTCCCCCTCCTACCAGGCCTGGCAGAAGGAATCAGGACACTGAGAGCATAGAGATGAATGTGCTAGAGAGGGATGTGTGCTTCCAGTTTGGGATAAGAGTAGCTGGAGGGATGTCACAGGCGACTGAAGTCTCCCCACCTCTGACTAGTGAGACTTCACTGCTGCAGTGAGGATGAGGAGATGGGAGCATTGAGGGAGGAGGTGATGGGAGGTGCCATTTACTGTTTGGCCTCAAGTTTGACCTATCAGATACCAGATTGTTCCTCCTCTTATTTTGAAATCTAGGATAACTGGCAGTGGATCCCAGCTCCTTTCTATCAGGGTAATTTCCCTGCATGTGTTCCTTCTCTGGCTGGCAGATGGGTCTTCCTGTTGCTGGGGTAATCATCCTGGGGTAGGGTGGAGTCCAGAAACCATCTCCCAATGGCAACTTTGGAACTTTTGGTGGTTCTCATGATGATTCTTGAAAATATGGCCTTCAAAGGCTTCACCTCTCTTTTATGACATAGATCAAGAGCTGCAATGGCACTGATAAAGTCCTTCCCTGGTCCCCATAGGGTCTTCTCCACTTCTCCCCTCCCCAGTGACATTAGGCTTAAAAGAAGCATTCTGTTGTAGCCAATAGAATAGAACAAAATTTAAAAATTCCTTCCAGTAGCACCTTAGAGAACAACTAAGTTTGTTTTTGGTATGAGCTTTCGTGTGCATGCACACTTCTTCACACTTAGTTGGTCTCTATGGTGCTACTGGAAGGAATTTTTGTTTATTTTGTTTTGACTATGTCAGAACAACACGGCTACCTACCTGTAACTAGAACCAATATAATAGGTTATGGTGTCTGCTTGGTTGCAATGTGGTGTGGTACCCACAACAGTTTCTCCAGTTTGCAAATATGCCTCCGGGCCCAACAAGGTTGGTTACCCTTACCACAGCTACAGGTTGGAGATGCCTCTGCTTTAATTTCAGTCTGTAAGCAATGGAAGCCATCAAAAATCACAGTAGTGCCCTGACATAAATCCCATCCATTACAACAGGGTTTGCAGAAGAGAATATTCCAGTAGACAGTGCCCTGTATCAATATGTAATATAAAGGCGAGAACATGTTCCCATTAAAAAAGTGCTCACTGATCTGGACAGGGTGAGGTTTTGATGTTTTTGCTAACAGATGTCTAGCGAGGGTTGCTTTCTAACAGCTGTGCTTTAAAATTTGGGCCAATTCAGAAAAAATCAAACTGGCTTCTTTTGTACCCAGGCAAAGTTTTGCAGACATAGACCTGCCTTTAGTTAGCAGCACATTGCAATGCTTATTGTCTGCAAACATCCTTTCACTTTCTCCTGCACACTCCAATTGCCTGTAATGAATGTGGACAGAAGCAATTGGCTTGGCTTGTCACTGGAACTGAATAACCAATTGCGATACAGACAAGAACGAATAGTGATTACCTCTATCTCAGAATTGTTGTCTCTATAGCTCTAACAGGAGAGGGAAGAAGTGACAATTGATTTAGTGCAATAATATCAAAGAACTAATGAAAAAATAATAATAAGACTCAGACCAGTAAGAAGATGTTGCTTTCAGATTGCCTGTCTTCATATTAGCATCACATAAAATGACCTAGTAGCTTTGACCTTTACAAATAATAATAATAAAAAGGTTGCAAGATAGAATAGAATATAGACTTTGGGGGGGGGGCAGCTTTACCCATTAGGATCAATGCACACACCTCTTAATCCTTTTATAGTTCAATAAATGGCCAGTGAGAGTTGTGGGGAATACAAACCACAAGATTACAAATAAGAAGAGAACTAAAATATAGTATTTGGCATTTTTCCACTGACCCTCTTATGTAGTATAGACTGGGTGACTCATCCTCCTAATAAAATGTAACAGGAATAGAAAATTGTATTCAGCTGAATCAGTCCTGCCCAACCCCCCACTCTCCGCCACAAGAAGTTATGGGAATTCAAGTCCTTTCCATTGAGTTAATTTCATTTCAGCCCAGATCCTCAAACATTCTTCTTTCAACTGTAAAGAAAGAAGAAAGATTTACATGTGAGAAGGGACTACACCAAGGTAAGAATGGCAGATTCTTCCCACTAATTTTGTTAGGAAGAATAGCTAGTATCATTAAATGGGGCAATGCTGCATTATTAGGATGTTGCTGAAACTCAAAATTGGGTGATTCATAGGTCAGATCTATTAGGTTTTTTTAATACTTGGATGTCTACTGAGCCCTAACAAATCTTACTTTAAACCAAGCTGATTACAAGTTAATTTCTATTTTCTGTGCATGTGTGCTCTGGATGACCAAACATCCAAACTAGCTATCTCTCTCCCCCCCCCCCTTTTCGTCTTTTCTTTTTTGCTGTAACTCTTTAGTTTCTGTCCTGTTTGCAATGCACATCCTGTATGTTGCTGCTATTGATAGCTGATCGCATTACCGTCCATGCATTTTTATATTATTATTTTAAAGCCATCCAATGATGGAAATGATTTTTTCCCTCCCAACCTCAATTGTGGGACAAGTTGCCTTTCCCTCAGTGAAATGCTTCATTATGTTAGGTGATAGCAAGAATTTTGTCATGACTCTGGGCAGAAATGACATTGAGCAGAATCAGCATAGTGAAGGGGGGTGGGAGTGGCATATGGGACCTGGGTAAGGTTTTCCCTAAACTCATGTAGGGCCTCTGTTTTTGTTTATTGCCAACAGAACAGAATATAATTCCATTTAAACACACACAGGCATAATGTGTACATATAAAAATCAGCAACATAATGTTAACGTTATGAAACCATTAAATCTACCCTAGGCATATTTATTCATCCATACACACATATGCATCCACACATGTATACAAACAAAATGGTAAACTCTTTGTTCACTCAATCAATCTTTATTGTTAATATATCAGATCAGCCTCCAGAATGCAGTCAAGTGCATACAATTTTACAGTTTACAGGCAAACAACTATTTTGAATTAGCAAATCCATGCAAAAGCCTGCAAAAGAAGGGAAGAAAAATAATAAACAAAACATTTTTTAGCCTTCATCCAGAGTCTGAAAAAGAAATCAAAGCAGCTATGGGGGGGCGGGGATACTACAATGCAAAACAAATATTAACATTATTTTGGCGCATTGTTATGTGGGGAAAGCTGTCCCTGGTTAGAAAAATGGCCCCAAAAACATTATACGGTTTCTGCCAACCTACAGACACTTTCTTAGAATCATAGAATCATAGAATTGTAGAGTTGGAAGGGACTACAAGGATCATCTAGTCCAACTCCCTACAATGCAGGAATTTTCACCCAAGTGGGGCTCGCACCCAGGACACTGAGAGTTTCATGCTCTACTAACTGAGTTGTCCCTCAGAAGGGAAATTGTCAACATGTCAATCCTTCAGAAAGGCATTTGACAATTTGTCTATGAAGAAATGATGATGTGTTTTACTACCAATCTGCTAACATTGGGTAGGGTAACACACCTTGGGCCTTCTTGGTTGTGGCACCCACCCTGTGGAACACCCTCCCATCAGATGTCAAGGAAATAAACAACCATCTGATTTTTAGAAGACATCTGAAGGCAGCCTGGTTTAGGGAAGTTTTTAATGTCTGATGTTTTATTGTATTTTTAATATTTTGTTGGAAGCCACCCAGAGTGGCTGGGGAAACCAGCCACTAATTTGTTGTTGTTGCTGCTGTTGCAAAATTCAATGCATTTCTAGGGCTTTTTATGCTGAAGGTGGGCTTTGTTTCCCAGAGTTCCCTGGGAAGAGGGATTGATTGTTAAACCACTCTGTGTACAGCGGTACCTCGGGTTACATATTCTTCAGGTTACATACGCTTCAGGCTCCGCTAATCCAGAAATATTACCTTGGGTTAAGAACTTTGCTTCAGGATGAGAACAGAAATCGTGCAGCAGCAGCGGCGCAGCAGCAGCAGGAGGCCCCATTAGCTAAAGTGGTCTTCAGGTTAAGAACAGACCTCCAGAACGAATTAAGTTCTTAACCTGAGGTATCACTGTATTGTAAATCTGTGAAGGGAATGAAAGTCTCCTAAGAACTCTCAGCATCCTTAACAAATTACAATTCCCAGTTTTTTGGGGGGGAAGCCATGTCTGTTTAAAGTGGTACACTAACTGCTTTAAATGTATCATGTGGATGAGGCCATAATTCCATTGAACTAGGTGAGAATGCATTGCACTGGTCAATTATAATTTAACCCATATTCTGTATGCTGCTTCAACATATGTGTTAGTTAACAGTGTATCCATATTTTGCCTCTTGTTGAACTATAATACATTTTGACAATGTATACACCCCATTTCTGCCCATAATGTTCTATTCCTGCATGATATACCATGTCAAATAGAGAAAATAGTCATATGCACTCCTCTTTCCCAAGGCTGACTCAAAATTGGGAAGGCTATTTTATAACACTCCTCTTCCTGAGGTTCTGCTTCTTCCCATGGATTATTTTGCCTCCTTTACCATCAGAGCTAAAGAGCTCCAGTAGCTCAGTCAGTGTGCAATGCTTAAGGCAGTGCAAGAGGATGGGATAGCAATCTACCTGGAGAACTGTTTCTGAACTCCCCCTTCCCTTCCCCAAGCTCTCTAGAAGGTTTAAGACGAAGATTTCAAATACTGTCAGAATTCTCAGCAGGGATTGATTGTATTATCTTCCTAAGCAGGGTGGTAAGATGGGAAGGTGGGGTTTAATATAGATAGAAGCACTCTCTGAATATGTGTAGGTCCAAGACTTTTAAAGGTCAAAACCAGCATGTTTCCATTTAAACGGATGTCAGCAATTGCATTACCGGAACAGCATGATTTGATGTTTACATTTGCTCAGGTGGACAGAGGAAGCTGCTTTATATTGAGTGAGATGTTTGTTCCATATAGCTCAGCCATATCTTCACGAGGGATGAGGAACCTCTAGGTTTGTAGTCGGACTCCAGATTCCATCAACCCCAGCCAGCTTGGCCAATGGTCAGAGATGATGGAGTTGTTGTCCAGCAACATCTGGAGGGGTCCGCATTCTGCACCCCGGTCTATACTGACTGGTAGCATCTCTCCAGTGTTTCACAGAAGTGTCTGTCAAAGTCCACTGGCAGCAACTGTTGGATGATGTTTCCCATATGGCACAGGGAAGAGAATTTCAGAATGTAGGAGCAATAGAGGAAAATGCTCATTTTGAGGCCACCAGTCTGCAATATTCTGCCATGAGCAAATTTTTCCCAGATGACATAGGTGATGTTACAGGTCTACACAGAGTCCTTTGGGTAACCTGGTTTCATATTGTTCAGAGTTTTATATGTTAGCAAGAAGACCTTGAACATGGCCCAATGGCTATTTCTCATAGGTATTAGTCTATCAAACTTGTATTTGTGTTTGCATTTTTCTATCTGATGCTTCAGAGTTGAGAATACTAACAGCCTGGTACTCTGTCCATCACAGCACTGGAAGGCTCTACCACTTCCACTGATGTTTCTGTCTCTGTGAGTTATTAGTAATAAGTTTGTTTAATTATTCTAGAAAGAAATAATTCTGCTTCATGGCTTTGCTTTTTAAGAAAAAGATAGCCATTCACTTTCTGTCCTTCCATGGACAATAGTTTTTTGTTTTTTAGAATAGGTGAGATGATTGTGTCAGAGCATGTTAGAAAGCAGTTGATGGTAAACACATGCACACACATAATGGAAATACATAAATAAATAAATAAATTAAAATATCATAAAATTATAAAACTTTACAAATGGCAAAATCTGAATACAATAAAATAAATTAAAAATTAAAAATGCTCAGTGAAACAGAAACGTTTCCAGCAAGTGGCAAAATATCAGAATTGTAGGTGCTTGTCTGAGTTCAATAGGAACAGTGTTCCAAAGTATTGGTGCAATTATGGTCAAAACCTTAGCTTGTGTAGATACTAAACAAATAAGTGATAAATGAAGGACAACGAGGAGGAATTCTGTAGATGAACGCAGTGGTCTGGGACATGAAGGGACATGGAGTTCCTACAATTTACTGTCTGAGGACAAACGCCGGCTCCCTTGGCCTGTTAAGTGAGATGAGCGCCACAACCCCAGAGTCATCTGTGACTGGACTTAACTGTCAGGAGTCCCTTTATCTTTACCTTTTTAAGAGTGTGCAATAACGACTGGATCTTGCCCAATCATGACACCAATTTGCTTAGAAATGACAGCAGTGTGGTCAACCATTTCCTATTAGAAGTAACCATTTTATTTCACAATTTAATAGCAAATGCTCCATTTCCTTTAAGACCAAATTCATCCCCCCTCCCCAGTTTAGAAACATGCTCCTTTGTCTTATAGCAGCAGAGTTACTCACTTTAGAAAAATCAAGTATTTTTCATGCTGCAAAACCTCAGTCTCCAGCTGTCACTCTTACTCTGAGCATCTCTGCTTTGCTTTCTCAGAGGCTTATGTGTATACTCCCCCGGGAAATCTTTCTTGGCTCTCTAAAGCAAAACAAAAGAATCTTGATTTGAATAGGTCTGGCTGAGAAGCTCTTTCCCATCAGAAAGTAATCAAGCTGCAAAAACCTTGAGATAATTAATGCTACCAAAGCTTAGCCAGTTATTCTTAATTAAACAGCCCTTCTGTGAGAGATCTCATTTGTATTATATTCTCTCCCCGCCCCTCGCCCCCAGAAAGTAGGGTATGCAAGTGTTTGAGTAGTGGCTACAGTAGTGGTCTTGAATAAGGGGAGCAAGAATTAATTCCCCACTCATAGGCTGATTCACACATACATATTCATCCCTTGATGATGGCAATATCAAGCGATGACTTGCATGTGTTAATGAGGCATCTCAGTTCTAACAAAAGAACCTTCACACTACTTACAGTGTGTTTCAATCTGAAGCAATCCATACTGTCACCAAGTGCAGAGAATCCAGTGATGTCCAAGCATGTAAACCAGTTTGACATTTTAGCTCTGGTCCATAGACAACCTTAAGCATACCATGAACTGATGTTGTCAGGGAGGTCCAATTGTTGCTAAGCCAAGGTTCAGGGCTTCTCAATATAAGATTCTATAATATAAGGTAATAAGGGCCTGTATGCACTATATATTCAAAGTACTTTAAGCAGCCATAGCCCATCCCATAGAATCCTGGGAATTGTAGTTTGTTAAGAGTGTTGAGAGTTGTTATGAGAGCCCTGTTTCCCTTGCAAAGCTACAGTTCTCAAAGTGATCTGACAGTCATACCCTCCTCTGGGAATTGTAGCTCTGTGTGGGATACAGGGATCTTCTAACAACTCTCAGGACTCTTAGCAAACTACAGTTCCCAGGAATCTGTGGGGGAAGTCATGACTGTTAGAATCATATGATACTTCTTTAAGTGTATAGTGCAGATGGGGCCTAAGATGGCTCCCTGATCAATGGTACCTCAACAATAGAAAATCCTCCACCATAATAATAATAAATAATAATAAATTTTATTTATATCCCGCCCTCCCCAGCCGAAGCCGGGCTCAGGGCGGCTAACAACAATAAAACAGTACAAAAGTACAGCACAAACAACACTCTAAATTAATTCATTATAAAATTAATTCAAATCAAGCCACTGGCAACCATTGGGCCAGAGCTCCACGAAGATTGCCGAGGGAGGGAGTCAGGCTGTGCCCTGACCAAAGGCCTGGTGGAACAGCTCTGTCTTGCAGGCCCTGCGGAAAGATGTCAAGTCCTGCAGGGCCCTAGTCTCTTGTGACAGAGTGTTCCACCAGATCAGAGCCACAGCTGAAAAAGCCCTGGCTCTAGTTGAGGCCAGCCTAACTTCTCTGTGGCCTGGGACCTTCAAGATGTTTTTATTTGAAGACCGTAAGTTTCTCTGTGGGGCATACCAGGAGAGGCGGTCCCGTAGGTATGAGGGTCCTAGGCCATATAGGGCTTTAAAGGTTAAAACCAGCACCTTAAACCTGATCCTGTACTCCACCGGGAGCCAGTGCAGCTGGTATAGCACCGGGTGAATGTGATCTCGCAGCGAAGACCCAGTTAGGAGTCTCGCTGCAGCATTCTGCACCCGCTGGAGTTTCTGGGTCAGTCTCAAGGGCAGCCCCACGTAGAGCGAGTTACAATAATCCAGTCTGGAGGTGACCGTCGCATGGATCACAGTGGCTAGGTCAGGGCGAGAGAGGTAAGGAGCCAACTGCTTAGCTTGGCAGAGATGGAAAAATGCCGCCTTTGTTATAGCTGCAATCTGCGCCTCCATGGAAAGGGAGGTGTTGAAGATTACACCCAAACTCTTAACGGATGGTGCTGGCACTAATTGCGCCCCCGCAAGAGATGGGAGTTGCCCCCCCCCATCCCATATCGTCCCGTCCCAGCCACAGGACCTCTGTCTTCGAAGGATTTAGCTTCAACCGGCTCCCACGTAACCATCCAGCCACAGCTTCCAAACATCTGGTCAGTGTGTCTGGGGCCGAGACAGGATGGCCACCCATCAACAGATAGAGTTGGGTGTCATCAGCATACTGATGGCAATCCAGCCCAAAACTCCGGACAAGCTGGACGAGGGGGCGCATAAAGATGTTGAAAAGCATCGGGGAGAGTATCGCACCCTGAGGTGGAGCGATGATAATTCCCGCCCAAGCACCACCCTCTGTCCCCGACCAGAGAGAAACGAGCGCAGCCATTGAAGGACTGTGCCCTGGATCCCCACGTCGGCAAGGCGGTGGTCCAGGAGTTCGTGATCGACCATGTCGAAAGCTGCTGACAGATCTAAAAGAATCAGCAGCCCCGACCTGCCTCAATCCAGCTGTCTACGAAGATCATCTGTTAGGGCAACCAGAGCCGTCTCGGTCCCATGACCAGCGCGGAAGCCGGACTGGAATGGATCCATAGAGTTTTGCATACACCTCCACTGTCCTAAAAATGGGACATCCATTTTTTTTCATGCAAGAGCACAGAGCTCAAAATTGCACATTTTTGGGCACCACAATTTTGCACCACAATCTCACCCCCAAAAGCTGTTTTTTGGGTTGCAATCTTCTGCAGCACCCCAAACCACATGAGAGCACAGCCCTGAAAATAACACATCTTTCAGGGCTGTGATCTCGTGTTTGTCATGTGACTCAACTGGGATTTCATCCCCGGAAGATGTGCACCCCTGTTTTTCGCATTGGCGTCCTGGAGTTTATGGTCTTGGCACCTACACTCTATTTTTTTGGCAGCAGCTGAAGATGGTTCTCTTTCTCCAGACCTTTGAATTGGCTTTTGAATATTTGCAGAAGATATGAAAAACAGATGTGTTGGATATATGTGACAAGTTTTGATCATGTTTTATTGTTATACTGCTGTGTTCTGCCCTGGAAGCATTTATGATGAAGGACAGAATATAAAATGTGTGTGAACCTTAAAATGTACTTGTTAGTGTGCATTATTTTAAAATTTATCTTAGGTTTCTTAAGATTCCTCTGTTTTAACACCCTGATTCATAATGTGGTGGCTTGTTGTAAGCATAGGCTTGGAGTGATTCTCTCAACCCAGTTTCATATCTCTTTTGCAGATGAGCTGTGCCATATGTTCTACTCCACTTCTTTGCCTGTGCTTGGAGAAAATTTCCTATTAGTCTCATTGGATATGCAACATGCTATGCATCCCACTCTCACATACCTCAACGAGGCTCAAAAAATTGTAAAGTCTATCACTCTTTCTGTAATTGAGGCGCCCTTGAGAGAAAACAAATTCTTTATTTTAAAATATCTCCATTTGTTGGGCAAAAGACGTAGCAGAAATATCTGCCCATTGTGCCAGTTATTATGCTTGGTGTGTGGAACAAAAAAGTCGATAGTGCTGGGACTCCAATCCAGATTTGTGTAGGGTTTACTATTTAGCCTTATCTTCTGAATATATCTCAAAAGGCAGCAGAGAGTTTAGGATCAAAGTTTTCCTTCTCCTAGATAGGCTACCTTCACAGGTTGACAAGCCCATCTGCCCCTCACTTTCCTCTACAGCACATGCAGAAACCACCTTCTGGACTGTTGAACCCACTATTGGCCTCATCTGCCCAATCTGCCAAAGCCTGTCTTCACATGCAGAGGAAGTCCCTAACTCATGGAAGGTTTGATACCCATTGGCTACCTTCACCTGGTATAGCCAGCCACTTGGAACCAATTCCTAGGGTGTGGCCATTGTTGCATGCTGACAGCTTCTAGGAGCCACAGATGAGAGCTGAGTGCAGGGTAGCAACAAAAAGTGGACAGACTACCCCCGAAGGAGTACAATGTGTCCCCACAACAGAGGTACTACCCCTCCCCTAACACCTCATACATCCAAAATACACCCACACACATTCAGGGACACAGTCAACTGTGGTGTGTGTGTGTGATGGTGGGGAGAATCCTTTTGTTGTTCACTTTCTTTTTATAATCTTGTTAAGCTTTCATAAGGCTTTCTGATTTACAAGTAAGAATTCATGTCTTTAAAAGCCCCGGGCTGGATTTAAATCCTTTGAAGAGAATGGAGGTCAATGGGGTATAACTTTGGGGAGATTCTGTCTTGTACTTTTATTTGTAAACTCTATCACATGTTGTGTCAGTTCTGTGGGGACTCAAACAGCCATAGAGAGGAACATGAAGGATGGGGGGGGGGCTATTTTTTCCCCATGTAGATTGTGTAGTGATGATAATAAACAGAAATGAAATAAGGGGAAGTCCCCATCCACAGACATGAACGCGCAATTTAGTTCTGTCTGTGTTCTGGTGTAGTAAATTCATCACATTTCACGTTAAATGGCATTTCCATTCTGCTAAGAACTAATCAGCTTTATCTCAAACTTACCATTTAACACATCAAAACACAACGTGAGAAAGGAGTCTTTGGCCACTAATTTAGAACCTCCCATACTTTGTTAAGCATTTGAAGTTTTAGAAGTGCTATAGTGGGGGGGGGGGGTGGAGGACAGACTTCAAATTCAATAGACATGGTGCAATAGAGAAAAATTGGAGTAAAAGGTTTGGGGGAGGGGAAAACAAATTTGAGCACCAATGCTCATAAAGTGTTCTTTCTAAGCTGGCATCTGGCTAAGATCAGCAGAAGATGTTATGCTTCATGAAGCAGAGGACAAAATGTGAGTTTCATTTCATGTACAGAATCCAGCTGTATTGACAGCTGAAGCTTACCCCAATGCTGGTGACAGGACAGTGGCCTCTACTACACCCAAAGCCAGACCACTGCCAGCACCTAGCATGTACATACCCTTGCATCTAGCAGGCATATGGCCTGCTATCTAGTCAGACTGTTGGTTCATCTAGCTCAGCTGTATCAAGAGAAACTAGTTGTAGCTTTCCAAGTTTGCAGGCAAGAGACTTTCGAGGCCTTACCTGGACATACATGGAACTGAACATTGTAGCTTGTGCTTGCAAAGTCTGAGCTCTACCACTCACCTGTGGTTCTTCCCCTTGTGAAAACAGTTGAGAGAGAAGCAGAGGTACACTTCCTAGCCCCACACCAATGCCCACATCTCTGTTGGTTCTGTTTCTGAGTTTTGTGCATTGAATAGGAAGCTCTAGTAGGGCAAGAGTGGGGAACACTTGGCAGATATTGCTGAACTACAGCTCCCATCACCCCTTGCAAGTATGACCCATTGCCAGGGGAAGCAGTTCCTCACACCTGCTGTAGGAAGATGTTTCAAATGTTCAAAGGAAATTATTGACATTAGGAGTAGGGGAACCTTTTTTTTATCAGGGTGCCATATTCCCTTGTCTGGGGCACACATTCCAGTGGTTAGCAGTGGGAGGAGCAATAGATAGGTCTTGAGCTTCTTACAGGAAATTTGGGCTATAAATGTGATAAGAAATAAAGAAATAACAATGAATGTGTGCAACCCATAATACATGTGAAACCTACCCTGAAAGGTTTCACTTCTGAAAACTCACAGAGGAACAAGAAATGATGGGATGGTTTTTTGTTTTTTTAAAAGTGTTTATATACCGCTTTTGGTCACAAATGACCCCAAAGTGTTTTTCATTTTTCTTTAAAACAAACAAAAACCATATAATTCCAAAACACAGAGCACAATTAAGAGAGAGAGTTAGTATATGTATATGTATAATATAAGCAACATTAATATCAATAATAAAAGCACAATATATAAACTGATATATAAAATATATCCAAAATATCCAAAATAAGATCACAAACAAAACCAAAGGCTAACAAACAATCTAACCATAGCCACTAAAGTCTAGAAAAAATAAGGAAATTTCCATCAAAACTCCCAACAAATTGCCTCTCATGACTCCAGGTGGATGCATACTACCTTATTCGAGCCATTTGGTTCTTCCTCTTGTCTTTCTCTCTACACATCTTGCCTCCATTGGTGTCCTCTTCATTTTATGCTCCAACTGCTCACCCCCAGTTGAGAGCTGGAAGACAAGAGTCAGCACCTGGGGAGGGGAGAGTAGAAGAACTAACAATCTCAACTGTAGTCAGGGGACCCAGCTTAGCTTCTTACATCAAACAAACAGATCCATCCCTCCAGAAGCCCTTGGCAAGGACCAGCCCTTATATAGTACCTGGGAAAATGGGAGAAGAAGAAAGAATACTCTCAATTGCATTGTCAATTGATTCTATACCAGTGTTCCAGAAATGTAGTACTTGTTTTGTATCATGATGATCTCAAATAATCCTCATCTATATGGTGTGTTTTTTAGTGCACACATCTTAGAAAACCGTGTTCTATCTGTGCCTTTGTACTTTTTGTACACTAAGCTAAAATACAATGGGAATTGTTGAATTGTTGTATTCTGGCACTCCATCTCACAGTAATTTGACTGTGAAATAATTTTAAAAAGTAGCCCTCAGATAGTCTGAATGCCCCCTCTGTGGGAGACATTAACACTGTCAAATTTGATCTTGGCCCAATAGTTGACATTTTCTATTCAGTCTTTTGTTGAGTCCTGAGATTTCTGGATGCCATAGGACTCCATTTTGAATTAAAGCAGAATCCCTGGAGGTTTTAATTGTGTGCCTCCCACAGTCTATAGCCCATGAACAAGATCTGCTTTTATTAGCAATAATTGAAGTTGCTAAAATCAAGAAAAGAACTGATGTGGCTCCACACTGTGAAACCATTCGGTGACAGCACTAATACAGAAGTCTGTAATTAGGTAGCTAAAGAGAACTTCAGAAAAGAAAACTACATACTACCAGTCCTTCAAATAACAAAAACACAAAACAACAATAATAATTGTGAGCAACATGAACATTTCTGATGTGGCAGATTTACTTCCAGTTTTATCACAACAAAAGGACTGCTTTTGTTTGAAAGTGCATGCAAATCAGTTTTCACTATTTTATTCTAGGGGGAGACAGCACACATCCATTATGTTAACTATTCATGGTAATTTTTAGTTAGAATTGTACTGCTTTTTATTTCTCAAATATTGTATTTTATTATATTAAATTCTGAATTCTGTAGAATCTATTGGTAAATCTCTGGGAGATTTGCAGGAGTTTTTTTTTTTCACTTCCAGCTTGTGAAAACAAAGAACGGATGTCTTTTCACACCAGGCTGTAGTTGGTTTCTCATGGGGTTCTAAAAAGGACGAAGTAGATCTCAGGCTCATAAGGCTGAAGTATGTGCTCCCCTCATTTAGTGAACATTTAAGATTGTACATTAAAACAATTGGGAATCTCCCTAAAGATTTTCCAACTGGGAATCTGATGATAAAACCTATACTATGGTTGTAAATGTGTACACTGGGAGTCAACCTCATTATACTCCATGGGTCCAACATTGGTCTAACATTGTTGTTGTTTAGTCGTTTAGTCGTGTCCGACTCTTCATGACCCCATGGACCAGAGCTCGCCAGGCACTGCTGCCTCCTGCAGTTTGGTCAAACTCATGTTGGTAGCTTCAAGAACACTGTCCAACCATCTCATCCTCTGTCTTCCCCTTCTCCTTGTGCCCTCAGTCTTTCCCAACATCAGGGTCTTTTCCATGGAGTCTTCTCTTCTCATGAGGTGGCCAAAGTATTGGAGCCTCAGCTTCAGGATTTGTCCTTCCAGTGAGCACTCAGGGCTGATTTCCTTCAGAATGGATAGGTTTGATCTTCTTGCAGTCCATGGGACTCTCAAGAGTCTCCTCCAGCACCATAATTCAAAAGCATCAATTCTTCGGCGATCAGCCTTCTTTATGGTCCAGCTCTCACTTCCATACATCACTACTGGGAAAACCATAGTTTTAACTATTCAGACTTTTGTCGGCAAGTTTATGTCTTTGCTTTTTAAGATGCTGTCTATGTTTGTCATCACTTTCTCCCAAGAAACAGGCATGTTTTAATTTTGTGACTGCTGTCACAAGGTCCCAATTATGTTCTTGATACCTTCATATTCACTCCCCATAATGTGTCTTAGCATGGAAAGAGGAGCCCAGCATCAACTCATAGTATCATAGAACTGTAGAGTTGGAAGGGAACCTGAGGATCATCTAGTCCAATCCTGTGCAATGCAGGAATATGCAGCTGCCACATAAAGGGTTCAAACCTGCAACCTTAGCATTATCAGTACCATGCTCTAACCAAATGAGCTGTCCCTGTCCTGTTTTCTTCCACCTCATTCAGCTACATGTGTAGACCCAACCAGAATAATGGGGTTGGAATGGACTGTAGGACTACTTAGGTGCAGATCAGACTTTTGAAAAATATACCCCTATAAATAGAAAAATTGCACAACAGAGAAAAGATAATTACTCTTTGATCGTTTGCAGGAAGTTTCCCAGTAAGTTGTGCCAATGAAAACAAAACAAAACTTGTCCAACTATAAGATACTTGATCCTTTGATCATTAGTCATGAGAAGGAAAAAGAAGCAGATGGTGTCATTTGGGGTTTGAGTTTCTGTGTGCAGCTGCGGCTGAATGGAATGACAAGAGTTTTGAAATTCTTTTACCAATTTGTTTTAAATAGAAATCTTAAAACATTCACATGCTACCCAGCTCCTTTCATCTGAAGGTGTTGCTTGGGATGTTCCTGTCTGCTGCTAGACAGTGTAAACAGAACAAGGTAGAGGGCTCAGTGGTCTGACTCAATATAAAGCAACTTTCTAGAGTCCTATCATTTGGAAATTGTAAAAGTTAATGGATAACTATATTGTGAACAACATTCATTCAAACCTTGGTTGTCAAACGTAATCTGTTCTGGAAGCCCGTTCAGCTTCTGAAACGTTCAACAACTGAGGCGCATCTTCCAATTGGTTGCAAGAGCTTCCTGCACTCAAGCGGAAGCTGCGTTGGACAGTCGGCTTCCGAAAACCGTTCGAAAACCGGAGCATTTGCTTCTGGGTTTTCAGTGTTTGGGAGCCGAAATGTTCCAAAACAGAGCCGTTTGGGAACCAAGGTTTGTCTGTATTAGTTTTGATCAGATTGGTTCATATCCAAATGCAGAAAAACTGAAATCTTTAAGCAGTCCTAGCTGTTGCACAGTCTGCTTAAAGTGAAATTTAAAGAATATCAAATCAATTTTGATAAGACTAGTAATATTTCCCTGAGACACTATTTCACTTACCTATTTAGAATGTTTAGCATTTTATGGGGACTTACGTAGAGTAGCACTCCTAACACACACACACACACACACACACACACACACACACGTAAGCAAAGCCTCTTGACAATCCTTCTGATTTACATGTAAGCCTTAAACTACTTCTGTGACATGTGAAAATCTTAAATAAAAATTAGTATCAGTTATACATCTACGGCTCCTTCCTAAGACCCAGATACTACCTAGTTCTCTCTCTCTTAAAAAAATATTTATATGCCTTTTCTGGGCAAAGCATTTATGAAAATCACATACATGTTTTTGTTTCAGCCACTATCCGACACACACTTGAATTCAGTATGTAAGAATTGGCATTGGTTTGTGGCCATAAATTTGTAGTAAATCTTAATCAAGGTAATTTTGAAGGTGATGCATTAAAAGTGTTGGGAAATACTCTCTTATCTGAACAACATAGGAACATAAGCGTGCAGCCGATATGGATAATTGTAGCCTGAAGATATTGTTTCATCCAAGGGTCTTATCTCCTTTACTCCCTTTTCCTTGCCTGAGTAGATAACCCTGTGTTTAATTTGTCCAAACGACTTCATAAAAATATATGTGTTTGGTAACATAACACACAGTACTTTAAACCACTCAGTTTTAAAGGTAACTTGCACCTATATTTCAGAATATACTGCTAAAGAATCAGTGCCAGATTACCAAATAGGCAGAGTAAGCACCGACCAGCCTATGGGCACCATGCTTTTTAGGGGCCACGCAACAACAGATATTGATTTGATCTTGAAATTGGTTTACTAAAATTGTTGGTTGGTAAAGTCAAAAACATATTAGGAGATAATTTGCAAGCCCCCCTAGGCCTAGGGGCCTTCACAGGGTTTAATTTGGAACTGTAAATAATCCCCTCTTAAGGCACCAGGTACCATTTTTTTTCTTTCCATAAACTAGCTTCCCAGAGGAGGGAGCTGCTACTGATCTGCTCTCTGTAGGACTTTAGTGTCATCGCTGTGCATGGTGTGAAGTTAGTATTGCAGCTTCCAACTCTACATTGGACATTGCATTGCATGTGAAATTTCCTTCCTCTGTCTAGTGCCCTCTTTCATGGCTTTCAAGTACCATCAGAAGATGTTTCTGTTTGCCCAAGCATTTATTCTTCTGTTGTAAACATGATTTTCTAGTACAGTCTTGATCTGATCTTAATTTTCCCTCTGCCCTAGAGAGTTTACCTCTGCCCCAGAGATGTCCTTCACAGCATATTCTAGGTAACAAGTGCCCCATCTCTCTCCAGATGGGCAGGGTAGAAATAATATTATAAATTATTATCTATTTCTGTGCTTTTGTTTCCAGAAGAAAAGAAAAAAACATTCACAGATAATATGGAAATGTGCTAAACTTGCACTATATTCTACTATATTTCAGAAAGTGGCTTTTATATTATGTGAGAGCTCAAATATAATGTGGAAATTAATAGGGGAACGTCATGAAAATGGAATAAACGGTCCTGTGTATGTAACCACTGTAAAGCAGTGGTGGTGAATCAAAGGCCCAGCAGTTGATTCCAATCTGGTCCTCATGATGTTCCACATTGGCAATAAGCAGGGGCATAGCCAGAATTTTTGGTGGGGGGGGGCAAGCCTTTTGTTAGGGGGGCAGAACCTCAGTTTTCTATGTATTTTTATTATTTTTATTGATTGCGGGAGCAGCTGCCCCTCCCTGCCCCCTCCCCGGCTATGCCCATGTGTTCTTCACCTCTGAAAATGTCTCTTGCTTGTCTGAATTGGGGGTAAAGAAGGGTGGCTGAGTGAGTGTGTGTGCGCAGAAAGTAGCCTACTATACAGAGGTATAATTTGCATTCGTTGCTGCCCCCACTTTTGCCTCTGGCCCCACCCACCACTGCCATGTGGCCCTCAGAAGGTTGCACAGAAGGAAATGTGGCTCTTGTTTTGAAAAGAGTTTCCCAACTCTAATGTAATGGAGTTTTTGGTTTTCCTTCAGTACAGCTAATTCCTTCTTTCAAAGGGATTCACTTTCCTGCAGTTACAACTTAATTATTTGCTTGAAATGGGAATTTTGTTCACCTCTGATTAACTTTGCTATCTGTGAAAGGGATTAAAAATGGGGCAGTATGCCATAAAGACCCCGTGTTGTGCCACCCACCCACCTTCTCTTAGATGGTAATGAGTATGAAGAGGGTCTTTTCAAGGTGATTTCAAGGTATGTTTATGTGGAAGCATGCTATCCTTAAGGAAACATGCTATCCTTAAGGCACATTGCTCCTACCTAAACTGTGCATGACTTCAAGGTTATCATCAACACTAATAAATTAAAATATTAATAATATCATCCTTAGAGATTATTGACTTTGATGTGTGGAAATCAACATAATGTGGAACACTGCAAATTTACCTAGGTGAAAGAGATGGCCTCCTGTCCCAAAGAACATTTCAATGTAGTGGTGGCAATGGGTACTTCCCATGGACACTGAAATATAGGAACCTTGTTCTAAGTCAGAACACTGATCCATCTACCTCAGAGTTGCCTACGTTGATTGGCACTGGCTTGACAAAATTTCAGACAGGTCTGTCTCAGCCCTACCTGAAGATGTTGGGGTTGAATCTGGACCATCTGCATATAAAGCAAATGCTCTACCACTGAGCAATGGCCCTGCCCTGGCCCTGGCCATCTGGTTGAGCAGCACCAGATGAGATGGAAAAGAGGAGAGTGATAGGAGATATGACAGCCACCATCAAATATCTAAAGGGCTGTCATGAGAAAGATGGAGCAAGCTTGTTTTCTCCTGCTCTGGAGGGTAAGAGATGAACCAATAGCTTCAAGTTACAAGAAAGGAGATTCTGACTAAACATCAGGAAGAAGGTAAGAGCTGTTCACCAGTGAAACAGCGCCTCCCCCCTGGAAGGTGGTGGTGGACTCTCCTTCCTTGGAAGTTTCTAAGCAGAGGTTGGATGGCAATCTGTCATGGATGCTTTAGTTGATGTTTCTGTATTGCAGGAAGGAAGACTAGAAGGCCCATGGGATCTCTTTCAACTCTAAATTCTGATTCTATGATTTAAAATGGGAGAAACAATTTTTTTTTAAAAAAAATCCTTCCAGTAGCACCTTAGAGACCAGCTAAGTTTGTTATTGGTATGAGCTTTTGTGTGCATGCAGATACCAAATGGGAGAGTTATGCTGCTGGAAATATAGTCTGTTCCCTCTGTGAAAGTCAGTGCACAGCTCTGATTAGTTTCACTTAGAATGGAGTAAGTACACCCAAGAACAGGATTTAGAACTGTGTGTGATTAGTGTATTTTTTAATTAAGAGCTTGATCCTGTGTCCACTGTGTGCCTGTACTATCAGTGATTTCAATTACCACTGAACCATGTTCTCAGCATTTCTGTGACTAAGCCCCAAAACAAATTAAACAGATGAGCCTTCACATGGCTTTCAAAGAAATACATTATTCCAGTCTTCAGAACAGAAATGAGATTATCTGAGATCTGCCAGATTTACTCATCATGATGTTAGGTCATGGTCCATGTCTTCAATTGGCTGCCTATGGGCTGTGTCAAAGCACAAGTATTTCATATGCTTCAACTGTGCCTATTTAGCTGGGACAGCCCTTTCCCCTCATATCTGAGTCAGGTAAATCACTTCTCCCTATTTTATGCATTTTCCATTCCCTTTGGAGATACATTTTTTAAATGTTGCTAGTGTCAATTCCTGCAGTTTAGAGACAAAGGTCACATCAATGCAATACTTTTCATGCACATTCAGAACACATTTAAAGGACATGCCTTCTCTCAAAAATCACGGGAACCATAGTTCTACCCACTGGGAATGTGCTGGGGAAGGAGACATCAGCAGGATTAAAATGTGAGTAGCCAATGGCCAAGAAGTCCCAAGGCAGAAAGATGAGACCTAAATCCAGGACTGCAGTGGGGGGTGGGGGTGGAGAAAACAACTGGCTACTGTGACCATTGATAGACCAGTGATGGAGGTTAGTTGGTCTCTTGATTATGGCCCCAATGGCAATAGCAATAGTCTGGGGGCTGAGTGAGGTGAGTCTGGCTCAGGCAAACACTTCCCAGAATGCAGCAGTGGTGGCAGCCAGCTAAGTAGTAGCCATGGAATAGAAGGAGGGAGTGGTGGCAGTGGCAGGGATAGCTGTGGCCTGAACCACACCAAGTCAGGACTCATAGTGGACAATATGGGGGGGGCAGAATAGGGAGGCTAAGCAGGCCTGGCACAACTGGTTCAGTTGTGTTGGCTGCAGGGGTCTTCTTAGCCAGCATGTTTCCTACATGCTGAACACATAGCACTTTAAAAGCACTAATTAATCATTAGCCCCAGCTTCAAATTGATTCAGGGGCTGATCCAGGTCAGGTGTTCCCTGAATCCCTAAAACTACAATTTTTCACTACCCATTTAATAATGTCAATATTTAATGGTGTCTAGAAATTCCTGGGCAACAGACAGTACTTCAGAATGTGTATCTATTGCTATATACCCACACTATATACCCACATTAACCCTCTAGAGCAGCCTTTCTCAACCTGTCGTTCCCCAGATGTTGTTGAACTACAATTCCCATCACCCCTAGCTAGCAAGGCCAGAGCTCAGGGATGATGGGAATTGTAGTCTAACAACATCTGGGAACCCACAGGTTGAGAGCCGCTGCTCTAGAGTTTCCCCTTCCCATGCCATGCTCACTTTTCACCTTTCCAAGCCCATTTCTGAAGCCACTTCACTCTTCTGTTCTGAATGTCTGCTTTTGCACCTTCACCCCCATGCCCAAGCCTCCTCTTTGTCCTCCTTTTTTGCACCATGCTTGCACACAAACCACCCCCATGGTAATCTCCTGCAATCTCCTCCTCCCACACACTGCCTATACTAACCACACTTTTTCTGCTGAGCTATGAAGCCACCCCCCTCCTATCTTCAGACCCTTTCAGACACTACTCCCTCCTATTTGCAACCCCCTTTGTACCCCTCATTTGGACCTTCACCCATTTTTCCTGCAACCTTTCCCCTTTCCTCAACTCCCCTTGTACACCGGGCCCCACTTCTTCTTCTATTCTGCAGCCCTCACTTCACACACACCCTATGATGATATAAGTTACTATATCTTGCCTGTCAGAGCTACAATTCTGACAGTGGTTTAGCAGTCAATCTTTCTTCACAGGGAACTCCTGGAGCTGGAGCTCCAGGAGAGAAATGGGGGTCTCCTAACAACTCTCAGCACTCTTAAACTACAGTTTCCAGGATTCTCTGGCAGAAGTCATGACTGTTAAAGCAGTATAATAGTGTATTCTATTTATGGCACAGAAGTGGCCTTCGTCATAGGCATGTGTACTTTGGGATGTGTGAGAAACTGAAGACTACAGTGAGCAAGAACACTTTCGAGTTCTTGCCAATCTACTAGAACTGATGGCTAAAGGTAAACCTTATTCCTCTTTCCCTCATTCTCTTAGTAATATTTATTAATATTTATTAATTAATTTATTAATATTTATTAATATGAAAAATAAAAGGGCACATTGCATTCGCAGTGACATGATGTGAGTGAGATTGAAGTACAGAGCTAAGAATGATAATATGTAATAATTATTTTATTGATGTGCAGGGAATGAATTATTCATAGCTTTGAAGTATATGTGGATTATTCTAATTACTTGCTTTTAAAATATATGAGATCCAGTACAAATACATTGACAATTTTGACACCTGCTGCCTCTTTTTACAGGAGATCAAGGACCAGTTCCTGTAACTAGGAACATAAAGATAACATTGTAAGTGGCTTGGGATGCACATATGGAATGTGGGAGACTGGAAGCTGAGGAAATCACATTCCACCAAAATAATCGGAGAGGGAGAGAATTTAAATCAGGGAATGAGAGAATTTAAATTTGCCAGAACAAAATGTAAACTAGACACAATCTGCAGCTACCCTGAAAAATTCACACTTCTGCAAATTTGTGGTGCAAATCTTCAACCAAATAATGTATACATAAATATGTATATTACAAGGAAGTTTGCAAATAAATGCATATGTTAGAGAAAATAGTGTGCTAACTGCATAAAATCAATGGAAATTGCTTGCAAAATTGTGCCTAATAGGGAATAGACTGTGTCTATTAAGAGAAGTACACACTAAAATGCTGGTGGATTTTCCTGAAGTGCATTTTTTAAAAAATAAACTAGAAAGAAAATGTGGACAACCAAGCTGAAGTTTCTTGGGGGGGGGGAGAGAACCTGAGAGAAAGTGAAATTGACAGATGTGTCAATCCCTATCTACCCCTAATTTATAATGTTACATTTTGTGTTGTTCAATTGCCTTCTATTTTTTTTATAGAACTCATTTAAAAAGCAGCAAAGAAATCCTGTTTGATGAAATGAAAAGGCAATCTAGTCCAATGTGCTGTTTGCCTCAATGGCGAGCCAGAAGTTTCTGAGAAGCCATAAGAATACAGCAGCTCTCCAGTGCTGTTCGTCACGCTCAGCAACCTGAGTCTCAGTACCATCCTGGGTATTGCCTTCTGACAGGCTTACCCATAAATTTGTCTAATTCCATTTTAAATCCTCTGACCATCATCACAGACAGTGAATTTCATAAATTGCTTATGCATCGGGTGACCCTGAGTTCTAGTATTATGAGGGAAGGATAAAAAAAGGTCATCTAATTTTGCAAATTCATTCTCTCTTCTCCCTATGTGCTTGCAGATATTTATTTTTACCCTGCGACGCTCAACCTGCAAAGGGCTCCCACAGCAGCATAAAAACCCAACATAAAAAATTAATACAATAAAACTAGTTTTACAGTGACCATTAAAACCACCAACCCACAGATATCTGAGAACAACAAACAGATCTCAAATATAAAACTTGTTTTGTACCTCCTTAAAACAAACAGTTTGTGGGAACAAGACCAATATGAAAGCTAACCTCTTTCTTGTACTCTCAGTGCTGTCCATATACTTCCTAGGGCAGGGGTGCCCAAATCTTTTTCAAAGAGGGCTAGATCTGATGAAGCTAACATGTGTGAGGGCTGACTGAAGTTGTTTACAATTTTACTGCAAAGTTATTGAGCTTTTTAGGATATAACTGCAAAGTTGTTGAGCTTCTTTTAGCATTGAATTGCTGAGCTTTTTTTAGGATTTTACCCCAGGACATATACTGCCACGGGACCCAGATTAAATCGACCGGCGGACTGGATTAGGCCCCCAGAATGAACTTTGGACATGCCAGTCCTAGGGTGTGTGGCTCTTTCTTAGTGGATTTGCTACATTGAGTCAGTGCTCATCTCATCCCTGTATGTGAACTTACTGTATTTTTTCGTCTATAAGACACCCCCATGTATAAGACGCCTCCTATTTTGGGGGACTCAGATTTAAGAAAGATGGCGCCGTGTATAAGACGTCCCCTAATTTTTGACATTTTTTTTGGGGGGGGGAAACTAGTCTAATACACGAAAAAATAAGGTACCTTGTGGTAGTCCCCCTCAGGCAACCCTATGTGGTGATGATAACTACACTGGTGACATCTTCTTAATGTTGCTGGCACAGTTCTTGATTGATAGAAGAACATCGGAACACAGGAAACTGCCTTATTTTGCATTAGACCATCAGTCAATCTAGCTCAATATTGTCTACAATTAATGGCAGTGCCCCCTTCAGGACTTCAAACAGGGGCCTCTCCAAGCCTTACCACTGTTAGAGTGTTTCAAGAGACTCAACGGTTTGGATCGCCAGCAGTATGGGTGCGCGGAGAAGTTGCTGAGCGACTCCTCCGAGCTGCGCGGGGGTTCTGAGGGGCAACGCAAAGGCACTGCGACCCCCAAACTTCCAGGGGGGCCCCCTGGAAGGAAACGCTACCAGCAGCGTCGGTCCGAAGCCTTTTGGAACTTTCCCTATTTTGGGAGGACTCTGAAGCAATGGGACCGAGAGACGCACTTCGGTAAGCTCTGCGACCCCGTGCAGCTATGTCTCGAGCCCCCGCTGAAAAGTGGCGACAGATTTCCGAAATCTTTTAGAACTGCTGCCCTTGGAACCGAAAGATAAATGTTGAATTATAAAAAATAGGTGAATAGACCTCAAGGCGCAGCAGATGTTAATGGATTAAGTTAAGGAGCCCGACCTGTATTTCGGAGCTAAGATGGCGCTGGGAAGTTAATCGGAAGAGCGAGATAAAGTAACAAGCTTCGCCTGCTGTAGAACAAAGAGAAGGAAGTCCCCGCCGGGGGTTCACTCCGCGGGGCAAAGTAACTACTGGAAGAAGTGTACAAACGAAAGGAAACTTTAGAGACTTTGTATCGAAAAGCGGATTATTGGAGAGCTGGATAGAAAGTTAAAGGGGAAATCGGGAGGAGCAAACGGAGAGATTTCAGAAGTGGGGAAGACAAACAGAGGGGGTAGAGAGAGACTCAACTAGTGTACCTAAAGTTTGTTTTAGCACTTAAAAAAATTATAAACCCTTACTTTTGTATGTTTCACCTCCTTTTCCAAGCTGAGCATGCATGGGATACAGTGCATTCTGCCCTGTAGTGGTGATATATCTCCAGTCTTGGTGCAATGAGAGTATAGGGTTGTTCTGCCTGACAAACAATAGTCTACCGAGTGAAAATGATTAGAATTGGCCACAGGAGTTGCATTTGAGCTTATGACCTGGGGATGGAAATTTGAGGTATGTGTACTACCAGTCTGTGAGCACTCTGTTCCTTTGTTCCCTATCTGAATCTGTCAAAAGGCTTGTTTTGACTCTTGCTGGAGAAACATGAAGCTGTTTTGATGGCCATTTGTATAAAAGCTTGAATAACAGGGATATTGGAAGCCTTAGGCTCAAACTAATAAAAATTACAGCAACATTGCGATAGCTTGTTTTCATAATCTGAAGCCAATGAATGGCATTATGTTCCAGAAGCCATACAGCTGAGAAATGACTATTAATCAATACCAACTATTTGTTTAATATAACTTAAAATTTGGTGAAATGCATTTTAAATCATATTTCTAGTATGAGAAATGTTGAGATGGAAACTTTAGCAACCTACTGTAAGTGTTGCTTATTGCTTATAGACTATTCCGGAATTATAAATCAACCTCTCTCCTTCTTTGTCCAATCTCCTTTACCTCTTGTTCAGATATTTTTTAACATATGTATAATCAATGCATGCAAAGGGGATTGGGATCATGCTTGATAATGACATCCATGCATTAATCTGCTGTTTTGCAGATGGCTTGATTTAAGATGGCTTGTTCCAAGCAACCATAATACACATTAAGGGCTCATCCAAACTTTGTCCCATTCCAAGAAAGCATGGGTCTGAGCAGTTTTCTGCTTGCCCCACTCTTTTCCCAAGGAAAAGCCTGCTCTTTAGCTCTAAATAAGAACAAATGGCAATCCACAGAAAACCCTAATTGCTGTTTGCTCCAATAGAGCACTAGAGAATGGTTCTGCCCAGGGGAAAGCAGTGGAACAAGAGGAGGTGTGGATGAGTCCTAACTGTAAGTTTGACAGTTTGGGCAAAATGACAAGCTGTTGCTAATCCACTTTATGTCCACACCAGAGGAAGAGATTGTTGGAACCTGTTCTTGACATGATGAACTGTAGTGCAGTGTGATAGATTATTTCTAGAAGTTTCATGTCCAGTCTGACAAATGAATTTACGCATCCTTCACCCATGTGAGGTGGGAGAGGCTGCAAGGTTCCCTTTGTAGGTTGCCTAGAGGCAGAGCTGCTACTGTCTGCAGTTTTTTAATGCCTTGTGATTTGTGCTGATAGTTTTCACTTCTGGAGAAGGGCAGGCCTGTTTGACGAGTGTGAGCACTAAGAGGTCTAGATTGGTAAAGCTAACATAAGCTCTTCCAAATAACTTAATCACTTCCTTCTTTTTGGTTTTAACTTGTTTTGAACTTTTTATGTTTTAAATGTTTTTATTGTTTCGTTTTATCTTTTTATATTGTTGTAAACCACTGTGATGTATTTTTATGATACAGTGGTATATAAATGTTTTTGTAAATAATCTAAGACCCAACCAAGAACCTAACTGGGGAAGGGCAGCCCCTGGAATTCCTGCCTCATCAGGTCCTGGTACATCTGGGATAGGAGCTTCATCAAGCAGGCTCTACTGCAGGCATAGGTAAACTCAGCCCTCCAGATATTTTGGGACTACAACTCCCATCATCCCTAGCTAACAGGACCAGTGGTCAGGGATAATGGGAATTGTAGCCCCAAAACAGCTGGAGGGACAAGTTTGCCTATGCCTGCTCTACTGCATAGTCTCTTCTCTCCCTCCTTTTCTACGTCCTTGAGTCGGACATGACTAAATGACTAAACAACAACAAAATCCTCATCCTCAAATGCTTCCTACTCCTACTATGAATCAGAGGGCTCAGTGGGTACCATGCCACTGCATGAAGGTGATAAAACATTACTCAGTATCCAAAATAAGAAGATTTCTTCTTCTACCAGAACTCTATAGATACACCAGAGACTCCAGAAACACTCTGGAGTCACTTGACCCAGGCACATTTATTTGCCTGGGAATTATGTATAATAATAATAATAATAATAATAATAATAATAATAATAATAATAATAATAATAATTTATTTATACCCCACTCATCTGGCTGGGTTTCCCCAGACACTCTGGGCAGCTTCCAACAAAATATTAAAATACAATAATCTATTAAACATTAAAAGCTTCCCTAAACAGGACTGCCTCCAGGTGTCTTCTAAAAGTCTGGTAGTTGTTGTTCTCTTTGACATCTGGTGGGAGGGCGTTCCACAGGGCGGGTGCCACTATCGAGAAGGTGCTCTGCCTGATTTCCTGTAACTTGGCTTCCTGAAGTGAGGGAACCGCCAGAAGGCCATTGGCGCTGGACCTCAGTGACTGTGCAGAACAATGGGGGTGGAGATGCTCCTTCAGGTATACTGGACCGAGGCCGTTTAGGGCTTTAAAAGTCAGCACCAACACTTTGAATTGTGCTTGGAAACGTACTGGGAGCCTATGTAGGCTGGTGATATGTGGTCTCGGTATTCAGATTTTAACATCATTACAGCTCTTTCTGTTCTGCTATGCCATTTCTAACCACAGGGTCATTTTCAAATGAGAATTTATAGCTCTCAAGAGTAATGAAACCAGTGAATGTCAGGCCATAATTATGATAAATCATTTTGCTTGTGAGATGATACAGAGGATTATTTGTGCACCGAGAGTCCTGTGAACAGTCATCCTTTGTCTCCTTCAGTTATCATGAAAACGGAGGAAGCATGAGGGTTACTTCTTTTTGGACACATTGTTTTGGGGGGTGGCTATCCAGAAACAATGATCACGAGTCAACATTGAACAAGCATAGAAATCACAACTTTTATTGGCAAAGTACATGTTGCTGGGACACGAACTCCTTCTCAGTTGCATTTCATGAACATCAGTTGGGATGGAAATCTTTATGCCATTCTAATTTGTTGCAATTGTTGTATACAGTGGTGTTTCAATCATGTATAAAATCCCAGGTTATGATCTGTTCTGACATCTAGCCTCTCTCCTCACCTGGGTAAGACTATGCAAGTCATCTTCTCAGGGAAGTTAAAGTGTGGCAAAATTGCCTCCACTTAGGAGCATCATTCGGAGAAATTCACATTAAAATTTTGCAGAGTTTTCATAAGGAGTTTCTTCTTAAAATTAAATAAATCACAAATGGCTGCAAAATATGGAGTATTTGGATTAAGATGGGAAGAATGAAATACTGAATGAACCAGGATTGGCAGATACTTATAGCAACCTTCCATCCCAGGTCTCACCTTATTATATTGAGCCCAGTGCCAAATAGGACTGAGTAGCTTTGTTCCTTGTGATTCAGATATTTTAAAATAACTTGTGCATTGAAATTTCAATAAATATGATTTAAAAATAAAATAAAATAACTTGTGCATTCACCATCTCTTTCTAATCTTCTGTATTCCCCCCCTTTCATATTACTATATTCCACACTTCTTGTACCAATCCCATAATAATAATAACCATTTGCTTGTAGTTATTAATGTATTTCCCTGGATAAATATTCTCTTTTGATACGTCAGGTTTTTAATATCAGCCTTCTGCAGAATCAGCAGTTGGTGTATCCACTTCTACACTGAAATTTATGTGATTTTTTTTAAAAAAAGATTTCAATTACATTTCAGTTATATTAAATACCATCCCATTAGTTTAATGACTTCCATTCACTTATCAATATCATTTGTTAATTTCAATTGTTTTCCAATAACACCTCCATTACATTGTTTTGTTTCATTTTTTTATTCTCAGGCATGTTCTTAGAACATTTTGCAGCATCTGAGTGCTGATCCCCGTGTTAACAATGACTCCCCAACACTCAGCTCAGGCTTCTGGCTCTTTTTGCAATGGACAGTGATTATGAATTGTTTTCAGGGCCCTATCAGGGTCTCACCTCACCTAACTTGCTTACTGAACAATAAGTATATTTGCTGTGCCCCTGTATGATGCCCTCTCCCCACATCCAGAATGAAGAGATGAGACACAATTTATGGATTGAAATAAAGGGCATGGCTCTATTAGTTAACCTGTTTGGAATGTTTATTTGTGCCAGTCTAAATTTACTGCCCACTCATTCGTACTACTCAGGAGATGGCTGGCAGCCAAAATAACCACCCACAGAAAGAGCCCCTCCATTGCTCTGGGGTATCTTCTGACATAGTATGACAAGAAAGCTTCCCTCCTGAAGTCTCCCACTGGTCCTAGAATTTGCCTCACCATTGCACACAGCAATCATTCTGATGTCTTAAAGCAGAGGGAACCTGTAGCCCTCCA
Source organism: Podarcis liolepis (assembly GCF_965112155.1). Taxonomy (NCBI): domain Eukaryota; kingdom Metazoa; phylum Chordata; class Lepidosauria; order Squamata; family Lacertidae; genus Podarcis; species Podarcis liolepis. The sequence goes on along the minus strand of NC_139561.1, from coordinate 49,451,926 downwards.
GATGTTGCTATTTACAACTTCCATAATCCCTGACCTTGCCCTTTTTTAAAAGAGAGGCAGGCCATAGCTCAGTGGTAGAGCATGCTTTGCATGCAGAAGGACCCAAGTTCAATCCTTGGCATATCCAGGGAGGCCTGAGAATGTAAAGCCTGAAGAGCCACTACCAGCCATTGTAGACAGTACTGAGCTAGATCTGGCAAGGGTATGACTCGGTAGAAGACCAGTTCCAGTCATGAATACACCAGCTCCAAGTGTAATCTCACAGCCGGCTGCAGAATGCAGTCAGGAACAGAGAGGCTGGGCTTTCATGCCAGGACAGGAGAGCCCACAGCTGCCAGCACCGATTCCCCCGACCTTGGATGGACGGCTGATAAGGGAGAAACGGAGAGCAGATTGGAACACAGCCAAAGCTCCCTGTAAGCCCAAACAGGTGTGGAAAGCCACAAAGACAGCTTTTCAGAACAGGAAGGGGCCGCAGCTGACCAAATACGTTCAAGGTGCAGGCATATAGGAAGGCTGCTAGACAGCAAGCAAAATAAGAAACATAAATGTTGAAGGTTCAGTCTCTTCTGTTGACACAGGAAGAACTCCTCAGAAGGGTCAGCTGAGTGATAGGGGCCAGAGGCTTGCTAGAGCCATCCAGAGATAACTGCTTGGGGTTTTTTTTGCAATAAATCCTCCTTTTTAATTACGTACGCTTACTGTGTTATCAAGCCAGGAATCTGGACTCCTAACACTTCCTATGCTCTCCTGCAGCTAACATTAATACAACATTTTCCAAATGAAGCTAAAATCAGCTTCAACCAAAGAGTTCTTTCTGAAAAGCAAATTTTAAATTGACATTCAAGTTACTAATACAGTCCAGGATTTAATAAGTAGCCTTCTCTGCCATGTGACATTCCAACTGAGGTACGTCCAAGTCAATTTTCAACTTCAGTGATTTGTATCAGATAAATTGTCATTTCATAAACATATCTTTATCTTTTAAGCTGTGTTATAGAGAAGAAAAGTCCAGGTGTGTGAAATAGACATTTGGAAATTGCATACTGTATAACAAATTTGTGATTTGCTGTGGGGGAAGGACTTGACTGCTAGGTTACAATTGGCTGTAAAATTCAAATGGTGATTAAGAAGGCTTCTGTCTGAAAATAGAGAGTTTAGCACTCTGAAATAATATTTGAGGAAATTTTGGACTTGCATAAAATTTCTCTTAGGTAAGTGTTTGTGTTTGCATCAACAATGTGAATATTAATTATTATAGCAGTAGTCAACCGTTATTTCTTTATTTCTTTTGCATCAGCCAAAGACACAGATATGACACTGTCCTTGCACACAAGGTATACAATCTTAGTAAGACAAATTGTGTTCTAAAGTGACAGGAAAGGACAAGGAAGGATAAAAGAGTAACCAAAAAAAGATTGGGATGGGATGATTGAACTGATAGCAGAAAACAAAGAAAAGCTCATGCTGTGATGAGAAAGACTTTGTAGATGTGTGTGTTTCTGTGCATGTCTGTGTGTTTAGAAGGGCCGTAAAAGAGAAGAGTGAGGCTGGGACATGCAGGACCTGCCCTGTCTAATATTAGAGTGAGATGGCTGTTTCAGGTGGTAGATGGCAGCAGTTTCATACACCATTCTCCCTGAGTCCCTTAAAATAACATGCTCTGAGCCCCCTAATCTAGTCTGCTGCCCTCAAGTGCCCCAACAGTGCTCTGGTCTAGTCAGATTCTGTACATCAGATTGAGGGTGCCATATCCTTTGCCTCACACAGAATAATCTTTTGGGCTGGTGCTGGGTACAGGGAAAAGAAGTAGAATGGTAACAAGTAAATACATTATATGGAGAAAATGAGAGGAGTGCATCAGAGCAGATTTGATATAGGATACGGAGCAACATCAGACAGATTGGGGAAGCCTGACAGCTTATTTCAGTTTTGTATTTAAGGCAGCGTTGCTGGCTGTGGCTCCACTTCTACAACCATTTTCATCCAAAGTGGAGTTGCAAAAGCTGCTCTCATAATCCTTCCCATTAGGTTTTGTGGCCAAGGACGTATTCTACAGGGAGCTGGCTTCAGGCAACAGGCCCATTGGTAGACCAACTCTGCATTACAAAGTTGTCTGCAAACTTGACATTAAAGCTGGCAATATGAAGCCCACCATGTGGTAATTCCTTGCAGTGCTTGGAGACAATTAGTCAGGTTGTGTATCCACAGCAGTGACCAGAGGAGAAATGACCATTGGGAAGAGCACAGAAAGAATAAAAACACCAGCATCGGACCCCTTCATTTGCCCCAGATGCAGCAAAACATGTCTCTCCCAAATCAGTCTCTACAGGCACAGAATGCACTCTAACTTTCCAACGGCTTGACTTCACCCCCAAAGGCACACTCTTCAATTTTCCCCTGATATAGACAGATGCCAGGCAGGTTTTGTGTTAGCTGAGTGTTGACATGGAAAGGAACTTAGGAGAGAAATAGAAGGGGAACAAATGTTGGTTGATGAACAACTATGCCCCTTTTCTCTGAGACTAACAGGAAACTTTAGTATATATTAATGTGGTTGCAGATCAACCACCCACTCAATTCCCCCCTGACCTCCTTTTTTCCATTTATTCATCTCAGCTATATTGAAACTATCTGAAAAGTTATAGGGCAACATGTTAAGGTGCTGTCTGAGCCAGTGGCAACACTGTCACCAGTATCCTTAAATTCTCATTACTAGGGAACACGATCGTTTTGGCAATAATCAAGCTTGTATTCGATTATTGATTTTAGCAAGAATCAAGCTTGTTCTCTTTCTCACAGCTGAGTCCAGCTGGTTTCATGTTAGTGTTCACAATATTGAGTTGTACAAATTTCTTCAGTCATTAAAATATAACACAAGAAGCAGCAGCTTATTGAACCAGGCCATTATACTTGTGCAACCCATTTCAATGTGTGGACTGTTATGTTGCTACAATGTGTATTCACTTGAATTCTGTTTAATTGAGATGATGACAGTAGCCATTAACAATAATCTAAACCTGTCTACCACCATGATGGTCCGTGGGAGAGGGGAAGGTTGTCGTGCTTAATTATACTAATTGGGCAGCTTTTTGTGGTAAAAGTCATACACAAAGAGACACACATGGTCACACAAACAATTTGCCATGCAGTGTAAGATATCATTGCCACAGCAGTGCCACAATTTTCTATTAACTGCTGGTAATAAAAATAATACCATTTATGTTAGACTGAAATCCATTCCTAAAATCTCTCTTCAGCAGCAGGCCCCTTTTAAAATTAGTATTTTCCACCGTTACAGCTTTTTCTTTGTTTACTCCCCTTAAGTATTGGGGGGGGGGGACTAAGCCACCTCTGTTTTCTTATGCTCTTTAGTATTTTATTGCTTGCAGGAAGTGCTTTTTCTGGTTGTACTCACTGGTACTCACTCCCCCCCCCAAAAAAAATCTTGACTTGACTTCCAAAGCAAGCATGTGGGTGCACCTTTTTTCTCATGCCAACAGTGGTGGACCCCATGGCACTGCCAGTCTTGGTGGCAGCACTTCCTCCTTATCCTTGTCCTGTGGTGGCACAGCTGCAGGAAGCTGCCAGGCTGCCACTTCACCTGCTGCCACCACTCAGCCAGCTCCAAGGCCTGTGCAAGCTGCTCATTGGTTCCCAGGTGGGTCAGATTTGTGGCAGTAGCAGCAGCGGCAGCCGGGCTGGGCAGCACCAAGAGGACTCCAGCTTTCTCAAAGGTCTTGTGGATGCCACAGAGGCAGAAGGCCATATCCTCCACCAGCAGTGAGCCCAGCTTTGGGTGCTCTGCAGGCAATTGCCCCACCCTGAGCCCAGCCCACAGTATGGCCCATCCAGCAGCAGCCTCAACCAGGCAACCGAGAAGAATACTTCATGGTGAGGAACAGCATCTTTTTTCTAGAAAAAAGACACTGCTTGCAGGTGTGATTTTAAAATGGATGGGATGGTCAGGAACACAAGCTGCCCAGTGGGTAGGAAGACAAGAACAATGATACCACATGGCAAACTAATTGCAATATCTTGAGGGCATGCAAATGGATACTTGGTGATGGTGGGGAATGATTAACAGTAGCAGAACTGCAAATAGTGAAATCCATTATGCAAGGAGTTCTTGCAACGGTGGCCTGGAGAATCAAAGTCAATTAAGTAACTTTTGCAAAATGCAAGAGTGGGCTGAGCTTATTTGCATTTTATGAGCCATGGATTTAAATGAACTGAGTTCACATAAGGATACCACAAGAAAAAACACACCACCCCGAATGGGTACATGACTGCGAATCAGATCCACATTCACACTAAGGCCTGTAATGTCCCTAAAACCTTTCAACCACAGTACAAACTTGATCTACATTTTGAAGATGAAAACAATTGTGTGCTTGCGACACTTCACTGTTCATGCCAAGAATCGGTTACCATGCCTCACACTCTACACTATTATGCATTGTCCAGCAGAGCCAGTGTGGTACAATGTTTAGAGTGTTGGAATAGGACTCGGAAGGGACTTTGGACAGAAGACATGTTTTGCATGCAGAAGGTTTCAGATTCAGTCTCTGTCATCTCCAAGTAGAAGTGGAAAAGATTCCTGCCTGAAACCCTGGAGAATCATTGCCAGTCAGTGTAAACCAGGGGAAGACTGCTTCGTGTTCTCCATATGCTGTTGGACTCAGGCAACTCCCATTAGACACAGCCATAATGGCCAATGCTTTTGGATGTTTGGATGTTTGGGGTAGTTGTCCAACATCATCTGGTGACACCATATTGGCTACCCCTGTGGCAGACAATTTTGAGCTAGATGGAGTGATGTCCTGATTCAGTATAAGGTAGCATCCTATGAAAGCAGTTTAATATTTCCACTCAAGTGATTAGACACATTGTATGACCTTTGGCAATCTTTCTTTCTCTTTGTCTCCATCTCTCTCTCCCACCCTCAACCTAACCTACCTCAAAGGTTTCTTGTGAGGGTAAAACAGGGGGAATCGTGTACACTAAATCAAGTTAATTGGAGGAAGGGTGGGATATAAATAGAATAAAGAATGCATGTCCCATTGACCTCCTTGGAGGAAAGTTGGTGTATAATAACATTAAATGTGGTGCATTTATTTTCTATGCATCCCTCTGTCTCTCTCTCTCTCTCACACACACACACACCTTAGTAGAAATTCACATTAAAATACTGATACATTTTCACCAGAATATATATTTTTTAATTGCAAACAGATGTGGAGATGTGGAAAACTAAACTTAAGCTTGCAAAAATGAGAAAATGAGAGAGACAGAAATTGACTGATTCACCCATCCCTAATTAACATGCGTGTGTACTAGATGCATCCACCCACATAGTCAAATTTCACTTTTACAGGTAAAGGGTGGGAACTGAACTCTGAAGATTGATAATATAATAACTCACATGTAGGAAATTTTAATAAGGCATCCAACAGGTGAATTCCATGTTATGGATGATTAGGAAAAGAGTTGGAAATAAAACTGCCAATATCATAAGGCCTTTATCAAAATCTATGATGTAATCACACTTGGAACATTGTGCATGCTTCCAGTTGCTTCACCTGGAAAGGGATATTGCACAGAGCTGGAAAAAGGGCAGCAAAGGTTGGATAAACTCGCCTTTGAGGACATGTTACATTGGCTAGTACTTTTGCTTTAGAAAGGAGGCAAATAGAAGCCAATGGTCTATCTTGCTCAGTATTATCTCTGCACCGACAGGAAGCTGCTCATCAGACTTTCAGACCAAAGTCTCTCCCAGCCCTGCCTGGAGATGCCAGGGCCTGAACCTGGGACCTTTTGAATGCTGAGCAGATGCTCTGATAAGGTGCTGATAAGGGCACCATGATGGAAGCTCATAAAGTTATGCATCGCTTGAAGACAGTGGGCAGATATAAGTTTCCCCCCCTCTCTCATAGTACTAGAATCCAAGGTTATTCAATGAAGCTGCACAGTGGGAGATTTGGGACAGATAAAATGAAATACTGCTTCACATGGTGCATAGTTAAACTATGGAATCCCCTTCCATAAGTTGTAGTGATAGCCAATAACTCACATGGCTTTAAAATTAGATTAGGATTCATGTGGGATAAGGCTGCCGAATGCTATCAGTTATGATGACAGTATACAATTTCTAGAACCAGAGGCGACAGCGGAAGACCAGTCATTGAGGAAAGAAGAGCAGTAGAGGGCTATTGAACTCATGCACTGCCTGTAGATTTCCAACAGGCCACTGATTGGCCACCAAAGTGAACAGGATGCTGGGCTAGATAGGCATTTGGTCTGATCCAGCAGGGATCTTAAGTACTACCTCCAGGATCAGCAGCCCCATACATGTGAATGCCAGTTGCTAGGGAACAACAGCGAGAGAGGGCCAATGCACTCATGCGCTGCTTGTGGATTTTTGACAGACATCTAATTGGGCAGTCTGAGAAACATGATGTTGGACCAAATAGATGGGCAGATCCAGCAGGACTCTTAATTTTTTTTACGGGACAGAAATTAGGGCAAAAGGGGGGACAGCAATTAACCAGAGAGAGACACCAAAAGACAGAGATTCTGCTGTAGGGACTGCTGGCATATATATGATATTGTAAACCATCTAACTTCTTAGCAATGTAATTCTGGTATGCACAGAATCCAGGAGGTTTATATATGTCCTAGACTTTGGGGGTGAAGCATAAGCATGTCATCGCCTGAAGTTCTCAATGGTTTCTGATAGCTGAACATTTGAAATATTTTCCATTACCAGGAAAAATGAATTCATATTGATCTATGTCCTCTCTAGAGCATCCTTTGGAAAAATGATATATATGTATAGATGAGGCAGTGTTTGCTGCAGCACCGTAACGATTGATTTCAGGTGAAAAATGAGAATAGTGACTCATTATACAGCACACAAGGGGCAGTGTCTTTGTTTCTTTCTCCTGTTTTCTGTCAAGGTAAGTGTTCTTATTTAAAACTTTATCACCAAGTCGTACTTGTTCCTAAATTATGGAAGGGGGAGGCCAAACATGGCAAACTCTTCTCGGTTGCAAATGTAACTAGATGGTGACATTTGCTTTCATTAAAGAGAACAATGTCACAGTTATTTGGGCATGTGCAGAAATCCACAGGCCACATCTGAATGATTGTGTCATTTGAATGAATTGTTTCATTGTCACCCTAAGGGAAGCCAGTTCTATACCCCCAGAAGCTCCATGCTCGGTGCAACCAAACTGGCCATGCTCCCCTAGATCAATTTTCAGCATGAGTTTCCCCAGATTAGGCTCTGAGCATGCTCCTGAGATCACCCTCCAAGCATCTGGCCCAGCCAGATTTGTGTCATCATGCAATCAGGCTCCTGAGGTCAGTCAGCTCTGAAGGAAGTGGCAAGGCGGCAGCAAGACATACCTATAATTGAAGAGAGCTCAGTAGTCCAGCTTCTCTGGAGAGAGGAGAGCTGTATCTCTCCCTGCTGGGCCTGAAGGTCTTGCAGAAGACATATGTGATTTGGCATTATTTCCTAAAGTTTCAGGCTGCATAACTAAAGAGGGTCAGACTATCTCCAGCCTAGAAAAAAAAGAGAGAATTTAAGGTGGCTATAACTCAGAATGAGGGAGGAAATTGATTCAGTTTTAATGCCAGCTTACCAAATTCACACTTCCCAAAGCAATATGTAAAGAAAAATGCAGCTATGCTTCAAAATTCTCAATCCTCCAAGTGTTGCGATACAGTTCTTCAATCACAAATGTCTCCAAAAATGTGTGTGCATTAAAATTGAATATCAGTGAAAGCAGCACACATAAGTGTTAGGGAATATTGTCTGCCTACATGTGTATATTGAGCAACACTGCACACAAAAATGTGGACACCAGGAGAAATGTGCATTAAATTGTTCATGGATTTTTGAAAAGTTACAAAAAAAATCAGATTGCAATGGAAATGTGGCAAACCAAAATTCAAGATTTGAAAAATGAGAAAGTGAGAGATCTGAAAGGGATTGATTGGTCTACCCAAAATTAGTGAGCACCAATCCATATATGATTCTGCTGCAACAATGAAAAAAAAAATATCTTTGAGTTGGTATAGGGAGCTTCCTCAGGGTATGAGTGCTTATACTGTAAATATCATCCTGTTTCTGAGGTGGGAAACCAAAGTATGTCAGAGTGACAATTTCTAGATGTTTCAATGGGCGACTTTTACTTAGGCGGAAGTGAGAATCCTAATGGTGAAGTTGAAGTCTAAAGCTGTGCAAGAACTGATGCACTGGCTCAGCACATTCACATGCTCAGTGCTCAAAGTAGGAAAGCTATAGTTGCTAGCAAGTTCTACACAGCCAGAATCTATAAGCAGATGTGAATGTGCCTGCATTGATTAAGAACTTTAAAAATATATATCCCACAGCACTGTACAGAATTTCTGCAGGCTCTGGTATTAAATCCAGGTGTATTTTCTGACTGCCTTGTTCTATATTTGTCACATCACAACCTATTAAAGACCAACTTTAAACATGGTAGCATATTAATAGCACAGTCCCAAAAGTCAGAGCTCATGAGATTATTATTTACTGCTAATCACACTGATATCCTGCCTTTTCTCCAGGGAGCTCAGGGCAGTGGTACTTCGGGTTACATACGCTTCAGGTTACAGACGCTTTCAGTTACAGACTCTGTTAACCCAGAAATAGTACCTCAGGTTAAGAACTTTGCTTCAGGATGAGAACAGAAATCGTGTTCCGGCAGCGTGGCAGCAGCAGGAGGCCCCATTAGCTAAAGTGGTACCTTAAGTTAAGAACAGTTTCAGGTTAAGAACAGACCTCCAGGACGAATTAAGTTCTTAACCCGAGGTACCACCGTAGTTTTTCCTTGCTGCCATTTTATCTTCACAACAAGACTGTGAGAGACCTTCAGCTGAGTTACAATGCGTGGCTCAAGGCCTTCAAGTAATGTCTTTATGTCTGTGCAGGGATTTGAACACAGGTTTCTAGTCTAAGTCCAATACTCAGACAAGAGTTATTGCTGCTCTTATTTATTTATCTTCTGCCATCAGTGTGCATGTAAGTTTACAGAGGACAGGAAGGAATGTATCTGCCCAAGGAATTTACAGTTTAAAAGTGCACTCAGAGAAAACAAAGTTACATTTGAAGAGAACTTGAGAGTTCCTCCCAAAATGTGTTCAACACAAAAACATAGGAAACTGCTTTATACTTAGTCAAACCACTGGTCCATCTAGCTCAACACTGATGACTATGACTGACAGTGGCTTTTCGGAGTTTCAGGCATGACTCTTTCCTAGTCCAGGGTGAAAATGCTGGAAATTTAACCTAGGCCCTTCTACATTCAAGGCATGTTCTCTGACACTGAACTATGGCTATTGCCCTTTTAAATCAATTACATACGTAGACACATGCAATTGTTTTCCTTCCTTCCTTCCTTCCTTCCTTCCTTCCTTCCTTCCTTCGGATGTGTTTATTGAGCATTTGTCCCATTGTTGTTGTTTTTAAGGGAAATTAGATGCCACTGCCTGTTTATTGAGCATTTGCTGGAGAGGTTTGACAACGTTGCACCAAACAAACCTTAGGCCACGCTTTCCAATGAATTTTCCCCACCATATTCCTTATTGGACTAGGTCCAATTTGATGAGGGAGGAGTTGTTATGCATGAGTTCCAAAGCAATTTTAATTGTGCAACCTGAGCTTGCTGCCATGTGATTGAAGCCCATCTAGAAATAGTGACAGTCTAAAAGCTTCTTTTTCTGTCCTTCCTTCCTTCCTTCCTTCCTTCCTTCCTTCCTTCCTTCCTGGGCATTCAATTTCCAGGACTCTTTCATTATGCCGCATCATCCAGCTGTGTGCAGTTCATCGTCACTTCTAATCTCACACATCTTTTAGTTTATCATAGTCAATGTATGCGGTGTTTGCTTCGATATTAATTGTTTTCCCAGGAGGGATTAAGCAGTGTATGTAGAAGGAAATCAGTCAAACCATGAGGAGAAAGATTTTCTAAGCTGTTTTAGAGGCTTAGAGGTAAATCATAACATGTCAAGCTATAGAAATTGGTTCAGATAAATATAATTTTTTCCTGAATTAGTTTGCTAAGCTTTTATCCTTTCCAAACACTTTCAATCAATCCTAAATGTGTTAAGTACCAGCTGTAATATTGAGCAGTTATGCTACAACACTTACACAAATATAGAGGTTAGCAGTTAACCTACATCTCAAAGAGGCTTGTTTGTCTTCATTTTGATCAGAAGTATTTTTCAAATTTATTAGACATTTGCAAAAAAGAGAGAGGGAGAGAGAGAGAGAGAGAGGCACTAGGATAATTTCATTTTAGTGTATTTATTTTCATTCATGCATTGAAGAGGTTACATTAGCTGCAGTCTCCTATTTAGATTATTACATAATATTTCTAAAGTCTGTGATCTTATGCCTATTTAATTCTACATTTGTACATTTTATCATATTAAGAGTCAAGGATGTTTGAACAATTTCACATTTGCGTGCTCACATATTCAAAGTTTTAGAACATTAGCTGACTGTCATGGCATTAAAATTGAACACATGTTTCTCTCCAAAGCGAGCAGAACAACTGCTAATTTCAAAAAAGGGGGGGGAGAGATAAAGACACATCTACCAGATATTACGGGGCAGATCTAAGAGTAGGGATGGGCATTTCTCTCACTTTCTAATTTTTCCTATCTTAAGTTATCCAGATTCCCAAATCAGTTTGTGAATTCATCTTTTAAATTTTGGCAGCATTTTAGTGCTGATTTCCCCTAAGATACATGTACAGTGGTACCTTGAGTTACAAATGCCTCAGGTTACAAATGCTTTAGGTTACAAACTCCGCTAACCTGGAAGAGATACCTCGAGTTGAGATCTTTGCACCAGGATGAGAATGGAAATTGTGTGCTGGTGGTGCAGCGGCAGCAAGAGGCCCCATTAGTGAAAGCATGCCTCTGGTTAAGAGCAGTTTCAGGTTAAGAACGGACCTCCGGAATGAATTAAGTTCTTAACTAGAGGCACCACTGTAATATACAGGCAATTGTGCCTAATATATACTTTTTGCAAAGCAGTCTCCCCATGTATAATATATTTTTGAACATTATTTTCAATAATATATCTATTTTCATTCACAAACTACCCATCTATCTATCTATCTATCTATCTATCTATCTATCTATCTATCTATCTATCTCTATCTATCTATCTATCTATCTATCTATCTATATCTATCTATCTATCTATCTATCTATCTATCTATCTATCATCTATATCATCTATCTATCTATCTATCTATCATCTATATCATCTATCATCTATCTATCTATCTATCTATCTATCATCTATCTATCTATCTATCTATCTATCTATCTATCTATCTATCTATCATCTATATCATCTATCATCCATCCCTATGTAGGAGTGCTAGGACTAAAGTATTACATTGCCCACCCCCAAGGCAAAAATAAATAAATACACACATTTTGAAATAAATGCAGTATATTGGGTGTGTCTGAAGGAAATTCATTACTTTCAGCGAATATTTGTTAAAAATATATTTTACATGCCACATTTTAAAACATATTCTAGTTCTCCATCTCAGAACCTGTTGAGCAGCTTACTTGTTACCACTCTCTTAGGAGGAGGAACTCTCATTGACTTTTATCCAGAAAGAACTTGTGCTAATATTTAAAGTAAATATTGTTAGCCTTTGGCCTGACTGATCTTTTGTTAGGCAGATTGCAGATGAATATAGCCCAGAAGGGTTGGTTGATGTTTCCTCAGTGAGAATCTGTGTTTGAATGATTGTCCCATCAGAGTTTGAGGAAGGTGAGATGACAGCTGCCACTTAGCTTTGGAAAGTGTGTGTGTGTGTGTGTGTGTGTGTGTGTGTGTGTGTGTTTACAAGTGTGTGTATGAGAGAGAGAGAGAGAGAGAGAGAGAGAGAGAGAGAGAGAGAGAGTTGAATTATGGTGCCTCCATGGGATAACAGATCCCTTGCAGGGGTGTCTTCTGTTTTCACCACTTATTTTCTACTTACTTATCTGCAAATAAAACAAATCTGTTCATGAAAAGTACTAGAAAAAGCTTTCATACCTGTTGCATTTTAGATTATTTCCTATCCACTCCCTACCCTGAAGCAACCAATATTAGAAGAACACAGATAACAACTGAACAGTTATCAGAATAGCTTTCTCCCACCCAAATGACCCAGGAGCATTGTTTATTTCCTCAAATACATTTGGCTCTTACCCCAACATATAATGTAAGCATTAATAAATACTCCCTTATGTATATTGTAAGAAAATAAAATGCCTGGCAAGAACAACACCCAGTGATGTTTGTCAGTGGCTCATCAAAAAGGAAAGCACACTAAAAAAAAGTGGCATGAAGCCCTCTGTAAATTCTGCTTTGCAAACTTCAAGGCTCTGCATCAAAATGTTGAAATAAAGGAAACTGAATATTGTGACCTAAATTAAGCATCATTTATTCATCTTCGACCGGTCGCTGCTTTGCCCACAGCATTGTGTTAGTCTCCCCCACCCCCGACACCACCATTGCCCAATGTAAAGTATCTCCTATCCACTGACCAAGATGGCTTCATGGCCATAAGAACCTTATTATTATTATTATTATTATTATTAGTAGTAGTAGTAGTAGTAGTAGTAGTAGTAATGCTGCCTTTCGACCTTCTAGATATGCTATACTACAGGTCCCATTATCCATGGTCATTGGTTGATGAGAGCTGTAGTCCAAAGTATTTAGTTATTATTAATTTTCATGAGAAAGTTAGCAAGCAAGCAAACAAGCAAAGAAACAAACAGAAAAGCACACCATTTCTGTTGATCCTGATATTTAAGGCAACTTTGAAATTATTAGCTGTGAGGGTGTATGACTGTTTTACATATTTTTATATATTTACAATATTTTAGAACATACAGTGGTACCTCAGGTTACATATGCTTCAGGTTACATACGCTTCAGGTTACAGACTCCGCTAACCCAGAAATAGTGCTTCAGATTAAGAACTTTGCTTCAGGATGAGAACAGAAATCGTGCTCCTGCGGCGCAGCAGCAGTGGCAGCAAGAGGCCCCATTAGCTGAAGTGCAGTTCTCCAGCCAAGTAATATGTACAACAAAGCATATACTAGGGCAAGGTGTTTATAAAAATGAATATATTAGGGGGGGGGATGCTTTGGGGAAAGGTGTGCTTTAGGCAAAATTACACCTAAACATGTTTATTAAAATGCTGAGGACTTTCTAAAAATTCTTCAAACTAAGGTGGAAAAGTAGAGGGTTGAACTTCAAATTGGAAAAAATGAGAAACTGACTCAGCCGTCCCTAGTCGCATATGGGCTAGTTTCATCTAGAACTGAGGGCTTGGACAAACAGAGGCTTAATTTGCTCTCTGGGTTCAAACCACAGCTATGACTTTGGGAGCTACCCAAATAAGATATTGAAGGAGTGATTAATTCTGTGGGCCCTTTCATTTTATGCTCAGCAAGTAAACCATAAGATTGTATTCAAGCACCCCTTATTAATTGAACTTTGTTGTTGTGTTGTTTAGTCATTTAGTCATGTCCGACTGTTCATGACCCCATGGACCAGAGCACGCCAGGCACTTCTGTCTTCCACTGCCTCCAGCAGTTTGGTCAAACTCATGCTGGTAGCTTCGAAGACACTATCCAACTATTTCGTCCTCTGTCTTCCCCTTCTCCTTGTGCCCTCCATCTTTCCCATCATCAGGGTCTTTTCCAGGGAGTCTTCTCTTCTCATGAGGTGGCCAAAGTATTGGAGCCTCAGCTTCACGATCTGTCCTTCCAGTGAGCACTCAGGGCTGATTTCCTTAAGAATGGATAGGTTTGAAATTCCTGCAGTCCATGGGATTCTCAGGAGTCTCCTCCAGCACCATAATTCAAAAGCATCAATTCTTTGGCGATCAGCCTTCTTTATGGTCCAGCTCTCACTTCCATACACCACTACTGGGAAAACCATAGCTTTTACTATACGGACCTTTGTTGGCAAGGTGATGTCTCTACTTTTTAAGATGCTGTCTAGGTTTGTCATTGCTTTTCTCCCAAGAAGCAGGCGTCTCTTAATTTTGTGGCTGCTGTCACCATCTGCAGTGATCATGGAGCCCAAGAATTCAGAGTTCAATTACTTAATTGAACTTAAGTAACCTTATTTAGTCATGGTCATTAAATTAATTTGGTCTACTAGCATTGGCTATAACCCTTAGTGTCCAATGTTGACTCAGTTATGCCTTGATCAACTGTGGATAGCTTTTTTTTACTAAACAAGATGAGCATCTTTGAAGGACAAGTTTAAGCCTGTGCATACATTTACTGTTAGACCCATTAATTTCAGTCTGAGCAAAACTTAGTTGAATACCACTCATATATCTCAAAGGCATGATCGTCTCCCATCTTCATTCTATAGAAGCTGATATGATTTGTTTTTGAGAAACCCATGATGGGCCTTAGCAATCACAGCATCCTTTTTTAAGTGCTCACAGACTGTTTAATTATCTGTTCTATTACCTTTCTTGGCATCGACATCAAGCTGACTGGTCAGTAGTTACCTGGGTCTGCCCCCTCCCCATTTTTGAAGATAGGGACAACATTTGCTTACCTCCTGTCTGCAGGGACCTCACCTGTTCTCCAAGAATTTTCCAAGATTATAGATAGAATCTGTGAGATTACATCTGCAGGCTCCTTTAGTACCCTTGGGTGCAGCTCATCACGCCTGGAGATTTGCATTCTTTTAAAATAGTTTTGTGTTCCCTTACTACCTCTTTTCCATCCTTGGGCTGCATGCATCTCTGTTTGCCTTGTTTAATCTTTTTTCACCAGATTGAGCACAACTTTCTTTTTGGGTGAAGACAGAGGCAAAGTAGGTTTTGAGCTGTTTCTACAAGCATTGTGACTGATCGCACTGTTTATAACTGCTCCTTTTTCCCATTTTATTCCCCTTCCTCTTGGATTCAGGGGGAGACAGTCAGCTAATAGGCTTGTGCTATACTTCATACATCCTCTGAATTCAGGTGCTGTACATCACTAGATGGTAATTTTTACAACCTCCAGAGACATTTTGGTACTGTTGTGTGTTTCCTGTCATGTAAGAACCTGGTAACAGGTCCCCAGAGCTTCTGACTATTCACCTTCCATGCATGGTGAATTAATGCTGTAAATTCAAAGAAATGTAAAGACTCTCTGAGGAGCCAGGAGGGGAAATCACTTCTTTAGCAGAGAAATTACCTGTGTAGAATTTCTTTTTCCAGATGGGGAGCAGAGGGGACATAGGGGTTTTTTTTTATTATCAGACATATTTATACCATGCTAACTATCCGTTACCACAATATCTCCATGAATTTCTATGATGATTCACCACAGTGTCATATATAGTGCTTGTCATGTTACTGTCAAGCATAGCTGATGTGCTATGCTGAGGGTGCTGCTTGGTGATTAGAGGAAACCTCAAGAAAAAATGCATTCATTTCAAGACAAGGTGATTTAGAGGCCAATATAAGAGACCAAGCTATGAAGTTTTAGAGTCCGGTGTATACAGACAGAGGAAACTGCTTATATAGAATCAGATCACTGGTTCATCTAACTCAGGGATTGTGAATGTGGTCCTTCCAGTTGTTTTAGACTACAATTCCCATTACCCCTGATCATTGGTATATGGTATTGACTGTCATGGACTGGTTGGATTCAGAGGAGTGGAGGAAGGAACCAGCTGGGGAACCACCAAGGGAAGAAGGCTCAGTGCCCCATGGAGTGGTTGTGGGACAATGATAAGTGGTCAGAGGAAGAAAAGGGAGCAGACTGGGAAGAGGTGTCAGAAGCTGAAGAGGTAACAGGTCTTAGTTAGCTGGGAGTCTGTAGCAGAGAGAAATCCAGAATCAGAGGCAGAAGCTGAAGCTGAAGCTGGACTGTGGGAGGAGGGAGGCAAAGAGGCAGAGATGCATCAGGCTGGTGAAGAATCACCCCTACTACTGAGACAAGCTTTCCTTCTCTTGTCTCCCAGAACCAGAAGAGGCACAGAAAGGGTGGGGGAGAGGCTGTCAAAAAGCCCCGGAGAGGATAAGACTTAGATGGCTGTGAGGAGGTGGGGACTTCAGTCTCAGCAGCTGATCTTCAAGGAGTATGGCCACCATGAATAAGCTGCTGTGCTCATTAGGCCTGTCACTCAGCCAAGTCTGTGGAGATTGTGTTTTTGCTAATGAAGTGTTACCCCCAACTCTGAATTGTGAGATTACTGACCGGCACACTCCTGTGACAATGACTGAAGCTGAAGGCCGTGGTTGCACTGGAGGGCGCCATGCTAGCAGCTACCCCTAACCTATCTCTTTCCCATTGGTCTGCATCTGGTGGCTTTGGAGGACACTACTGGGTCACTGTTAAGACACATAAAGTAAGGAAAAGAACATGAAGTAGTTTGAATGCATATTTGGGTCGAGGGTTGAATACTAATGGCATTACCTGGGGATGCTTGGAATCAAATCCGGGACCTGCTCCCCACAAAGTACATGCCATACCACTGAACCTCCCCGGGTGCTTTTTTCAAGAAAGATATCTAAATAAGTGTGGGACAGTCTCTCTTCCTCTCAGTCTAACTTGATATTTAGTGTTGTCATGGATATAAAATGGGGTAATGTACCACTAAATATACAATGTTTTATTATTAACTTCAAGATCAAGCATTTGAAAAAAATATCCATTGATCTTTGGCACAGCCTTAAATAGGATTGCACTGTCCTAAGACTTGGATAGGGCTTAGAAAAAGACAGGGAATGGCAAGGTATTTATGAATGTGCTGAACTGTGCCATGTTATCAAAATTTTTGGTTTAACAATAAAGTCACCTTTGTCCACAACATTAATCATAAGAAACTCAATGCTTTTAAACTTAATGGGCTGAATCTCCTTTAGGTTTCCAAGCGGCTTCAGCATACTATCCAATGGCAGTGCAAGCTGCTGGTCCTTTTGCATATCTAGTAATTCAATAGAAATGAGTTTATTGAATTTAATAGTTAAGACCAAGACTGCTTAAGTACATTATCTTTGAATGAATATTTGTCTTTAAGCACAATCACTGTGCATATTTTGGAGCCTTTTGGAGCTAAACAAAAAGAGGTGGTGAGGGAAATGAATTAATTGGAGGGGTGACATTCAAAGCATATTAAGTTCCACACAGCCTTTTTATAACCTAGCATTTCTTAAAAACATATTGGTGAATGGTTTTGGCAAACAAACATAAAATTCCTTATTTTTGTGATGGCCTTCAGAATTGCATTCACAACATCCATCCATTTGTTACATGTGCCTGAGAAAAATAATAAAGAAATAAAATAGGTTGCTAAATGTAAGTGATGCAAGATTACTCTGGGTACATTTTATAATGGATGGTACATCTGCTATTAATATAGCAGAAAGTCATAACTGTCAAGTGTCACGTAACAAAAATGGGGATGTGTTAGCAGAAAGGCAAATATGTGAAATACATTGGCCATTTTGAGATTGAGTCCTCCTTCAGCCTCACACTCACATGCCCACCCTTCCTCTTCTTTCATGGCTGCAAAGAGGAATTAGGAAGATTTCACTTCCAGTTTAGATCAGCAGCAGCTTGTTATGTTGTCTGAGCAAGACAGACTATGGTTAACCTTAACTATGGTTGGTTTGAAACAAATCAACTTCAAACCATTGTTTATGAAGCTCACTTGCCTTCACTAACTACAGTTAATATTAATGGCAGTTCAGAATTTGAATGTAAGACTCAATTCACACAGTGGGTTGGAGGAAGAGAGGAAAGGTCACAAAGAAACAATAAAATAATAAATATGCAATGAAACAAACATTGATAAAGCAGTGCTGGTGGGTGCTATATAGAAGGTAGTACAAACTACTTCAGTTACTTCAAAATGTGACAAGCCAGCCATGCTTTGTTTGGGGACTCTGATTCATTTCACCCCCAGGTTGTGCCTTGATAGCGCCACTGCCAGTAATGCACGACAAGGGTTTCTATGGTGGTCCATTGGACACCATGAGCCATCATGTGTTTCTGCTATCATGAATGCCCAGATAGGTTATCAGAAATCACAAAAAAATCCAGAATACCACTGTTTTATTTTCCAATCCTCCCCCATTGGTGTTGGGGTTTTTTTTTTGTCTCTGTCTGTTTTCTGCAATGAAAATCACACCTGTGTTTGCAAAGGGGGATACTATAAAGTGCTTGAGATCAAATCTAAAGTAACTGTTTGTATCTATTTCTTGCACCATTTACCTGGCTTTCTCCATGACCTCACAGCACCGCTTAGCCATGTCATCCTTTGTTAGCCACTGGTTGGTCTTCTGACCTAGAGTCTAGAGTGCCAAAAAGGAGGTCACATTGTGACACATCAATAACTCAGAAAAGCAAGCAAAGGGGAAGCTGTGACTGTGAAAAAGGTAATGAATGTTTGAGAACCATGTTCAGTTATTTTATTTTTTTATGTAGGGGGAGTAACATAGGTACATGCGTAGGCATGTGGATTATTGCTGTGCGAATTACTTTGCTGGAATTAGTGTAGCTAGCAATTAGATTAGTAACACATGGAATGCATTGTTCTATAGAAAATAAATGAGAAACTTTGATAAATATGACGGACATTTCTGTTAATGCAGCTCACCGAGAAGAGCTTTAGCTTTGGTGCAGCTTGGTATTCAAGGAAACTGCTGCTCTTTTGCTCTCTCCTTCTGTTCTTACACAACCTTCACATGCAATCTTTTTATATGCATGTATTTCCATAGCATCATTTGAGATCATGGCAGTTAGCAAAAAAAAGAGGTTTGCTTAGTCGCTATCCACAAGGGCTCTGAACATAGAGATCTGTCTTACACTAATTCAGACCATTGGTCCATCTAACCCAGTACTGACAGACAATGGCTATCCTGGTTTTCATGCAGGGCCCAACAACAAGATGTTATGGACTGCGCTTGGGATCTGTATGCAAAGCAGGTGTTTTGCCACAGAGTTACTGCCACACTCTCACACCCCTGAGGCAGAGGGGAACATATCAAGCTCTTGTGATGCAGTGTAGTCTCTAACCCACAGAAGTTTACAGTGCTACAGGAGTTTACAAGAAAAAAAATAGAAACAAGGAAATAGGTGAGTAAGGGGACCAACATGGGGTAAGTTCAACAGGACATCATAAGCATAGTCCTTTCATATTGCCCAACTCTTTAATATGAGAAAATGTTTTGCCTGAATTTGAACTTGATGAATAGGGGAGAAATAAGATTCAGTTCTTGCTTAAGACAAAATTAACATACACGTACACTTTCTGAAACAATATACGAACTAAAACAGTGCTCCCCTTTGAAATGTGAACTTTTCCAATTTGCAATAAAGTTCTTGGGACAAACAACATATACAAAAATGCATATTGTGGGAGTATAGCATACACAATAATGGAAATATTAGTAAAAATAATATAGAAAATATATTATATTATGGAAAATTGCATACAAACATTTCTGTACTATGATAAATTTGCACTAAAATGCAAGTGAATTTTTATGAGGAGTATTTTTTAAAGAATAATAATCTTAAATTGATGTGAAAATGTGGGGAACTGAACTTAAAGCTGAGAGAAATCAAAATTAACATATTTGCCCACCCCCTAATGATAGGTTATGGGTGGGCAAATATAATTATGGTGCTGGAGAAGACTCTTGAAAGTCCCATGGACTGCAAGAAGATCAAACCTATCCATTCTTAAGGAAATCAGCCCTGAGTGCTCGCTGGAAGGACAGGTCCTGAAGCTGAGACTCCAATACTTTGGCCACCTCATGAGAAGAGAAGACTCCCTGGAAAAGACCCTGATGTTGGGAAAGATTGAGGGCACAAGGAGAAGGGGATGACGGAGGACGAGATGGCTGGATGAAGCTATGAACATGAGTTTGACCAAACTGCAGGAGGCAGTGGAAGACAGGAGTGCCTGGCGTGCTCTGGTCCATGGGTCATGAAGAGTCGGACACGACTAAACAACTAAACAACAACAACACTGACAGGTTATATTTTTAAGCACCATGGGACACCTAAATCATGCCTCTTATTGCTTAGGTGACTCAGGGGGATATTTCAAGGGATCTGTCTTTGTTCCAAGGGATCTAGCTTAATGTTCAGTAGGGGGAGAACCCAGAACCCCCTCAAGTCAACATCAGAGTGAGCAAGTGAAGAAAGACTTTGTGTTCAGACTGGGCCTTTGCCTATAATATGAGCTTTTATTGGCCCTTGACTTGTTTCTGGTTATGAACACCTGTCTCTAACTTTTAGCTTTACCGCACCAGTTCCTGGGCTTCTACTTGCTGGCTATGGGCATCTTAAATCTGAGAAAAAGCTTGTGATGCCGTTTAAGAAGTAGCTTTCTTTGGCAGCATATGTTCCAATAATTGTGCCAAGATGTCCAGAATCTAATGTTTCCTTATATTGATACCCATTATTATTATTATTTTAAAAATAAAGTAAAAATAAATGTAGTGTAGTTTACTGGAGTATGAAAAAAGTGTGATGCCTTTTTTAAAGTATAAAACAAGTCCAGACATCAGAACAGTTTTGAATTGTATAGCTTAGTAGAACCATTTATATCTCATGAGCTTCTTCATCTCCATAACAAAGGCAGCTTTTTGTAAACTGTTCCTTAACAGATGGGAATTGATTCCTTTCCCAGTGTCTTGTCATGCAGATTCTGGCTGCAATTAAAAGAATCTCCACGAGCTGACAAAGACCAGGTTGAACATAACTCAAAAGAAAAAGAATCAGTAACAGAAGGGGTTCATATCAAATAGTATCATTAACTGCAGCCACCTTGGTCAAAAATTATTTTAGCTTTGCATAATTCCATTATAAAATGTAAGTGTCCCTTCCCCTTTTGTTCTGTTTTTAGACAAGGATTTCTCCTTAGAGTTCCTGTTGTTTGTTCCAAATTGCTAGACCAATGATGCTCAAGGAAAAAGGTGGAATATGGGGAAGGGATGTAAACAAATGGGCTAAAAATAAATCAAGTGCATATGTGTTAGGGAAAGACAAATCTGACTTTTTAAAAAAAAAATCTCTCTGTTTCTTAACTTCAGTTTGCAATATCGCCTCATCAAGTGAGAACTTCACTGTAAAATTCCAAGAAGGGCAAATTTTGAATAGTAACTGCATTGACGAAGTGTATGGAGTCAGAAAGTGAGAAGTGGGTAGGTTCACATATTGCTGAGGGGGCAGGAGAAGAGTAGAAGAAAACAAGTTTTCAACCACCAATTATGTCTATGTTTCATCCAGAAAGTATAACCAGAGAAAAAGGTTTTCACTAGTTACTTGGTTTTCACTAGTGACCAAGTAACGTGAAACTCTTCAATCAATGGATAAATTTGAATCAGTGGTGAACTTAATAATTGTAGGGGGTTTGAGGCAGGGGATCGGATCTTCACTTTAAGGTTACATCTACATGATACAATTAAAGCTGTATTTTGTTAAGAGAGCTGACCTCACAGAGCTACAACTGGGAAAACTAGGATTTTCCAAGACTGTTGAAAATCCTAGTTTTCTGAAGACTGCTGTTATGAGAGTGTTTTAATTTTATGGTGTAGTTGTGATCCAAAGGTATGCATGATGTGTTTTCCAGGCCCCTTCAAAAACTATTCAGAATATCTGAGATATGTTTATTTTACATTTTTTTTAATCATGATTTTAGATGTTTTGTTATTGTATTTAAACTGGATACATGCCCAAGGGGTTGTAAACAGAGGTATTAAAGTTTAACAGTGGATTGCTTGTTCTGAATGTAATGTCCTTATTAAAGCAATATGCACTGGTAAGAGACTAGATGCAATAATTATAGAACTCATGGAGATCTCACTGGGAATGCTTGAGGAATTCATTCCTTGTCAATTCAGATGCAAACTCACCTGATCTGCGCCTAAGAGACTAGAGTACATAGCATTAGAAAGTACATAATGTAATAGCTATGTTATCCTTCAGATGTCACACATCTCAAAATTTTGCCATGCACTTTCAGCTCAAAATCACACCGAAATGCATTTTTTAAAGGAAATTGATACCTTTTTATATGCATTATGTTAGATGGATTATGTGTATTTATATGTATATTAAGTGCAGAAGACAAAATGTGTTTATAATGTGGATGTTGATAAAAAATACATTTAGAATGAGTATTTTGTGGAAAACATACACCCAAAATAATGTTTAAATAATGGTATACAATTATTTAAATAATTTATTTTTAAATAATTGTATTAATAATACAGTTTTTCACTACTGCAGAAACAGAACAATAGATTTATAAGTGAACACATGTCAAAGACATACATACTGTAAAGATTCATTCATCCCTACATGGTACAAGCGCTATACTCCAATTTTCAAGCTTGAAAACTTGGGGAACAGCCATATCTCAGTGGTACAGCTAAAAAAAAAAAAAAGTGTGCAAAATGTTTGAGGTTCAACCCCTTGAATCTGCAAGCAGTGCTGAGAATGAACTTGCCTGAAAACCTGGTGATCTGCTAATAATTAGTGTAGAAATGATGACTATACAAAATGAACCAATGGTTCAACATGTTATACACCTGATATCTATGTTTCACAAAGCCTATGTTTTATCAGCCCTGAGTGCTCACAGGAAGGACAGATCCTGAAGCTGAGGCTCCAATACTTTGGCCACCTCATGAGAAGAGAAGACTCCCTGGAAAAGACCCTGATGTTAGGAAAGATGGAGGGTGCAAGGGGAAGGGGACGACAGAGGACGAGATGGTTGGACAGTGTTCTCGAAGCTACCAGCATGAGTTTGACCATACTGCAGGAGTCAGTGGAAGACAGGAGTGCCTGGCGTGCTCTGGTCCATGGGGTCACGAAGAGTCGGACATGGCTAAACAACTAAACAACAACCATGTTTTATTTTCTGTCCCCATCCTCTGTCACTGCCAACAATTCAGTGCTTGGAATGAACAAAAGTTCATGGAATTAGTTGATGCTTTTTCTGGGGGTACCCAGGGGTACACATACCCCTAAACATTTTGTGAATCTAAGTTTGGCATCATTGAGGGGCAGTATTTCAATATGAGTAGCACAATGAGAGTACCCCTAAACATTTTTTTGGGGGGAGCACTGGAATTAGTTTAAATAATCTCTCAACTACACCAGAAAGTAGTTTCCATGTGTTCTGAGTGAACTTAATGTAGATTATGTTCATTTTGGGGTAGGATTTTGAATTATTTCTATTTTATATCTTCCAGTTCATTCTATTACATGTGTTCTTTACTTTCTCTTTGGACATGTTAAACTTGAAATAGAAGTAGATCCATTTTTTAAAAAAAATGAACTTTCCAAGATCAGCAACCATTGGATTCAAAGTCAGCATATGTTTCACACATTCTGTTCTTCACAGAAATCTGTGTATGGTTGGATTGGTTTCAGGACACACAGAGTGCAAGCTCAAATTCTTATGGAGGCAAAAAGTAGATTGTTTCTTCCGTCTAATGTGTACCAAATGATTATCATATTTGTTATTCGGACCCCCTAAACTGAATATCAAGGTGTGTATTTTCCTGGTGTTATTTATGCAACAAACAAAGCTTGTGTTGAATCTTTGGTGGCATTATCACTTTGATAAGAAATAATTTCTCTCTTTTCTAAAGATCTCTTGGAAGAACATTAGGGGCATGGAACTGTGGACCCGTGAGAGTGGGAAACAGTATGATGACTTTGAATTGCCCATCCTATTTTTTAAAAAATGCTCTTTTATTTTTCATTTGATGCTTGTATTCAACATTAGGCCCACTGAAATTAACAGAAACCCAAGACTGGAAGATTCAGGTCTGACTTCTTCACACAACACATAGTTAAACTATGGAATTCACTTCCCAAAGATGTAGTGATGGCCATTAACCTGGATAGCCTTAAAGCAGGCATCCCCAACCTGTGGCCCTCCAGATGTTTTGGCCTACAACTCCCATGATCCCTAGCTAACAGGACCAGTGGTCTGGGATGATGGGAATTGTAGTCCAAAACATCTGGAGGGCCAAAGGTTGGGGATTCCTGCCTTAAAGCGTATTAGAGAAGTGCATGGAGGATAGTGGCTGTTTTCTACCTCTGGTGTTGGAGGCGATATACCTCTGAATACCAGCTGCCGGGAATCACAAATGCAGACTGTGCTGTAGTGCTCCAATCTTGCTTCCAGTGGTTGACCACTGTGAGAACAGAATGCTAGACTACATGGATCTTTGCCTTGATCCAACTGGGCTTTCTTATTTCCCTACATCAACATTAACATCCCTTATGTATGTTGAGAGCTGATGCTGGGTGCCCAGGCAGTTTCTGTTTAAGGGTAGGAAAGAGTCCAGATCTTCAAAACTGCTGATACTACATAATGCTCAAAATACATGTGATTCCATGTGAAACTCTATTTTGCAGAGATTTTACAGGGAGCCATTATTCTATACAAATGGAAGTCTGCTGTTAATAAAACTAAAGAGCTGTGGTAAAAAGCACATCATTCATTTTACTTCTCCCCCCCCCCCCAGTGGCTCAGTAATCATAGATTCCCAAGAGGAGCAGATAAGAAGAATCCTGTGTTAGGTGAAGCAATCACTTTTTAACATTGCTAGAGATTTTAAGACTATAATTGTGTGTACTGAAGTGGAACCTCAGTATCTGAGGTATCAAAAAGAAGCCCTGAGTCTTTTTGAAGCACATTGCAAGATAGAAATTAAATGAATAAGTGAGTGAGTGAGTGGATGAATACAAGTAAATAAATAAACATATTTGCATAATGCACAATAACCCCCCTCCAAAAAAGCTAATTAGATAAGAGAGGGAAACTGCCTGCCTGCGTGCCTGTCTCCCTGCTTATCTATTTATCTGGTAGAAATAATTTTATTGTAATTTGTGTACAATGTCCATCCCCCTCTTTCATATCACTACAGCACAGGGTCATCCAGTGAAATTGATCCAATGAGACTGATGTTTGTACAGTGAATTTAGGAAAGAAAAAGGGAAAAATACTTATTCAAAGAGTACATGATTAACATATGGAATTCACCGTCATGTGTGATGTTGGCTACTGGCTTAAATGGTTTTAAAATAGGATGATAATGATTATTACAATTGATTTATAAATCACATTCTGAACCATCGTCTCAAGGAAATGTATGCATAAAATAATTAAAAACAGTTAAGAACACACACACACACACACACACACAGAGAGAGAGAGAGAGAGAGAGAGAGAGAGAGAGAGAGAGAGAGACTAAAAGCCCAACAAGTGGACCAATTTATCCAGCTGGGAAAACCTGTCAAAATGAAAATGTCCTCAACTGTTTCTTGAAAGTGCAGATAGTGGGTGCCTGTTGTGTCTCAACACAAATGTTGTTTGACAAATTCCTGGAAGCTAGATCAATTCATGGCAGTGGGCAACAGAGTAGTGTGCAGAATATATTCATGATGGCACTAGAGAAACTTCAGGCTGAGCAGCATGTGGAGAACAATAGTGGGGAAGGACTATTGTCTTCATGTCTGACTTGTGGGCTTCCCAAAGTGGGTGAACCCTGTAGGAAGCTGGATGCATGACTCAAGGAACCTTTGATCTGGTTCAGTTGGGCTCTTGTATTTTTAATGTTAATAACAGTAGCAGGCTGAATAAAAGAAAACAATGGGGGGAAATGGGGAATAGAATCCATTAATCAATCATAACAAAATATGTTCCACATATGCTCAGTGTGATAATAAGTATTGAGTTGTTTTTTGTAAAAGAGAAATTGCCACCAAGAGCGTAGTCTTTTGACATCAAAATTTAAGAAGGATATTGACAAGCTGGAATGTGTGCAGAGGAGGGCAACCAAGATGGCCAAGGGTTAATGGCTTAAAACAGATAATGGCTCAAAAACTGAAGTTCACTGCAAAAGAATAAGTGTTGTAGGGGAATGGCCATATAGGGCATGGCTTTGCATGCAGAAGGTCCTATTTTCAACCCCCAGTATCTTCAGGTACAGCCAGTAGAGACCATTGCCTGGAATCCAGATAAGCCATTGCCAGTCAATGTACTGAGTTAGATGAACTAATGGGGCCTCTCAGTATAAGGTGACTTTCTATGTTCTATGTTTGATTCATTTTTATGAAGCTCGGGTAACAAATATATGAAATTCCTATACAAGGATTTGCATTATATTAAAATATCTGTACTTGATTTTGCAATGTGCCCCTTTGACAAGCCTTCATTTAATAAGTCAATGATTCTTTGTACAGACTTTACATATGAGATACAAGAAGACGAATCCCCCAGCTGTCTCATTACTTTCCCCTTGTATTTCCATTTATTCATAATTGCTATAACTCCTCCCTTATCAGCTTCTTTTATAATTAGATCCAGATCATTAGACAATTCTTTAAGGGCTAAACCTTTCCTATAGCTCAGATTAGTACAAGGATTTATCTTATTGTGTGTTTTTTCTATAAACACTTGCACTAACGGAGCTCCATGGGAAATGGGAATCCCACAGCATTCCAGATGTTGTTGGATCCCAATTTCCATTAGGCAGCCAGCATGGCCAGTGGTCAGCAACAATGACCATCAATAACATCTGAAGGGCCACAGGCCACATCCCAAGTCTATAGGACCAGGTTTACAAAGATGGTGGTCAGCTGGAAAGGGACCATAGAAGAACAGTTGAGCCCATGTTGTTGGGGTTTTTTATTGTGTCTATGTGAACTGATTAGAGATTTTTATTATATTAAGCTGTGTAAAATGCTTTATAAATAAATACAGAAAAATGGAGATCTGTTCATCCCTTGAAATATTTCTTAACTACTTTTTCTGTTCTATACTGGCACAGTAATAGGGTTTTCAAAATAACGTTTTTAAGATGCCATAGGTCCACTCTATTGCCAGCACATACAGCAGTTCTCCTGTATTTGCTAAGGCAGCAGATGCTGCTGCTGCATCTTTTGTTAGCTTTTGACACCATTGACTGTCAATAACCTTGCTCTATTCTATTTGAAATTTTGCATTGCGTCAGTTGTGACCTATGTAAAGTGTCACCACAAGAATACAGCTGAATGCCCGGGTGGAATTGATCGCTTGTACCTTGCCAGCATTTTACATTGTCTTTGCAGATACAATCCCTGTTAGATCCACACTCCTGATTTTCTTCAAATGCAGTTTGCTTCACTGACAGCATTTATTTGTAGCATGGATATTTTCATTGCAAAGCGTTTTCATCAAACATCTATTGATAGAAGTGCAACACCCACAAACTTTTTTAGCACAGGGTGAAAATGCCTTCACTGAGCTTCACTTTAAAGAGTATGAGTTCATGGCAATTGCAATGCAACGCCCTTTTAAACGATGCAATGTCTGTCATGTGCCTAGCAACAAACCCAAGGTTCAGTTTCAAAGTACGATGAGGTTGGTGCTAATATTTTCTACCTGGCTGCATTGAAGAGTGAAGTGAGACAGTGAGGTTCCCTGACAGCAGAGCCTAGTCCATTAGGACACTGGCCCACCAACCACAGCCTGTCATTAGATAGTCTCACCTGCCTTATGACCATTCCAGGTTGTGTCACTTGCAGTCAGCAGGGAGGAGGATGGAAACAAAAGTAGAATTAGTTTGTTCTAATTCTTAGTTTGTCATTGTGCAGTACATTCATTCACCAGTGTGGTGAAAGATCAGGGTGAGTGTAGTATAGAGAGGAAATACAGTTCATGTTTGCAAGTTTACAATCCTGTCCCTTCTTGTAAGCTTGCAACCTAATAGACATGTTACAAAAAAGAAAAACCAAGGTGGAAGGAAGAGTAGAGCAAGACACTAGGAAGGAAGATGAGAGCTCTGCCCTAACTGATCAACAGAAGGGCCAGATTGGTCTCCTCCTGCCATCATGTTCTTCCTAAGAGGCATGGGGATGCAATCTCCAGGTAGATCTAGTAGGCGGATCCAACTAAGTCAAGCCCACCCATTGAAATCAATGGACACAAATGACTTAAGTTTACTCAGTTCAACTGAACTCCTCTGAGTATGGTAGGTGGATAAAACTCTAGGTCTCCTGGTCAGTAGTAGAGGCCAGTGTGTGTCTCTGTTTAGCCCTATAATCTGGCCAACTGGCAGTTGGAACCATTTTCTTCCTGGCAGTAAGAAGGGAAGCAAGATCCTTCCTAACTGACAAGTGAGTGAGGCCAGGTTGATCTCTCCAGTGCCATGATGGTCTTCCTGGGAAGATAAGAATTCACCCTCCAACCGGTTATTGAACTCCACACAAGTGGCAGCATTTTAAATGATTTTATAAATATGTTTTCTTCTTCTTCTTATGCTATATCTCACCTTTCCTCCAAGGAGCTCAAAGTGGCATACACAGTTCACCTTCTCATTTTATCTTCACAACAATCTGTGAGGTAGGTTAGACTGAAAATGAGTGACTGGCCAAAGGTCACCCAGTGAGCTTCATGGCCAAGTGGGGATTTGAACCCTGGTTTCCCAACACTCTAAAAGCTATGCTACATTGTTGGGAAATAAGAAGCTGCTTTACATTTTTGTACTGGTGATCCATCTAGCTCAGTATTGCCTACATGACTGGCAGTGGCTCTCCAGGATATCAGACAGGGGGGCTCTCCTAACCCCACCTGGAGATGTCTGGGGTTGATTCCGGGACCTCCTACTCTGCCACTGAGCTGTGACCCTTTTCCAAATGTTTGAGCAGGGGTTAATATTCTTGTTAATAGTTTTCTGACTGAAACTGGATCTGGAAAGGGAAGAATCTGACACAAAGCAAGGGATTTTTTCTTTTGCAAAAGTAGGTTCTGATGAATCTTCAGATGAAAGGAATGGCAGGGGGGAATCCCTGTAAGGCTATTGGAAATGCAGTGAAAGCTGAAATGATAAACTGGAGCACAAAAAAATAATATTGTGGGGGGCTCTACAAGAATTAATAAAAAGAGAAATACCAATCTTAAACATTGCACCGCCATAAACTTCTTCATATCTTAGATACTTAGATTTTATTTGAACTCTAGTCCTCCGTGCTTTTTCAAATGTTTCCTGAAGTTCAGTTATATTGGAAAGTAATGCTATATTGCTATTTTCCTAGTATATAATAATACCAAAACTAAGTTGCAATATTTGACAGATTTATATTTGCCAAGGTGTAGTTTGCAAAAATCACAGAGTAGCAGGCATTTTAATCTATCCTCTGTAGCAAACCCTCATAAAGCAAACAATTCTAAGAACATTGAGTAAGTTATGGAGAAAATTTTGACTTTTCCTTATAAGTCTTCCTTTTGCTACCAATAAGTACACTCTGAAATAACACATTAGGCATTTCACTGTATCTCCTATAGCACATGACAGATCTCCCCTCCACACACAACAAACATTAAATATGAGAATAAATGACAATATAAAATCAAGATGTACCTTGTGAAGAATCATATGAGATTGGCAGTTGAGCGTAGTACAGTTCAGCATATTGATATTATTGAGCTCCCACATAATGAGAGGTGCAGCAAGCTAAAATGAAATTTATTGGATCAATTTGCTACACTTTAAATGTCTGGTGTTGGCACATGGCATCCTTTGCCAGTTGTTAGGGCACAGAATCCTGGCAAAGCCTACCACTAACACCTGCCCTGGGCTCCCCATCCCAACTTCCTTTGTTCCCCTGGTGGTTGAATCAGCTTGATCTATGAGCTGATGCATTAATTTCCCACAATGTCCCTGATGCAGCACCACCGGAGCATTATTGGGGAATTAAAGTGGTAGCTCAAGAACTCAGTGATTTTGAATTTGCCTCATGGCTTTCCTCTGAGAAACACACTTTTTGCCGCTGAATTGAAATAGCAATCCATGGAAAACTTGATTGCCATTTGGTCTGATTTAGCGGTAAACTGCAGGTTTTCTCAGAAGAAAGCAACAGGGCAAATGGCGATATGAATGAGCTCTTACACTCTGCCACATATTATCGCTTCTGTTGCTCCTAATGCTGATATGGACATCAGAGATTTATAGGTTACAGTATAAGCTTACAATATATAGCTCACCATGTGTTATGACCCTATACGGTCGCACCTTGGAAGTCAAACAGAATCTGTTCCGGAAGTCCGTTCAACTTCCAAAGCATTCAAAAACCAAAGCACAGCTTCTGATTGGCTGCAGGAAGCTCCTGCAGCCAATCGGCAGCCACGGAAGCCCCATCAGATGTACAGCTTCCAAAAGAACATTCAAAAACTGGAACATTCACTTCCAGATTTTGATCATTCGGGAGCCAAAACGTCCTAGTACTAGGCTGTTCAAAAACCAAGGTATGACTGTAGTGTATGGCCCTATATAGTATGGTCCTCTAATGAAGGCATTTGTTACTCTTTTGCTTCGCTAAAGTGTCTTCCATTCCGGGACTTCACAAAGTGATCTAGTTGTTGCTTCCACTCACTTCCGCTGGGCAGGATTATGCAACTTGATGACATTTACTCTGAGTGGGAGGGCAGCTCTGTCTCAGTTCACAAGTGTCACAACTAACAGTAGCCAAGAATAGCAAGGCAGAAGGAGATAGGATCTGCACATGCGATGCCCACCTGGTGGAAACTCTAGCTCACATGGCCCTTAAATGTAAAATGCATGATGATCTCCACCAACAATTTCTAGACCATCCATGTATTCCAACATGGAAACAAGAGACAGAGGTTATATGCTTCTTATTACAGGGGAGAGACCAGGAGCTCACCAAGACAGTAGCTAAGTTCCTCTATTTGATTTTTTGTTGCCGAAGTATGCTACAGGATCCTGCCCCTGCTGGAGACTCACAGAGATTAAATAGATTGCTCGCCTCTTCTTCCCTTTGGCAAATGACTGTACTGTTGAAATGGCAACAATATCACACTGGCCTATTTATTCTGAATGTTTGTATGTGATGCCAATAAAGGTTTGATGATGAACAATCAAAACAAAACAGTATAGAAAGAGAAAGAGAAAAAAGGAGAGATTAAGACTGAGAGAGAGACAGAGAAGGGAGAGAGAGAGAGATGGGAAGGGGGGGGGGGAAATAGCCTGGCTGCTTGAATAGGACTGATCACTGCTCTTCTCTCCACCACATCATCAGTCCTGGGGCTGGTCAGATCCCCTCCACTCCTGTATAAAAAGGACTTGCAATAGTAAGCCCAACATTCTGTTTCCCTGCAGTGGAGGAGGTGGTCCTCGTATGAGATATATCTTATGACTTTCTTGGTTCTCATTTCAGCCACAAGTCTGAAAATACCTTATAACAGGAAATGTTTCTATGCATGAACCAAAAGCATAATATGCATATATGCATGTATGCAAGTAATATGTATGTATTATAACAGGAATTCCCTAAGATAGAGAAAGAGAGTGTGTGTAATACTTTTCAGCATAAATGTCCACCCGTAGTTTCTGATATACCTTAAATACTTTCTCTTTCTTTCTGAGTGAAACAAAGATTTGTTCTCCTGATGCTATTTCAAGCCATTGAGCTCACAGCATTCATAGTTGGTTGCACACGCCACAAGTTCAATTGAAAGCTGAAATAGAATTCCAGAATGGAAAATTGAAACATATTTTCTTTTCCCGCTTTTTTTTTTTTAAGCTAGGATTTTATTTCAGAAACGTAAGGACTGAGCAATTTCCCCAGATGTGATTAAGCCTCCATTTATATAATGCATAACTGTTCTATAGGACTGGACTGGAAAGTATTTTTTAAAAAGTAAATCACTGAGATCCAGCAAGGGAGTACTGAATTCATAGCAACATGGTATTGGTAGGTATGGCTATCTTCACCCTGTTTCTCAGAAGGGGATTTAACACCGGTTATTAATTGCAGGGCAGCCAGACAACACCGAACAAAGATTAATAATGATAGCTTTTATTTTTAGCTATTTACTGGTAATTTGTAGGAAAACAGAAGAAGAGTGTGCGTTTTTGTGAAAAGAAAATAACCATATGTACATGGACTGCCGTAACATAAGAAATGTGCTTTATAAAATACACTTTAATATGTGTAGGTTTAGGGTTAGGGGTTAGAATTTTTAATCCTAAATCCCTGCATATATAAAGTCTGAGTCACACAATCTCTGCAGTTTATTACATTATTATTATAAATGAATGATGATGCATGGAAAAAATGGGCAAATATATGGAAATATGACTAAGAAATATTCACAGCACCAATATATATATCGAGAGAGAGAAAGAGAGAGAGAGAGAGAGAGAGAACCATATTTTTCAACACTATAGAATTAATTTAGAGCCGAAATGGTCTTCCAAACTAAATCTCTAAATGTAATGAGATGAGGGATATTCATATTAACCCCCCTCACATATTCAATGATGGCTGTAGAAAACATTGTTCACTTTATTACTTGGTGTCCTCTATATAAGGATTCTCACGAAAAATATCTGAGTTTAGCTGGAGGATGAATGTTGTTACACTAAGTGACTTCATGTGTGTTTTGCTATCAGGCCAGAAAACTTATATTACCTTATGTGCTTTCTTATTTGAGTTGGCAGTCAGGAAATTAAGAGTCAGATTTGTGGCTCAATTTTGAATGTATTTTTATCTTTGCTAAGGATTATAGCCAAACACATAAAACTGTCATTACTACTAATACATATTCCAAGAAGGTGTTGGGTGCTGTGGGCATGCAACCTTTGGCCGTCTTCTTGCATACTGTCTTTGCCCACTGGTCGTGTTTGTCTCACTTGCACATGAAGAAGAAGAAGAAGAGTTTGGATTTGATATCCCGCCTTTCACTCCCCTTCAGGAGTCTCAAAGCGGCTAACAATCTCCTTTCCCTTCCTCCCCCACAACAAACACTCTGTGAGGTGAGTGGGGCTGAGAGACTTCAAAGAAGTGTGACTGGCCCAAGGTCACCCAGCAGCTGCATGTGGAGGAGCGGAGACGCGAACCCGGTTCCCCAGATTACGTGACTACCACTCTTAACCACTA
Organism: Podarcis liolepis; assembly: GCF_965112155.1. Lineage (NCBI taxonomy): Eukaryota > Metazoa > Chordata > Lepidosauria > Squamata > Lacertidae > Podarcis > Podarcis liolepis. The sequence goes on along the minus strand of NC_139561.1, from coordinate 49,418,935 downwards.
CACCACACTGACTTTCTGATTTGAATAAAGTCCCATGGGAGGAGCTACTTCCCTTGAGCTTTAACTGAAGTGTGAGAAACCTGTGAAAATGGGAACTGAACATCTGAAACCGAACATCTTTTCAGTACTTTGTGCTCCTCTCTTAGTAGCCTTTAATATGTTAAAACTCTCTCTCTCTCTCTCTCTCTCTCTCTCTCTCTCTCTCTCTCACACACACACACACACACACACACAAACACACAGAGAAAGAGAGAGAGAGAGAGAGAAACAATCCAAAATCTCACACCAGTTGGCAGGGAAATTAAAAATTGCAGATTCCAAAGCACTTTCCCAGTTCACGAAAACATCTCTAATGAGACAGATGAACATATGAATGGCTCCTAATGAGCTCAAAATTGTACACACTTGCCTTCATTTAATTTTGTAAGCCTTTGCAGATATTTTGTGTTAGGCATATTATGAAATAAGAAACGGCCACAAGGCTAAGATAAACCAATTTGAGAGATTAAAGTATTGAACTTGAATGGTTTCATTAACTTCTTCTAAGCCATGAGTTAACGTCACAGTGAAATGCATCTCATTCTATAGCAAGAGAGATTCAGCTTTGCCAGTGCCTTCAACCTTAAAGGGGCTTTGCTGTATAGGATGAGACAGGTGAGGTCAGGGACCTCAGTACTTTTAGAGTGAATTGCAGGAAATCACTGTTCAACCAATTCAGGAAGAGTTGTGAGGGATTTTGCTTTGCTTTTGTTTCATAATTCCATTCATTTTCTTTAGTAAAAACCCTACTTGTTTGCTGAAAATCTTATTTGTCTCATAATTCATCCATTGTATTCAAATTTGTCTTATTATGGTACTCACATTTGTTGTTTTCTCTTTTGTTGCTTCTTCTTCTAATTGGATTGTTTGTTGGTAGCTGCTTCCTGGCAGCCACCATTTTATTTTCCATAGTATCATGCTGGTGCATTCTAGGGGGGTGGGGACAGCCACTAGGTTGTCAGTTGCCATGGGGACCTCTATCACAACCAGAGAAGGTAAGTGAGTAACAAATGGGGTAACGAAAGTCAAAGCCACTTAAGCAATGCAGAATCTAGACAGATTCTGATACAAAGGTACACATATACAACATGGCTATGATCAGAAATCTTATTTTCAGTGATGATCATGTTCCCTAAACTGTGAAAAGTAATTGAGTGTGTCATGTTTAAAGCAAGCGCTTTTGTTAACATTTCTTGTTAAATTGGCAGTGGCTCGACTATGGTAATCTGCTAACTTTTCCATATACAATTTAATTTATTGCGAAAGTGTCAGGGATTGCTAATTAGCAGAAGCATCCAGACAGTACAAATTTCAATGAAAACCTGAATTTTCATAGCAATTCGTGTTTTGCTACATTAGTTTTGTGGTGATTCAGGAGAAGAAAAATGTCATGAATCCAAACCACACTCTATATTTACGAGGTGTATGTGTGTTTTACCACTGCATTGGAGTAAATGATGATCATGTTTTTGATGGATTGCTGTTTGCTCCAGTTAGGAGTAAAATGTGGCTTTCCCCAGGAAAAGTGCTGGGACAAAAAGAGTCCTGCTTGGACTCAGACCTGGAAATCCCAGACCTGTGCCTACAAAGCATGGAGCAAAGCTAAATGTGAATGACCCCTCAGTTTTTTGCTAGTGCAAAAGCCTTTGCACTCAAGGACAGAGAGTGCTAGATACAGCCCAGAGTCTTCCTGCTTTTTCCTTCTATTCTTCCCTCCTGTCTGGCACAGCTATGGTAGTGTTGGAAGTAGCAAGGAGAGGAGACTGTTAGTTTAACCAGGGGAGAAATATTGCCACTTTTAGTTAAAAACAAAACAAATGTGTAGAATCTAAAACACTTAGCATAGAAATACAGGAATGTTCAAAGCCCATACATGTATGATCAGTTTGTAATTCAATATCAGGTGTAAGACTGCAAGGCTCCTTTCATTGCCAAGATAAAATGCTCCCAGCACCAGCAAATGACCTTGGCTAATAGGGTGAAACATGTGCAATGAAACATAAAGGACAAACTTGTATGATTATGCTTGATTTGTGTTGACTTAGCAGAGAAGCAGAAGGACTTTCTAAAGCTGCAGCTGTAGAAGGAGAGGATCAAAATGGACTTTCTCCCCCTTTCATGAGACAGAAAGTTTTATTTAGAGAGTCATGGCAAGAGACCCTCACCATAATTTAGCTGCCTCCTAAAAGGACACAAAAGAACACTTAAGAGGGAGTAAGACCCATTGAGGACTTTCTTACATGAGTATTCAATAGGGATGGGGGAGAAATTAGATCCGGTTTGCATTTAAAGGCAAGCTTACCAAATTCATACTTGTTGGAACAAAAACACAGCCATCCTCTGAAATTTGCACTTCAAATTCTGCAGTGTTGTTCTTCAGCTGAGCAATGTGTACCAAGATGCGTATACTAAGTTGGCTGGCATTCATCTGTCTTAAAAGACAATGGAAAAGTGTGTTTTCAGGAGTGAAGTCCAAAAATTGGAGAGCTACCATGCCTGCTGTAGCTGTAGTGACTGATACAGGAGAGACATGTTTTGTTGCACCTGGGGCAGATGAAGGCATCTGGTTGTGCTGATGCAGGTATACCATTGTGTTTCTTTTTTCTGCACTCCTTCCAGCAATCATTCTTCCTCTGGTCACTGCTGTGGATACATAACCTGACTGATTATCTTCATGGGCTGCAATCATCTGCAAGGGATTCCCACACAGCAGGGTTAACACTGCCAGCCTTCATATCACATTTGCAGACATCTTTGTAACACAGAGTTGGTCTACCAATGGGCCTGGTGCCTGAAGCCAGCTCCCCATAGAGCATGTCCTTGGGAAACCTGTCATCTTCTATTCTGTGGGCATGGCCATGCCAACGGAGATGTCCCTGAGACAGGAGTGTGAATATGCATCTCAATTTTATTTATTTTTAAAGAAAATCTTAATATTTCAGTGTGGTGTCCAAATATGTGCATCGTAGAATGCTTGAATTTTATTTGTGCAATGGTTAGCTTCTTAAAATGTAACATGGAATGAAAGCATGGGGAAAATATATAATAACAGCAAACACAAATTTGTTTCTGAGAACATCAGAATGCTTAGGAAGTCATGATTGTCAGGAAATGCTTCTTCGACAGAGCTTATCAAGGTGTCTCTCCATACACAACTTCAAAAGATGATATTTAGTGACCTGCAGGGAGATTAAGGGGTCAATCAGTGTTCAGTTTGACAGACATAAAAATATTGAACTTCAGACTGGTCTAGTTTTATGCAAGTATCTGTCACATGTGAGGAAACTCCAAATCTCATGCAGAGCTACGGGAAGGATGTCCTTTAGCTTCCTCTGACTTCAGATGATCTTTATCATTATCCTTTGAACTCAATATGGTTTTGGATTTGTTGCATAGGCTACTGTCAAAGTGCTCAATGATTTTATGCTGTGTCCCAGAAGGGTTTCTTCTCTCCTCGCCCCTCCCCTAGACTGCAGACATTTAAGAAATCCCAGGATAAAGAATCTGCAAGGAACGAGCTCTGTCAGTGCAGCTAAATAATATTAATTCAGTTGGTGTAGCTAAATGCCAAGACAGATAATCACACTGTCCTTTTTTTGTAAATGTTTCTTGCAGTCACATTGAAGGAACTGCTTTCTCTCCCTTTTCATAAGGTGTTGTATGGATCAGCCCTTTACAGATTGATTTCATATCTTAAAAATGAATGCTGCAGTTTGTGGGTTAGATGAAAGATTATGATTTATCCCATGGGGGGGGGGGTACTTGTGGAGAATACAACAACTTTGTGTGTGTTGAAAAAATCCCCATACATAACCAGAGTTGTGTAGCAGATGCTTGGTTTGAAATCTGGTTTTCTTGCTCTTACAATATAAACTTACTACCCATTCTTATTATAGATTATTCCATTTCTCCTGCCTTTCTTCCATGTGTTTTTTAATTGAATACTTCAGGTAGATGATGTTGGTGATCATATTGCACATCTTGCTCTAGAAATCTTTATAGAATCAGAATTGTAGAGCTGGAAGGGACCAAGAGGATCATTTAGTCTAACCTCCTGCAGGGCAGGAATCTCAACTCAAGCATCCATGACAAATGACCATCCAACCTCTGCTTAAAAACCTCCAAGGAAGGAGACTCTATCACCTCCCAAGGGATTCCGTTCCACTGTCAAACAGCCCTTACTGAAAGACAGTTCTTCCTTTAATGTGTGTGTGTGTGTGTATATCACATTACAGTACAATAAAAGGCCAGATGAATCTATACAAAAACAAAAATCAAGAGAGAAAGAGGGAAGAATTCACAGGTAGATCTTAGCTTGCCCCACACAGAGAAAGGTGAACCCTACCAGCTCTCACCTGGGAGCTTTCCGTTCTTCTCTCACCCTGGGAGTTCTTCTCTTCCTTGCCTCTCACACAGGGTCCTTCATCAACTAACCATCACTGTCATCTACATGTTGATCATTCCTTAACCCTGTCAGGGACCACACACCATACAAAAGTTGAGAAGAAGCAGCAAAAGAATAACGGGAAAAAAAAACAATAGAGGTATGGAGAGAGAAGAGAGGAAAAAGAGAAAAGGAAGCAAAGTCAGATAAGCATTAACAAAGATTACAAAAGAGATACTTCTGATTGTCCATCTGCCGATCACATACTAGAGGCAGATATAATTATTTAAAACCATTGCTTGATACAAGCATCTATCTACTCTACTTTATGTTAGATGATATTTCATCTTCAAGTTAAAGTGTCTTGCAGTCATTTATTTCCTTCTCTCATGCAAAGTCCATGATAGATTCCCTAGTTATTGTTATTATTATTAAGTGTTAACTTATTAACTTGCCGAACGGCCAAGCGAGAAAGGAGAAAGAGAGAGAGGGAGGCGGTGTTACTTAAAAAACGGGGAGACAAAGATAAATGCCTTCTGTCCTGCTCACTTTTAGCATGCAGCTCACAACAAATTATTCTCCAGGGGAATGTGATATTGAACAGCAAAAATGCCCCCCACCACAAACATAATGTGTATGTGTGTGTTCCTCCAAACTATTGAATAAAAATGATAACAATATGGAATACTGAATGTATTCAGGCTCTCTGACAGAATTGGAATGCTGAAGTCCACAAGGTTCCATGGAGAGAGTGGGTCTTGCAGTGAAAATTCTCACATACATGCCAGAGTGGATTGAAGTCAGTGGGCTGAATGATAGAGCAATCTTCCAGCAACAATGAGAGGGAGTTTCATTAAGTCCATCTGACAATTTCACAAATCCTCTTAATGATTTCTTTCATGTTCTGAGTCACTCCTTGCTTCCAAGTTGTCACTTTTGAGTTACCCCTGGTGAATGCAACCCTTAGAAAGTGGAAAGCAACATTTCTCACCCCTGTACAGGTGAGATAAGCATGCGGTTGAGGGGGTGGAATTTGTGACATTATAGAGCACATGATGCTGCCATAGTCAGAATATTGGCCTATCATTCATTCATTTATGGCATCTCTATAACCCAACCTTGAGCAAAAAAAGGTTCTCAGAGTGGCTTACAGAAAGCAGTACTAAGATGGTGCCTGCTCTCCATCTCACAATCAGTCCTGGGGAAGCACCAGCTCATAGGCCTAATTAGGCTATCCAGGCATCTGGATATGGCCCATGAGGCCATTTTGGGACTATGATGTAAATTAGGCTGAGTAAGTTATTACCTAAGCATAGTATTGTGGGGGCACAGGGGTGGTTGTCACAGACCCCTAATTGTTAGGGTGTGGAAAATATCAACACCCGGTGCTGCCACAATACAGCTGTGCATTTCCATTGCCGGGCTCCATTGAAAAGGTTTCTCCATGCGAACCAGGCAACAGAATGGATTACTCTTCTTTTCTTATATCTGTGGCTATGATATTCTGGATGATGTGGATGTCATTAGGCAGTTGAATGTGCATGCACACTCTGTCGGTTGAACTCCCACCCACCCCTCCTAGCAGCCTCAGAGACTGGCAACCCATGCTACGACACTGTGCCTAACTGAACCAAGGTTACCTAATGAGCTTCATGACTTGGCTTCCTCCAATCCTAGTCCCCACACTCTAATCATTGCACCACACTGGGTCTTCATAATGTCAACATACTATTTCACTATTGATGTTCATCAGTAGCACGCAAGATGAGAGTGACATCGAGTGAAGGCTGCCCTTCTTTGTTCTTCAAGCATTCTTTTTTTGCAGTTTCTGTCAAGTGTTCTGACAATGGAGAGGGCAAAAAGGAGTGCATCTGTGTCAGGGGGGGGGTCATGTGATGCTGTGACTCCACAGGATCCAAAGCCCTCCTATTCCCCCAACAAACCCCTAGAAGGACAAGTAACACACACACACACACACACACACACACCTTTGGTGGCATGCTCATTTTGATTATTGGTCCTGGTCTGATCTTCCAGCCAGAATGTATTTTGTGTTTTTCTCTTGTATTTTTATGCTGTGAACTGCTCTGGGATCTACAGATGAAGGGTGGTATACAAATTTAATAAATAATAATAGTAATAATTGTGTTTTCCACTGCATCAGTTTGTTTACCAGTTTGATATCAAGCTGCAGGTAATAGTGTGTTTGTGTTTATTGTAATGTGAGATATTAATTGATTGATGGCTGAGTGAAGAAACCAACATACTGCACTGGTACCAACATAACTGAGGCATGGCATTCTGGTCAGCTGCCTGTGTCTCTGTGATTGGCTCAAAGGGACCATGAGGTCCCACTCCATGCCCTCCATTCAGGAGGAAGGCTCTTGAGACTTCTTATTTGTGTGGGGTAAGGCAAATTTATCCCGGCTTTAGAGTGGGACCGGCATTCCTGGCAACCTTAACATTATTAGCTGTGCTGATAGTTAACTGCTAAAAAAACCCCTGATTTTTAAAAAGATTGTAATTGCCTTATTCTCATTATTGCTTTGCTGTTTTGTTCGTTGCAGTCTTCTGCTTCTTTGGGAGAAAAAGCAGGACAAATTTTTAAATACCAGTAATATATTTGGAAATATACTTACTAAAATGCTGCTTTTTTGTGAAAAATAAATTGCAAACTAATGTGGAAATGTGGCAACCTGAAGTTTTCAGACTGGGGGAAAAAATAAACAGAGAGAAACTCAAATTGACTAAGATAACAGAAATTCATAGATTCATCCATCCCTGCCTAAGATAACAGGAAACAATGCACTCTTTACCATTGGATAGATAGTAAGAGGTGGGGAGGGGGAGTTTTCTCATTTGCTTTCTAAAAAGCCTTGATGTTTAAAATGGATATTCAGCTGCTTGCAGCTGGTTGCTATGTGTATTTGCATGACAAAAAAAATCTCGTCTGTCTCCTTTTCAGGAGATCTCAAGAGGAATTTGGGTGGGAATTCATTCATAAAGTCCTCAGACCTTGTGAATAACAAAGAAAATACACTGTGGTTATAATGAGGCAAGTCTAAAAGCTCATCATCAGCCTTCATATGATACATGCTCTCACAATTGCCAACACAGCTGCTTGAGAGGTCTGCCAAGGAGAGATAGAAAAAGGGGAGTGACATACGTCTGCTACAGATTTTTAAATTTTTCTTAACACACACACACACACACACACATTCATACACACAAATATATCACATGCCTTGGCATCACTAATCTGTCTTCGGCAAGGAGAAAATGACAAAGGAGGAATGAGGAGAAAGCCAAGTTTTCTGCTGCTGTCTTATAAAATTAAATACATGCAAATTAAAACAGAGTTGTTTTAGGAAAACAATAGCCAGAAGGTTTATATGGCCTGAGCCTTGTCTCAATAAATTAACTGCAAGCGAGTCATTGATTTCAATCAAACGACTATTAATTAATAGCTAAGCCAAATTCTCTTTGAAATGAAGCAGAATGCACTCTAGATGCAGACTGAAGAAAGCAAAAATGTTGTTTTAAAGTGTGAAAAATAAAGTCTATTTAAACTTCTAATCCATCTATACCATAAACACCAAAGCAATGTAGGTAAAGCAATGTGGGGAAAGACCTCTAAAATACAGCACAGAAGAGGAAATGCTTTTCAGAATTTTAGAGACAAAAACAAACAACCCACTTGTGTCAGATGTGCTTAACTTTTGCTTTAGAATATAATGTCAAAGTCTTAGTAAGGAGATCCTTGGTCATGTTTTCTGTGATTTGCTGCATGTGTCTGATGGTCCCAGATTGGGATATGCATCTACATCAAAAACATCCCACATTGTCAGTGGGGACCATCAGGATGCACGCGCTGGTTTATATTCCTATTCAACCTCCAACTGGCAAAACATCAATAAATTAAAATATGAATTTTATTTTTAGCAAACATAGAATAAATCCAAAATTCCAATTAACAACAACCACCTAGATTTAAATAAGTACAAAGCAAAATGAAAGTTAAGAGACAATGATGTTCTAATGGCTATTACAGGTCTTATTGTACTCTGAGAAGCCTCAGCAGCCTGGTTTAAATGCAGTTCAGTGTGAAAAGGTTTTTCTTAAAAAGGTAAAGGTAAAGGACCCATGACAGTTAAGTCCAGTCGTGAATGACTCTGGGGTTGTGGCGCTCATCTCGCTTTACTGGCCGAAGGAGCCAACGTTTTGTCCACAGACAGTTTTTCCAGTTCATGTGGCCAGTATGACTAAGCCGCTTCTGATGAAACCGGAGCAGCACACGGAAATGCCATTTACCTTCCCAACGGAGCGGTACCTATATATCTACTTGCACTGGCATGCTTTTGAACTGGTAGGTTGGCAGGAGCTGGGACTGAGCAACAGGAGCTCACCCCGTCACGGGATTCGAACCGCCGACCTTCCGATCGGCAAGCCCTAGGCTCTGTGGTTTAGACCACAGCACCACCAACGTTCCAGGTGTTTCTTACCATGATAAATAAACTGTAGTTGGCTCCCTCATCTCTTCCCCATCAATTTGTCCTCCATGCAGCCATGAAATCCTGACCCCACTGTTATCTTTCAATGTCCCTGCAACATCCAGGCAAGTGGCAACAACACAGCTGTTGGGATGGTCAAAACACAGCACTACCCCATTGTTCCAGCCTTTCCTGATGTTAATATGAAAAAAAGAGCAGTAAGAGACTTTAGTGGACATGAAAGAAAATGCCCATCTTGATAGAGAAGTGTTCTTGCAAACAATGCCCACTAGAAGGGGTGTGTGTGTATGTGTATGTGTGTGTGTGTGTGTGTGTGTGTGTGAGAGAGAGAGAGAGAGAGAGAGAGAGAGAGAGAGAGAAAAGCAATGGAGTTTCTTCCTTAACAATATTGTTATTTGTCTGGGTCCCAGAGTTATGGGTGCAGGGGTACCCACAATTTCTGGAATTAGTAAAAACTAGAATTAGATTTCTATCCATTCAGAAGGAAATCAGCCCTGAGTGCTCACTGGAAGGACAGATCCTGAAGCTCAGGCTCCAATATTTTGGCCACCTCATGAGAAGAGAAGACTCCCTGGAAAAGACCCTGATGTTGGGAAAGATGGAGGGCACAAGGAGAAGGGGACGCCAGAGGATGAGATGGTTGGGTAGTGTTCTCGAAGCTACCAATATGAGTTTGACCAAACTGCGGGAGGCAGTGGAAGACAGGAGTGCCTGGCATGCTCTGGTCCATGGGGCCATAAAGAGTCGGACATGACTAAACGACTAAACAACAAAGAATTAGATTAAGTTTAGGAAAACAAGCCAGCCGAAATTGACATAGCTGTCTGGGTATAAGCCATTAAGAAACAAAGGTTGGAATGGCCACTCATTAACTCATCAGTAGAAGCCATCCACAAGGCAGGAGACTTTGCCAGGCACAGCGGAGGCAGATTCCTGGGTTACAGTGGGTGATGATGTAAGCAAAAGGGGGAGTCATGTTTGGCAAGCATCTCTAGGAAGAAGAAGCAGGGGGGCTGAAGGCATGTGGGCAGACTGGAGCAGGCTGTTGGAGAGATGGCTGTTTGGCTGCCTTCGAATCTAATGCTGTGCTCCTGCAGGAAGCAAGCCCCTCTTGAGATGTGAATGCCCTGAACACTCTCCACAGTAGACTCAGTTGTATATATGTGTAAATAAAACAATGTATATTGAAGACCCTACCGTCTCCACTGTGCCTAATTGTCCAAAAGGAAACACAACTCTCGGTAACTGCTTGGAACTCTCTGGAACCTTGTCAGCGCTTGTCAGCACTTGGGGGTGACCTGTTACCAAATCAAGGGCATGATTTATTGGTTCTATATTTAGTATTCTTTGGGAAAAATGGGCCCATTGCAAGACAGTGAGGAGAAGTACAGAAAAACTTAACAGGGGTGGGGCTGTGCCCCCTTCCAGGTCACTTTCTGGGGCCCAAATGGCAGTGGTGAGCCAAGCCAGAAAAGTGGGTAAAACAATGAGTGTGAATTTTAACTTAATATACAAAGATAGTTTCTACATACACCCCCTATCCCACCCTCTATCCTCCATCCAGGCAAGCAAGAGTTCAATGACACTCCCTTATATTATATATTATGAACGTGTGTAAATGTAGCCATAAATACTTGGGTTTCATTACAGCTGTGAATGAGAACCAAGAGGCTAGGCTTCATGCAGATTTTAGATTTTGGTGAAAGATTGTAAGGAAAAGAAATGTAGCCTCACATATGTATTTTGGGAGTTCGTTCCAGAGGTGTGGGGTAGCAAGAGAGAATGTTCTTATCTACTCTGCTTTTACATCAAGGATTTGCAATATAAGACTTTTTCCCCTTTGAGATAATGAATTTAATTCATTCATCATCTCATTTATATGCTTTCACAACTCTATATCATCTCATCTTTTTAATATAGAGGTACTAAGGCATTTACAAACCCAAGTAGTTTAAATTGAAGGTTTATTCTGATAGTGATCTTAGCATATCCCTTTCACGTTTTTTTATTATTTAACAGCTCCAGCAAAATTAGCACTCTCTCTCTCTCACTCTCGCTCTCTCTCTTTTACACACACACACACACACACACACACACACACCTGTGGGGGAGGAACACTTTTTCAAATGAGATGGAGCATAATCACAAGGAATTTATCAATTCAGAGCAGTAGACTTCTTCAAATTAGGGTAGATCTATTAAAATTAGCAGACACAATTAACTTAAGTCCATTAACTTCAGGAGTCTACTTAGTTTTAATTTTTCTTTTGTGCCTTCTGTTAATGTTCTTGAATAAATCTGCCAATGTCTTTACAGCAGGAATGAGGAAGGTTTTACAGCCTGCAAGCCACATTCCCTTATAAACATCCTTTGGGGGGGGGGCACATACCGGTAGTGGTCGGGGCCAGAGGTTAAAGTGGGTGGACAATGGTTGTGACTCTTACCTTTGTACAGTAGGCAACATTCCACCCACATAGAATTCAAAGGTTTAAATCTCCTCCCCAGTCAACATCACTGGAGAGGGTAGGAGTGCAGTCTTACTCTTCTGCTGTGTTCCTCACTGATGAATTATGATTTATTTATTTTTACAACACAGTTGCAAATATTTTAATTGGAATTCCAGTAATTTGCCTAAAAGCTGAGAGTGCCATTTCACCTGGGGCTGTACACTACAGTTTATGTAGCATAGTGGTTAATCAGGACCTGTGTAATGAGTCATGCAATCCCACTTTGAGGTGCTCTGTGGCAGGCTATATTGTGTTAACAACTCAATTTGTGTTTTGAAATAATTGTTTTTGATGTATTAAGGACGTCTAAGACTACACAAACCCTAATAAAACCCACCTAAAAGTGGCTTTTCATTAAGTCTTTATTGCCATAATCATTTAAAATAGGTAATAAAATAATGTATATACTTGAAAGACAGAAAACTAGTCTCTTTATGTTTGGCTTTCAAAATAATGCACAAAGAAGATTTATAGGATCTGAAGAGAAACCATAATTTTGTATTGCCCTCTTCTCAACACTCTTCGCAGAGATGTCTTAGTGACTCCCTTACAGCTTAAAATATTGATTTATGAAGAGTCTGTAATCCAGTATTTGTTGAGGTATGATACTCCCAAAACTACCAAGTTTGTTTTGGGGTATTTAGCCGAGAACTTTAAAGTTAAATCTAAAGTTGCCTGATTTATTCAGTGGTGGCTATCTAGTCTTTTATATATTGTATGTGTTTGGATTATTAATGTATTTGGATGACTTTGTATGATTTTATGATTTTATTGTTTAAACTTATGCCAATAAAGGCCAATGCACAAAGAAGCAGTGATGACCAGTGTGGCAATGAAGCAAAAATTCAAAACAATGGTCACACAATACATCTACTATTTATCTTGGAAAGTTTTTTGCTGTGTAAATATTTGGACATATTTTAAGAAACTATAACCTAATTTTGATTGATGGTTCCTTGAGATCAAAGAGCAGGTTTTCATCATGTTTGGATACATCTGGATGCCAATCAAGCTGACAGACTGAACCTTTCAAAACAGTACTGATTTTTTTTGGTTCTTGGAAATGTCAAGCAAGGTATGAGGCTGCTAGTTTAATATAATTATAAAACAATGAACAGGGCGATGATACAATGACTACTGAAATCGACACAAGATAATATCACCAAGGCAACCATATGTAAACAAACAATAAACATCCATTAAAATGGCAAAATCAGTTTCTTTCCCAAATAGGTTTTATCTTATAGCAAACACAGTAAATAAAGAGTTTACTTGTAATACCGTCAGTGGTTCAGAGCTCATTTCTTCTCTTTCCAAAACAGATTTTTTTCTTGAACAGTTGCAAACACAGGTAGTAAAGGGTCCACTTGTGATATACTAGTGGTTCAGTGCTTAGATGTTATTCCGGTAGTACAACGTTTTGTCGCTGAAGAGCTTAGTCATCGAGCTTTGTAGTAAATAATGTGCAAGAGAAGATAGTACGTAAACGACTTAAAGCAGGGGTATATCTGTTCCCATCTGCATGTTTCCATCAGGGGAAGCATCGAAAGAGGACAATATCTTTCAGTTTGTTCAACCTCCTTTATTTGCTGTGTTTGCTATTGTTAAAGATAAAACCTAGTTTAATATAATTGGCATCAGTGGGTGTGTGAGAATACCATCATCTGCAGAGCCGGATTTCGGTTTGATGAGGCCCTAAGCTACTGAAGGTAATGGGGCCCTTTATATGTCCAGCTGTCCTTTGTTGCTGTTTTTTGTGTTGAATATATGCTATATATGGTAATTTATGGACCTAATAGGTATCTAAAGCCATAATAGGATCAAAATAAATAAATTATGTATTACATGAAATCAATCAGCAGGCATAAGACTCATACTCCTAGTCTGTGCTGCCTGCTCATCAGTCTACAAACACTCTTTAATATTAGATAACAGGTACAACAGCTTGACCTACATTCAACTGTGCTGCACTGCAGTCTGCAGATGCATGCTACATGTTGCCATGCAACCATTCCATGCATAATGTAGGCACCCTATATACAGAAATGAGCAAACCAGTGATATTTTAAGGAGCAGGCTAGCAGGCAGGCCCCGTGACTTACATCATAGCAGCCTACACAACACAAAACACTGTTGCTGTATGTAGGGTTTATTTTATTTGTTTTTTATCTTATATTTTGGAAATGTACGTCCAGTTTTTTTCTTTAATATTTTGGGGGGACCTCCAAGAGTGTGGGGCCCTAAGCTATAGCTTGTTTAGCTTATACGTCAATCCGGCACTGATCATCTCTGCCATAGAGCAGCTCTGCAAGGGTACTGGAACCCCAGGGTCCATAACAATCCACTCACTGCAGCCATGTGGCAATGATTTCCTCCCAGTGCATTTCTTGCCAGAGGTGAGGCAAGGGGCAGCCAGGGGGATGACACATTTGGCCGTGGTGCTCCATCTGCTACAGGTCTCCCTGGCCTTTAGGGGCAGAGAGGGACTGGTGGCAAAGCTGTGAAGCCCACCTGCTGAGTCAGCGAGAGGGGAGGTGTTCCATCACTCAGTTTTCCCAATGGGTGGGAGGTGGAGATTTAGCCTTGCTGCCCAGTGGTGTTGCAGGACTTTACAGCAGCTTCTCGCTTCAGGAGCAGGGGTCACTTCAGATGGAAAGCCCAGTCCCACCAAAGGGGGAGGAAGGGGGGATCTGGAAATGAAGGAAGAAGCTGGTACAAAGCAGGGGAGACTCCACATTGGTTTCCCAATGATAATCTTTTATGGAGTTTGCCCTCCTCCCGCTTCATGGGGGCGGGGGCAGTGTGTTTTGCCTCAGGTGCAAAAACACCTTGGGCCGCTCCTGGTAGTCAATCCCTTTCCCCCCAAAAACTGTCTGTAAATGTAGTATAACAGTGCTTTAAATGTTGGTTGCAGATGTGGCCTTCAGAGCTATAACACGTAAAGCAGGCATAGGCAAACTCGGCCCTCCAGATGTTTTGGGACTACAACTGCCATCATCCCTGACCACTGTTCCTGTTAGCTAGAGATGATGGGAGTTGTAGTTCCAAAACATCTGGAGGGCTGAGTTTGCCTATGCCTGACGTAAAGTATCTGTTTAAATTAATATAAATAATATTGTTAAATAAAAACATATATATTGCTTCTAATGACAATGGACACTCAATATATGCTCTGCAATTTCATTTTAACACTGAGATGCTACTGGAGAAGTTGGCTGGTCCCACATTATTTATAACATATGGTACCCGAGAAGATAATCAGACTAGATCATACTATCAAACGTCATCTAACAAATGAAAGGTTCTTTGAATTACCTTGAAAAAAGACGCCAATAAATTTAAAGAATACTCATAATAATTATTCTAAAAATGAACATTTCCAAATGTGTGCTGGGACATGTATTGAAGTAGAATCATATATAAATAAATATTTTTCACAAAAACATATTCCTAACCATCCAGTCCACAGAGGATAATGGTGAAAATAGCATGATAATTTAATGAAGCAACATGAGGTCATTTATTACACCATTGTGAGGTTTGGAGGAACTGCTTGGTTTGCAAGTAAATAAATAATACTCTTGAGCAATCCTCCCATGTGCCAAATCATAAGCAAAATATATACAGATGAATAGGCAGCCTTGTATATGGAAGTTTTTAATGTTTGATTTTTTTTTCTGTGTTTGATGTTGGAAACTGCCCAGAGTGGCTGGGGCAACCCAATCAGATGGGTGGCATATAAATAATAAAGTAGGAGGAGGAGGAAGAGGAGTAAATGGACCCAGCATGTGAGGACCCACCATAGTCTGAAATGGTCAAGCCACACAAAAGTTGACCACCTAATGAAGTATAGACTTGAGAATTCATGTTTGAATTTTCCATGTCCCACAAAAAAGCTCTTTCCATTGCAATAGCAAATGCATTACACAGGT
This sequence comes from Podarcis liolepis, assembly GCF_965112155.1. Taxonomy (NCBI): domain Eukaryota; kingdom Metazoa; phylum Chordata; class Lepidosauria; order Squamata; family Lacertidae; genus Podarcis; species Podarcis liolepis. The sequence goes on along the minus strand of NC_139561.1, from coordinate 49,403,562 downwards.
GTGTGGACATCCCAAAACAGCTGTATGGGCCAAATTGATTCTCTTTGTCTCCCTAATTTGAGTCATGGCCAGAGGCTCCCTTTTCCTTCTGAAGCTCACTGTCAAGGCTTTAACCCCAAATAACTTTTCCAACATATTTTAATACCCATCTTTAGATTCCCCTATATAACAATGCATTACTTATATGGAATATTGCCTAATTACAATGGGTAATAGATTTCCCTATTTAGCTTGTAGGAAGATCTCTGAGAATGAACATTGTGTGTGTGTGTGTGTGTGTGTGTGTGTGTGTGTGTGTGTTTTGGGGGGGTAGGCTGTGTGCCCTTTTAACCCTTGGATCCAGTAAGCATTCAAATATAAGCCACTTCCAGATAAGGTGGTCACCTGGTTGATGGGCCATTAGGGGGAACAAAGGAAAGAGGCTTCATGTGAGATGGTGAGTGGGTCCTCCTTCAACTTGCAGATAGTTAGAAAGCCAAAGCCAAAGTTGAGATTGGAAAGTGAAGTGATGTGAGCTAGAAGGAAAAGCAGCAAGGTAGGAAGGCTGAGGGTGGGGTGGGAGATATATTTGATTTCTACTTGAATTCAAGGCTGCAAGCAAAGCCCTCTTAGGCTGTTAATGCTGTGAATCCCTCCGTCACAGGATCATGTTGTACATATGTGTAAATAAACCATATATCATAAAGATACCACAATGCCATTTTGTGCCTCATTCCAAAAGGAAACACTAACCTAGGGCATCTGCCTGAAACATGGGTAGGCAAACTAAGGCCCAGGGCCCGAATCCGGCCTGATCACCTTCTAAATACAGCCCACGGACGGTCCGGGAATCAGCGTGTTTTTACATGAGTAGAATGTATCCTTTTATTTAAAATGCATCTCTGGGTTATTTGTGGGGCAGAGGAATTCATTATTTTTCCTTCCAAAATATAGTCCGGCCCCCCACAAGGTCTGACAGTGGACACGCCCCCTGCTGAAAAGGTTTGCTGGCCCCTGGCCTGAAACCTCTGGAATCTTGCATCACTCAGAGATTGGGGTGGAATGCAGCATTATATATAAAGGTTGGGAAACAAGACTTTAATAAGTATCTTATCTGGAAGGGAAAATGGGAGATGGAGGAGATCAGGAAGATGTGCATTTAACATTACAATCCAACAATTTAATTAGTTAAAAGAGAACAAACTCATCATAAAGTTTAATACAAATCATTTTCATTATAGATTTAGAGAATTATAAAAAGGGGAAAAGTCAGCTATAGGTTATATTCTTGAGATTGTTGTAACAGCTGTTTATGTATTCATATTAATTAGAAGAGGCTAAAAGACTAGGGAAAAAACCATGTTTGTAATATGACTGGAGGACAAATTGTTTTGTTGCATTTTCAATACTGATGAATGGAGGTTGCTGTGATAATTGAAAAAATGGACTCAAATGGCAGTGCTACCTCAAGGTTCAAGGAAAGCATTATTTATTAAGTGCAAAAAAATATAATTAGATTCACACATACTCCTATATAGTAATAAAGCAAGGGAAAAACAATTAACTATCGCTCCTATTAGAGGTGAATCAAAGCAATCTGGACACATTCACAAAAAGCAGTTAGCTTAAAATGTAATAACAACATAAAATAACTATTAAAGTGAACAGAGCAAATTTATTAACAAAGTAAGAAAGAAGAAGAAAAGAAAAAGAAAAACTAAAACTACAGTCCTTTGTGTGTCTAATCCAGTGTTTCCCAAACCTGGGTCTCCAGCTGTTTTTGGACTACAACTCCCATTATCACTAGCCAGCAAAACCAGTGGTCAGGGATGATGAGAATTGTAGGCCAAAAGTTTGGGAAATACTGATCTAATCAGTAGCAAACTCTTATTGATTTCATCATGGCTGATTCCCGGGTAAGCAAACTGCAGCCTAAGGCTTATGGTACAGATTTGTAAACAGTTATTGTGAAGAAAAAGAAGAGACAACTTCCCGTACAAGATGTTAAGCAAATAAGCCAAATGCATTCAGTGGAGAAGGAATCACATGCGTCTTTGTAGCACAAACTGGCACCACTCCCAGTAGCAAACTCACCAGTCCTTTGACTGGAACAATGATAAGCAATGGGGAGACCCTCTGCATTGATATGGGGAGACAATGTTGCCTGTTCATTTTATCCATTGTTCCATGCTGACTGTTCAGAAAGCTCTTCCTTTATCTGGGACAGTTTTATCCATAGCTGAAAATTTTATAATTTTGTATGAAACGACTCACTGTTTTCCTTCAGTATAAGGTTTTTGTTTAGGCTCAGTGTGCCCCAGTACCCTCTATCATTCACTGATATGTTCTGGTGAGTCCATTGTTCCTCCAGGAGAAAGCTCAGGACTCTTCTCATTGCAGGGCACCCACACTTAACAAACATTGAGTTTTTGTTCCTTTTGGGTCATGAAACTTCCATAATTCTGTCCTTCATTCATGGGGTTAACTTCACTCCTCTTTCCAGCAAATTTCCAAGTTGCCTTTTCATCAATTCCTTCTTCAGATAGGTTCATGACTTTAGAATGATACAGCATCCTACTGTCATTCACCTTTAAAGTCACTTGCTCCCAGTTGTTTGTTCAGCCTCACTTAGCCACCCTAAGTCACATTCTTCACCTATATATCGGTAACAGCAAGAGAGGATAGAGTATGCACATGCATCAGACGGTATCTCCCCAAATTTTGGTTTGGAAACATTGCTCTTCCAGGTCTCAGATGGGGGGACGAGTTTGCTCCTCCACATCCCATTTAGTCTGTAGTACTTTGGCCATGACAAATCTGAATCAAAAATAAATACAAAGGGGTGCCATGCCATAAATAATGGTCTCTATTTAGATCTCTGCATCTCCCTTACAGTTCACTGCTATATTGTCCAGGGTCTTCTTTCTGATCTTTTTGGCCACCAAAGCAAAAAGGGTGACTTTATAAGTCACTGAAGTATTTACATTGCTAAGAAGCCATAGGACCTTCTCTGACGGGGAGAGACATCTTTCCTGTATGGACAGTAAGGTGAGAAAACGCCTCCTGCGTCCAATGTATAATGAGCAATATAGTAAATAGTACAAGATGTCTTCCACCTGTAGTTACCCACATAAGCAGAGCCTGTCTTCATACGGTACCCTGTTATATCATCCGTCTAGGATGGCAGAGGGCATAGCTTGAAAATGCAGCTCAGTAAAAATGAATCTAAGTGAGGCAGGCTGGAGACTCAACAGGTAACTGGCTCTGAAATGGACCATTTTTAGAAGGGGGAACCAAGGAGAGCATTTAGAGGATGTGATAGTTTGCAAATTGGGTAGAGATTCTGCCCAGGGGCACCAATCCCTTAACTGGCATTTGTCTGTGGATATAATCTTCTCTAGATTATGGAAATAATAGGAGTTCAAATAATTTTAGGTGTTAGATTTCCACCATTGGCTGTTCTCCAATTCCTCAGAGCACAGGGCTGGCAAGCACTCACAAGGCATGGAGGACAGTCTTTTCAGGTAATTAAATCCGGTGCAATCAGCTCTTGTAGTTAACATTGGCCATCCAAGTTCTTTGCATAAAATTGTGGCTGCTGTTCCTTTGGGTAGGGGAAACAGTCTCTTGAGAATGCACTATCCCACTGAACATTGGCTAACAGAGGTGGAGTAGAGCTGTAAGCCCCCTGCCACTGTATCTCACCTTAATAGTGAACAGTTGATGAACACCCTGCATCCAGCATGGTATAGTGTAGTGATTAACATGTTGGACTAGGACTTGGGAGACCAGAGTTCTAATCCCCACTTAGCTATGAAGTTCACTGTGTGACTATGGACAAGTCAATATAGCCTGTCTATTACACATGGTTGTTAGGTTGAGTGGGAAGAAGGACCTACCGATGCAACACTTCCCTACATCACTTAACTTGCATCATACCTTCATTCTGGTGTGTCTGTGGGGTGGGGGCGGAGATGACGGAATATTCAGCTGAACGGAATATTTTTCTCCTGCTACTTTACTTCTTGAGAGATTAGCTCATCCTCTCACAGCCACCTATCTAAAATGCAGTATCATTCTTTTGGAACTATTCATTTAGAGTGATGCAAAGTATCTTTCTGTGCCTACATCAGCTTTGGGCTGTTACTGAATCAGTTGGTTATTTAATAGGCATCACCTCCCCCACAATTCACAGATGAATGAATCATCAAATAGGCAATGCAGGAGAATCTGCTGGTGAAAAATAGATGTGAACTCTTTGAATACTGGAGGTTACTGAAAATGTAGTGGCTGCACATGCAGTGATGTGTAGACATTGTTAATACAACCACAATGTCTAATTATTACAGCAGGCTGTAACTGAAAAGAAGAGGTGGGAAACCTCTCCGAGATGAGAGAAGAATATTGGAAGCATAAGTCAAATGTAAATAAATATCAGCATTCCAAAAACCCTTTTCACAAATGCTCTATACACGACTTATTGATTGATTTATTACATTTTATCTTGCCCTTACTCTCTGAAGTACAAAGGGGCACACGAAACTGCCTTAACCTAAGCAAGACCATACATGTATGGTAGATACTGACTGGCAGTAACTTTTGCAATCCCCCTATTTCCAGTGCATCCCTCATATCATTTGCGTGTCGAGGTCCCCAAGCCACCCCCTAAATAAATCACAATTCACACAGAAACTTTTGTTTAAGGTTTTTGGCATAATTTTGGCGACAACTTTATTAAAATACATATTGTGAGTGATTGCTTAGGCGTTGGTTACAACTATCTGTCCCCACCCCGGGACAGAACTGCCTTTCGGATTCCAGCGAAAGCCAGTAAGGGAAAACAATATTGGGGAGAGAATGGGGCTGGGCAGCAGACCATCACCCCTCCCCTCATCCGCCCAGGGGCTTTCACGGCCCTAGCCCTTTGCCAGGGATACCGACAAAAGTATGGCAAACCCTGGATTCCTTTAATGGAATTCCCTTGTAGCAGCAGCATTGGAGGGGCAGGCACAGCCAAGCCTTACCCTTCCACCAACCAAATTTTAACCAATGCCTAACAGCAACTGATTTGCTACACAGTAGGCAAAAACCAAATGGCACCAGCCAACCTGCAAAATGGACAAAATTCCTACCAGGCTCCTGCCCCAAAGCAGACGACCCCATGACAGGCATAGCAATGTCAAACACAACAGCCCTAAATAAGTGAGGGTGGGCGGGTGATCTGATGGATGCAGCAAAAGAGACTGAAAAAACTGTGTGCCAAGAATATATAACCTTCAGGCCATCCCTTTAAATGGTAACATCAAAATCTCCCCAACAACCTAAATTGGCCCAATAACAGTCATGGACAGCCAAACGGTCCCTCCCAGTAACCAAGAGGGGGTGCCCTGTTAGACCCCACTGCAACACATGCTCTCCATGAAGAAGAACATGCTTTGTTGGACCAATGACCATCTGAGAGAGACCCACAGTTGTGATGGAGGCAATGAAGTCTCGAGCTGGTCCAACAGCAGCCTCTGCATGGATATTGAAGTCACCCAGGACTATCATTTTAGGGTCCTCCAACAATATCCCAGAGCCTACCTCAGCCAGCCTGATCAGGGATGCTGTTAATGATCCCTGCTAGTTACACAAAACAACAAAGACAAAAGGAGGATGGGAGGATATTATACAATAAAAGGTGAGATGAGGCAGTGGATAATAATGCAGCAATATCACTGAAGAACATTTTGATTGGCAATATGCAGTACTTTAAATTACAAAAACTCTGGACTAACATCTCCACTTCGGTAATGAGGAATTCTTGTACCAATTGCTCCCTCAGAATCTGTTTTTCGATAGCAGGTGTATCCAAATTATCATGGCCCACATCATGCCTATTAAGAAAGGCAATTCAATATCTTACTGATCTTGAACGGAGGAGGTATTAGCAGTTACAGTGTGAATGGTACAATTAAAAAGAAATAATCCAATCCAACCTATGTACTTAGGAACCTATTATGAAGTTGCAGCAGCTGTTGCATATTAATCCATCATCATCCCCCAACAATGCATCAACAGTTCCACAATAAAACTGGAGATTATTGAAAGCTAGAGGTAAGATCTATGCAAAACGGCTCTAATTTCACATTCCCTTTACAATACATGGCTGCTTATTTCTTTCTTCATTCAGTGCACCTGTCAAATCTAAAGTTGAAACTAGCAAAACCGAATTAAAAGTTTTTGCATTGGAAAGGTGTGTCATTAGACTTATGGTTTTCCTCCTAACTCCAGAGCTCAATTTTCATAGATCTTAAGGAATCCTTTGTGCTGAGAAGTCTGCCTAGCGGCCTCTCGATTGATGGATCTTAATTTTAAGAAGTTTATCTCTGCTTTTGCTGAATGTTTATCGCTTCTTTCATCTTTTTTTCATTTCAGTGAGGTTAGCTTTGAGAACAAGATGCCTTAGTACAGAAATAGTATTATTATTACACATAACTCACATAGCACCTTTACTATTCAAAACCCAACATCATCTCTTTTATTCATACAACTTTTGGGGTGCCATTTAGGGATGGGCAAATCTCTGGATTTCAGGTCCATGTAGTTTCACATTTTCTCATTCTTACATTCATTTCCTCACATTTCTACATCAGTTTGCATTTTTCAAAAAAAAGTTGCCATGGAAAAAGTCAGCATGTTAATGCCCTTTTCTCCTAATATATGAAACTTTGTAATGCAATTTTGCCTACTATGCATACTTTGGCAGAACAGTCTTCCCTAATATAATGCATTTCTGTGTGGTATTTTCACAAATACGTGTATTTTTGTATACATTACACTCTTTGCTTGACTGGAAAACTGCATAGGAAAATTCAGAGAAGGGCAAATTCTAGGGATGGCTGTCTTTTGGTTCTACTATCATTTGAGAGAGTGCAGATTGGTATGTCCACGTTTAAAAATGAATTGTAACAAATTTCTTCCCCAGCCATAGTGGCTTTTAAAATTAGCTTGGCGGTTTGGAGTCTCTGCAACATTTGACATCTTTCCTCCTTGGGAACATAAAGCCTTGAAAGCTCGTTATTTTCAGTTGTGGGGCATTATCCTGCTTTCTGTGTGGAGAGGGTGTACACTGATAGGCATGGTTTGGGAGGTGTCTGCCTTGCATCACTTCCCTCAGAAATGGCAGTGTGTGAGGGCTTTTGTGGTTCAAAGGCAACTTTCCCCCTTTCTAACTCCTCCTCCCTGCCAAGTACCAAATTTCTGAGTAGAATGTTGGAGGTTTAGGTGGAACTCAGTTTGCTGAGAAGGGGTTGCATGGGTTAAAAGGAAGACATTTTCCAGACCATCCCTGTAATGTTATGCCTATGCTGACCCCGCCCCCTTCTCGGATCTATCATCTGAGAACAAAGAGGCAAGCATGACTACCTTGTTTCTCTGACCAGATAGTTAGCTAAGACTATATTTGGCCACTGTGAGAACAGAATGTTGGATTTGATGGGCCATCGCCTGATCCACCAAACTGTAATATTCTTGTTAAAATGGGTTAAACATTCTCTAGAGCTTCGTGCTCCGGCACCAGGGGGCGGAGAGCAGGCGGGGGTGGGGTGGGGTGCGTCCCGGGGCATGTCACATTGCCTATGGGGGTATTGCATCCAGCGTGGGTGGGGGCAGCCACGATGGCACCCCACCGGGATCGGGCTGCTGGGGCCGGTGCGCTCCCCCTGCACTCCTATTCTTCCACCAATGTGCCGGAGACAGCAGAAGTTTTTGAAATAATTCAACTAATTAGCCAAATCTTTTTTTTAAAAAAATAAAAATAAATTATATTTATTGAGAATTTAAAATTACAGAGAAAAAAAGAAAAAGAAAGGAAAGGAAAAAAAGAAATTAAACAATACAAGTCAATAAAAAGAAAGAAGAGAACAAAACACACAATACATCAAAACCAAAAACAAAAGCGAACAAAAAATTAAAAACAAATCCAGTATTCCCAAATCTTTATCTTTTGTTATCTTGTTTCATCGACCTCCTCACACCTCCCTTTTTTGTATTCTAGTTCTTAATTATCTCAGCAAATCCTTTCCATCTTTCACTATGTTCTGTCATTAAATTGTCTTAATTTATTTTAACCTTATCTTACCATAAAAAGACCTAAAACTTAAAACTTATTTGTACATAACTCCTTATAGCATTTCTACTAAAGCCAAATAGTTTCATTCCAACATTTTTTCTAACACTCATTAATTTTACAATATTTCTCTAAATGAATTTTTAAACTTTCTTCCCATCTTCATCCACCATCTCTTCTTCCTGGTCTCGGGTTCTGTCAGTCCTTTCTATCCATTCCATTTAGTCCATCAACCTGGTGATCTTCTATCCGAGGCTCTTAACTCTTTTCCATGTCCCTTCTGCAGATCTTCTTCATATTTATACCTGCACTTTACTTTGTCTTCTGCTGATCTTGTTCTTAATTTCCTTCCTTTATCACTGAGGAGTAGATCTCGGGGAGACTCCAACCTAACAATGTCTTTATCCCTTCTCGACAGGTCAGCCCATTCTCCATAGTCAGCACTAAAATCCAAAAGGTATTTCAAGGCATGTTTCAAAGTCCCTCCAAAGTTAAAGGCCCCGACAACTCCAGACTCCCCCTGGCGCAGAACCAGATCCCAGAAGCCAGAACAGCCCTGCATAGGAGGATCTATCCAATTTCCCATCTCCAATCCAAACGAGACTCCATCTCTCCAAATCTGACTTTCTCCAGGTTCGGTCATCAAAAACAACAGCTTATGTTCCTGCAAGGCCGCGGCTCTCTCCACTTGTATTACTTGAGGTTCAACAGCAACCTCCTCCTTTGTCTTCTGCACAACTTGCCCTGTCAAAACAGATTTCTGGGTCGGTTCCTGAGAGGTTTCTGTATAGGTATTCACTGTTTGTCCAAAATTATTAACTGCAACAGTCATCAAATCCATCTTCTCATGTAGCTGTTCCAATAAAGTGATTGTCTTGCAAAAAGCAATCACTAAGGCTTCTTCTGGGCACATTCTTGTTCAAGGTCAATGTCTGGTTTTCACGATCTTGAATCTCTACAGCTGGAGAATTCCCCAGATCGACTCCAACAACAGTTTCAAAAGCTCCCTCTAGGGGAAACAATTTCTATTTGTATCCGTCCTTTTAAAAGCAGATCCAGCAACAAAATTACTTTCATTTTTCAAATATTTTGTTCCTTTTAAATGCAAAAGGAAACATTGGAATCAACATGTTTCTCTTTTTTAACTATCTGTCAACAAACGTTTTATTCACAGTCAATGAACTTTCCCAAAACGTCTGTCTTCCTAGCAACCCATTCCCAGGTTCAAGGCGGTGAAGAAGAAGAAGAAGAAGAGTTTGGATTTGATATCCCGCCTTTCCCTCCCCTTCAGGAGTCTCAAAGCGGCTAACATTCTCCTTTCCCTTCCTCCCCCACAACAAACACTCTGTGAGGTGAGTGGGGCTGAGAGACTTCACAGAAGTGTGACTGGCCCAAGGTCACCCAGCAGCTGCATGTGGAGGAGCGGAGACACGAACCCGGTTTCCCAGATTACGTGACTACCGCTCTTAACCACTACACCACACTGGTGGAAATTTATCTTTCTTTACTCTCTCTCCTGCAGGGTTGAACAATCTAAAATTTTCCCCCTCTTCTCCTGCTTCCAAGGGGGGTTTAGTAGTTTTAGCCGATGGAGATTTAATCCTTTACAAAAGACTTTCCAGACTTTAGCTTGCAATGTCTTTGCTTCAATCTATTTACAAAAGCGGAAGGCGGACTTCCTGTTTAGAACCTCCCCGCTTCGGTGCCAAATTAAGATGTTTCATAGTCCAATTTTCCGTTCTACTCATGGGTAGTTGTTTAAAGTCCAATTGTCCACAGGAAAAAGTCAGCGCTCTCCGACAACAGCAATGTGGCTTCACTCCATGAAAAGAGCAGTCGATTCGAAGCACCGCGCCGCTCACCCCACGTCGCTCCGGATCCCCGAAACCGGGTTTCCCCGCGAGTAGGGGAGGCACAAAAGGTGCCTGCCGAATCCCACGTCCACAGGCTTCTCCCGCCTGTGGTTTTTGATGGGTCTCCGCCTCGCCGTGGCGGTCCAGACCCTAATTTCCACGAAGCGGATTCCTCCCAATCAGAGGAAATCCGCCATTGCCAGAGGCGCTAACCCGGAAGTCTCCTAATTAGCCAAATCTTTATCAGGTGACTTTGAAGGACTGAAGGTCAGAAAACTAAGAGCACTGAATTTCACATATTGGCATGAATTTGCTTCTATAAAATAACTAGCTTGGTATAACTTGTGGCAATTATAAGTAGAATCCCCCCCCCCAATTACAGTTTCATAAAACAGGGTTTTTATTCAAGTCATAACCCCAGCAGCATCTCATTTACAAGGATTAAACAATATTTCATGTTCATAGACTCTACTACTATCACCTCCCATGTTAATAAAAATGAATTGCAACACAAACACACTCATGGAAGATATGTTGATTATGTCTACTATACATTTATGGAGGAAATAACCATCTTGTAGCAGCTCTAAGGTGGTCCAGAGGCTCCAATTGCAGCATGATATCAGGTAATTCAAATCCAGCGTATGTTGTTAAGACTCATGAAATTAATCTACAGCACACATTTCTTTCAAGTGGCATAAAATACAACAGAGCCTCTTCTGGGGGGAAATCTGTTTTACTTCCATCTTATTTCATTGGGGGTCTAGAATCCTTCAGGAACTGCAGCATGACGTAGATGTTTTACTGCACTGGAGAACAGTAGAATAATAGTCAGTAATGGTCAGCTCTAGGGTTAGAATTAGAGGCTATGTCAGTTGCATCCACAACCCTAGGAGAAATCCATTTTTCCTCTGCCACCTCTGAAGCTTGTATCTATTTGTCCATCTATCTGTCCATCTATCTATCTATCTATATCTATCTATCTATCATCTATCTTTATTTAATTATCATCATTAATTAAATTTGTATACCACCCTATGCCCGTAGACCTTGGGAAGGTTCACAACATAAAATTATAATATAAAAGCACAAAACACATAATAAAAATAAGGACAAAAGGTGTAAAACTAAGGTGCCAGCTAAGCCTCCCTGAGGAGAACATTCCACATGCAGGGAGCCACTGCAGAAAAGGCCTGTTCTCAAGTTGCCACCCTCTGCACCTCTCATGGAAAGGGCACACAAAGAAGGGCTTCATAGGATGATCACAGGATCCAGAGAGAGGTAGTCCTTGAGGTATTGCACAGACTGGGAAGAGGAGGTGTCAGAAGGTGAAGAGGTAACAGGGTTTATTGAGCAGGAAGAGGCTGTGGCTGACAGCAGTCCAGATTGAGAGGTAGCAGAGGAGTCAGGCCAGGAGACAGAGATGAGGCAGGCTGCTGAAGAATCCCTGCCTCCTGCTGCAGCCAGCTCCCTTCCCCACCGTCTCCCAGAACACAGAGATCAAAAGGGCAGATCAATGAGAAACACACAGATGAAAAGGGCAGATCAATGAGAGACAAGATGACTGAGCCTTAGGCTGCTGGGGAAGGAACCGGGGGAAGAGCCTTAGAGAGTAGTAGGAAAGTGAGGACCTACAGTCCTTGCAACTGATTCACTGCGGCAAGTCCTGCTGGGAAGGGTTGCTTGGACCACTAGGTCTGAGCTGTGTTGTTTCTTTGAATAAATTGTTAATTTTACTGGCATGGGGTGGTTTATTGTTTTATTCCTGATTCTAGCTCCTGATAGCACCCATTTGCCCCACTCTGGCTACAGGGCCACTGAGACAGACATTAGCACACTGATATCCTCCCCCAGCACCTCACACAATGAATGATTTGGCTTGAAAGCAGCTCCTGAGCATCTATATCTCTTCATAGTTTCCAAAAACCTACACACTGTGCAAATTTTGCTGAAGTGTGGGAAACAGCTGCTCTGAAGTGGGGGAAATAAGGATAGACAGCTGGTCAGGGAGTTGGTCAAGGAAGTGAGGAAGCTGTGAATGGAGGTAGCAAATCAGAGAAACCACAAGGAGCCTCAGAAATTGTTGTGATAAGTGTGTTGCAGGAAGAGAACATGCTTCCTTCGGGATCTCATTGGGATTCTGTTACAGGGCATGGTGGGGAGGCAGGAACAAAGATAGTAGCATTCCCTCAGCATGCCTTTGGTAGGTTGAAGGGTTCATGACTTGGCAGGCCTGTGAAGCATTAACACCAACACAGGATACCTTTTTGCCAATTTCTTGTAAAGTTGCGAATGAAAGTAGCAAATCAGTGAAGCCACAAGGAACCAGATTTCTTGTACAGTTGTAGCTGGGTTGAAATTCGTACTTGAGGATTCAATAATGAACTTAGGAGAACAGCCTGTACTCTCATTTCTGCATTCTTTTTCTTTCAGCTCTGAGTAATGCAAAGGGGTGCTCTACCCTAATCAACCGAAAGCCTTCTAGCTGCATGTTGATGTCCCTTGTCAGAGTGCAGGAAATAAGGGACTGAGCCATCTTTCCACAGAACCAGCATGGCTCATCCCCACCAATCTCATTGGTTCCTCCTAACTTTGATTATAAATGTTTCCAGGCACTGGAGGCTGTACCATTTGGGCAAATGTGGCAATGCCCCAGGAACCTAAGAGTGCCCTCCACCAGCCCAGGAGGTGGCACTGCTTTGTCTGCTTCCTTTTTCTTTATTCTCAGGTATTGCAGTCATGGATTTTAGCAGAAAGGAGGATTAGCATAAAACTAGAATTTGTTAGTTCTGCCCATCATTGGTTCTGGCTGCACTTTCTCTTGGTCTCCCTGCCTCCTGTCCCAATGGACTGCCGCTGCTTTCAGGTCAGCTGTGACACTGCTTAGACAGCAGCCAAATTTTAACTTCTCCTAGCTCAGAGGTGGGGGATTTCAGGCCTGGGATCCAAATGCAACCCACCAGACCTTTCTATCAGGCTCTTCCCAGGCCCACTCCCAAGCCATGCCCATTGCCAACCTTGTTCTGCACCCTCCTAAAGTGTGCACCCTCCTAAAGAGGTTTTGCCTGGCTGGAATGTGCCCTTGAATTGTGATAAAGCCTTTTCCCTTGCCTGGTTGGAAACTGAAGAGGGATATAGGAATGTAAAGTAAGTAACAAATTCAAATGTATTGCTATGTCTATTTTTCTCTCTGGTCCCACCAACCACTGACATGCAACTTCCTGAAGGGAACATGGCCCTTGAGTTGGAAAAAGCTCCCCAGTCTTATTCTGGATAATTTTGCTTCTCAGTTCAGCTTGCTGCTCCTCTCATATTCCTATTTGCTTGCTTTCTCCCCAGTTGTCATCTATGCTCTGACGCTGTTTGCCCTTCTACCTGTTTATTCTTTGCATCTTTTCTCTTCAGTACTGAACTTTTCTATTTTTATAATCTGTTCCTCCCCCCGACATTGCTGGAATACAGCTCCCATAAACCCTGACCATCGGCAGACTGGCTGGGGATGATGGGAGTTATTGTCCAGCTACATTTGCAGGGCCAACATTCCCCACTTTTGGTTTATTATGTCATTTTCTACATCACCTGCCCACATATTTCATGTTCCTTTCTCTTCGCATAGCTGGTTGCCATGAATGAAGATCCACAGACACTTCCTTCTGCTTAGAATAGCATTGTAAATCTTTCCCACCCATTAATTGTGTCTCGTTTCTAAAACATTTATCTACTATAAACATCTCCAGGTAGTTACTTACTGCTAGTCAGGGCAAACCTGACTTGGTCTAAGGCAACTTCCTGCACCCTATTCCACTGTTCCTGTTTAGTAAAGCCCCCCCCCCCAAGAGGCAGAAGAGACCACATTTGCCAAAGGGAAAGAGATGTAGGAAGGAAACCATTTCCTTCCACCTCATTTTTCTTTTTCAATGTTTAGCTTAATATTCCTGAACTGGACAAGTTTCTCTCCACTTCTTCTCTTTTCCAATTTAGTTTCAGCATCGAGATATAAAATGATTCCATAATAAATATGACTGACTGACTTTATGATAGTGTATGAATTGTCATAAAGAAGGCTTTCGAGTTGAATTAAAGTGACAGGTATGTAACAGATTCCATAAAATAAAGTCACAACATGCCATAATATTTCACAGCAGCACTGGAAATGACAAGTGGTACACTAATTACTGTCTGCACTGAAACTCTAAATACCAGTTTCATGTATATACTTCACTAAACATTTTTGATCTATTGATGCGTCTTTTTGTGAGGAGTGCAGCTACACTGTTAGGAAGCAGCACTATGATTGATTTATTCATTTGCCATAAGTACCAAATAATATCAAGAACTAATGAGTGGAATTAAAGGAGCTGATGCCTCATGAAAACCTGTTATATGAATTGGCTGCAATCCAATGGCTCCAGCTGTGAGCACAGAGTTCTACCCATGGAGTGGGTTCTAGTTCTCTTTTATAAGAGAGCTATATTCAATATGTCAAAAGGGGAATCCCTGTGCTTCTGTGCATTGTTATAGATGGAATCCTGAGCCCTACTCAGGCAACTAATGATCACACAGGAGGAGAGTGTTGTGCCCATTCATGGTTACTGTTCCCATCTCTCAACTCACATGCATTCATCTTGATCTAGTGACACCATGCAAGATTCATTTATATGTATATTACATATATATACTGCCCATCAGAAGACAACAGTTTACAGCATGCAACACAAATGTCACTAACGTCATAACATTATAATTACATAAGCTAGAAATCAAAACAATCTTATAAATACTATCAGATGTCCATAACTGCAATGGGGTAGGAGAAAGTGGGGAGAAAATTACCAGCAGGGTATCCAAAATACAAAAACAGTGATATAAAATCTTCTCCTGAAGATAGTTCTTAATTCTGACCACTCTGCAGAAAATGGTAGATCTTCCCAGCTCCCACCTGGGAGCTTCCTTTCCTCTCCCAGTCTCTCATCCTGGGGTATCTTCACCTCCCTGCCACTCACAACCTTCCAAAATCTGTCATAAGACATCCCAGATGGGGAGGCACCAAAGGTTCCCCCCTCCCTGAGGTGACTTTCAGTGGCACTGGGCCATCACCGGGCAGCTGTGTTTGCCTAATTATGTGCAGCACCAGCCAACTGACATTGCCTTATAAGTCAAATTGCTCTCTTTTGTTTTCTTAATATTCTATGTGTCAACACCTCTGCTCCTGCTGCAAAAATGTGCTGTCTCTGAGACCACAAAGACACCTCAGGAGCTGGACCTGCTGATGAAAACACATCCTAGAAGTACTGACATTCGTTGTCTTGGAGGAATCTTCTCTTCACAGTTTAGGGCCAACTGGAATTGCTTGGTTGATAGCTGGATGAGAGTCAAGCTGGATGACAGCCAAAGTTAAGACCCCTTCAGCTCTTGGCTCTGGGTGGAGACTTCTAGCTAAATACTTCAGGGGTTAGGGAACACACAAGTTCAGGATACAAGCTGAAATATTCAAGGTGTTCCCCTTCCATTTCCCTGCACTCCTCTGCTGCACTGGTCTCTACAGCCACAGCAGGCACTGTAACAATCCAACCATTTGCCTTTGACCCCAAAGGCTCACTCTTCCACTGTCTTCTGAAACAGATGGATGCCAACAACAATATAATGCAATGTATTGTAATGTGATGTGATATTGTGGTCTCAGAAGCAAATAAACCTGCATTTGAATACAAAATTATAGCAACCACATGTTTTGCTTTTGATGTCAAAGAAATAATCTTTGTGGGCTACTGTCACCAATTGTATGATAATGAGAATTCACTGGAGGATTGAACAAGCATCAATTAACTCTCCCCCACCCTTGCAAAGGAAATTAATTGGAAGAATAACTTTATGGTGCATAAAAACTATGTCTGAAATGTTAGATATTTGCTCCATTTCCCTTTTTAAATAGGGAACATACATTTTCATGTCTGCAGCACAGAAATCTGTGAAATAGCCACATTTATTTATAGTCCAGTTATTCACAGCAGCAAGTATTTCTACTTAGAATAAAGTGGAGCTCTCTGCCATTTAAAGTTTGATTTTTAGGGAATTAATCAATAGCAATTTAATTGATTAAAACTAAATACATTTGTTGATGACCAAATCTGCCACTTTTAAAAGGCATAGAAGTGTAAACTATCAGACACTTTAAATAAAAAAAGATATATTTTCTCTATTATTTTCAAGGCCAATGTCCTGCATGATTCAAACTAGGGAAGGCTGTAGCTCAGTGGTAGAGAATGAAAATGTTTCTCTGCATGCAGAAAGTCCCAACTTCAATCCCTGCCATCTCCAGGTACAATGGGGAGACACTTCTTTCTGAATCCTTGAGAGCTGCTGCCAGTCAGTGTAGACAACAATGAGCTAGATCAGACACAGGCAAACTCAGCCCTCCAGATGTTTTGGGACTACAACTCCCTTCATCCCTAGCTAACAGGACCAGTGGTCAGGGATGTTGGGAATTGTAGTCTCAAAATATCTGGAGGGCCGAGTTTGCCTATGCCTGAGCTAGATGAACCAATGGATTCAATATTAGGTAGCTTCCTATATTTGAAGTTGACCTAGCTACTTGGCACTCACCACAGACATGTTACTGCTAGGACTGTGCATTGGACCCCACCCCAAAAAATCTGATTTGTGGTCCCAATTTGTAAAGTTGGATTGGACCATAGCATGGAAATATGCACGGGTGTGTGTGTGATATTTGTTGGAGTGACAGAGCAGACCCTGTCATGTAGTTGGTAGATTGTCAGCAGCAGCAATGAGGGAGGGGGAATTAAAAGTAATAACAATATTCACTGTGGTTAGCAACTGGAAATATTAACAATAGCAGACTTATAAAGGTCTAGCCAACTGCTATAAAGGACTAGACTATGTACAGTGTGCCTACAAGACCAACCACAAAAGTAATGATAAAGACAAGGCATGGAAAACTAAACACAACTCTAAATAAACCTTACCGAAAAGCTAGAGCAACTCAAAAGCCAGGCCCACATCCAGCAGCACCCTCAAAATATACACAAAAGATTGGAAAACTGAGAACGTGGGAGAAACTGGGATTGACAGATCCATCCATCCCTCCTTGTGATAATGTTTAGCTTAGGCAATACTTAGAACCACTTTATGTTATGTTTTATACTCAGATCCAGATACAAGTGCAAAAATACACAGGTCTCCTATTAGTCGTAACTGATCCACATACTTTTCAACTGATATTTTTAATTCTCTATTGTATTAATGTACACAAGAGGTGCAGTAGGAAAGTTTTGATCACTGCTGATCAGTATGAGTGAGCTATTCAAAACTGGTATGAGGCACTTTCATTTCCCACCAGCTCTCTGTACCTGCCTTTGGAAAGCAATGTTAGGAATGACCCTTATTCTGCACACAAAACACTTATGAACTATATTGTCATTCAATATGAGTCCCGAGAAAGTATTTCAGTAATAAACCCAACTTGTGTGCAGGTAATTGGATTACAATGTGCCTTATGTAACTTAGCCTCTTTTTCTCAATTCTGTAACTGTGGTTTTGTACTCAATCTGAAGCATATATTGGTCTAGTTGTAAGAATATAGTATCTTATTTATAAGTGAGCCAGGTTTTTATGGATCTATCAAGTGGAATTGCATCTATCAATATCTATCCTTTGGTGCAGGAAATTGGATTTTCCAGTGTGACCATTTGCGGGGGTGAGTTTAGTGTATCCATCGCAAGCTGTACGAAGCAAAAACGGAAACTGTTTCACAGACCAGCATTATAAGCTCATGATAGTGAACCTATATTACATTTGATGTCAGCATCTCCAGATAAAGTGGGAAAAGATTGCTTAATAACTTTTGAACCTTACAACATAATGAGGAATGGAAAAGCTTGCTTAAAGCATAGATTCAAACAACAGAAAGGGTTGAAATAGACTTTGAAGATCATCTATCCAGTCTGCTCTGTTGTGGAAGAATTCTGTCTAGTAAAAGTTTTCCAAACAGATCTGTACATGCAGGTGTTTACCCATATCAAAGGCTGTTTTAGGTAACAGGAGAGAGGAAAAGAAAGGAATCAAAGGTTAACAATTGAATGGAAGTGATGGAAATTTCTCCATACCTTCTGACCATACCCAGAGTAACAAGACAAGACACATGTCATTGGATAATAGTACCTTATTTAATTTTAACTTAGCCATATCTTCAGCAATCACAACACGGTGTGGCATATTAAGGTTGTTGTTGTTTAGTCGTTTAGTGGTGTCCGACTCTTCATGGACCAGAGCACGCCAGGCACTTCTGTCTTCCACTGCTTCTCGCAGTTTGGTCAAACTCATGCTAGTAGCTTTGAGAACACTATCCAACCATCCCATCTTCTGTCGTCCCCTTCTCCTTGCGCCCTCCATCTTTCCCAACATCAGGGTCTTTTCCAGGGAGTCTTCTCATGAGGTGGCCAAAGTATTGGAGTCTCAGCTTCAGGATTTGTCCTTCCAGTGAGCACTCAGGGCTGATTTCCTTAAGAATGGAGAGGTTTGAACTTCTTGCAGTCCATGGGACTCTCAAGAGTCTCCTCCAGCACCATAATTCAAAAGCATCAATTCTTCGGCGATCAGCCTTCTTTATGGTCCAGCTTTCACTTCCATACATCACTACTGGGAAAACCATAGCTTTAACTATACAGACCTTTGTTGGCAAGGTGATGTCTCTACTTTTTAAGTAATATGGTTACTCGGCTTAATTCTGGGGGCAAACCTGCATTCATGATGAAGGTAATCATCAACTCTAAAGAAAAGACACTGGAGAAACTTGAATGCTGTTTCTACTGGCTGGTGTGGACAAGATGTGGTTTATGGAATGACTTTCACCCTGGACCTCCATATTTAAAGAGTGTTGCCACAGTCAGTTCTCAGCCTGGATGACCCTGAATGTTGTTTGTGCTGGCTAGTAAGAGGAAGAGAGATGTGGGAGGCCAACAAATCCATCTGCACATTTCTGCTTGCAAGTTTCCTCAGGACTGGGGAGGAGAGAGGGAGAAACACCAGCTGTGGTTTATTGCTACAGCCTTTTTTGTGTTTGTGTATTTTATTTTATTTTTTTACTCTATTGCTATTGTAGATAAAGGGTGAGAGTTTCTTGCTGTCAAAGCTTATGGACAACAATTCACATAATTCAGGGTGATATCCTGGATGGCTTGGAAAGTGGGCAGTATATGTTTGAACGGTGTTCAGTTAGCCAAAAGCCACAGAGTGAGAGTCTGTTGGCACAGAGTGAGCCTTCTTTGTGTGAGAGGCAGAGGGGGAGTGAGTGGGCTGCCATATGTGAAAACATGGTAGAAACTCTTGCCAGGACCTTCAGTTGTTTAATGTGTTTGAATGTCATGTCATGCTTTTACCTAGGCATTTGGCTGAACTGGAATGATTAACTTTTGTCACTGTAGTTCTGCTTGTTTACTTTATGACAGAATGGTTAAAATGTTCTTAACCTGTTTCTTAATCTTACTCTGTAGATTTCGTATCTTGTTCTCTGTTCATTTTTTATATTTTGTTTTCTGCTCTGGCATTGCAAGCATTAAATGAGCTGTGGAATGTAAATACTGATAGTAAAAATAACAAAGAAAACTTTGGTCAAGAGAACTCTGACTCGCAAGTGAATCAGGTCCAAATGTCTATTTTAAGGGCAGAAATGTCTGTCTGGGTTCTGCTTGATCGGGGGCGGGGGGAAAGGAAAACTTGTCATGCTTTAGTCAAGCTGAGATCATAAACCTGTACAAAGAAGGTACAAAGTGTGATACTCCCTACAGACAGCAGCGATTGGTAATGCCGTGTTGAAACAGAAAGGCTGATACAGTTTTAGTCAAGCTGAGACCATGCTCCAAGAGGAGGAAGACTCATTAAAAGCTCTGAGTGGCCTTTGCGAGGCTCATTGTACCCTAATACAGCTTGAGAATGTGTTAAAAAAAACACCTGAACACTTGTTTACAGGAGTTTTCCCTTGTCATCATTTACCAATAGTGAGCTGAATTTTAGTGAGAAAAGGTGGAGTGAGTGAATCAGAAGAAAAGAAAATGTGGAGGTGCAGAGGGATCAAAAAGAGATTGCACCTTAGGGGCACATTTCTTTTTCTTTTTAGTTTTGCTTAGCTTAGTTTTTCTCATCAGATTTTCATTGTTCTGAGGCGTTTGGAGCCCAGTTTGTCTTTTTGCCTCCTCTTTGATAGGAGACGGGATCTCTTGTTTTGAGCATGTCCCTCCAATTTTTGAAGCTGCTTTTCCCCCATTTGCTCTTATTTTGTCTCATGAATAGTTTTGAATAGATGCAGTTTTTATGAAGTTGCATTTTCTCTGAAGTTTCTTTCTTTCTTTTCTCTTCTGTTTATTCCCTGGTGATGTTCAGATTTCACCTGCCTTCCCAACCCCTCTGTCACTGCTGCTTACCAAGGGACGAGAGGAGAGGGAAGGCCACCAGTGTTTAACATGGCACATGGACAGAGTAAGGAGTGTTGGTTTGATTCCACTGCTGCACCCATAACATGCTGAGCTCTCACTGCCTTGCCCCCTACCATCTCTTGGCAAGAGGTAGCAACGCACAGCATTGGGAAGGCAGGTCAGCAACGTAGACCTTTTAACCACTACTGCCACTTTAAGTAATATGTAGCCCAACCAAAGAGCTCTGGGGAACTTGAAAGCTATTGCCTTGTTTTGTTATAAGGCAAGTAGCTCAAGCAGGATACAAATGAGAATCTCTGAGCCAAGCAAAAACTTTATAAAGATAAGCAAGGTTTCCTGCCATGCCAACACAGCCTGGGATTCATCTTTACTCAAGGTGTTGGTTTTAATTTCCATATTCCTTATGTGTCACTGATCATTACTAGTCTAAGTAAATACTGAGAATGATTGCCTCAGCAGGTGTTCTCAGTGGCACTGCTCCAGCTGCCTACAAAGACATCCTCCATGGGAATTTTTTGTACTTTTTAAGCACGGAGATCCATATTTCTTTGGAGAGAAAAATAAAAGTGTGGGTGTGGCGCTCGTGAAAATTGTTACTGCCATTACAGGCCCTCACATTTTTTCTCATGTCGCCATGTCCTCTTTTTTGCCTCTTCAGTATGGACAAATCATAAAAAAGAGTCCTGAGCTGGACATAGCAAGGGGAGAGAGATTCAGTTCAGTTTGCCTTTACAGTGGTACCTCGAGTTACATATGCTTCAGGTTACATATGCTTCAGGTTACAGACTCCGCTAACCCAGAAATTGTACCTCGGGTTAAGAACTTTGCTTCAGGATGAGAACAGAAATTGTGCTCCAGCGGTGCGGCGGCAGGCCCCATTAGCTAAAGTGCTGCTTCAGGTTAAGAACGGTTTCAGGTTAAGAACAGACCTCGGAACGAATTAACTACTTAATCCGAGGTACCACTGTAAAGGTAAATCTAATTCCCTTTCCAAAAAATAAAAAGTCAACCAAACTGCAGCCATCTTTTGAAATTCATACTTCTCTGAATTTTGAAAAGTAGTTTTGCATCCTAATGCTGTGTACAAAATGCATGCACTAGGGTAAAATGTATAGAGGAGAAAGCATTTATTTGCTATTGGGGGGGGGGGAGACGACTCCAATCCCAGAGCTTTAGAGAGGGAATAGTTGTGCAAGAGCAAAACCAGTGCCTCTAAGTCTAATAGATACGCTAGGATGGAGAGGACAGAAGGAAGGTTTGTTGTGGCTGACATGTCAAAATGTCAGAGGAAATTCAGGATAAACATTACAGCTATTATTCTGAAATTTGACAGGATTCATAATTTTAGAATGACAAACTTATCTGAATATTTCAGCCAATTTTGTCAGTAACAAGTTTTACTACCACTACAGAGCATGCATGAGAATCCTCTGACCTATCTATGGACCAGATTAAAAAACAGACAAAAATGCATTATATATGGGAACATTGATAAACGTCTATATAAATAAAAAATGCATTCAAAAATATGTTTATCAGGAAACGTGCACAAAGATAAATACAAATATTCATACAGATTTTGTTATATGTATAGTCACCAACTGATGAGGAACTGGGGAGGAGGGAGGACGAAAAACTCTGACTTTTCATTTAACTCTGAGCTATGGCCTTTCCTGGTAGCTTGACATCGTTTATGACATTCTCAAGTGGAGTGATATGGTTGAAAAATACACACACACACACACACACACACACACACAATGAATCACTGCTTATGTGACAAATATGGCTAATGCAGACTGTTAATGTTCTCCCTGCCACTCTAAACTGACAACTCTGATATTTTGAATGACAAATAAAATAGCATGTGATCTATAATTTAATCACATAAGTCCCAGTAGACTGTCAGTTGTAAAAGGGTCTTTGACACATTTCCAAAAAACATGTATGATGTGATATATCTCTTAAATGTACACATCTGAATCAGAAAAACAAAGGGATGGCAGAGACATACCTGTTAGATTTATATACTTCTATAATGAAGAGCTTTTGCATTATATTTTTAGAAAAGTGCTTTCAATATCTGTTCTGCCAGCTTAGCACATCTAGGGCAACAGTTTCTGTGAAAGCAAGAAGCAAAGATGAGGCATATTAGGTGTCTGTGTTCGCGGTCAGTGTTCAGAACGCAGAAGGTAGGAACTACTTGCTGCTGCAAAGTATCAGATCCTGGTGATCTTGCATGGAAGTTGAAACCAAGGCTGGATCTAGACACATCAAAGAAGCGTTTCAGTTCAAAGCATTGTAAATTTAAACAGGGAAAACAGGTAGAGAAAAACAGGGATTCCACGTCGCCATCTGGTGGCACAATGTTATATCGCACATACAACAAAATAAATCACTTTTTCTTTACCGGTTTAGCGGAGTCCCAAGTGACACAGGCATATGTTTATAGAGACCATGTCTCATTGAGACAGAAGTTAGCCTACTGGAGTAGAATTGAATTCCCATATTAAGCCTTGATAACTACTTTGAGGAAATCAACCAGAATAAAACACATCATATACAATTCAGGGTCTTCTTTCATATTTGATGTACGCATCTGAGAAGTTAATTGAATTCACATGAGTTAACATCTTTGCTACAGAGTAGTTTGCTTTTGGTAATAGGGAACGTATTGTAATTTTTTATTATTATTAAATGATGGATGCCTTGACTGAATTACTAAGAAGGTAACTCTATCACCTACAACCTTAAAAGGGGGCTCACTTGTTAGGAATTTATTTAATTAATCTGGTCCATCAGGTATGCCAAGCCCTAAATTATTCATTCTCTCTCTCTCTCTCTCTCTCTCTCACACACACACACACAGACACACACACACAAATATAAATATGCTTAATGCCCAGATAGCTTGTAAGTGGCTTACAAAACATAAAAATCAATCTCACAACATCACATATTTTAATTATTGTGTATTTTAACAATGAAGAAAATAAACCAGGAGAGAAAAAAATACAGGAGACTTGAGATATCAAGGTGTGCTTTCAAAAACCAGTGGGATGCAAATGCAAAATTTAAATAATTTTTGTGAGATTTTCAAGCCTTGTAAAATGCAACAATGAAGCCTGCAGAAATTTATAGCCCAACACTGGCAATAATTTAGTGAGCTTTGTGGATGAACTGACATTTGAACCAGGTCCCCCCTGGTTTCAATCAAAAACATGACCCAATACAACACACTGCTGTTCTTATGTGGGATCTTACACAAAAGCAGCCTCTGGTTTGGATGGCTTTAAAATAAGATTTGGTAAAATCACAGAGGATGGACAGATCAACAGCTATTTGCTGCAGTAGCAGAGTCCGTGGGCCACTAACTGCTGGTTAAATAGGAGCAGCAAGATTCTGTGCTTTAGGTAGCTTCCTTGCCTTGAAGGATGTCCACGCCTTATCATGTGGAGGTTTGTGGCAGGAGGAAATGGAGCAATATGGTAGTGATAATAGCCTTGACCAGCATCATCATATTCTCTTATCAGCTTTGGCAAGTAGTGAATGGTGGCTGCTCAGAATGCACAACATGTCAGCAATCTGGACCCGTCTCCATTCCCGAAGAGGCACCTAAGCTTGTGCACATAATAAATGAGAAATATCTGTCAGAGACACAAATGAATAATTACTGGTAGTGCTGGCCATTAGATTATGGCCGTGCTCTGCTTGCCGAGTCGTGTGCAAAGCCTAAAGAATTTTACTGAGCTTACTTTTTTTCTAGCTTTTCTCAAAAGTTTCAACAGATCCTTTCATTTAGCGGGGAACTCAAGATGCGCCTTGACTTTTGCTCTGTGTGGAATGCGTCATCACATCTGATTCTACCCCTACCTCTTTACTACTGCTAATGTAGACCTTATCTAAGCTGGGGATGTTTGTCAGTTTTGTATAAAAAATAATTTTAAAAAAGGAAACAGAAATGGGGATGAAAATTCCCACAATTCATGTGTTCATCGGAGGTCAGGAACGGAAGCCACACCAGTGAATATTTATTTATTTATTTATTTAAAATATATACAGTGGTACCTCAGGTTACATACGCTTCAGGTTACAGACTCCGCTGACCCAGAAATACTTTTTCAGGTTAAGAACTTTGCTTCAGGATGAGAACAGAAATTGTGCTCTGGCGGCATGGCAGCAGCAGGAGGCCCCACTAGCTAAAGTGGTGCTTCAGGTTAAGAACAGTTTCAGGTTAAGAACAGACCTCTGGAACGAATTAAGTACTTAACCCAAGGTACCACTGTACACCACTTGATTGTAAAAAACATCGAAGCTTTTTTTTTTTGCAAACAATAAAACAGTAAAATCAAGAACAATTCAAAAACATATGTTAAAACATAATGAAAGTTAAAATACTAAAATTGCCTCAAATTTCTAAATATCTGAGTAGGCTTCTTGTCTAAGCAAGAATGTTTTTAGCAGGCACCAAACAGAATACAACGAAGGTGCCAGCTTGATCTCAATAGCCTGGAAGTTCCAGGCTGCAGGTGTTGGCAAACTAAATGATTGAGTTTTTACACATGCACAGCACATATGATGTGGCACCTGTAGTATTGCCAATTCTGCCAGTCTAAGCAGTTAAGGGGGCACATGTGGAGTAAGGTAAACTTGTAGTTAAACTGGTCCCAAGCTGTTAAGGGCTTTATGTACTAATAGTAACACCTTGTCCCAGTAACAAATCAGCAACCAGCACACATGTCCGAGAACAGGGTTTTTTGCTACCAAAGCCTCACTCCTGTCAGCAATCGCACTGCAGCATTCTGCACCAACTGCAGCTTCCAGACCAAGCAGGACGGAAGCCCCACATAGAGTGTATTGCAGTAGTCCTGTCTTGAAGTAAACAACACATATATGACATATATAATAATGGAGGAATAAAAAGAATAAGACGGGACGATTTAGGATATGCAGGGAAAGATGAAAACAACTTTAAGGAACCACAGAAAGAGGGGAGGAAAGTCAAGGTTTAAAATGTTAGAATTATTATTGAATGATTTGTGAAATGTTTTCTTTCTTGTTATAATCTATAATTATATATTTTTTAAAAAAGAATAGAAATATTTACCACATTTATTTAGCTCATCACTGTTTGAAGACAATCAATAGAAAAGATGTTCAGTGAAACTGAGGTATGCTATTTTTCTCCTTGAAATCTGTTCCCATTTACCCCTGATGGATTTTGTATTTATGGTCTGGAGGGCAAATGGCTGCATATGATGTCAGTGACAGAAGTAAGCCAGAAGCTATTATTCTGTTTTCTGTGCTGCAAGGCTTGTTCTGTAGATGTGCTTTTAAAAGTTACAATTTCATCTACATGATCACAGACTGTACATTCTTTGAATTACTCAAGGGAAAATGCTGGGATTGATAATCAGCTTGGCTAGATGCAGCTCTTACCAACAACTTGTAAGGATTAGGAAGTTGTCAAAAAGCTATCATTAGAGCTTTAGTGATTATTTTCTTCCAGTAACTCACATTAAATTAGAAACTAATGCATTTCTTCCTTTGATGGCTTTTTATAGTTATCTGCAGGTGAAGGAATATCAGTCACAAAAGAAAATTTGATTTTGTTCATCATTAATTTTTAATTTGTTTTTGAGACGTCTTCAAGCTACCTTTGTACGCTTCATAATTCATCCTGTACTCTGCAGAGTATATCTCCCTTAGAATTCAACGCCGACACAGTTGATCATGTTCAGCAGCAACTCCTGGGGGTGATCTCTTTTATATGCCCCCCCTTTTATTTTTTGATTCACAGTCTGCCATATATCTCACTAAGATCTATACACTACTGACAAAATGCACTCGCTCTACAGGCCCACATAAAAGGAAATGCTTAGGCTTAAATTCATTTGAAGAAGATTTACTCTTTTCCTTTGTCAAAAAGCCGCAATGTGAATTGAGACGTAGTATGTTCCCTCTTCAGGTACAATTGTGAGGTCAACTCTCTGGCTCCTCTTCAAAGAATAAAATAAGCTAGTTTTTAGTTCTATGGCTTTGGGCCTATTAATTATTACTTATTTGTTTTGAAGACTGAATCTATTAGAGGCTATGCGCTGACATTTCACAATGATGATCAGTGCACATTTAGTTCTTTCCAAACACAGCACCTGTGTGTGTTCCCAGAAGAACATAGCGAGAAAAGCTTCACATTGTTGAGATCAAACAGGAATGGGATGCTTTTGGTTCTCAGGCATTACACTGGTCGGGAAGGAATCTTATATTATTTCATACCTTCACAGCAAATAATATAGAAGTGTGTGTGTGGGGGGGGGGGTGTTTTATTTTTGCTGTCATTGGCAACCATTTTGTACTGACACCCCTTACTAGTGATGGGTTCCTCTGCCCCCAAGGTTTAGGTGTTTCTACTTTACACTGAGTCTCCTCCCTATCAGAGAAAAAGACAGGATATAAATATAATAAAAAATACAAATAATAGCAGAATAAATAAATGACTACAGTGGTACCTCGGGTTAAGTACTTAATTTGTACCGGAGGTCCGTTCTTAACCTGAAGCACCACTTTAGCTAATGGGGCCTCCTGTTGCTGCCACGCCGCTGGAGCACGATTTCTATTCCCATCCTGAAGCAAAGTTCTAAACCCGAGGTACTATTTCTGGGTTAGTGGAGTCTGTAACCTGAAGCGTATGTAACCTGAAGCGTCTGTAACCTGAGGTACCACTGTACACTGTTGCCCTTAGAGAAGACAACACTCATTAAAAGACTGCCCCATTATGTGACCTGCTTCCACAAAACTGCATACATTATTGTTTCAACTAACCAAGCTTAGCTATTAGCACAGGGAGTGTCAATGTGGTGCCCTCCAAATATTGCTAGACTCCCCAATCCCCATCACCCCAGCCAGCAGTCAAGGAAGTTGGCAGTGGTAGTCTACTAACACCTGGAAGGCACTATGCTGGCTATTCCTGCATCAGTTCTTTGTGAATACCACTCTGCCATATAAACTCATTGATACAGGATTTGCAGCCCTCCAGATGTTGACCATCACTCCTGTTGGCTGTGGCTGTTGGGAGCTTGATTCCAGCAATGTCTGGGGAACCACATGTTAGCCACCCTTGATATAAGCCAAATTTCCCTCTTAAGTGGGATGTAAAACCTACTGTTGAGGTTCTTCTCAGAAGAAATACAGGCAGCCTAATCATATGCTTAGCTTACTCAAAAGCGAGCATTTCTATATGCAGTGGGACCTATGTGCAGGAGGAACATAAGAGCATGCTAAGGTCAGGGCAATGGCCCATCTAGTCCAGCATCCTGTACTCACAGTGGCAAATCAGATGCCTGTGGGAAACCTGCAAGCAGGATCTGTGCACAAGAGCACTCTCCACTCCGGTAGTTTCCAGGAATTGGTATTTGGAAACACTACTGCCTCCAGCTGTGGAGGCAGAGTAGTGCCATCTTGGCTAGTGGCCTTCTTCATGAATTTGTCCAATCCTCTTTCAAAGCTATTTAAGTTGGAGGCTATCATTGCTTCCTGTGGAAGCAAGTTCCATAGTTTAGCTCTCCGTTCCCAAGACCCTCATTCTACCTGACAGCAAGGGAGCTGTCATTGTGGGAGTGGGACACACCTACAACATCCCTGAAGGCCTCGTCCACCAACCTCTTGGCTTTTTCAGGTTCTGCACCTTTGTCTCAAGGAAGCGAACTTGTTCCCAGAGAGGCAGGAGCTCATTGTACCTCAAGCACACCCATGACTTCTGTCCAAGAGGGAGACAGTTGTACATTTTACAGACAGTGCAAAACACTAGAAAGATCCCCAAATTCCTGCTGTCTTTCTACCTGCATATGCTACTTTTTAAAGAGTGTGGGATTTCATTGGGCAGACTGAGGTGCCCTGGCCTCCTTGCCAAGCTTCATGTCTGGAAACACTGTCTGAAATTGTCTAAAAAGATTACTGACATTTCACAGACAGTTTTTGAACATTGGGGTGATAGTGGTGGTGGTGGTGGTGGAGTTGAACAATTAGCCTGTCAAGCTCATTTAGTCAAAGTGAATACAATTCTCATTCCTTTGAAGTCAAAGCCTTAAAAAACAAAACAAAAACAGAATTGGATTACACTCTATTTGCAGACCTGGCTTGCACCTTATTTTCTTTACACTTTCAAGGTATGTTTCTCTAGCTAACCATTACACAAATTAGGGCTCCTCTTCACTGCCCAGATCTCAGTGTTTGTAATTCTACTGCTGACTCTTGCTAGCATCACACAAAACAGTCCCTGTGGAGTTCTTCCCTCTGCTTTTGTTCCCTGGTAGTTTTTCTTTGCTGCTTCATTCCACTGTGCTCTGTGCTGTGTGGAGCTGGCAAGGAGAAAACAACACTAATGATGGGAAAGCATCAAGAGGGCAAAGGGAACAAAATAGAAAAGGGTTAATAGAGAAGGAGCAGATGAAAGAGGAATACAATGAAGCCAATGAGAAGGGGGACAATTTTTTAGATTGCAGAAAAAACGTAGTGAAAAGGTTTGATGTTCAGCAAACATCTCAGTTGGACACATATATTTGTAAAAGCCCTTCTATCTCATTTTATGAGTTGAACAATCCCTAAGCCATTTCATCTCATCTGATTTCCTAGTCTCCAAATAATTTTGAACTGGCACCTAATTTGAATACAGCAAATTAAAAATAAATAAATGTAAAAGTAAGGTTGCTTGAAAAATCTGATCCTTATAGAAACACATATGGACTGATCTCATCTGTCCCTTTCAGGGTAAAACTAAATGTTACTTGTGTAATCTGTTGTTAGCAAGCATGCTAAGCAGTTTCTTGAAACAAATAACTCTAGGCCAGTGATGACCAAACTTGGCCCTCCAGCTGTTTTTGGACTACAGTTCCCATCATCCATGGTCCTGTTAGCTAGGGATGATGGGAGTTGTAGTCCAAAAACAGCTGGAGGGCCAAGTTTCGCCATCACTGCTCTAGGGCTAGAGGATGATGCTTAGCACTACAGTGTGCAGGAAGGGCAAAGTTTAACTTTTCCTATGACTCTAATGACAATCACACCCTCCTATACTTAGAGGCAGATTTGGGGGAGTACGACTTGAGATGGATGATTGAAGAGTCTATCCACACCACTAATATGCACAAAGAGCCCATGAGACAAATGGAAGTAGGGTGTGATTTCTGTGGCTGCAAAATGGGCTAAACTGTGACATGCAGAAACGTTTAGAACAGTTCTGTGACTCAGTCCTTTAGTACTTTCATAGCTTCAAAAGGAAGCTACTTTACAACAGTGAGAAGTGGCTGTTATTAAAGTATCCAGAGACGTTGCAGTAACAGTTCGCCAGAGGTTAGCATTTCTTCCTTCTTGACTTTCCATGCAGAACAGGGAGAAGAAGAAGAAGAAGAAGAAGAAGAAGAAGAAGAAGAAGAAGAAGAAGAAGAAGAAGAAAAGATCGATATACAGACAGACGCTGAAAGTTAAACTGTTCCTTGTGACATGGTCTAATTACTACAGCCCACTAGGCTCAAAGGTATTGTCTTGCTACAGATGCACCGTAGTATATTTTTCAAAAAATATATATATTGAAGCTTTCCAAGTGTTTTTCAAGTAGCAAAGTGTAAAGAGAGAGACCACTGGCAATTTTGTGTTCTTATTAGTCTTTGTGGAAGCAGCAAACAAGGACTCTTATCCAGAAATTACTCTGGTGTGTGTGTGTTTCTTGAAAAGAAAATGTAGAATTCAAACTGTTCTTCACAGAATGAGTTTGATAAAATGAACACTTCGATATTATTGTTTATTTTATTTAAATCCCTTCTTTCCTCCAAAGAAGCCAAGATGGCATGCACAGTTCTCTCCATTCCCCATTTTATCCTCAAAACAACCGTATGAGATAGGGTTAGGCTAAGAGCTGGTGACAGGGTTGTTGTGAAGATGAAAGGAGGAGACCTATGTAAGCCACACTGAGCTTCTTAGATGAAAGGTGGGATATAAACAAACAAACAAACAAACATTTTCTTTATTCCATTTTTAATTGCAGTCTTCCTATGAGCTAAGGAGATTGTACCAAGGAAAACTGTCTGGCAGAATCCTGTGTACACCTGCTCAGACTGAGGTCCCACCAGGTTCCATAGGATTGTCTTCCAGGTAAGTGTGGGCATAAGATTGCACCTCTAGTAAACCTACATTG
Source organism: Podarcis liolepis (assembly GCF_965112155.1). Classification (NCBI taxonomy): domain Eukaryota; kingdom Metazoa; phylum Chordata; class Lepidosauria; order Squamata; family Lacertidae; genus Podarcis; species Podarcis liolepis. The sequence continues at coordinate 49,372,986 of NC_139561.1, read as the reverse complement.
CATGGAAAAATGGAGGCGGACAGGAATCTCTGAGGTAATACTCATCTAGATGACTTCAACTAACCATTTCCCTCTGGAAACATTATTTGGGTTTCACTTGGTGAACATCTCTTTTCCCACATGACCTGCTGAAGTTTGAGACTTATCACAGTGTGGCTACTGAATGTTAGGTTTTGATGCATTTCTGCCATATGTCTGGATGTATTCAGGAGGAATATTAGTCATGCAAAAATGACCAGCAAATGTCACATCACAGACAGCTTGACATGTCACCACTTAATAAGAGCATTTAAATTATATAATTCAGTGGTAACATTATGTTCCTGAGAGGATTTCCATCCTCTTTTCCCTGTTCAGTTGGGCAAGGGCTCATCTGTTCTCTGTGATTCTTTGTCTCCAAAGACTGCTTTGGATTTCTACAAGGGAGTCCCAGTTCCTCTGAACAGAGGGATAATGTGCTAGCTTGAAGAGCACTGTTCCTCAAAACACACCAGATGGGGAAGATGGAATACCAATCTCAAGAGGACTCTTTCCCCCCCTCCTTTTTTTTAAGGCATGGAAGCTTAAAATAAAATACAGGGGTATAAGTCTAGTGGGAAAGAGAGAAGGGTGACAAAGGTTTCTTGGAGATTGCTAAACAAAACAGGTGGATTTAGGGATTTTAATGAAGTGAGGGGAAGAGGGAAGAGTTGTCAGAGGAAATGTCAAAGCAAGAGCTGCAGCAATAACATTTGTAGTCCATTTAAGATTAAGGCTGCACAGATAATATTCTTCAGGGATTTGCTATTTGCATGAGTACAGATGTGGGAGAAATCTGAGTCAGTTCCCATTTAAAGGTGAACATACCAAATTTCCAAAACCAAAAAACCAAACACAATTGGAATTTCCAGTTATCCAAATTTTGTATTTTTCTCCAAACCATGTTTACAAAAATGGATTGTGGGAAAGTGAGCATAAAAATGAACGTGTCAGTGAAAATAACATACAAAAATGCACTGTAGCTGCATACAAAAATATGTTTGTTGAGAGGAATGCATGCTAATATGCTGATAAATTCTCATGTGGCTTTTAAAAATAAATAAATTGCAAATTAATGAAGAAATTTGGATAACTGGATTTAAGGCTCCTTCTCTCAGTTTCTCATTTTTGCCAAACTTGACAGATCTTTTCACCCATACTGCCTAGTATGTATGTTTAGGAATGCAGACGAAGAGGGCTGGCCTGAGGTAAATGTCATGGTGATGCTTCCAAGTACTACTGGACTGGTAGTTGAATCTTATTTCAACTTGCTCACAGAATAGCATCACCCATTGCACCTCAGTGAAGCAGGCTAGCTTAGAGGGTGCAACACAGGCTACGTGGAATACATAGTCCTGTCCTCCAGTATACTAACAGTGGTAGGGGGCTTCTCTCAGTGCCAAGAGATTGCCACCACAGACTCTGAACTAGGCATAAAGAAGAAATTTGATTCAATTTGCATTTAAATGTGAATCTACCTAATTCACATTTTACAAAACAATATGCAAGCTGAAACATGGGCAACCTTTGAAATTTGCACTTCTCCAAATTTTTCAGTGCAGTTCTGTAGCAATATAATGTGTACAAAATTGCATATATTAGGGTAATGTGTGCATAAGCATGTAGAGACGGATGAAAAAATACATATTAGGGAAAAACTGATTGCAAAAGTTTTTTAATTAGAAAAAAGAATGCATGCAAAGGTAGTGCTTTGCACTAACAGGCTACTGAATTTTCAGGAGCAACTGAATGTAGAAATGTGGAGAACTGAATTTAAGATTGGGAAAATGAGAAACCGGGAGAAACCAAATTTGAAAGATTGGTCAATTTTTACCCTCACAAACTGCTACCTACAGTAATACCATCACTCTTGCTAATGGCAGGACCAATGCTAGAGCCGATGGATGTAATCCTGTTTATACTAACCTAGGTGAAAGTGATATGAAGATCAGTTGGACTTAACATTTGAGCAAAAATGTGAAGGGCTGACTACAGTGGTACCTCGGGTAACGTACTTAATTCGTTCCGGAGGTCCGTTCTTAACCTGAAACTGTTCTTAACCTGAAGCACCACTTTAGCTAATAGGGCCTGCCGCTGCCGCTGCGCCGCCACCATGCAATTTCTGTTCTCATCTTGAAGCAAAGTTCTTAACCCAAGGTACTATTTCTGGGTTAGCGGAGTCTGTAACCTGAAGCATATGTAACCTGAAGCGTATGTAACCTGAGGTACCCCTGTATTAAGATTGCAATCCTAGTAACAGTTTAACTCAGGAGTGTTGATGAACTTGGTGGGATATACTTGTTTTAGTTAATATGCTTAGGACCGTTCCTTTAAAATAGAATTTCTATACCACTGTTCATTTAAAAATTCACAACAGTTTGGAAACTTTACAACATACATGAAACTGACAAAACAATACAGAACTGCCACACTAAAATCATGCAATGAAACAGCAGCATTACCTTAACAAAAAATAAATGCAGCAAACAGCATAAAGCACTGGAGACAGCAAATAGCCTCAGTAATTCTCAATTAATTATAACAGGTGTCTGAAATATATACAGTACAGCAAACCCAGAACTTATGTGTGTTCAACTTGTGTGCATTCAGCTTTATGTATGTGACAAATGTTAAAAAAAAAAAATGAAAGAGGGGGAAATGACTTTGGCAATCCCACCTACTATTGAACCCAATGTGTTTTGACATGATCTTGCCTTTAGGCATGAACCTGCACGTAAGTTGTGGGCTTGCTGAATTTAAAAGTTTTATATATGCCTTGGGAAGACAGCAGGTTGATGCTAAATGAGCCTCTGCTCTGGAGAGAAATAGAGATTATCAGAGCATCCAGTGAGAAAACTTTGCTCTAAGTGGAAGCTCATGTATTCTTCCACTCAAGCTAGAATCCTGGGGTTGCACTGTGGGGCTGTAATTTTGTGCACACTTTCTAGAAGTGAGCCAGATCAGGCCTCTCATGTAATTTCATTATAATAAATTAGATTGAGATGTGACTCTGATAGTTGGTGTAGAATTCATGAATTCGTGATCTATTGGGGTGAAAGACCCAGCTTGGTCTTCCTTCAACTAGCCCCCACCTGCACCTGCCTGCCTTCTTACCTAAAGCTAATCAGGGGGTGGCTCTACCTGTTATTGTTATGGTTCAACAACTGTTTATCTCCATGTCTTCCACCCTACTGGGCCCAATGGGTACCAGCTACCATTGGAGTCATGCAGTAGTTTATCAGGTCTCTGTTTGCATGGAGGAATGTGGTGTAACCAGTGTGTGTGTTGGCACCATGGGCACTACTTGTAAGCAGAAGTGGCTGAATAAAACAGACTAAGCCCAGAAAGTAAAGGACTTGGCCTAGGAACATAGGAACATTGGTCTGTCTAATTCAGTATTGTTCATAGAGTCAGGCAGTGGCTGCCCAGGACTTCAGAAAAGGGACATTCCAAGTCCTACCAGGAGATGCTGAGGATTAACCTGGGATCTTTTATTTATTTATTTTATTGTATTTTTATACCACCCTATACCTGGAGGTCTCAGGGCAGTTCACAGAACAAAATCAAAATATAAAACCACAAAATATATAATCAAAATAAACACCCACCCCTAAAACCCCACATTTAAAAAACACATTTTGCATGTAAAGCATACCAGTGAACTATGGCCCTTCCCCTATTACAAACTGCACTGAGTGACAAACAAATAAGGATGAACCAAGCTGTAGCAGTGAGACTGCTACAAATATCAGTTGATAGAAAACATCGTCTTACCTGTGTAGGGTAAGCAGCAGAGAGGGTAAGGCTATGCTTCTAACAGAATGAAAATGCTGCTATTCCTAGTTTCCAACCAGGGTTCTCTATTAATTAGTTCAAAGCTGTTAATTAGTTATTCACTCTGAGTGACCCTTGATATTGCACCTGTTTAATTGCTTTGAAACTCAAAGAGCAAATATGCCCTTGGTGTGTTCTTAGCACTGTCATCCCTTACCAACACTATTCCAAAGCATCTATCAGCTCAATCCCACACTTTCCTTCTTACTATAATTCAAGCAAAAAGAGAACCTACAGAGAAGCCTCTCAACCACATGGCTTTGCCTTGTTTCCTATCAATGTGAAGAAGCTTTAAAATGATAGAAAAGGAAGTGTGATCTCACAGAGCTTTTGCTCCTAGATGGCAACTGAATTGCATGGGATGCCTTTGAAAAGTGTTTAAGGTCAACAACGCACACTACACCAGGCTATTGGCAACACTAATGGAACCCAGTATTGGCTTCCAAAGCTAGTGGAAACGGAGCCCCTGGCACTTTAAGGGAAATCATTATGGACCAATGCCTTCCAATATAATAATGATTTTGGTGAATGGATCTAATTTAACAACCATAACTGGAAGTTCTGTTGTTTTTACAAGGGCCACAACTGGAGGGGAAGAAGGAAACACTTTTTCCTGCTGGTCTGAGGGGTGGGAAATAGTTACTTGCATATACTCTGTATTATTATTGACATGCATAATTAATTTTAGTATTAATGCAAACCTTAAGAATGTCGAGACCTGTAATTGGCACAAATTGTTTAGATATGTGTAATATTTGTTTAGCAAGCAATCTATACCAAGTTAATTAGATAGTATGCTTAATATCTAATTTCCTTTAGTTGTGTGGCTAAATGGTAATTAAATTGCTAAACATTCCTCACAAGTGCAGTGAAATAATAGGAACAGAGTTGCACACTCATTTGGTTCTGCAGATTTGAATTAATTACACTGCAAGCAGATTTATCTATTATATACTTATACCTCAATAGGTGCTCTTCCAACAATCAATTGGGATTTAATTTCCCTTCAACTGCTTTATTAATTCTCAGTTAAATATGCTTGGTACTGTAGCAGTTCATATTAGCAGTTTCACTAATTACAGTTAGATTTTTATTTGGTGGGTAGGGAAACTGAACAATTGGATGAAATGGGATGGGGGAAAGTATGAAGGACATTCACTCCAGGTTTCTGTATGAAAATTTCAGTAAGTGAAACCATCCTTTCCTAACCATGACCTCTATTATTATTGTTGCTGTTGTTGCTGTTGTTTGTTTGTTTATATCCCACCTTTTTCCCAGACTGGGACTCAAGGTGGCTTACAAAAATTAAAACAACATTGATAAATACAGAAAAAGTAATTAAACTACAATAGAATTAAAATGATATAAAAATGAATATATTAAAGGAAACCTCACAATTCATGCACAGCTGTTAAGGGTGTCTGGGAGCTCTCCCCTGTATCTTAACAGCTCCTATGCTGATGCTAGCTGAGTTGGCTCTCGTTGTTTTGGTGGCTTTCTACCCTTTTGGTAAGTTGGCTCAACCATCATTTCTGCCTCCCTGAGTCTCCTAGCTCTGGATCAGGCATCATTTATGCCGGCTTAATTTAATGTTTATACAGTGGTACCTTGGGTTACATACGCTTCAGGTTACAGACTCCGCTAACCCAGAAATAGTGCTTCTGGTTAAGAACTTTGCTTCAGGATGAGAACAGAAATCGTGCTCTGGCAGGATAGCGGCAGCAGGAGGCACCATTAGCTAAAGTGGTGCTTCAGGTTAAGAACAGTTTCAGGTTAAGAACGGACCTCCAGTACGAATTAAGTACTTAACCCGAGGTACCACTATATTAGGATACCTTTGCAGTCAAATGCTGAGGAATTTTCATACAAACTTATTATTATTATTATTATTATTATTATTATTATTATTATTATTATTATTAACAACAGTTTCTTGGGAGAAAAGCAATGACAAACCTAGACGGCTTCTTAAAAAGCAGACAAAGGTCCGTATAGTTAAAGCTATGGTTTTCCCAGTAGTGATGCATGGAAGTGAGAGCTGGACCATAAAGAAGGCTGATCGCTGAAGAATTGATGATTTTGAATTATGGTGCTGGAGGAGACTCTTGAGAGTCCCGTGGACTGCAAGAAGATCAAACCTCTCCATTCTTAAGGAAATCAGCCCTGAGTGCTCACTGGAAGGACAGATTGTGAAGCTGAGACTCCAATACTTTGGCCACCTCATGAGAAGAGAAGACTCCCTGGAAAAGACCCTAATGTTGGGAAAGATGGAGGGCACAAGGAGAAGGGGACTACAGAGTATGAGATGGTTGGACAGTGTTCTGAAAGCTACAAACATGAGTTTGACCAAGCTGTGGGAGGCAGTAGAAGACAGGAGTGCCTGGCGTGCTCTGATCCATGGGGTCACGAAGAGTCGGACACGACTAAACGACTGAACAACAACAAATAATAATAATCTTGCAAAGTGAGAGAACTGAACTTATGAGTAGACAACTGAGAAACAAAGTGAAACAAAATTTAGCAGATTTATCTGTCTCTTGTGGAGAGCCAAGGCCAACCAAAGGAGACATTACAATAGGTACTGATGTGGCATAAGACAGCTTCCTGTGTTCCTTTCTTAAGGGGGGGGGGCTTGGCTGAAAATCTGGGAATATTTACATTAGAATACACATGTCCCTTACACTTGCACACACACACACACACACACACACACACACACACACACAAAAGCTAATAAATCATAGCATTTATACATTAATGAGGCATGTCCACTATGTTAATATTTATGAACTGATTTTATCAAATGTAGATGTTGCTTTCAAGTACAAAAGATAGTTAGTGCTCCCCCCATAATTAATCTGTAATTATCTAAATAAAAATAAAGTTCTTTTCTTATAGCCTGTAAGCAATGCTTATACTCGTTAATAAGGATGCAACGAGACTGAACAAGCTGGGATATCAAATTAATGCAATGTGCTTGATTGCACTGCTGACAACGTATCCAGTTTAATAAAGCCTTCAGCAACAGATGCATATCACTACTGTTAAGATTGCCTTTCGTTTGCAACTAATTACTACATTCTTGTTTGATTTTGGTAGGAGAGGGCCTGGCCTTGTCATGGTGGCAGGCAGGGAGGGGGGTGTTGTTCCATCTACCCATCTTAACATTTCAGATTAAAGATACAATTATGTGCTTGTGCAATAAACACCCTGAGTGTTCGTTTTGTATTTTGATAAGGTACTATTTTGTATAGTATGCTTTGCTCTGGCGATTCCTTGCAATTAGTATAATCAAACTTTTAAAATTCTTCAGTTTGGTGTATGGGGAGATACTTTGCCCTGAAGGCAAATGACACTAAATATTAGCAAGTTTCTCCCTTTAAAAAAAAATTCTTCCTTCTTCCCTCTGAACAGTTCAAGGATCCTACTCATACTTGAATATATAGCAGAATTATATATCAAGCTATGTAGGCTGTAATTAATTTAGGACCTGGACTTAGATGAATATATGCTGAAATTATTCTCCCAATTTCATGGAAACCCTTGTTTCCCATGAAAGGAAGAGTGGATTTTCTGCTTCTTTTGCAAGAGAGTGAACTTCATAAATATTATGGGGATAGAAGCAGTTCAATGTGTGTGGCAATGTCACTACATTAGCTTCCACACAAGTGGGTCACTGTTGCTTACCAAAGACGGGGGGGGGGGGAGATGATAGGGAGATCTGCATAACACACACACACCAGCAAAACTAATTCAGCACCCATGTTGGTGTGTTTGCACTGCTCTGACCTCTACCTCACCCCGTCAGTCCTAGTAAGCAACAGTGAACCACTTGTTCAAAAGCTATCACAGGAATTCTGCCCTAGCTGATAAGCTGCTTCTGCTTGTGGGATGGTTGGAGGTGGGAATCCTTCCTCCTCTGCCCTCCTTCTTATTTTATAGTTCTAAATGTGCCTTGTGACCAGCATGATGGGATTCTCCCCATGGTGTTTCCTAGGGGCTCAATCAGAAGAATGCACATGGAAATGAGAGGTTTTTAGGGTCCTATCGGCACTATACATTACCAACACTTTTAGCCGCCATGGCTTCCCACAAAGCATCATAGGAACTGTAGTTTGTTAATGGTGCTGAGCATTGCTACGAGACCCCAATTCCCCTGCCATTCCCCAAACTCGGCCCTCCAGATGTTTTGGGACTACATCTCCCATCATCCCTAGCTAACAGGACCAGTGGTCGGGGATGATGGGAACTGTAGTCCCAAAACCTCTGGAGGGCCGAGTTTGGGGAATCCTGTCCCAGAGTTACCTAGGAAGAGGGATGGATTGCCACTCTGAGAATTGTATCTCCGTGAGGGGCTAAGGGTTGCTTCAGGGTCTCCAATCATGAGGAAGCTTGCAAGTTTGTTCCCTCATATGTTCTTACAACCCCCCTTCAGATCTTTCTACGCATTGCAGGAAGGCTGGGTATAGCATGGGCACACCCAGGCTGAGCATGGATGATGGAGGTGAGGCTGGTCTGTACACACCTGCCCATTCCACCTCTTCTAGGTTAAGCCCTCATGCATGCTTCTGAATACATGAATAGTCAAAGGGCTGCTCTGGACTGGTGCCTTTTTGCAGGTGCATTCTGCAACATATTATTGGCATAACAACAGTGTGCCAGTCGTGCGCTGATACTGGGCTGTCCTCAGATCATTCTGCTTTTATTAGTTGTTGTGAGTTGCTTCCACAATGTTACCAAATTAATATTGCCTGGAGCTGTTGCACTGTAACCACAAGTGGCCACAAAATAACATTTCTGGTATAAACATTTACTGGATTTCAGCAGGGCATTTTGGGACATGCATCCGTTGGAATTGGAGCTGTGTGTCCATCTTCAAACCTTTGGAAGGCAAACAGTACTGACAGTGGGATTGTGCATAACCACCCCAAGCATTAATCACCATGAACACACAGATAAAAGTATGTCAGGAGGACCCTTGAATCCTGTTAAAAACAGCAGGACCAAAGGCGTTCTTAAGTTTAGCCGACATATAAATGCACAGCAATGAGCCATTTTGCTATTTGAGGCCTTAAGTGGTTTATAACAGGAAAGCATGACTGGAAAATGGGTGGCTTGGCCTGCTCCAGTCAGAAGCCATTCCAAGCAAAAGGCTAGAATGTTTTGCTTACTGTGCTTCTCCCCTTTGTTTTGAAAAGGTAAAATTATGACTTTCAGAGGCAAAGATAATTTCAAGAATCTGACAGCTGTTTTTCATAGAGACATGTAGCACTAACCCTTCTCACCTTTTCACACTTCCCTGCCAACAGCTGACATTTATTATCTGCAGAAAGAAAGAGATTAGTCTTCGCCTTGCTTTTACAATGATTAATGTTTGAGGTAGCCATTGTTATACGGGGCAGGAAGACATGCCTCTGAGTTGCTTAATAATAACAATAACAAAAACACTCTTGCTCTGCTTTGCAGATTGAAATGAAATCTGCTTTATCTCAGAAAGGGAGAGGAAATCCTGCATTTACCATTGTAGTCATAGATGCTTTTCTCTACAGAAATAATAGGCAAGAATACATGTCAAAAGTCCCAAATATTAATTATGCGGTTTGGAAATGAAATAAGTATATATGTATAGACATTACTTTCAGTGGTTATTTGGCAAGGCTCCTCTCTGAATTTTATCCAGAGGGTCAGCTATGTAAACAGTGCTTTGGCAGAAACAACCAAGAGACTTGTGGCACCTTAATGTCCCAGAGTATAGACTGAAGTGCGGCTGCACACACCCTGAGGAACTCCCTGCATATTGACAACAAGCAGGGGCCTTCACTGTACTCTTTTTGGCACCTGATAAACATGTTTTCTTTAGACAAACCTACCCATATATGTCAAATGTTTATATGTGTTTATAAATTGTTTTTTGCTTATCACTGTCTTTAATGATTATCTGCATGTTTTAATAATTGCCTTTACTGTTTTTTTTTATTCATTGGGTAAACCATGTTGAGGTTTGTAATTTTTTACAATCAATTGCATATCCTTCAACATTTCTCCAATGAAAATAGGGATGTCCTATTCCATAACAAACAACAACAACATTTTTACTATTCATACCCTGCCCATCTAACTGGGTTGCCCAAGCCACTCTGGGCAGCTTCCAATATTTATAACAACATAATAAAACATTAAACATTAAAAAAAAACTTCCCTATACTGGGCTGCTTTCAGATGGCTTGGGGGTTGCATAACTCCACACCCTGCAACATTTCTCCAAAGAAATTAGGGACATCCTAAGGAAAAGTGGGGAATTCTGGGATCAAATCAGAAACTGGGATGTCTTCTATAAATCTGGGACTGCCTTTGAAAATAGGAACACTTGAAGGGTTTGCATTTGGTACATATACATGGAGTGGTGGGAGCACATGAGGATACCACCTTGGTGAAGCTAAGCAGGTCTGTGTCTGGTCAATGCCTGGATGGAGACCACTTTGAAGCCACATGTATGCTGCTTTGGGTTCCAGGATGGGAGAAAGCTGGGATATATATCTAAGGAAAAATACACATACACAATGAGGCTGGGAATAAAAAGACTGTGAGGTTGGAGCAAGCTACAGAGCAATCTGAACTACAGAAAGTAGGTGTAACATATGACATTGAAGTACTTCTGCTTGGAGAAATAAAAGTGGCTAACCAAGTTATACACAACAAACTAACAAAATGTCAAATCATTAAAACGCAATACATTCATGAAAATACCGACAAACCAAAGCTAAAAATAGTAGCAAAACCAAGGAAGAATCGGTGCTGAAAGACATCACAATCTAAGCAGCATAATAGAATTTAAAAAGCCAATTGTAAAAGAGATGTTTTCAAATGCCTGTGGAACACAGACAACAATGGAAAATAATCTAACTCTAGAGGCAGGGTGTTCCACATACAACGTGTTGCCACCAAGAATGTGTTCTACGTATCTTGCCACCAATTGTGTAGTGGAATAAGCAAGAGCTTCGAAAAGGCAGGCAGATTCTAGAGACCTGCATTGGCACCCAGATTTTCCTTGTATTTGGGCAACACACACAAGAGAGAGAGAGAGAGAGAGAGAGAGAGAGAGAGAGAGAGAGGAGTTGCTTCTGAGTGGCATGTAATGTATTGTTATTATTATTATTATTATTATTATTATTATTATTATTATTATTATTCCACAGGCAGCATTTGGGACATCCTTAGTTTTTGCAAAACCCGTGGACCTAGTGCAACAGAGAACTATAGGAGCAGAAAGAGCTAAAGGTTATAGAAATAACAGAATGACACAAGGCTTTGTGGGGCTGTCTTAGGAGTCCTGAGTCACCCAATTTGCCTTGTTATTTGGCCTTCACACAAAGATCCAATTCATACTCCTAGAAAAGATAGCAACATCTCAGCCTTCACACTTCCCTCCTACATTTCTCCAGTAAAAAGTTTTGAAAATTACTACTGTGTAAAAAGCAGGGTCTTTAAGACTTTACTTCACAATTCTGTATTATGCAACACTCTGCTTCTATTTTCTCCTCAAGCTCTCTGATATAGCAACTAAGAATATGGTCCAGATATGTGGGTGGGCTTACCTGTGTGTGTAGAACATAGTTAATCCTTTCTGTTCTGTATGCTCTGTACAAGCTTTCAAGCTACCAAGCTGTTTTTGCTGCTTCTAAATGAGTTTATTATCATGCTTTGACCTTTAAACCTGTATTCATGTATAAATGCATTTACAGTTGCAGCAATGGTGTGATTATTGCTGGCTCTTAGGAGTAAGCACATTAATATCGGTCCATGCTGAATCCCCTAAAGTCAGCAAGGTTATCAAAGCCAAAAGAATTCTGACTTTGTGCATGGAATCATCTGCAATAAAGATGCCAGGGTAATGTGTTCTCCAAAATTAGTTCTTCTGTGAGTACACACAGAAGTTTCACATTCATATGCACACATATGTACAAGCACACTAGCAGATCTGGTAACAGCTGTCAATAAAGCGATCCTGCGTGCAGGTCAGAGCTGAGGATCAAGGAATGAAAATAGACTGCTCAGAGCTCTAGGCAGGAGCAGGAAGGGGGGGGGGAGAGATGGAGCTGCAGAACCAGCTGGAGGAAAGTCATGAGTGCTGAATTCTCCACAGTGCTCAGGCATCCCAGTGTGGTGGAATCCAGCTTCTGAAGCTCATGCAGTGAACAGCTTGCCTCTGTATAGGCACTCCAAAGCTGTTTAAAAGAACTTGAGCTCTGAGAAGAATGGTGAAGAAGAGCTGCTGAACTTCTGTATTCTTTATTTCCCCTTTGTTTCCCCATGGCTAGAAAAGTAATGTACCTCATGGAGTTTCTTCTTCTTCTTCCTGTTAACTCTTTTGTGTCAGTCATCAAGAATATCATAGGACTCACTCTGTCTGATAACTCTGGATGGCTCACTGCCATGGTTCTCTGCTTGTGAAAAAAGTCTTGAGGCTCTTTATTTTCATGTATTTCATCACAGGTAGCTCTCACCAGCTTGAATGACTGCATTTTGTGTCTTCTAGCCTGTAAGCCTGCCAATGTATGTACTGCCTTGTTTTTTATCATTCTCATAGAAGGCCATGCTGGCAACCAGTTTGTCAAGAGCAGTGGTACCCAGCCTCTTTTTGGCCATGCCCCATCTAAGCATCTCTAAAATCCTGATCCACCCTTGTGACATATAATTCTTATTATTCAAAAAGTGAACACCTCTTCATGTGGAGGAAGCCTAAAAGGCCATTCACTGTTAATAACTCATTCTTGAATTGCCCCCCTTAAATATCAAATTAACCCGCTGTTGGGCATGTGCCGTGTTTGGGAACCATGGGTCTAGAGAGAGGAGCAAAATTCATTAAATAAATAAATGTGACCATGAAATTCAGAACATCAGTGCAATCAAAGGGCTCTTCCAGATGACCTGTATGTTGCATTCATTCTTATTTGTTTGCACAAAATTTGCATACAGGTTATATGATAACACTTTTGGGCTACATCTGCACCATACTTGGCACTTTAAACAGTCATAGCTTCCCCCAAAGAATTCTGGGTAGTGTAGTTTATTAAGGGTGTTTGGGAGTTGTAGGAGACACCTATTTCCCTCAGAGAGTTGAAATGCCAGAGTGATGTAATAATCAACTCTGAGCTGAAGGAGCATCTCCACCCCCATCATTCTGCCCAGACGCTGGGGTCCAGCACCGAGGGCCTTCTGTTGGTTCCCTCATCTCGAGAAGCAAAGCTACAGGGAACCAGGCAGAGGGCCTTCTCGGTAGTGGCGCCCGCCCTGTAGAACGCCCTCCCATCAGATGTCAGAGAGATAAACAACTACCTGACATTCAGAAGACATCTTAAGGCAGCCCTGTTCAGGGAAGTTTTTAATTTATGACATTTTAATGTTTTTTGGTCTTTGTGGAAGCCGCCCAGAGTGGCTGGGGAAACCCAGCCAGATGGGCAGGGTACAAATAATAAATTATTATTATTATTATTATTATTATTATTATGAAGCTCTGTGGGGAGGGATGGATGGGGAAATCTCCTAACAACTCTCTGCAGCCTTAACAAACTATTGTTCCTAAGATTCTTGGGGAAAGCTGTGACTGCTTAAATTGGTATGATTCTGTTTTAATTGCAAGGTGCAGATTACATCCTAACTGAGGATTCATTCTGATTTGCCACCCGATGTCTTCCTCTTTTGAGTGCATTTTTCCATTATGTATCTTTAATAATAATAGTAATTATAGTACATGAATACATACATCATTTCATTTGTATGGCACCTTTCCACAATTCAAACCATGTTCAAGGTGGCTCACAACTTGAAAAAAAGTGATTACAACATAACAAAAGTGGTCATAACAAACAAATCAAACTGCCAAAGATAGACAATCAAATTGAAAAATTCCCACTTAAATCATAAGATCTAAAATAATGATACAATAATTAATATAAATTACAGCAACAATCCCCCCTGCAACAAAACCTCCTAAACAATACCCCTCAAGTTATTCAGGGTCCCATCCTTCCAGGCCAAGTGGAAAAAGAATTGCAGGGCAGGGAGTAGGTCTTCCAGAACTCACAGCCAAAATGGTCTCTTGGCTGATAATAATAGAATAATTCACCCAAAGTGTGTTTGTTGTGCAAGAGCACCAAATCCACTTTAATCATCCAACCTAAATCTGAGGTACCTGCAAAATTTTGACAGGCTGGTAGCAGCCTCGGTTTTTATAACAGTTCATATTTTGAAACTCTGCAATATGTATACATATCAAATTACAGATTTTACCACCGGGCAACCTTCTATAATTTCTTATGTATCCTGGGTCATTATTAAATATAAATTTATCATTTGAAATTCAGATGATTGTGGTTGCACAAACCTGCTGATTCCTAAAATATGAGAAATACAGAAAAGGCCAAGATCTCGACTCAGTTCATGATTTACTGGGCTTTTATGATAATTTATATAAATTATTGAATTAACTGTACTTCAGAAGTACCTCTTGGACAAAATTTTCTGCAGGATTTAGCAGTGTACATGAAAAGCTTGCCCTGCTTTACAATTGCATTTTGCATTTAACTACCAACTTGCATTTGAAGATAGCAAATGCTTTTTAGAATAATAAATATTTTAGGATGTGTTCAGAAGAACTCTTATGTCTGATGTATCATTGCATTCATTTTACGGATGGATAGATTGAGGGTTAGAACCAATGTAATAGGGTACAGCTTCAAACCTATGTGAGGGTATGAGTGATGCTAGCAGAGAATGGTACTTTCAAACAGAGGCCCAGTACTAACAGTGCCATGTGTGGGTCTTTAGCAGTTGGTCCCAAGTGCCTTATTACTATGCTCCTGGTAGTCTGGATACTCAGGAAGCTGCATACACCAGACTAAGGATGGGAACCTGAGGCTCTCTGGATATTGTTGGTCAAGTGGCTGTGGAGTTCAACAACATCTGGAGGTCCACGGGTTCCTCTCCCCTGGGAATGTAGGAACTGTAAGATGTCGGAGTCGTAATTGATTTCTGAAAGCCTGCCTTCCAAACACTGACCATCACCACGGGTTTCTGAGAGAGGAGGGACAAAATGCTAAGAGCTCACTGCAGGATGAGCACAGAGAGTGACAGAGCCACACCAACACTCCTGCCACCATATCTGAATGACACTGTGCTCCCATGCCTCCCCCTCAGGAACTGGCAGCAGCACTCAGTGTTCAGAAGGCTGCCTGCCTGAGGCATCCTGCCAGACACTGCTGCATCTGACTCTCTGAGCCAATTGGGCTACTGTACAGAGGTCAGCAAACTTTTTCAGCAGGGGGCCGGTCCACTGTCCCTCAGACCTTCTGGGGGGGGGCGGACTATATTTTTTTTGCGGGGGAATGAATGAATGAATTCTTATGCCCCACAAAATAATCCAGAAATGCATTTTAAATAAAAGGACACATTCTACTCATGTAAAAACATGCTGATTCCCGGACCGTCCGTGGGCCAGATTTAGAAGGTGATTGGGCCGGATTCGGTCCTCAGGCCTTAGTTTGCCTACCCATGGGCTACACTAAGTTCCATCAAGCCCTTGCAGCTCAAGTAACCACATCAGTCTAAGAACTGTGTCTTGAGTGTAAAGACTCTTCTACTGCTGCCTTCGGGAAACTTGCCTGCCTTTGAGCTTGCATCTGTTTTTAGCTTCTCTGAATCTCTACCACTGCAATGAAACTTGATATTTCCCTGGCTCTGACTCCACAATTACCTCTATCTCTTTACTACTTGCCTCTCTGATTTGTAGCTGACCTCCAATGTGTCTGTGCCATAGCTGTCAACTTTTCCCTTTTCTTGCGAGGAATCCTATTTGGAATAAGGGAATTCCCTTTTTAAAAAAGGGAAACATTGACAGCTATGGTCTGTGCCATGTCTCTGGCTTTTCTTATTCTTGTTCAAAAATACTTGAACTGGACCCCAGTTGTAGGTAGTGATCGCTGAATTTGATGTTTTCAGCTTCTAGCAGTAACTCATTCCTCCAACCTCAAGACATGTTGCCACATTTGCTCACTAGTTTTCTTTCTTTTTTCTTTTTAAATGATATTTATTACTTTTCGAACAGTTTCAACACAACACTACAAACAAGAAAAAAAAGAACAATACAAATACAATACAAAAACACTACATACAAAACAAAACAAAAACAAACAAAAACAATTTAAAAACACCTCAAACATTTTCAATATCTTATCTTTCATTCGTTTATTTTCAACGACCTCCTCACACCTCCCTTTTTGTAATCCACTTCTATTAATTGTTTCAGCAATTCCTTTCCATCTTCCTCTGCTTTCTATCCTATAATTATCTTAACACATTCTTGCCTTATTTTTTCCTTTAGTTTTCTATTAATCTATTTATACTTAATTCCTTATAACATTTCTACTAAAGCCATATAACTTCATTCCAACATTCTTCTAACATTCATTAATTTTACAATATTTCTATAAATAGTCTTTAAACTTTTTCCAGTCTTCTTCCCCCGACTCTTCTCCCTGGTCTTCGATCTTGCCAGTCATTACCGTCAATTCCATATAGTCCATCAACTTCATCTGCCATTATCCAACACTTCAGTGCTTTCAAGAAGCAGCCATTCTCTCAGCCAGCAAAAAGCAGATGGTTCACAACAAAGTTTAGGGGTCTGGCAGGGCAAGTCCACCTCCTTCTTTGGCATCCGTCAATATCTTAAATTTTACTCGAGGCTTCCTGCCCTGCCAAACCAATCTAGAGACGTCCCTCTGCCACCTCCTGAAGCAATCCATCCCATCCAAAGCTTGCAGTGTTTGAAACAAAAGCAATATCCCCGACAACACAGCAACCCTCATCCCCACCACAGCAACTCGGCCCAACAATAACAACTTCAGATTTGTCCATATTTCCAAATCCCCCTTCTCTTTAATCCAACGTCCTTCACAGTTATCCTTGAATAAATTCACATTTCTGGCGGTCATACTAACCCCCAAATACCTCTTTCTCAACCGATGTTAGTCCTGTCTCCTCCTGAAACTCTGTCAAGCTTTCCTTTTCCTCAGGTAGGGCTCTGATCCTCAAATTCATCTGTTTCTCTTTAAGTTCAATCATAACAAATGTCATCTTATGTTCATCAAGTTGTCCTTGTATGGATGGGACTCTCTCTCTCTCCAGTTGTATTGCTTTACATTCAGCAGCAAGGGTTTTCTCCTTGACTTCATCCGCAGTTTGCCGTATCAGAGTAGATTCCTGTATCAATTTCTGGATGGTTTCTGTACTGGTATCCACCTTTTGTCCCAGATTATTTAAACTTTCTACAATTAAGTCTATTTTAATATTTGCAGCATCCACTTTCACATTTATCACATCTGTTTTCTTGTGAAGCTGTTCCAGCGAATCGTTTATTATCGCTGTCAATGAACATTCCAAAAGACATCGATCCTGCTAGCAGCCCGTTTTCAGGGTCAGAGCGGCGGTATTTTAACTCTCTTGACTCTCTCCTACAGGCATATTCAGTCCACCACTTCCCCCCCCCTCTTTTCCTGTCTCCAAGGGGGGGGGGGTTAGTTCTTTGCCGATGGAGATTTAGTCTTTTAAAAAAGGCTTTCCAAGACTTCAGCTTGCAGGCTCATTGCTTTAGTTTATTTACAAAAGGGGAGGCGGACTTCCTGTATTGAACCTGTTGGAATACTGCTAGGGAGATAAAGCCCATCATGGGCCCCAAGCCGGCTGCCGGACGGTCCATCGATCTCCCATAGGCACGCAGTATCAGCTAGTAGTGACATGAGCTCCAGAAAATAGCTTGTGACATTCCAGAGCGGATGCACACTCTATCAGCAGATAATTCACAGCAGAAGTTGCATGCAGGAGAGCATTATTTACAAGTTTATTCAGCATTGATCAGAACAAAGAAAAACATGACTGCCTGCATCAGTGTCTCCAGACACAGAGAGAAACGAAAGCAACAGAAAACATAAACATCCTGTGAACAGGAAATACGCAGACTCTGTGACTCTCAAATCCTGCTCCCTTTTTAAGGTGGAACGGAAATATCCTAACAGAACCTCCCCGTTTTGATGCCAAATTAAACGTTTAAAAATCCAATTCTCCCGCTTCAGCTCTACTCACGGGTAATTACTTTAGAGTCTAATTGTCCACAGGAAAAAGGCAGTGCTCTCCGGCAACAGCTATGTGGCTTCGCTCCGTGGAAGAAGCAGACGATTCGAAGCACCGCACTGCTCACCCCACGTCGCTCAGGATCCCTGAAACTGGGTTTCCCCGCGAGTAGGGGAGGCGCAAAAGGTCCCACGGAATCCCACGTTCACAGGCTTCTCCCACCTGTGATTTTTTTGCGGGTCTCTGCCTTCGCCGTGGCGGCCAGACCCAAATTCCCACGGGGCAAATTCCTCCCGATCAGAGGAATTCAGCCATTACCGGAGGCACCTCCCCGGAAGTCATTTGTTCACTAGTTTTCAAAACCTCATGAAGGTTTCTGAAAAGTTCAGTGTGCATGACTCTCTATTTGCATTTTTCTATGCAAATGTTATGTGTGCATACACATACAGCCACATTTCTGCAAGCAATTTCTCCAACATATTGTATTTGGTATGCTATTTGCACTAAGGTATGCATTTTAATTAATGTGCATTCCCTGCACTGGGACCTCCTGATTAAGGGCAGGTAATAAATGTAATCATCACCATCATTATCATCATATTTTATGTACACTTTTAAAAAATATATTGGAGAACTGTATCACAAATTCTAGAGGAGTGCAAATTTAAGTGGCTATCTGCCTTTTGGTCCATGTATTATTTCAGGAAGTTCAAATCAAGTAAGGTAAATTCACATTAGAATGGGTTCAGAATCTGTCAAATTTCAGACAAATAGATCCAGGGCTAGGCTCCTTTGAAAACCTGAGATGCTTTGCCAACCCCACTGTTATTGATGTGTTCAACATTTTTATTGTTTTATGCTGTGTTTCTGTTCTGAATTTTTTATATCCATGTGTGGTTTGTTAATATTTAAATAAATAAATAAATAAAATAAATGAGACCTTATATGAGAGGGGGGCAGTAACAGGGATTTGCTTTCTGGGTAAAATAATTCCCTCTGATTCTGAATCTGACCTGTTTGTTGTAATGAAGCTGTACTTCCACCTTCCCCTGTCGCCCCATCCTGGTGTTATTCCTTACATGTTAAGCTCACTTTCTTTATAAGACATAATAAGATATAGACATAATCTGTTGTATTTTTAATTTATTTGACATTCTTATTGCCAATGCAACATGAAATACATCAGGTGTCCCTGCTTCAACTTTTGCAATATGTTGGTACCTCTGGTTACGAACGTAATTCGTTCTGGAGGTCTGTTCTTAACCTGAAACCGTTCTTAGCCTGAGGTACCACTTTAGCTAATGGGGCCTCCCGCTGCTGCCACATGATTTCTGTTCTCATCCTGGGGCAAAGTTCTTAACCCAAGGTACTACTTCCGTATTAGTCTGTAACCCGAAGTGTTTGTAACCTGAGGTCTTTGTAACCTGAGGTACCACTGAATCACATAGATCTCACCCCACTTCTGACAAGCACTCCAAGGCACTTCTCTTCATCTCAAGGTTTGGGATTTGTCCAAATCCGATATATGCTCCAATTTTAAAATCTTGCCTTTTTGGTGGTTAAAGATTTTCATTTCTCTCAACTTTTGTTTTATTTTTGTTTAACTTAACTACATTTTAATATTGCATTGCAGATTTCTAATTCTTATGTATACCTGAGAATTTTTATCCTGCAAATACAGGTCCTATAAACAATTAATTTTCCATTTAAAAGAATTATTATTATTATTACACAATGTTATTGCTGGAAAAAATATAACGAGGGCAAACCACCAAGTAAAGGATAATTGGATTTATCCCCCCAGCTATGTTAATCTGCCCATTAGAAATGCTATCTGGTTACACATTAAATAGTCGTCAATTTGCATGTAGCTAGAAGCAGCAAAGTGCACCGATAGCATTAGTTGGTGACTCCTGACACTTAAATGATCTTCCAGACTTGTAATATTTCACAGTGGCATTTGCTGTCTAAGCTACTTAGGCACGTAATGTTATTCCTTATAGGTGTGCATATAGGAGAAAAAAATATTTTTAAAATTGCTTCTAATACAGTTGCAATTTGAGTGCATCAAGTGTTTTTATAGAAGCCCTAGTGGACGGCTAGGCTATAAGTACACAGGTTGCTTGAGCCTCTCCTGGTAACAATCACTCAGCCATTGATATGCAGACAGCAAAGCTCTTGTCAAGATTCAAATGCTAATCACTGCATGCTGGGAAATTCAGTTGTTCCCAGCTGTAGTTGAAAGCAGCATGAAGCCAGAAGCATATGATTAGAACCAGGATTTAACAGGTCTAAGATTCCCTCTGCAAGATGTGTGTGTGTGTGAGAGAGAGAGAGAGTGAGTGTGATGAAGCCAGTGATGAGTCCAGGAAAAATTTACAGACCATGTAACTACAGCAGTTTTAAAAACAAATCACAGCTAAAGAAACAGATACCCAGAGATGGTACCACAAATTCCCTGCATGCCTTAAATTAGAGTCTAACAACACAAACATGGGCTCTGGAATAGCCCAGAGCATATATATGAAGTTGCTTTCTGCACCCTACTGGTGTATACAATTTTAAATGAAGTACAGCTCAGATACATGCACCATTTATTGCCTTCTGATAAGATCTTAGCATTCTATGATTGAATGATTTTTAAGTGTCATATCTCAAGGGGCATAAAAGCTAACAACTGACAGAGTTTTCCATCTGGTTGAATTTGTGGACATTCTACCATAGGAAATTGCCATTGGTCCATGTAGCTCAGTATTGTCTTCAATGATTGGCAGAAACAATCCAGGGTTTCAAGCAGGGGTATTTTGCAGCTCTACCCAGAGATGCTGGGGATTGAACTTGGGACAATTTGCATATAAATTGCCTCTAAGCTACAACGATTACCACCAAATGAAATCCATTATATTGATATTCTAGATATGAGGATAGCAACTAATATAAGAACAAAATACGAAAAGTTTTGCCATAATTATCTAATGAGATGCTCATCATGATTTAGGTCTCTGGTCCAGCAACAAAATAGTCAACTGAGAGCCCCCCAAAAAGCTGAAAAGAGAGTCTTACAGTCAGTTTTCAGGGGTGCAGATAGGGTGTCTGCCTTTTGCAGGAGGAAATATATTCCAGTTGCATATCAGTATCTTTAGATCTAAGTTATTATTTATTATCTATAGAGCATCATTAACATACAAATCATATATGGGGATTCATGGAGTAACTTTAACACAGCAAGGTATACAGGAATGTGATTTTTGTCAACAGAAGATGAATTGTGGATACAATCTAACTCCAAGCAGTTGGGTGATCAGGGATAATGGAAATTGTAGTCCAGCAGCACCTGGAGAGCAACTCATAGGCTATTCCTGTATTAAAATGTTGGTATTCTGGTTGCTTTCACAGCTCAGACCGAGGCAGGAATATTATATTATGCACTCTAAGCACTCTTACAGACAGAACTGCAACCACTGCTCTTATTATGTTATTAGGCATGCTATATAGCAGAAACAAGATATCTCTCTAATATAATAAATCTCAACCTCCATAGTTCAGTCCCATATATATGATGGCAGAAGCACTTACAGAAGGCTTTCTGCTGAAGGTCTGAAGTGATGGGAAATTATCTACAGAGATGTGCTTTCTTCAAGTATTCTTATTCATGACCAACAGTACAGAATGTCATGAGCAAATAAGGAGTTGATTGATCTCCACTGCAGCATATTCTAGGATCTCTGAAACTCCCTAATAGAGTTTGAGATTTCAGGAAGCTAAAATTGCTGTGAATTTACTCAAATTTGCATTGCTCAAGACCAGGTCTCTTGAATGAAGGAAAGTTATGAAAACCACACCCTGCATAAACAACTAACCATGTCCTTGATTCCATATAGGTCAGGAAAGGGGGTCGATTCAAATTTTGCAACATCCTATGGCATTTCTGAAATACAGGAATGCCCAACTACAAAATGGTGCAATGGAACTGAAGAGCATCTCTCCTGATTGCCTGAGGATCATTAAGCTTCACACAGAGGTCAAAACTTGTGTAGCCTCTACAGCTGACTCACTGGACCATGCTCTTAATTCTTTTACCATTTCCTGATCCTTGCCCAATAAATCTCTACACATAATTGCAAAATGGGACTGGGAGTTGTTAATACAACTACTATTTAAAGTTCAATCCTCACCTTCTTTCCAAAGGGGCACAAGGCAACAACCACCAAAATGTTAAAACAGTAATATAAAAAATGAATAAAAACATACACGTTTGCATAAACAAAAATGTTTTTAGGTTCCTCCTGAAAGTTAATAATGAGGTAGACCCATGCACTTCACCAGGGAGGACATGGGTCCATGCCAATTGGGCAAGTTGGGTCCTCCATCATGGAGGGCACATGTTTGCTTTCCCTTACTGACATATGTTGGTGCCCAATGTCAGTCCTGTTCCTGCCACTGTGCAGATTCAGGTAGTCTGGAACCAATGCCTAAACAACCACTCACATGCTGTAATCAGTAAAGTCATGCCCAAAATTTAATGTCAAAAACCTTAAAGTAAAATCTGTGTCTATTGTGTATTCATTTGGGGGTCGTTTTGGGGGGTCTTCACACGCAACAAGCAGGGGCAGCACCACCAACAGCAGGGGCTGCTGTTCTGATTGTAGGGACTTTGATGGTTTAGATGTGCCAAATATTGTGAGATGGCTCAGTTGGTAGAGCATGAGACTCTTGATCTCAGGGTTGTGGGTTCAAGTCCCTTGTTGGGGAAAAGATTCCTGCATTGCAGGAGGTGGACTAGATGACCCTCACGGTCCCTTTCCAAGTCTCCAATTCTATGATGCTACACGGGAGAAGCACTCAGTCAAGCAGCTGGGTGCCAAACCTCTCGGGTTTTTTATGCCATTACAGCCGCAACCCCAGAGTCGGTCATGACTGGACCTAATGGTTAGGGGTCCCTTTACCTTTTTTAATATATTGAATTAGTGCTAGTAGCTCACTGGTAGTCATCAGGACTGGAGAAAACAGTCCCCACTTGCCACCAGCAGCCTTATTTTGCACTAGCTGGAGCCTCTGTACTGTCTTCAAATACAGTCCCACATAGTCCAGATAGGATGATGGGAGGTCATGTGAGTATGGGCAACTGAAGTGAGGCTATCCTGTTCCAGGAATAACTGGAGCTGGCAAATATGTCTAAACTGGGCATAACTATTACTAGCCACAGAAGTCACGTGAAACCCCAGTGACAGGAGTACTCCCAGCCTATGATCCTGTTCCATTAGGGGGAGAGCCATCCCTCCCCAAACAGGTCACCCACCTAATTTCCAGGCATGGATAACTACTTTCACCAAAGCACCATAACCTCCCCCCCCCCGCCATCTCATTCTTATTTAAAGAGTTAACTCTAATGGTTCAGTCTGCTGCTGCTGGAACGCTGGCGACATATTTGCTTTCCAGGAACACTCAGGCTTACCTTGTAGCATGTTTAATATTAAAGACTGATGCTTTAAGCAATGGGAAAGATTACTTTAAAAATGGTCTCTTATTCCAACTGACATTTAATTCATAGTGTGCTTATTAATTTTGGATAACAAATGGTTTCTTTGGGATTGTTATTTGGTCAGGCCGCATTTGAGAATGACTGAAAATGTAATTAAGTGGCGGCCATCGGCCTCTGTCAAGTATGAAGAGAAAAAAACTGGAGTCAGATTATCCTGAATTCCCTGGGTTGTCTCCTTTTGGGAGATCTGGATAAGAATCTGCAAGCTAATTTGTTTTTTCTTAAGTTGTTTTGTTTCCACAGGGCCTTTTTTGATGTAAAGTTCTCTTATTCCACTTTTAAAGTTTTTGGAATGTCTAAGACATTTTGGAATGTCTAAAACATTTACTAATTTCCCTTTTCCCTTTGAGGTAACTTCCATTGGCACACCAAACAGAAGAGTTGATGGGAACACTGGAAAGCTATGACAATTTGTACTCTGTAGAGAATGGAATCACCACTACCACCATTTGTTCATCTCTTATGGCAATATTTATACACATATATTTTTTCACCCATCCCTTTTAATTTGGTTATATAAAATCCCTCCGTATGGGTGTTTGCACACAGACTCTTGCTCTCAAGTGTATGTTTGAAAGGGGATATAGCCAGACTGATGACTTTGCATTCAATTGCATTTAATTGTTGCAACAGAGTATAGATATTTAATATGGATAATGATCTAGTCATTAAGCTAAGTCTATATGGAGTAAAACTTTTTGCCCATCTTCCTAAGACTAGACAGATAAATAGATGGTCATTTCCAGCCTTTAGTTGGTGTAGTGGTTGGGAGTTACTCGTGCGTAATCCTGCTCCGTTTGATCATCGGATTGCCTGGTTAAACCTTCCAGACTGCGCAGCTCATCTTAGCATGGCTGCCCTTAGTCACTTGTAGAATCTGTCTGTGGGCGTTTCTTAAAGCGTTGCCAACATAAGAGTTGTTTGACGCCCAATCGTTTCCGCCTCTCACTGCGCGGGAGTCTCCTGCGCAGGGTGGGCGTGGGCAGCGGGGTGCTTGGGCTCTCCTTGCTAACTTCCAATGAAGAGTCCTGGAGCCCCTGCACCTCCCTGTCCCGTTGCTCTCTCTGATCCCTGGTGTTACACTCATTCTCTTCCCCTTCTTCCCGGCTGAGTCTCCCTCTAGCGCTTGGACCTTCCCCTGCAGAATCCGAGACCCTCTCCTTCTCCCGTGCCTCTGATGGCAGTTCCCTGACAGTTGGGAATGAATTTATCACTACCCCTTGAGTAGGAATTTTTAGGGGTGCTATCTGATTGGCCTTTGGGGACATCCTTTTTTCACTGAGTTAACACTGCTTTTAATTCAATTGGCCTGCAGTGGTTTGAGTTTAATCTGGCTTTTGGCATGTGCTGTGGGCAGGTAAGTGAATTTTAACATAGCAAACACCCTGAGGTATGGTGCAGGCGGGGAGGAGAAGAGATTTTAGCAGTCAAACCTAACAATGCATATATGCTAATTAGTACATGAAGGGGTTAAAGACTACAGAGTTCTAATTGCTAGATGAGGCTCAGTGAGATCACATCTTCTTTTCTCCTGTGAGGGAGGAAGTAAAGTGCATTCATGTTCCCTCTGCTCTTACTCTCTCACACGCCTCCCAGATTCAAACCTATGTCTGAAGCTAAGTTTGCTATATTTCAACTAAGAATATTGTTACCTGCATAATTTTATTCCTATTGCATAAGGAAAGATGCATGACTAAGACATATAAACTGTGAGTAAAGCATTTTAACTTAGTTCGCAGTCTGTGGTCTGTTTGATTGTAAAAAGGGTGAAATGGTGTTCCACTGCTTCTCATAGCTTAGAGGAATAAAATAAGGTTTATTAGTCACATTAATGAAGCATGGGAATAGGCTAACAATGGGATTTAATACTTTGCTTCTGGTGCTCTCCGTGTGCTAGCCTCACATTTAAAAAACAGGCATCAGCAATTCCCCCTCTCTGTGTTCACCTACATGCATGGGTCTGTAGAGGATTAAATATAATTAATATATCCTCTTACTAGTTCCTATTAGAGTGAAGGGTACATCGCCAGTCTCCTCCTATTGTGAATAGACTGGGGTGGCGGCATCTTGGTTTTGTGCTGCTGGGACCTCGCATGTGCCATCTCCTGAATGCTGAACAATGTGGGGGCAGGGACTGGCTCAGGTCACACACCCATGACTTCTCTTTAGAGAGAGATGGTATCTGCTTACAATCATGCCTGAAATTTATCTTAAGTGGATTGGTTCTCAAAGGCAGGGAGGAAACATGCTTGCATTTGGCTGGTTTGATTGCCACAATTTCTTCTTTTTACCTTCATTTTAAATGTGGGGTAAAGATAGAGAATTGCAACCAATATTTGTCCTACTTATAGTAGACCTACTAAAAATAATGAACCAAAGTTAGTTGTATCACAGAATGTCCATTAATTGCAATAGGTCTATTCAGAGCAGAACATTGGCTACAACCCATAGGTACATATTTTTTATATTTATGCTGCTGTTTTATTGGCCATTTAATCATCAGCAGAATCTTTGCAGTTTTCCTAACAATGTGAATATTTATATTTACTACAGAAATGAAGCTGAAAATCATGTGCATTTTTTAAAAAAAAGAAAATGTTGGTTTCTTTGGGACATTCTGCTGTTTTGTATGATAGCCTTTTACAAGGATGCTATTAGTCAATGTTCTCTGTGAAAAGCAGAGTTGCAGCCCAAAGGTTATTGCCTTTTTGGGTTTCTTTGCGTTCCTTCCAATTTTTTAAAAGGCCAACTGGAGTGTTTACCTTTTACGGTTGCCCTTTTGAAAACTTCAGAGATCATTGTTCTTATAGGCCTTTCTCGTGTGTGGGTGAAGGGTTTTTTGAATCATCGTTAAAAGCCCACCGGACAGCTGTAGTAAAACTGATTTATTTTTTTTAAAGAACCGTTCCAGTGTTTTAAAAAGCTGATAGAGGAAGTGTTGAAATTAAGAGTGAGGAGAATTTTGGATGCTATCAGATTCCTTCCCATATTTTGAACTTCTGAATTTCCTGGTCTTAGTTATAAGATTTCTTGCCTGCCCTTCACCACGTTCCCAGTTCGTTCCCTCTCTCTCTGTCTCTCTGTCTCCCTGTCTCTCTGTCTCTCTCTCTCTCTCGCTTGGAGTGGGGGAATCATATGAGCATGCTGCAATCCATTCTGATATCTGGTGTTTTCCATTCTGCAATTGTTTTATTTTGCACAAGTGTGTTCCATCTTGTCATCTGCCGATTCAGAAATATATGAGTTTTTTTATGTAGCACATAGAAGGCATGCATCTCTCAACCACCAACAGGTATTTATAAGTTAGTTATTCTCCCTGCATGTTTCTTTTCAAAGTTAATGAATTTCTAGAGGGGTAGCCCTGTTAGTCTTTTTCAGCCAAGACAGCAGGGAGACTGACAAAACCTTAAAGCAGGGTGTAGAACATTTTTGGTCCAGTAGGCCAGAAATTTATCTCTCACCACCCCATGGGCCAACTTTTATAGGAGGTTGCACCACCCACCTGTGTATCCTCTGACGCCATAATGATGGCAGGTGATTTACAGGTGGGTGGTCCCACCTACCTTTCAGACATTGACCAAAGGGGAGGGGGTGAGACAGTGACTAAGCAGGTTTGAACTCTCTGCACATTAGCTGAAGGGCAGCAGTTTCAACCCTGCTTTCTGTGGGGATCAGCTGCGCAAGAATCTGATCCACCCACATCTTTGCCTGTCCAGCACCTGATGTCAGTTGTGGGGCAGGTGGGCATGGTGCAAATAGGGAGGCTTGGCAAGCAAAATTGAGCCCATGAGATGAATAGCCAAACAGTCTGATCTTGTAGCAGATGGTCTGGTGGGGTAGAAATGCTCACCTGGCCTCTGGCTGGCCCCCTGCAGTAGTGCCATTTGTATCACCCTCAATATGTTGAGCTATACCAGAGATGAACCGGATAAAGGAGATTGTTTACAATGTTGCCCTGGCCCTTTTTGTCTGAATCATCTTATACCAAAGGCACACACCGGTAGAGTAGAGTAAGTTGCCAGCAAACAGAAT
The DNA here is from genome assembly GCF_965112155.1 of Podarcis liolepis. Classification (NCBI taxonomy): domain Eukaryota; kingdom Metazoa; phylum Chordata; class Lepidosauria; order Squamata; family Lacertidae; genus Podarcis; species Podarcis liolepis. The sequence goes on along the minus strand of NC_139561.1, from coordinate 49,345,436 downwards.
AAACAAGAAGAAGAATTTCCAGACCGCTCAGAATCATGTCCTGGAATTCACTTCTACAGCAAAGCTACTGAATCAAGGAGCATAGACAGATTTTAGAAACAGCTGGATAATTTCCAGCTCATTAACAATATTTGTGCCTCTGCAAGGGGTAGGTTTAACACAAATCTCATGATTCAGGATGTAAAATAATTGTGTCCTGTTCCATCTTATTGATTCCTTCATTGAGCACATAAAGCATTTTACAAATGGCTAGCTGCTTTATATAAAAAGGAGTTTTAGCTTTTGTGGGATGGGGAAAAACATTTTCTTCTTTTTTGCATGGACTTAAATGTCAGTCAGAAACACACACACTCCCTGAGGCTGCGTCTTGGGGGACTGATTATCATGAGAAACATGGGCATTTTTACAATGTGGGTATGTTGAGTCACAGCAGCCAAGTTCTGTAAAAAAATAAAAAATGAAATAAATTGTTTTAATTTTATTTTGGGGGTGGGGGGACCTTAGTGTTATTTCCCTGCTGGAGGAATCGTATTCAGAAGATCTCCTGGAGTAGGGGTAGACCTCGGCAGGATCCTAGAGCCATTCCATATCCTTTGCAAAGCTGGGCATGCACACCAAGTTTAGGAAGGTGGGGGGAAGATGACCCCTTGACCCCTGTGCCATTTCAAGTGTGCATCCATTAGTATTTTATTGCTTAGATAGTGAACCAGTCAGTCTTCCATTCAAGAAGTCCTTCAAGCCACTAAGAAGGTCTTAATAATATATGTAAGAGCATTTTACCTGTTGGAGTAATATTATTGATCTAACACCATTAAGGTTTGCAATACTTTCTTTAAAAAAAGAATACCTATACTGTGTAGTAGTTCCCATTGGCAGAGGGGGTGGGGACACACATTATATTCTCTGTTAGTTTGGCAGACATCAACACACAAAAAGCCAATTCTACCTGCTCTAGTGTCTGCCTGACTGCTTGATAATGTCAATCAATGAGTAAATTCATTTCCTTACAGTTACGTGAACACAAAATGTCTGTTAACCAATTCAGATATTATATACAAAATAGGAGATCATCAGGAATGAACTGTCACTGATGATGTTTTACTGCCTGGAAAAAGAAATGTGTTTTTTGCACTTCGACTAAAAACAACCTTTTTTTAAAAAAAAAATGCAACTGGGTAACAGATGCTGGATTTACAACACTGTGCAACAAAGACAATCAGTAAAATACCTCGCTGATGGTGAACCAGAGAAATGAGGCCTGCCAAATTTCAGATAAGATTGGGAAGTTGAAAGTACATTATTTACTAGGTGGTTTTGTAAAAACCTGCAGGGGTATCTCTTTCCCCCTCCTCTATTACACGATTGTCCACTGGTGGAAACTAACCAATGAATGGACACTGATTCACAAAACTTGTATTAAAGAGATCCTATCTTGCCTTGCTCAGAGGCCACCTGGTTTCTACGCAACTTGAATGAGGAAATGTTCTAATATGCTGCAATGGGGAACTTTCCTCACCTTGGGATCCACATTTCTCTCCCAGGGCCATATGCCAGTGGTTGGCAGGACCAGAGGTAAAGGTGTGGGGAGTAATGAATCTGATTTTTACCTTTGTATAGCAGGATAGTTTCTACACACATCTTTGTCCCTCTATCCAGGCAACCAAGAATCCAGGGACATATTCTAGCCAGGAAAAAAGCACTTGAAGGTATGAAACAAGGCCAGAGAGGGTATGTGGCCTGAGGAGACTCCTGAGGGCCAGATAGAGAGGCATGAAGAGCCACATCTGCCCTTTTCTAATATATCAGGATTGTAGAAATTAATGAGGGTAGGTCTCTATAGAACAATTAATGATGAGCTTCCCTGTAACATAGGAAGCTGCCTTATACTGTACTGGGTCAAGCCATTAGTCCATCTAGTGCGATATCATCTTACACTATCCAAGAGCAGCTCTGCACTGTTTCAAACTGGGGCATTCTATATGCAAGGCAAATGGTCTACCACCGAGCTATGTCACATCTCCATGTGTAGAGTGGGATATTTCTAAATACAGGCAGACTAACAGGAGATGGCTACTCACCATGATGACTATATCCTACCTCCACTGTCAGAGGCAGCTGAATACCAGTTGCTGTGAACCACAGGAGGGGAGCGTGTTCTTGTGTTCAGGTTCTGCTTGGAGGCTTCTCTTAGGCATCTGATTGGCCACTTTGAGAACAGCATGCTACACTAGATGGACCATTGATCCAATTAATTGACACGACTGTAATCTTATTCAAAGTTCCCTGTGGATGGAGTTCAGGTAAGCAGTGCAGTCTCACTATGCCATCCACTGATGTCTCTGGCATTCTGGCAGCTGATCTCTTCACTCCTGCCCTGAAAAGTTCACTGTGCTGAAAACTCTGTTGAGCATCATAGACCACATATAGATTGCAGTATCAGTCTCCTTGAGCATTCAGTCATCTGTCCTCAAGGGCACATCTCAGTGTGACATCAGATCTAGCTTCCCTGTTCAAGCAATTTGTTCATGCTCCCATTTCCCAACCATTGTCTTGGAAATTATTTTGTGTCTGTTTTGACTACTCACCTACTGCTGGATTTTCTGATCCTTATTTGTTGCTCTGGAAATTGATTCTTGCCTGTTCTGGAGAGCACTTATGCTTCTGGGCCTTTTGGATCAAGAACCAGCTCCCTGGGTTCTGGAATCTGATGTTTTGAAGCGTGATCTATCTGAGGCCCTCACTACCCCTTAGCTATCTCCCCGTAGCTGTATCTAATGTGGGAGGTTGGCCCTCTCTACGTTCCACATCACAAGAAGGTGGCTTCAGCTTTACTGAATCCTAGCTTTACTTACTCCTGGTCAAATCCCCCAGGTAGTCACAAATTGCCATCTTGATAGCTAGTTCATAGAATCATAGAATCATAAAGTTGGAATAGACCACAAGGGCCATCGAGTCCAACCCCCTGCCAAGCAGGAAACCCCATCAGAGCACTCCTGACATATGGTTGTCAAGCCTCTGCTTAAAGACCTCCAAAGCAGGAGACTCCACCACACTCCTTGGCAGCAAATTCCACTGTCGAACAGCTCTTACTGTCAGGAAGTTCTTTCTAATGTTTAGGTGGAATCTTCTTTCTTGTAGTTTGAATCCATTGCTCCATGTCCGCTTCTCTGGAGCAGCAGAAAACAACCTTTCTCCCTCCTCTATGTGACATCCTTTTATATATTTGAACATGGCTATCATATCACCCCTTAACCTCCTCTTCTCCAGGCTAAACATGCCCAGCTCCCTTAGCCGTTCCTCATAAGGCATCGTTTCCAGGCCTTTGACCATTTTGGTTGCCCTCCTCTGGACACGTTCCAGTTTGTCAGTGTCCTTCTTGAATTGTGGTGCCCAGAACTGGACACAGTACTCCAGGTGAGGTCTGACCAGAGCAGAATACAGTGGCACTATTACTTCCCTTGATCTAGATGCTATACTCCTATTGATGCAGCCCAGAATTGCATTGGCTTTTTTAGCTGCCGCGTCACACTGTTGGCTCATGTCAAGTTTGTGGTCAACCAAGACTCCTAGATCCTTTTCACATGTACTGCTCTCAAGCCAGGTGTCACCCATCTTGTATTTGTGCCTCTCATTTTTTTTGCCCAAGTGCAATACTTTACATTTCTCCCTGTTAAAATTCATCTTGTTTGTTTTGGCCCAGTTCTCTAATCTGTCAAGGTCGTTTTGAAGTGTGATCCTGTCCTCTGGGGTGTTAGCCACCCCTCCCAGTTTGGTGTCATCTACAAATTTGATCAGGATGCTCTTGAGTCCATCATCCAAGTCGTTGATAAAGATGTTGAATAAGACCGGACCCGAGACAGAACCCTGTGGCACCCCACTAGTCACTCTTCTCCAGGATGAAGAGGAACCATTGATGAGCACCCTTTGGGTTCGGTCAGTCAGCCAGTTACAAATCCACTGAGTGGTAGCATAGTCAAGACCGCATTTTACCAGCTTCTTTACAAGAATATCATGGGGCACCTTGTCAAATGCCTTACTGAAATCAAGGTAGGCTATATCCACTGCGTTCCCTTCATCTACCAGGCTTGTAATTCTGTCAAAAAACGAGATCAGGTTAGTCTGACATGACTTATTTTTCAGAAATCCATGCTGACTATTGGTGATCACAGCATTCCTTTCTAGGTGCTCACAGACTGTTTGCTTAATGAACTGCTCCAGAATCTTCCCTGGTATTGATGTCAGACTGACTGGGCGGTAATTATTTGGGTCCTCTCTTTTCCCCTTTTTGAAAATAGGGACAACATTTGCCCTCCTCCAGTCTGCCGGGACTTCGCCTGTTCTCCAGGAATTCTCAAAGATGACTGCCAGTGGTTCTGAGATCACATCTGCCAGTTCTTTTAATACTCTTGGATGCAGTTCATCTGGCCCTGGAGACTTGAATACATCTAAACTAGCCAAGTATTCTTGTACTATCTCCTTAGTTATTCTGGGCTGTGTTTAGTTCTGGGTAGAATGATAATTAGAGCTTGCATAGCCCATCACACATTGCTTTCAAACTGACCGTTGGTGCCTACAAATCACCTACTCACCCAGCTGTGTCTTTACTTGCCCTGTGCCTGATATCAGATATGATGACAGGTACGTGTGGCTAATTGGATCATTGAGCCAGAGGTTTACCATTGCTGATATAAAAACTGGTATCTGCACACACACAATTGCATTTTTAAAAAATAAAATAAAATACAGTGTTATTTCTACACCAATAGCAAGACAAACCATTCATCAGCCTTCTGCGGATCCCTAGAAAAGAGGACTCCAAAATCCTTCCCTTTGCATTACAATCAGCATATCAGGCCAGACAGTGGCCCATCTGGTTCAGCATCCTGTTCTCACAGGATGCATATGAGATCGCGGCTGGTCTGTGACTGTATTATTAAATTCATTCATTCATTCGTTCATTCATTCATTCATTCATTCATTCATATGAGATGCCTGCAAGCAGAACTAGAGCACAATGGTTCTCTCTCCTCTTGCGGTTTCCAGTAATTGGTACTTGGAAGCATACTGCCTCTGAACTGCAAGTTGAATCATCTCTGACCATTGGCCATACTGGTTGGGGCTGATGAAAGTTGTACTCTAGCAACATCACATTGACTAGCTCTTTGAAATGAAAAATGAATGATGCAACAAACACACACACACACACACACACACACACACAATCTTTGGATTAATGTGACAAAACACACACACACCCCAACAACGTTTGGATTAATATGACCAAACTGCCCAACTGACAAAACACAGCACACCCCACGTCTGCAGATCTAAAAACAATAGTCTTCCCTATAATGTACACTCTAATCCATTAAAGATGAAACAATGTGCTGCTATCGTCTTGAATGACAGTTAGAATATGGCATATAGTACCCATTAATGCATTAATACTACATGAAGCCATTATGTTGTTTCCACCTCACTATTAACATAATTGGTGATAACATGTGGGGAAATTCAATATTTTTGAACCTCCAGAGGGAGAAAAGAGCTCGCTTCTTGCTGAACATTTTCCACAATGTGGTAGATCTGGAGTGCTTACAGCAGTGTGGAAGGCAGGCACATAAATAAGAAGGAACAAAGAAATGAAGAATAAGAGTAAAGGATAGCACACTCACCAACAGTGTTGTGCTCTCAACATTTATCTATTTTTAAATGTTTTCTGACTATTGCTGCAAGATTTTATTGCTTTTGCATTATGCTGCTGGTTGTTTTAATGAGGATTTTGTTTTCTTTTACCCTGACATTTTATTGAAAAGCTACTACTGCAATGTTATTTTGTTGTTGTAAACCACGTTAATATTTTTTTGGGGGGTGGGGAAGATATCTAGGAATGATTTAAAATAAACAAGAGAATACAACTGGCAGGCACATATAGACACCGCCAGGGGTATGTTGGGCTACTATATAAATATGTAAAGCATCCACATGGAATTACTGTAGGGGTGGGGAATCTCAGGCCCCAGGAGCCAAATGTGCCCCTCCCAGACTTTTAATAGGGTAGACTCCTTCACAGATCATACCCCATGCTCAAAGGCTGCTGTTTGCCATGGTCCTCTATGTACTCTCTCTCTGTTTATTTTCCTGAGTTCTTGAGGGGGGTGGAAGGTACAGGGGGAGCCGCTGTGGTGAGGGGGCAGTTCTGGCAGCTTCTCTTCTAGAAAAAAAGTGCTGTCTATGAGTGAAAATAACATACTAAATGCTAGCTTGCAGTGGCATAGCGTGGGTTGTCAGCACCCGGGGCAAGGCAAGTAATTTGTGCCCCCTAACCCGTGGATTTGTACCCCCAACCCGTGGATTTACGCCCCCTAACCCTAACCCCCAGATGTTGCGCCCGGTGCGGCCGGCCCCCCCTGCACCCCCCACGCTACGCCACTGCTAGCTTGGGGAAAATGGATTGCAAAAATATGTGCAAAACAGTATACCCACAATGAGTATATTAGGATAATTGTGCTGGCATGTTTTTGTGAGAACATTCCCCCCAGAAAATTGCAAATTGATATATGGAGAAATGTGGCAAATTGAACTTATTACTAGGAAAATAAGAAACTGATATTGAAAGTTTCATCCATTGCTACACCCCACACACTCCTTCAGGAATAGAGAAAGGAGCGCGCATCCATCTGTACAACTTGACTTTTCTGGTCTTTAGGGCTTTTAAAACAGTGCTGTGCAACCTGTTGCAGAGTTAATGAATGCAGCACCCAGAAGATGGTGTAGAGCTTTCAGAAATGTGTGATAAAAGGCGCTCAGGAAGTGATGCAGGAAATACAAAAATGGATGTGTTTCAGGCTGGTCTTTATTTCCACCAGCGACATGTTGGAAAGTATGCTGTGCTAATCTCTATATTTAGGGGCAGGGGAGCCCACAACCTCAGAAGCACATCCTGCTCAGTTCCATGAGTCAGGGCCTAACACTGTGTCATGGCGTTGGCAGCAATTTTGATAATTGCAGGGAATATGTACAGAACATTTGCTGCAAGTGTTCTGTACACATATTTGTATGAACAGTTTTCAACATCTGGAGTGCTAATTAAATCAGCAAGCATTCCTGCTCATGTCTATGAGCCATCATATGTGGTTTCAGATTGTTAAACTCGTGGAAAATTCATTAGCACAAACCTGAATTCTGTAACTGGGTGCTTTTATCAAGGCAGCCAAACTCGGGCCATGTGGGAAACCATGTGGAGGTCAAAACACAAGAGAGTGTTTTGCAACCCTCTTCACCTTGCACCCTTAGCCTTGCGCCCAGATGGGAGGGTAATAATAATAATAATAATAATAATAATAATAATAATAAGCCAGCTCCCTTACATTAAAACAACAAACACAAAATTGGAGTTTATTGGCTGTATCTCCCCCATCTTTTCCATCCATTTGGGGATTCCTCAAGTTTCCTTATAAGAGGCCAACTATATATCTGCTGAACTGACAATTTGAGCATAGGCAGGGACAGAGGTTTTAATCAATGGACACATGAATGTGGACAAGTAAAAATAGGTTTATTGCTAGAAATTCAGAATCATGGGCTGTCCATACATTCAAGTACTTAATTCATTATATTTAAACATTTCTTACCAGCTTCTCACTGTGGGTGCAATTTCAGAGCAGTCTGCAACAAATCCACATACATAATAAAATCACTTTTAAAAATGAAGGTTTGGCAAGGCTAAGAGATTCAAAAGACTTGTTTCGTTTGCCAGATCACCAGTTCCACAAACCACTGCTATGCACATCTAATTTAGGTTTATGGGAAATAAATAAAGTTGGTAGATGTGTTTTAATACTGGGATGGACTGAATCATTTTTATTGCTTTCAAAAATGGAATGAAAATACCAATCAATTCATGCTTTAAAATATAGTGCTTTAAAAAAATATAACAGCAAAGACCAAAGCATTAAAAGGTCTTCCACCCCAGCCCTATTCTAAATGAGTCTACAATATTTCTTTTCCATGGGTATACAAATCACATTCCCTGCATATTAGTACTCATAAGTTCTTACGTGATGGACATGTCATCCAACACTGTGCAATGGACATTTCCCTCCCCCCCCCCTTGTGTGGGGTTTAATGCATGCCTTGAAATACATGTACTTACAAAATCCATATTTAGGAATCTTGCTGACACTTAGCTGTTGCCTAATGAGCATGTTCAAGTACATCTGGAGCACTGAGACTGGCCTTTTATATTTCAATAGTGCTTCTGATGTTCAGCTTTCTGTGGTCAGCAGTGATGTACGTTCATTCTTACCCATCCCATACCAGTGCAAGGAAAAAATAATCCTATTGGTAAATTATTAATTATAAGGATGTAATAGAATGAAGTCATTGGGATAGTTTGTTCAGACAGACACAAAACCTTTACTATAGCACAGTCAATTATTCTATTCCCTTTTGAATTTTTCCCCCTTTTACACACTTAAAAACTAAGTGATCTATCAATAATGCAGTCCACAGGCAATTTTTTGTCTTGCAAAGTAATTCTTACCAGCCCACAATCACCCTACCAATAGTCCGGTGCTGAAATTTTCTCCTGGACAATTATTTACCATTTAAGCCTTTTCCTCTCTCACGTTGGCCTCCTTCCATTTGTGGCAACTACCCACCCTCCCTGGTACTACAGCATACGAATAATGGTCACTTTATTATTTGTGGGCCTGCCCTATGGACAGGTTTTTCTTTTGTCCTTTCGAACTCTGTACGGACTGCAGTGGGGCCACTGAGATTGGAGCAATTGATAGGAGTGTGCTGTTATTTAAATTAAGTTAAGCACACTTTGGTCAGGAAGGTTTATGAAACTGACAGGTAGGGATGACTGTACAGGTAGGGATGACCCTTGGACCCATCTGGGGAGGTCAGGCACTTCCTAGGACTTGCTGCTAAGAGCTATGGGAACCATGTCCAAGATACAAAGCAACTATGAGGCTACCCTTTCTCCCCAACCAGAATTGTTGGACCCCAGGTGGGCAGACTCAGGAACACCATCCAATTCACATAAAATAGCAAGTGTCACTCTCCATAGTCTGGGAAATGCTTTCACAAGTTTAGCTTCCCACACAGTCATTGTCCTCTATAGATGCAATGTAAGTGAATAAATGTGACCCTTAGTTCATCTCAACTACTTGTGTCTTGCTTCATCATTTCCTGTCTCCCGTTGCAAGGGATAAGGCCTCCTCAGATGTTCTCAAGGAGTTAGCAGCGTGATTGAGAATGGCAGGATTCAGCATAAAGAGTTTTGAGATGAGTAAAAATTCTGTGTGGTTCAGAAAATCTCTACCTGCTGCTGGTAGAAAACCTGAATGCAGGCAGTAAGTCAAGTTGCTCTGTGGGGGTATCATAAGCCTTTCAATTGAATGTCCTTATGGGGGTCTGGGACTGATGAAGAAAATCTCCAGCGTGCAAAAGTGGTAAGATCAGAGAGTCTGCTGTTTCTACTATTTTTTTTTTTTTTTTTTTTTTTGCCTAAAGCAACATGTTTAGGTGAATATGGAGGTTCCTGATCAGGAGACACATCTGAGACATTTCAAGAGCAGCAACAATACTTTTTAATAAATCCACAAGATAAAGGGTGCTCCACATATCCTCACTTTAAAAAAAAATATTTTATGCAGCATTTGAACTCTTTTCAAATAAGCCTATTCAGACTGTCACACTGAATGCCAGCTAAACACAGCTAGTGTTCGATGTGTTGAGAAGCTGTTTATTATGTCACTGGCAAACCAACTTACTATCTATTTCGTGTTTTCGCGGGAACTGTATTTCTTCTGTCAGTTTTCCACTAGGCTGACATTTTCAAGGAAATACCCTGTGACTAAACAGCTGTCTGCTCGATTGTGTAAGTAATTGCAATGGAAAGAAAGTCATTTATTGCCATCCCTGTCATTTCTTATCTTAATGAGCACTAAATTGATAGATTAAGTAAATGGACCAGTATGAGTGAAAACAAGCTGGAAAGATACTGCAGGTTTCTGAGATGACCATTAGCGTAGACGTTTTTGGGAAAAGGATCAGAACAATCAGGGGGAGACAGGTCCATCAGTTGCTTTTGACTATGGCAGCTAAGAATTGAGCCCGTAAATGAAAAGCAGGAGAAAGGCATCATTTTCAGCCCAAGGATGGCCACTCTTTTTGGACAACACATCAAGAGCCACATGCCTGTGTTTGGCAGGGTTGGCAGCAAAACTGGTTGGAGCAATCAATGTAGCGTTTACCTCTGTACAGTAGGCCAGCTTCTCTACATACTCATATACTTCTCTATCCTTCATCCAGAAAACAAAAGTCCCTAACAGAGTTTTAGAAGACATTCCAGCCAGGGGGAAAAGGTTCTGGGTGCAAAGCAGAACCAGCAAGGGGGGGGGGTGTTCTGGAGGAAGTTCAGAAAGTCCCACATAGATAGGACTGGAGGTCTGCATATCTTAGGCCTGAGGTCCCCCACCTTACCTAGGATAACCAGATACAAAGGCAAAAACAAATCCCAGACATCTTCTCCACCATATGTTAGCCTCATGTTTATCCTACAAAGGCATACAAAAGAACAGGTACCACTCTATTCTGCCTTGGACAGACTACACCTGGAATACTGTGCCCAAGAAGGTTTTTCTTCTCCCATAGCCATAGTCTTGGAGTCAAACAGGAATCAGGCATAGCTCTCTCTCAGCTGCTCAGCCTACTTCCTGCTTTTAGCTTCTAGCTGACACACCTCAATTTTGGCTTTTGGCTTTCTAGTCACCAGACAGTTCTAGCTACTCATTTGGTCTCTGACACAGAGCCTTTCCCTTTGCTACCTTTATGATCCCTATTTAAGGGGCCATTACCAAGAAGCTGGAGTGGCTATTCCAGCAATTGAATGCTTTCTGGATCCTGGAATTAGAAGCGATGAAGCCTAACTGCCACCCCCCCGCAAACTCACAACACTAAATACAGTGCTATTTTTCGGGGGGGGGGGGGAAGGTGCCAGAACTCACCATGAATGCCTCCCTTGTTCTCTTATAATGGCAATGGTGCACACCTGAGGTGTGCCAGAACTGAGTTTCAGTAAGTTCTGGCTGAAAAGAAAAAGCCTTGACTACCTATGATGAATGGAGAAGTACCCTTACATGTTTCAATGATAGGTTATAGGCTAACCACAGAGATAGTTCTATCACACTTTACTAATATGTCATTTGCTGATTGTTTTGGCATGCATAAACATTCTCTCTTTTTTCCAGGCAAAGAATTTATATCAGGATGCGGCTTCATCCCACCCGAGGGTAGCCCAATTTACTTTTACAGTTTTCAATAGTTGTGTGGAAGTGGCTGAGGTTGCAGGAGACAGTGGGGTTTTTTTTTTTAGAGGCCAGCATGTTTTCCAGCTAAATAGGAGTGTTTGCTGAAAGATGCCACAAGCAGCTGGACTGGATAAGTACATAAAGCTGGGCGACCTGGCAACATTTCCCACCCTTGACTGAATGCCCAGCCAGTTTCCCCCAAAGTCACAAATAGTCTAAAGCATAAAAACACATGAAAGAGAAAGAACTTAAAAGATGTACTAGAAATTGTTCAAAATTCTACCCCAAAAGAAACTTAATTTGCATTTAGAGATTTCTTGAACTAATTTGGTGAACTTCATTAAACTTAACTGGTTCATTCTGAGCCCTGATAATGGTAGCTGACAGTGATATTAGGAGACCTTACTCCCCACTTTGCACCAGAGATTTTGTGGTAGCTGGTAGGCATGGATGGTAAGCAATGTGAGCTGGGGTATAGCCCCTAGTATCTTTATCATATTGCTCCGGTATTCAGAGGTTTCTCCCCTAAACTAAAAATCCCCAAATATTTACCTTTTCTTGATAGTGGAATTACTGTAGGTCAGTTCCCATAGTCCATGCAATATTTCTTGGATGTTTCCACAAGAGAATGATCTGTCATGTACTTTCATGTTAATAAATGGAGAGGTGGCACAAGTTTTCATTTCCTTGAATATACTGAGTTGTCGACTGTGCAAACATACAACAAACCTACCTGAAGTCAGAATAAGGTTGGTTGGTATTCATTTATGGTCCCATAATGCAATTACAGGGAAGTATATACAGCATGAGAAGGGACAGCACAGATCGTTTGTCATCATATTTGACTGAAAAGCAGATTGACTAATATATTTTCACTGATCTCTCTGAGGGGTTTTCACAGCTTTGTCTTCAGCATGAAAAAGCCTGACACCAGCTATTTTTGTTTCTATGGAGAACGTCAATCACCCACAGTCATCAATGACATTTCAACATTCATTTTTCTTCCCCTTTTTCTTTGGTGGTTGTTGCCTAAATTTGGCTTTCATATTGAGGGGTAAAATATGAATTTGAAAGGAAAGTCTCAATTTCTTCCAGACAAATGCAGGGAACTTTTGTCTTCTTTGCTGCAATGGCCTACATTTTAGCTTCTGGTGATGGCTGATAGTTCGCAGAGCACTCTTACCTCACCACTGCTTGCCACTGGGGCTATAAGGAGCATCAGTGGCACTAATACACCCACAGCCCAACCACTCACAACAGCTGTGGTGGAAAGGGAGGGGGCAGGAAGATCAGGCCTGATCCTTGTGCCAGCTCAAGATTGGCACAGAAATCAGGTGCATATTGGCCTGCTCCTCCCCTCACTTGGAACACCCCATTTATTTGTTGTTTTGTTGTTGTTTTGTTGTTGTTTTGCTTTTAACATGTTCTTGACTTTTCATTTTTTAACTGTATGGTTTTATGATTTTATATTGTTGCAAATTGCTGTGATACATGATACAGTGGTTAGTTGGTTGGTAGGTAGGTAGGTAGGTAGGTAGGTAGGTAAATATATAAATAAATTTGGTGGGTGGCAGGCTGGTTACGACAGCAGAAGCAACCTCTGCTTAATCCACCACTTCACTCTCAGTCTCTCTCTCTCTCTCTCTCTCTCTCTCTCTCTCTCACACACACACACACACACACACACACACAGAGAGAGAGAGAGAGAGAGAGAGAGAGAGAGCCTGGCATAAGAAGAGTTTGGATTGCAGCCTTAGATGATTTCAGCCATTCATATGCCACATAGCACTGCAGTCCCTAAGCTGTGAACAGTAAAGTTATCAAAGTTAACTGGAAAAAACGTTTAAATTAACCATAACATTTCATTAAAAATAAAAATGCCTAATGAAATACAAAAGTTTTTCACAGATTTGAGACCACGATGCTGAATTCAGAGCTCCTACTAGTTATGAGCTGTGCATCTGAGCCAAATATTAGAGGATGTCAGAAGCCTCTAGTGCTCTATCATCCAAATTACCCTAAAGCTGTTTTGTGGGAAATGAAGGCCATACTATACGAACTGGGGCTGGGTAACCTTTGCCTCTCCAGATGCTGCTGAACTAGAGCTATCATAATCCCTCATTATTGCCATGATGACTTGACTAAGGGGAGCTGGAGTCTAACAACATCTGGAGGGCTGCATATTTCCCAGCCCCAGCCTTTGAAACTCTGCTTTAGAATATAAGACCACTGGATATAAGAGCCTATTGGATGAAACAAGTGGCCCACAAGATGCCTACGGGAAGTTGGGAAGCAGGTGCTGAGTGCAACAACACTTTCCCCTCCAATGGTTTCCATCAACTGGAATTCAGAAGTTTCTTCCTGCCTCTTCAGCTCATGCCAAGCTGGCTGCTGAACTGGGGCCCTGCCATGAGCTCCAGTAAGCTTCTGTTTACTTTGGAAAATGCATGCCATGACTAAACCACATTTTGTGTGGTTTACAATGGTGTGACCAGCTCACCATTGATTTAAGTTTTTGTGCTGTGTGCATAAAATGTCAAGCAAAAACAACAACAGCAAATCCTTTATTGGGCCAAAGGTCAATAAACAATAGTACATTTCTCACATAAGTTGTCATTATAGTGCTTAAAGGAACATGTTTGGAACATTAAAGACTGAGTCATTAAGTTTGCTGATTGCTCAGCTCTGCGCTTAGAGTCAGCTTAATAGAGTGGCAGTTGAATGATTAAATATGGTGATTGATGTTTGTGGTTGTTTGTCTTTTGTCACTTTCCGATGTGTAAATGCATTCAGTCTTAATGCTTGATAAATGACTAGCTGCTTTTAATTGTTTTATGGAAATAATCAAGAAGAAACATTTTGTTTATTTTTAAACCTATTATTCATGCTGAGCTTTTTTTCTTCAATGGAAAACTGAAGAGAGAATTTAAAGCAAAATAGGCACCTTATTTTATGGAGAACCAATGCAATAGTTCAGCCTTCCTCAACCTCGGCCCTCCAGATGTTTTGAGACTACAATTCCCATCATCCCTGACCACTGGTCCTGCTAGCTAGGGATCATGGTTGAGGAAGCCTGCAGTAGTTTATGGGAGATGCCTGCAGGCTGTCTATTTATGCAAGTGTAAGAAGAAGCAAGAGGGACGCGGGTGGTGCTGTGGGTTAAACCACAGAGCCTAGGACTTGCCGATCAGAAGGTTGGCAGTTCGAATCCCCGCAACGGGGTGAGGTCCCGTTGCTTGGTCCCTGCTCCTGCCAACCTAGCAGTTCGAAAACACATCAAAGTGCAAGTAGATAAATAGGTACTGCTCCGGCGGGAAGGTAAACAGCGTTTCCGTGTGCTGCTCTGGTTCGCCATAAGCAGCTTAGTCATGCTGGCCACATGACCTGGAAAAACTGTCTGCAGACAAATGTCGGCTCCCTTGGCCAATAAAGCGAGGTGAGCGCCGCAACCCCAGAGTTGGTCATGACTGGACCTAATGGCCAGGGGTCCCTCTACCTTTACCTAAGAAGAAGCAAAAAAATAAGAGGGGTAGGGATGTGCTGCCGAGCCTTGTTGCCCCCACATCACTTTTATATCACTTGCAGCCCTTCATGAATTCAAGGGTGAAGGCATGCTGCACATTTTAGAAACCTGTATATACCATATTTTCCTGTGTATAAGACTAGGGTTTTTTCCTAAAAATAATGCCAAAAATTAGGAGGTGTCTTATACATGGGGCCATCTCCCCCATTTTCTTAAATATGAGTCACCCCAAATAGGGGAAGCTTATACATTGGGGCATCTTATAGACAGAAAAATACAGTAATTTGGTTATGTATTTTATGTAGCGTTGGGAGATATTTGATTCAGTGTGCATGTGAAGGCAAATTTACCTAATTCTGACTTTCCAAAATAATACTCAAACTGGAATAGAGCCATACTTCAAAAATTGCACAATTTTTACAGTGCAGTTCTCCAGCCAAGCAATGTGTAAAGAAATGCATGCATTAATAAATTATATAGATTTTTTTTAAGGGGGGGGAATTATATGCAAAAAGTATTTGTTGGTCAAAACTACGTATCAAAGTGTGTGCATTAGGGAAAATATGCACTAAAATAGAACCATAGAATTCTAGAGTTGAAAGGGACCCCAAGGACCCAATGCAGATAACACACAAAAAGGCACTATATTAGGGACAATTACTTTGTGGAAATGTTTATTGTATGCAAAACAGCATACAGAGAAATACGATTTAGGGGAAATTCACACCAAAATGCTGGTGCATTTTCATGATGATTTAAAAAATTAATATATGACCAACTGTTGTGGAAATGTGAAAAACAGGACTGAAGATTTGAACGAGAAACTGGAGACAAACCAAAATTGTCATATTGGAACAGGCCATGTTTTCTACATCGAATCTAGAGTCACAGATATTATATAAGAAGTCGTAAATAGTGATGGAATGATTTTCCAAGCGACTGAGACAGCTGCTGGGACTCTTATGACTGGAAGTCAAGCTCAAGCACAAAAAGGCTGCAGGATCAAAGATTAGTCTTTCCACCTCCTGTGCACAGAAAACAGCAACTATGTTGCAGGACATTATATATCAGTACTTCCTTCCATGTTATAAATTGGTCTGTAGCCCAATGCAGCTTTGTTTGATATATAGATATATAGATAGATGATAGATGATAGATAGATGATAGATAGATAGATAGATAGATAGATAGATAGATAGATAGATAGATATGGGACGCTGTGGGTTAAACGGATTAGTCATGCTGGCCACATGACCCGGAAGCTGTACGCCGGCTCCCTCAGCCAATAAAGCGACATGAGTGCCGTAACCCCAGAGTCGGTCACGACTGGACCTAATGGTCAGGGTTCCCTTTACCTTTACCTTTATCTTTATATATATATATATATATATATTAAATGTATTTTGCTTGACTTATTCCAGCCTCTTCAGGCTGTGACTAACTGAAAATTATTCTAACCCCACAATACCTTTAGCTACTTCTGTGTGGGACATGGATACAAATGGCCAGCTTGGCATGGGTTAAAGAGTTTGGAAGACAGCATGGATTTTGTTTAATTATTATTATTTCATGTAATCCAGACACGGCTCAAACCATTAATGACATTGTTTTTCCACTTGTTTTGTTACAAAGCCTAATTATTTGGAAGCACACGTTAAAAATGAATTTGGTGGGGTTTCTTTCTACCATTTATCTGTTGCTTTAATTCATGCCGGACGACAATTCGGAATTCACTATGTATACAAATAAGCACCTTTCTCTTCTCTCAGCTTTTCATGTCCACCACTAATCTTAAATTCAGTCCCTGCCACATTTCCAGATCAGTTTGAGATCATTTTATTTATAAATCCTCATGAAAAATCACCAGCATTTAGTGTGAATTTCTCCTAATATTTGTATGCAATCTTGCTACACTCATTTTTGAAAAGCTTATTTTTCCCAACAAAATGCATGTTTGCATGTTATTTTCACTCATACGCATTTTAATGCACAGTTTACCCTAGCTTTATGCACTTTTGTTCATATTAATTGATTGGGGTACTGTTTTGCAAAATTCTGAGAAATGCAAAATTTGAAGGACAGCCATATATTGTTCCACAAAGCACAAATTAGATGCTCTTTGCCTTTAAAATGCAAAATTGCCTTTGAATGTGAACTGAATAAAATTTATTAAGTTTTAAGGTGTTCTCTAGTCTACATCTCCTACAGCACCTATGCTGTATAGACTATTAGACCTTTTTATCTATTCTATATGTAACATTTCTGTATCAAACCATTAACATGTTGTTGTTTTTAATAAAAATAATCTGTCAAGAGTTACTTTACATAGAAATTTGCTGTCTTAAGTTACCACTGATTTAATGGGTTTAATAATGGGATATATGTTTTCCATTACCTGCAAGACAGCTTTCGGTATGATATAATTTAACAGAATGCGGTTTGAAATTTCAGACATCTGTGGCATATTTGCAAACAAAAATGTAGTTCTCCTAAGCATAAGCCTTTTTTTAATCAACCTTCTCATTCTAAACTCTAGTTCGCATTTAGCGATTTGAGGATTGGTGTTCTCTTCCATTGGAAGAAAATAGATATATCACATCGCCAGTCAGTAAGCTGCCAGCTAATCATCCATAAGAATCAACTTGTCAAGAAGAAAGTTAAAAGTAAGATCCAGCTTACAATGTCTGAGCAGCATTCATGTCCCAATGGGGATAATTAGTTCTGCCAGAGTAATCATCCAGGTTCCCCTCCCCTTTTTCCTGTTCTTACTAGGCAAAATATGTTCTCACAATGCCATCTGAGAAATGGGACTATTTAGTGCCAATAATCAACTGATGCAAAAAACAGATGCATTGTGTAATACAGACACATCAAAGGGTGTGCATGTGCATAGACGTACATACAAAGTGTGGAAGCATTTTGAGTCTGTGCTCTTAAGATTTCACCTTTCACCTTTAATATTTTGTGATACATTAAAATGTTGCTTTGCTGTAGTGACCCAATAAGGGTTTGCAGTGTTATTCCAGCAAATATATTATTGAAGGAAATTGTGAAGCTTCCATGAGTTTGGTTAGATTCACATGTGCATTCTTTTCCCAGTGCACAATAACCTTTCAAAAAAGAAAAAGATCCATAGGGAACTAGAATAAGCATTCAGAGGTCAAACATAAAATTGTTATCGATGGAAACAACAACATCAAAGTAATGGCATAAGCCCCTTTGAAACTGAAATTGCACAAAAATAAAATACAGGCTGCTGGTGGTGGTGGAATCCACCTCAGTTGAGGTTGTAGATGGAGATACTGTACAAATCCCTCTACATACACATTTCCAACTCCATGAAACAGGGTGGTAGACACACTGAAGTCAATGGACATAATTAACTCAGAGTGGCAAGCAGTTGGAGTCCCAAGCAACACCAGCATTCTGTCAAATCGGAAGGGAAACAATGAACTTTACAAAATGAATGCATCTTTTAGCTTCCAAAATCAAGTTTGTCGGCTTCAGTAATCAAATGCTAGATAAAGAGTAATCCCAAATGAAGCAAATTAAGCCTGGCCTCTTTGTCTTCCTTGTGTGATCACACGCATAGTCATACATAGAAACCACAACCACCATCTGTGGTGTTCAAGCAAGGGCTCCGATATGTACATGGACTCCTAAGGCACTTCCAATCAGGTCAAGGAACTATAATCCAGTAATTCAAATGCCACCAAGGAAAATGTCTCCTGGCAAAGACTAAGGGTGAGTTGAAAGGTTCTGTCATTAGAAGGCTTTAGTTGTGGGTTTTTTCTCCCTCATTAGCTTCAGGAACTGCCATAGGGAGTTTTGCACAGCTCTCATCAGTTATTTAAAAGAAAGAGAGAGTCAAAGATGCATAATTCATATCACCAAAGTGACAAGTTTGTTAGGCATAACCTCCAGCCTTGGATTATAAGCATGCGTTGCATTTCCAAAAGAACAGGGTCTCTTCTTTGCTGAAGTTAAAAAAAAGTGCCCAAAGAGCATGTTCCATGAAACAGGCTCCCCTCACTGCCTATTGTGCTACATGCTTTTGAAGCTGAAGGGAAATTAAAAATAATCTTGTGATATGGCATGTATAGCATCCATCTGGCAGACATATTGCCCTCCAGATGTTGTTGGACTCCAGCTCCCAATTGCCCCAACCAGCATGGCCAATGGTTAAGGATAATGGGAGTTGTAGTTCAACAACTTCTGGGGGACCTCAGGTTCCCCACCTCCGTGTTCAAAGAAAACCAAACATTCTATTGTGTTAGTGGAAACTGTTTGTGTGATCCTGGGCAGCTTGCTGAACTCCAATTAAGAGAAAAAGTGAAAATCTGTAGAAAATGAATAAAACAAGTGAAATCTACACAGTGGTACCTCGGATTACATATGCTTCAGGTTAAATACGCTTCAGGTTACAGATTCCGCTAACCCAGAAATAGTGCTTCAGGATAAGAACTTTGCTTCAGGATAAGAACAGAAATAGTACTCTGGCGGTGCAGCAACAGCAGGCCCCATTAGCTAAAGTGGTGCTTCAGGTTAAGAACAGTTTCAGGTTAAGTACGGACCTCTGGAACAAGTTAAGTACTTAACCCAAGGTACCACTGTACATTAGATTTCTCCATCTGGTTTTCTGCCCCTCACAAATACTCCGGTTTCTTTTTTTGAGGAGCAGGTGTCTCTCTTTAGCATTTTCTCCTAATTTTTTATTTCAACTTCTGCATCCTTGAGCATTCTAACACTCTGGAGCATGAGGTGTGCTGTTTGACCTATATAAGCAATGACACTCACAGCCTGAGCCTCAGAAATGGAGGGAGTGATGGCTCAAGAGAGAGGAGATGCTTGGTCCTGCTTGGTCCCATTGACTCTCTCAAAAAGTATCTCCACAACATACAGAAATCTGATATTAGGCACGATCCCAAACACCTGGATTACTCAAAAATTCTGTAAACCTGACACTGAACAGCACTAGCCCAAGCCAATGCATGCTTATGTGGGAATACAACCCATTACATTTCACACGCCTTAAGGTACAGGGCTTGAACTTCTGTCATAGAGCTTCAGTATGCTGATGACAACGTAGTGTGTGCACGCTCAGAGGATGACCTCCAAACCATCCTAAATATCTTCACAGAAGCTTACAAAAAGCTTGGCCTATCCCTCAACATTCAAAAAACCAAAGTGCTGCACCAACAAGTACAAAATAACCCCTCTGCAGCACCACAAATCCAACTCAATGGTGTAACATTGGAAAATGTTGATCACTTCTCCTACCTGGGCAGTTATCTCTCCACAAGGGCCAACACTCATGCCGAAATCCAGCATCGCCTAAGCTCTGTGAGTGTGGCTTTCTCCCAATTGAAGTGCAGAGTGTTTGAGGACCAGGACATTTGCAGGGAAACCAAAATGCTTGTTTACAAAGCTATTGTACTACCAACCTTACTGTATGCTTGTGAAACATGGACCACTTACAAACGCCATCCTCAACTCCTTGAAAGATTCCATCAACGGTGTCTTTGAAAATTTTTACATATCACTCGGGAAGACAGGTGAACTAATACCAGTGTACTGGAAGAAGCAAAGATCACCAGTGTTGAAGCAATGATTCTTCAATATCAACTTCATTAGACTGGTCATGTTGTGTGGATGCCTGATGATTGTCTTCAAAAGCAACTACTCTATTCCGAACTTTAAAATGGAAAGCATAATGCTGGTGGTCAACAAAAGAGGTTTAAAGACTGTCTAAGGCAAATCTTAAAAAATGCAGTATAAACACTGACAACTGGGGAACACTGGCCTGAGAGTGCTCCAACTGGAGAACAGTTTTTACCAAAGGTGTCATGGGCTTTGAAGACACTCAAACTCAGGACACAAGGAAGAAATGTGCTAAGAGGAAGGCACACTTGGCAAATCCACACCTTGATCAACTCCTGCCCGGAAACTGATGTCCCCACTGTGGAAGGATGTGTCGATCCACAATTGGCCTCCACAGTCACTTACGGACTCATTGTTAAAACCGTGTTTATGGAAGACTATCTTACTCGGCTATGAGAGATTGCCAGAGAAGAGGATCACTTACTGCTCTTCCATGTATAAGCAGGAGCAGCTTTACCTCACCTGCCAGGATGAAGTATTGCAAAAAGATAAAAAATAAAAATAAAAAATCCTCTAAGTTTCTACATTGAATCTGAAACTTAATGTTGAATAGAATACATGATACCGGGAGCGAAATGCATGATGTGGGAAGGTACTATGGACTATTTGAGGGCTTCATATCCTTTATCTCTCTCACACAAGGCAGCTGAAGAATGGAAAAGACAGAAGTTTAAAACCAACATTTCCCCCCCCCTTTCAATGCCTCCTTCTCTCTGTACTCAAACAATGGCAAAGGTTTAAGTAACGTGGGGGCAGTGAAACACCGAGGTGAAAATTGTGGTTTTAAACAACAACAGAAGTTTGATAGAGAGATGCTGAGGGGGTTGGTAAAGAAAAGAAAAGAAAAGAAAAGAAAAGAAAAGAAAAGAAAAGAAAAGAAAAGAAAAGAAAAGAAAAGAAAAGAAAAACCAATCAAACCTGTTTTAAGTAGAAGAGTAGAGATGGGTACAAAACAGAAGCTAACCCTCACAAGTTAACATAATGGAACCTTTCCAAACTCCTTCACTGTACTCAAACCTCTACTGTTGTTTAATAGTGCCATTTATATCTGTGTCTCTCCATCCCTGCTTTATTCAAACCTCTGCTGTTGTTTTAAACCACCACTCCCCCCCAGTCAGTCTCCCTCCCATCTCACATCCGTAGCATTGCCACTGCTGCTGTGTAATTTACCTTCTCTTTTGTTTTCCTACCCCCACCCTGGCTTCATGCAGATCCAGGGTAGCTAGCGATGAGGCACAAAAACTTTTGCAATGGGTGTTGCACAATCACATTACATTTTTATGTATACAGGAAGATAAAAAGTCAGAGAGAGAGAGAGAAATGCTGTTACAATTAGTCCAAATAATGGAGGTCAAATAAACAAGTATAACAAAAATATGAATCAGCACTGGTGGAATTTTTTAAAATAGTTAGTTGCTTCCAAAATACTAAATAAAAGACTATAACTCTGTATGATCAGCTCTGAAAATTTGTGAGAAGCAAAAAGTGTTTAACCACTGAAATTTCTCAGTTCTTTCATGCTCATCCCTAGGTTCAAAATATATTTTGGTTCTAATTAACTGATGTTGCTATAATATGAGCAAAGGTTTTTTTAAAAAAGAAAAGAAAAGAAAAGCAAGAAAGAAATAGGTTTAATCTATCAAGATAATCTGTTCTTTTGTTATTTTGATCAGCCGCTAATGAAAACATTCTAGATATTCAGTGAAAATCAAAGCAAAAATCTTTGCCTCTTCCTTTCTCTGTTCATTCTCCTGACTGTGAACCAAGGAACAGAGTGATTCCCCCAGGGGCTAGCAAGAGGAAAAGAACAAGACCTCTTGGTTGTCCATCAACTGCTCACAGCCAGAACACAAAGTGATGCCCACCCACCCCCAGCCTCAGGAAAGCTACAGACAAACTCAGAGGAGTAAATTTGCCAAGTTTAATCATGATTTCAGACGAGGAGAATGGAGATTGTGGCGAAGGCAACATATATCAGAGGGCTGAGGGGTGACTAGAAAATAAACTGATGATGGAAGTTGTACAGCAAGAGAGAATTTAATTTAGAAAAGGAACATTCTTACAGAGAATGGCAAGAAAGGGGATATGACAACTGTGAGCAGCACTTTGAGTATTTAGAGAAAAGGGACAAGGAATTTTAGTTAGGGGAACAAGGAGACTGGGAGCAAGGTTCAAAGACCTATTTGTGGGAACAGTGAAAATCAGCAGGTGAGCACCTTGGGTGAATGGTGCTCACATTTTACACGCATGCTGCAGTTTTATTTATTTGTATTCTGCTTTTCCTACGAGAATGCTGAGTTCTCACAATGATAACCATGACATTTAAATACATATAAATTTAGCAAACATTACAATCATATAAAAATCACCCTATAAATAAAACAAAAAAGAAACATATTCCTCACAAAATCAATACAATTCAATATAAACATAGTGATTCAAAATATCAGAAATGGCTGCCAATCACCAGCCATGTTCCATTGGACATCCTCTCTGAGAAGGGGCTTCTCCCAGTGTGTCAATCAACACACTCCCAGGTAGCAAGATTTTTCATAGTAAGACTTCTTTTTTTCACTCTCAAAGAAACAAATGGATTATTTCTGTGTTGTTTTCATGGCCGAAAGGTCCCATAGAAGATCCAAATGATCAACATTGTCTTTTCTCCATGATGGATATTTAAGAAAACTCATTTCCCTGGCCTCTTTGGAAGAGTGCATTTTGGAACATATTGGAAGGATAAAGACCACTGTTTGGGATAACCTAAAACAGACTTGGAGTTCTGGGGCACTGAGGGGACATAAGTCTGGAAGACCCACATTCTCACTTGAAGAGTCAGGAAGTTGGGAAAGTTAGGCAAATACAGTATGCACCTCATCTTCAGCAAGCTGGGTGGCATGCCCAGAATGTCAAGCTTAGTAGCTTGTTATAAAATTATATTTCCACACAGGATCATAGAATTGTAAAGCTGAAAGGGACCTCAGGCATCATCTAGTCCAAGCCTCTGTAGTGCAGGAATCTCAACTAAAGCATCCATAACAGATGGCCATCAAATCTCTGCTTAAAAACCTCCAATAAATGAGAGTCCACTACCTTCTGAGGAAGTCTGTTCCACTGTTGAACAGCTCTTACTGTCATAAAGTTTGTCCTGATGTTTAAAAAAAATGGCCCTATTTTACTTCCAGCAACTGTTGTCTGGTCTCTTTATTTGCCTCCTCCACTCACAAATGAAACTGACACATATTTCCTTCTGTCACCAACAAATCTTATTTTAGAAGAAAAGTTCATTTCCCCCCTTTAATTCCCCACATCCCATATTCTATCACATATGTCATCTCTTTGGCCTGCAGCTTTCCTCACAAGATCGTCCCAGAAGAATGCTGCATTCTACTGTCAGCGAGGCTTCCTCCTTCTCCCTTGAATGCAGCCATTTGTTTCTACAGCTTCTGGATCTGCAAACACTGAAATGTTGCATTTATGTGCCCCAGTTGTCGCAGAGAGATGCTGTTTTTAGGACTGTGATAGAAATCAGATGTGGGAGGGCAACCAGAAGATAATGTGCAGGCCAAATTGTGGAGAGCTTTCCTTGCCTTACGAAAACACTAAAGAGAAACATATAGTATCCAGGTATTTCAAATTCCTGCTCATCTTGAAGGAATTAACAGCAAAAATAACATTGAGGGAAACAAGGATTTGATTCCTTTTTTTTCAGTAGCAGTTAGTTGGGCAGCGTAGAATGGGCCCTACACTGCTTTTCTGACTTCTCAATGTCAAGGTGGATGCTGGTGACCAAAATGGTAGGGAAGTCAATTTGGCGTGGGCGCAGTAGCAGCAGAATTAGCTTTTTTCTGTAGTGTAGGTTTCTCTACCTACACCCATTGTTATTTTCTGTAGTGGAGCCATTCCACAGCACATGCTCTTTCTTTTCTTGCTGCCTTGCTATTGGGCTTAGCAATGCAGAATTCTTATAGTCTCCGTGCTTTCTAGCTTCCCTTGCAACCTCTCATTCTTATTCTTCACCAGTGGTGGACCATGGGTTCTCAAATTTCAGTAGAACCCTACGCGATGTCAAAATTCGGCGTCCCGCACCTTTCACGCTCCACCCTAAATCATTTTTGCAGCACCCCCTGCAGCGCCCAGTGTGACTGAACCACTTGTGCTCCCATAAATTGCAAACCTTTTTTCCTTTAGTCTCCTTCTACATCCTGTAAGTTCTTTGGGACCTCTTTCTGACACTCCAGTATCCTGCCTTTCATGTGGCTGCTGTGCTTGTCTCTGTTAACACTCCACATCCACTGCTGCTGTCCTATTGAGTAGCTTCTTGCTTAACCAAGCCAGGAGAAGAAAAACGTGGGAGAAATAGGCAACATTTGTGTCTTCCAACACCTCTGAATACCAGTTATGGGGAATTGCAAGTGGAGAAAGTGCTGTTGCATTCAGACCCTGCTTTTGGGCTTCCTGAAGACATCTACTTGGACACTGTGAAAACAAGATAATGGACTAGACTGGTCTCATCTTGCGGTGTTTTCTCTTCTTATATTCTTATATATTCCAGTCACTTCCACACAGGTATTTATGCTGCTTTATTTTGGTTGTTGTCACTATATGCCTTTTGTTTGGATGCTATGCAGTTTATACTGTAACTATTTAATTGCAACCATCAGCAACAATGCTCTTCAAGCTAAGTAAAAAATATATCCACATGCTTGTTACAGAGATTCTGTTGCATTTGAGTTTTTTTTTTTTTATTAAAGGAAGAAATAATTTTGATAACCAGCCAGGAAAGTGAAAGGAAGCTGAGGATGTAAAGACATATTTGAAAAGCTATTCTTGAATTTGCAAGTTATTGATTTACTTTTCTCTTTTTGCCATGACCCCTTGATCTATGATTTTATCAGTTGGACCTGCTTTAAATTAATCTGGCACCACAGTAAGAAAAAAAAGTGATTGAAAGTGGTATGACTTTTGCCCTCATAAATTTGAAATGAAGACCAGAGGCCACTTGCTGAGTTTAGCCAATTGTGAAAATACTGTTGTGGGCAAGGATTTAAAGCTAGAGCTGCTTGTTGGAGAGAATGTCACAGAGCTTTTGGACTTTGACAAGATTTGTTTAACTGATTTGAATAAATAAAAATGGAGCAAGGGACAGTGTGGAACAGGGATGGGGAACCTATGGTCCTCAAGACATTGCTGGGCCACAGCTTACCATTGGCCACAACCCATGACTGGGACTGATGTGAGATGAAATTTAACAATAACTGGAGGGCCACAAGTCCCCCACTCCTAGTTATAGAGGCTGTTTTGAGTTAGACCTCGGCGGTGGTACGTGTAAAATAGGCCTGGACTCACATGATAGAGAGGGGTGTGAGACACTGTGTAGGAGAAAACAATACATTCGTTCTCCCATCTGCTTTTGTATTTGGCCTTGCCCACTTTCAGCCCTCAGAAGGTCGCCTTGAAATGCAATGTGGCCCTCAGGTTGAAAAAAGATTATCCACTCCTGCCCAGCTCCTCACCTCTCTCTATCCCGGCACCACTGTAAAAACAAATGATTGCAATATCCTTGGAATAGGGCATGGTCTCTTATGCCATAAATTGGCATGGATGTTCCTCAAGTCAAAAAGTCCAGGTGATAAAGGGAGAAAAGCCTGCCACTAATGCTATACTTCTGTGGCTTATTGATTTGTGAGCTGTTCCCAGAGTTTTGTCTCATTACAGGTAGACTCTCTTTTCTTTTTAGTGAAGTAATGGGGCCTAAGCAGTAATAACAAACAGATAATTCTGTAGATACATTGGGATCAGCTAATTAACATGGGGACAGAGGGGAATATTTACTGCTTCATTCTGGCAAGGAAGAAAAGGGGAAATGCACATTTTAGTATGCAAGCAGAGTGACTGGTGCATCTCACCAACTCTTCCCCATCTTAATTAAGGGCTACTTGGTCTGTGCCAGGTTTGGTAAAAGACAGTAACAAAAATAGATTCTCAGAGACTAGGAAGCCTGGGTAAACTATGGGCTCCATTCCCCCTTGTTTTTGATAGCATTCATACAAATTGACATTGATAGTTGTTTTGTACTAAGGCATATCATTGGTCCCTCCAGCCCAGTACTACATGGATTGGCAGCTGCTAAGGTAGGGTTTTTCTTTCTTTCTGAGATGCACCTGGAGATGCCCAAGATTGAACCTGGGAACTTTAAGCAAACCACCACTGCGGACCTTCCATGGCTAGATATTTGAACGTGGTTTACTCATGTCCTTGTTCCACACCCTAAACATTCAGTTGCATGGAGGCCGTACATGTGAAGAGGAGGCTATGTTTCTCTTCAAACAACCACAGGCAACCACACAACTGCTTGAGGAAAGAAGAGCAAGATTGAGAAAACAGCTCTTCACCAAGCAGGGATGGAGAATAAATTTATTTGCTCTACATTTTTAAGCAATCTGAACTCTCAAATTAATTCATGGATCAGAATATAATTATTCTTCAAATTTCACACTTTTCTGAATTTTGTGATAGTGTTCTTATCTCAAAAGACTGTACCTGTATTCATTTTAAATGTGTATTTTAAGATAAAATGGTTCAGAAATGGGTACATTGAACAAAAATTCATTTAAAATATTAATATGTGTATTCATAATATATTATGATAAAAATACATTTAAGTGCTATTTAAATGCACATTTTCATACCAGCCCTGAAGGATAAGCTGTAGCATCACTGACTGAGGCATTATGCACTCAGGTCTTCCCATCAGCATCTGGTTGGCCACTGTGAGAACACGATGCTTAAACTAGATGGGCTAGTTGCTCTTACATACTGCCTTTTTAGAAGAAGAAAATTATATTACAGTGGTGCCTCGCAAGACGAAATGAATCCGTTCCGCGAGTCTCTTCGTTTTGCGGTTTTTTCGTCTTGCGAAGCACGGCTATTAGCGGCTTAGCGGCTATTAACGGCTTAGTGGCTTTAAGAAAAAGGAAACAAACTCGCAAGAACTCGCAAGACATTTCGTCTTGCGAAGCAAGCCCATAGGGAAATTCGTCTTGTGGAACGACTCAAAAAACGGAAAACTCTTTCATCTTGCGCGTTTTTTGTCTTGCGACGCATTTGTCTTGCGAGGTACCACTGTAACTCCCAAACAGGATGGAACAGGCTTAAAATAAATACATGTGAGAATGACCATGGACCAACCCTGCCTCCAAGACATCCTGGTAACAATGTGCACATGAAAGGCATGTGAGTAATGCTTTTCTTTGCATTTAGAGAGTGTGTTGCTTGTTGACAATATCTAGGGCCAAACTAGATGCGATTCTGTGAGAGCCATGATCAAACCAACAATTTTGCAATGAAAGTGGTCTCTCTCTTCCCCTTGCAATTGCATACGGACTTCTGCATTAGATAGATTGGGCCAACGACCCATCTGATCCAGCAGTCTGTATCCAATTGCATGTCACATCTAATATACAAGCAGTTGCATGTCTCTTCTAGTTTGAATATCGGTTCCTCCTACTTTGTGAGTCTCCATTTAATCAGGAGGCTAATTTTAATGTGAAAAGACTTAGTTGAACAACAACTAGGGTAAATGAATTAAAACTTCCATTCAGAGTATAAAAATCAGTTGAGTTCAGGAGCGCTGTAGGGGTCTTTATTCATGAGATCCATCAATTTGGGGTTGATTTTTACCAGGTGGAAATAAAAAAGTAATTTATAATAAGGAGTGTTCTACAGCTAAAATAGTGAGTGACTTTTAATGAGCAGGAACAAGCTATCCTAATAAGATTGGCTGATTGTTTCACTGGAGTTTGTAACTTATAATGAAGGGAAAGATTGAATACAAGAAAACCCTTCTTTTTTCAGTATCTACAGATTGCAGTACAAAGAGGTTCTGAAATAATGAAGAATTTGATTGAATTTAAACAATTAATATTAACCATGCTTTCATTATGTAAGGGCTCCTTTCAAAAATTTATAATACTGTAATGGAAACCTCATCCTATGATGATACATATAAGAGGAAATTGGAAAAGGGATTTACAAACCGCTATCTTTCAAAGAACAATGGAATTGCATATGTAAAATGGGTCCAACATATTCATCTAATGTAGTTATTAAAGAAAAAAATGTAAGAACTCATTCCAATAGTAATACACTCTGGTCTGTATTAAAAAATATTTAGTAATATATCAGGGATGTGTCAGGCAACAGAACTGAGCTTGAGAACAGGTCTGAGCTTGAGACCTTCTGCATGCAAAACATATTTTGATACTAGAACTGGTTTGCAGGGCAGGAGTGGCTCCACTACAGTTGCAGGTGGATTGTTGTTGCATACTCAAAGGGAGAGGTGGTGAGGAGGTCAGCACAGTGCAAATGCACCAGCAGAAGCACCAGTTTTCACCACTCCAATCTCCCTGCTGCCTTACCCCTCCCTTCCAGTAAGCCACAACAGAAGACCTTTTGGGAAACTTTACACAGCACATAATTAAACTACAGAAGTCACTCCCACAAGAGGTGTCCAAAACCCTGGCGTATCCAGAGGCAAGTCCCAATAGTGCACACAGTCCCAAGGGCAATGCTAGAGAGTATCCATACAGTCCAAATGATCAAATACAGACCCAATTCCAATACAAACAGCAAGGTCTGAAGTCAAACCACAAGGCCAGGTTCCTACCTCTGCAGAAGATCCAGGGTTGGAAAACTTGGGTTCAGTCCCAAAGTCACAGTCCAGTGTAGTTCCCAAAGCAGCCAAGACATGGGCCACCAACAAAGTTAATTGAACAGACAGAGCTTCAGTCTCACTTCCCTTTTATGCCTTCCAATCTTGATTGATGCACCAGGGTTGCTCCAGCTGAAATGCTATGTCTCTCCACTTGATGAGGTATGTGAACCTCACTTGCCCTGAGCTTAATCTAGCTGAGTGATCACGAACCTCAGACCTACAAGCCCCATGATCTCTGCCTGGTCAGCTAATGCGCTGGGCTGTGTTCCCTTGTCTGTCTCAGTTTCCTAGAGGTATGCTTCTCACTGTTCACAACACCTCAGAGCCTGCTGTATCAATGGAGATGGGGGCACCTCTTGTTTTGGTGATGTGTCTCCTTTCCCTGGCTCCTGTGAACTGTCAGCTGCCCCTTCAATGTCTTCTGATGTCCTGTGAGCACCTCCTAAGTCCCTAACCTCCCATTCTCCATCTTCAGCTTGTCCTGGCATGTATCAGTTGTGGCTACACCCCTTGCCTGGATCCCCTTCCCCTTCCTTGGTGTCCTGCCAGTTCTTGACAGGAGGCAGTGATTGCCACCAACATATTGAGGATCTGAGTTAAGATACCCACATAGTGGTCCCCAGTTCCAGTCACCACACAGTTTAAGGTCGAAAACAGTTTGCTGCTGCAGAAGATCAAGCGGCTCTTACCTGCAGTTCCAACAAGGAAGTCCACCATGATGAAGAAACCACAGAGAGGTGGGAAGTGTCTTTAAAAAAATCTACTGCTTTGTGTATTGCTTCTCTTGACCCACATAGTTGTAGCAAGGAGAAGGCCCATTGGCATCAAGAAGGGGGTGGTGGTTTCTTCCCAGATAACAGCAACACAATGGGCTCATCTTCCTAAACGCAGCTGCTGCTGAAAAAGGCAACTGGAATTAAACAAGTCTGATATTTCTTTAATAGGGCTGCCATATTTCAAAGAGTGAAAATCTGGACACAAAATTGCTTTTGTTGAGCTCCACGCACACACCCGCCACGTCACTTCCGATATGAGCTGCAATATGCCCTGGTTTCCCCAGACATTTTAGCCACATTTCGAAAATTCTGCACAGACACCATTTCTCCATTAATTGCATTAACATGCACAATATTGATATGTAAAGAGATACAAGCAAGCCAGAGCAATTACATGACCATGTTGGGTGTATAGAGGAAATCAAAGTCTTTCTTTCCCTACCCCCAAAAATATGTAGAGAAAGAACATGACCAAAACCCTGCTTTCTTAAACTGTAATTTGCATTTTCAAGTGTGACTCCAGGTCAAGTTTAGCTAGTCTTGTCTAGTTAGTGAGTGGTTTGTCTGAGAGAGCGGGGAGGGAAGAAGCCAGAAGAAAGAGGTTTCTTGAGATTTTGGATTCCTCTGCTCATGGGTACTGTGCCTTCATGTGACCATTAGCATTTCTATATATTAAAGAGTGATATTGAAACCTGATACTGAATCCCAGCACTTTAGCTTCTAAGAGTCCCTTCCTCCAAGAATTCTAAAACTCACTTAATGTATCTCTCTGTTTCTCACAAAAAAACCCATGATTTGAGACTCCTCCCAGGTAACTAAGGACCAGTTCACACAAAACAGCAGTTCTCACACAGTTGCTTTGAGAGCAAGTCGATCTATCAGTCTCAGTTTGCACAGAGTTTCATTGATTTCCACAAGGTTAGTATCACTTTTTTCAAGCTGTGGTCAATCCATATCTACCCAAGCAGAGATTCCTTCCATGCTCCCCATGAGGCTGTGTGTGGACCATCTTGTGTTTGGGGGGGGGGGAAGCTCTCCATTGTTCAGATTAAGAACATTTTTTGCCACAGTGGCTAGCAATAGCTGCCCCTATGAGATTTATTGGAGTTGCCTTGCCATACAGATTGCCCTTTTCTCCAGGCAAACATTTCTGGTGGCAACCTTGTGACATTACAAAGGCAGATTAGGGACAGAATAAGGATTCTGCCTGCCTCACTGCCTAGCAGTCTCCCTGCATGAGCTGACAGAGCTGGTCACATAGGCGGTGTTCAGGACTCCCAGAGTGCTGGTTCTGGGAGATTTCAACATCCATGCCAAGGCAGCTGGCGCTGGAGCAGCCCAGAACTTGATGGCTACCATGACAACCAGGGGGCTGTTCCAACATGTCACGGGCCCAATGCACATGGCAGGCCACACTCTGGAACTTGTTTTCTCGGCTGGGCAGGAAGAGGGTGCTTTGAAGGTGGGGGGACATTGACATCAGACCCTTGTCATGGTCAGATCACCTCTTGTTGAGATTTTGGCTGTCAGCACCTTTCCCCCTCCACAGAGGCGGGGACTTATAAGGAATGTCTGCCCTCATAGGCTGATGGATCCAGTGGGATTCCAAATGAATCTGGGGGTATTTCTGGCTGATAGGACTGGCACCCCTGTGAAGACCTGGCCGACCTCTCGAACAGCTGAATGGCTCGGACTATTGACACAATCGCCCCGAGTGACCTCTCCTACTTTGTGGAGCCCATTTGGACCCCCTGGTACACTCCAGAGTTTAGGGCAAGGAAACAAGTTGTGAGACGGCTTGAATGCAAGTGGAGGAAAGATCTGAATGAATACAACTGAACACTGGTAAGGGCTCATTATTGAGCCTTCCTAGTGACAGCGAAGGCAGAAAAGAAGGCATACTTTGCTGCCTCCATTGCATCCTCATTATGTCGTCCAGCAGAGATTTTCTGGGTTGTATGAGGCCTTTTACAGGCTGGCCCAAAGGAGGTGGGAGAACCAACGGTAGCTTGCTGTGACTTGTTTGCAAATCAATTTGAGGATAAAATTGCTTGCATCCACCAAGACTTTGACTCTGCTGTTAAAGCAGATAAATATCATGGGTTGTCCTGAGCACAGTCTAGTCCTGTTGTGTTGGATGGCTCGAGGATGACCATTAGCACTCTAGACCCTTGCACATCTTGGGCCAGGGAGGTGATCAATGCCTCTTTACAAGAAGGGGTGGTCCCTGCCTGTTTGAAGGAGGAAGTGGTAAAACCACTCCTTAAGAAACCTTCCCTGGATTTGGAAAACCCAACTAACTACCAGCCAGTTGCTAATATCCCTTTCCTGAGCAAGGTTCTGGAGTGAGTGGTTGAGAGGTCCAGAGAGTGGCAACATGAGAGTGGGCCTTTCGGCAGTGGCTCCCCATCTGTGGAATGCTCTCTGCAGGGAATTTCACCTGGTGCCTTCATTATACACCTTTAGGTGCCAGGCAAAAAGTTTCCTTTTTGACCAGGCCTTTGGTTGATCTGATTTACATCCTATGCCCTTTTAAAATGTGGGGGGTTGAGGGGGGGTTATTGGGTTGCTGTTTTTAGTTTGATTATGTATTTGTGGTTTTATATTATGATTTTATTCTGAGAACTGCCCTGAGACCTCCGGGTATAGGGTGGTATATAAATTCAATTAACAACAACAACAACAACAACAACAACAACAACAACAACAACAACAGTGCAGTGGAGAGGCGAGGCATCTCTCCTGACCGCAGCTGCATTATCTTAAGGAAGCCTGCTTCATGCTTTGAGAATGTCCATTTCCCAATGCTTTCCACTGGGGCTTGGATATGTTGCTTCACAAATGAACCCAAGCAACTGGTGTCGAGATTTCCAGTCCTGAGCCAGGAAAACATACCTGAATGAATCCATTGGCTTTTTAAAAAAATTCCTGGAAATGTGGAAATATATTCCCCTTGCTCCTTCACCAAGGTGATTCAAAGTTCCATCCCCATGCGGGGCTGAACCCTGACAGAAAACCAATGACTATTTTTCCTAGCCTTTACACAGACCTCATATCCACAAGGGGGTGGGGAACAGCAGAGAAAGTGTGGATTTGTTACTTCTTGCAGATAATCAGCAACATGGTTTACTAAAGCTCCTGGCTGTTACATCTGTGCTATTGTGCTGAAAACAAATAGGTGTTTCAAGTGTCACGGCAGATCAATTTGGGCTGCAGGATTTTTATTACCTGGGTAATACCAAGGATGGTAAGGAACTGGTCCAGCTATCCAAGTACTGAGTGAGTCTGTCACATTAGCAGTTAAGAGACCCATTTCTCTTCTTTCGTCCGTGCTCTTCAGATGAACTCATTTGATGTACAATCATTGATAAACACGGGACCTCATAACAGAGTTGTTTTCAGAATATCTTTTCAAAGTGAAAGCAGCAAGTGTCCTCCGGAGGGATTTCAAAGACGAGAGAAGCCAGCCTGTCAATGAAATTCAAAGGAGATATGTACAGAAATGAACTCTCAAAAGAGAGGACGCGAGGTTAAAAATACGGAGCACAAATATAAAACAGCCCTTAAAGTCTTATTATTCAAGTAATCTTTCTCTGAGAGACTCGTAAAATAATTAGGCACTCACCTACTGGGGGAAAAAGTGTATATAAGCTGATTTTGCTCTTGAATTGCTGCTAATGGAGACATGGAGGACTCTGCTGTGATTGGGTACTTCTTTCATAAGCTGTAATTCCAGCAAGCATCTGGAAAACAGCACTGAAGGCAGCAGGTGTTATTGATTGTGCTTAAAATAAACTAAGCTAAACATGGACAGTATGCTGCAACATGAAAGGTTGCAACACGCTGCACATAAAGGATTTCTTGTGCTTCATAAGTAAATCTTCCAAGTATTGACTGGGTATAATAGAAGAGAGTGCACTTTAGGGAGAGAGAGAAAGACAGAGAGAGAGAGAGAGAGAGAGAGAGAGAGAGAGAGAGAGAGAGATAGGGGTAGAGAGACTGAGATTACACATACACAAAAGGGACTGTGATGAATTGTGAAGTATTGGGTTTTTTTGCTTGTTTGTTTGGGAAAAGCTCTATATTTCTCTGAATATAGAGTGCAGAGTGAAACCCTATGCATATTTATTGAAGGGGAAGTCCTACTGTTTTCAGTTGAGCTTATTCCTGTATTGTAGCAGATAGCATTAATTGTGTTGCTGCTCTTTACCAGAAGTAAAAGGAATGAGATCCAAGATCTCCTTGCCATTCCCCTTTTACATCCAGATGAGCAGCAGCAACATGACCAATCAGAAGTCAGTTAAGTGGCAGCACACCACTATGTTGTTTGCTCCTTGGTTAAGTATGCGGGGATTTAGCCTCACAAAACCACATGGGGCAATTTCGGATGTGTGTGTTCACTGCAAATTACCATTGCAAAATCTGCTGCTGTTCAAGAGTAGGCAGGGCCAGTTTAGGGTTCTAGCAAATTACTTTCTTTGATATAGAAGAACGAGAGGAAACTGTCATGCCAACATTGCAGGTGTGACTTAGATTGGTCAGATAAAGTCATGTTTATGTTGATTAAAGGCACTGAGAATAGTGAATGATGAATACAGTGTACCTGTTCATAATTTGGTGTGTGCACACACTTGCATATGTGTAAATGAATGGATGACAAAACTTATCAAAAATTATTAAAGGGAAAGAAGACTGGATGGAATGATAGTGCTGAAATTACTTTCAAGTGAGCAAGGTGTGGGGAAGGAAAGAATTACATCAGATATAAATGAAAAATTGCAGCAAAAGTGGTAGTACCACTTTTTGCTGAATTCATTTTTGTGTGGGGTGCTCATAAAGCATATTGTGTCTGTCTTTCTCATCCTTTCCTCTACAGATGATTAAAAACTTTACACCATTTGTTAATTGAAATTTATAAATCCCTTCCCATAAAATACATTGAAGTGATTTCACAGTTAAAATAATTGCCCAATTCCATTTATAAAAACAATTTTAAAAAAACACACACACTTTGATATGTAAAAAACAAAACCCCACAAGAAAACAGATCCAATACACATGCATCCTGGAATTAAAAAATGCTTCTTAAAAGGTTTATTGAAAAGGGAGTTCATCAACATGGCCCTCTCTAATGTTTGTGTTGTGAAGTTGTTTGAAAGATTAGGTGTCACAATGTGAAAGGCCTGATTTCTATATTGCATGAAGACAACCTCTTGATAAGATGGTATCTTCAGGAGGTGTGGTCTTGCAGAATGCAGTGATAGATTGGGTATATAAGAGGTGAAACAAAATGTTTAAATGGGACATCTACACCAGAGTTGGGCAGAAATTGGTCTTCCAACCATTCACCATTCTATTTCTAGAGTGGAAAACTGAGGGTAATACTTTGTCAAATATTCCCCAGGGGGAGGATAATTTCTACAATATGTTCTTGAATAGGGGTCAGCAAACTTTTTCAGCAGGGTGCCGGTCTACCGTCCTCAGACCTTGTGGGGAGCTGGACTATATTTTGAAGGGGGGGGGGAATGATTGAATCCTATGCTCCACAAATAACCCAGAGATGCATTTTAAATAAAAGCACACATTCTACTCATGTAAAAACACGCTGATTCCTGGACCATCCACAGGCTGGATTTAGAAGGTGATTGGGCCGGATCCAGCCCCTGGACCTTAGGTTGCCTACCCGTGTTCTTGAGGTTAGGGCTCATCATTAGCAGCAGCAGAGGTGCAGGTTCTTTCATTTCCCACTAAGGTTTCAGTGGCAGCTGTGCAGGCAGCCAAACCACCATTTAGCATCCCTTACTTTGCCCTAGACCTAGTCTCATAAACTGTGAGAAAAGAAAAGGTGGGGATATTTGAAGAATGTTCTGTAAAATGGCTTTCATTTTCTAGGGCAGGTGAGAAACTGAAAATTCTCAAAATAGTGTCAGAAATACCTTGTCCAATAAATTTCAGCCGAGTTCTACTCTTTGATGAACTTTCCATGTCATTTGTCTATTGTAGCTCTTTCAGGTTGCCTCCTGTGCCAATCATCTTATTGGTTTCCATGGAACAACAATTTGGTCGTAATTATAGCCAGAATGATTCCTCATGATTCAGTGTGGAGCAGAAATGTATACAAAATAATAAACCTTTCTGAGATGCTCTGAATTGCTTTTTATTTAATAAAAGTGGCTTGTTAATGGAGAAAGCAAGTGCACTACAGGGCCACTTCTCCATTTGTGGTATTTTAAAATCCAATTGAAACAATTAGCGGAGATAAAAGAGAATGCTTGTGAGCATTCATTAGAAGTGAAGCTTGCAGATTGTGACTGCTGGATTCTCATTCTGTGACTGCAGCTGTGTAGCCCGATGGCAAAGAGGCTTCTGTCATAATAAGAACAGGGATTATTTCCTATAAGGGTATTGCTGGCAAAACAAGAGGCTGCATTAACTCCATGGGAACTTCTCTGTGATGGGTGTCAGTTTGTCACCCAAGGGGAATTTCTATTGGGTGACAATGGGCTCATGGACAATGTAATTTGCTGTTTAGCTTAACAGCTTCCAAGTCCCTCTCCTATGAATATCATTCACTTAGGGAAGCTAATGAAACAATTGACCTTAAAGGTCAGGCAGGCAGAATCTCCCATTGCATTCCCTGCTGCCTTTCAGAAAATTGACATTTAAAACAAAGAGGAATTGGTGGAGATGAGAGGGTCAAGATGTGTATAGTCATTATTCCTATTGTACTGAAGGAGATTGTCTGTTGGTTGCTCCTATTTTCTCCTTAAGAACACAAGAAGATCCCTGCAGGCCCACTTAGTTTACCACCCAGTTTTCCACTAGAGCTGTGGACTGTATCCCAATGAGGCCTGAGGGAAACTGGGTGTTCAGAGGGTTTGTCAGATGAGTTGGGTTCAGATAGATAAGTATGTGTTAAGGTGTATGGTTCATAGTCATCTGTTGCTCTCACAGAGTGGGGCATCAAGTAGGAAAGAGAAGCAGGCAGGGCTGAGAGGAGGTGGGTGATTCAAAGGAAAGCCACTTGCAGAGCAGAACAGCAGAACAGGAGGAAGGAAAGGGGCTGAACTTATTCAGAAATGGATCCAGGGTGAGGTGATCCCCAAGTCACCTCACAGTGGTTCAACCTGATGCTCCCATATCGGTGCCTACAGTGAGCCACCAGTGAGATACCTCTGGAAGCCAACATGCAGGGCATGAGCACAATAGTCAATTCCTGCTGATGTTCCCCGGAAACTGGTACTTAGAGGCATATTGAAAATAAAAGTGTAGTTCAGTCCCGGAAATGGCTGTGTTACGTCACACACTGCATCTTGGTTAACACCTGGAAATTGGCCTGGAATTTTTTCAGAAGACTGTAAAGAACATAGGCATTTAGTTTAATCCAATAGGACTCTTCCTATCTAGCCTAGCTTAGCTTTCATTGGATGACTCTGAGTTACAGTGTTATGAAAGGAGAATCATTTGTCTTTCTCCATTTCCCCCCTCTCCCATCTAGATAATGCCTACTATGCTTCTTCCAAAGCATAGTAAGCATGCAAGAGTATGCTTCTCTCTGCTTGTCTGATCAGATTTCTTTTATCTCCACTTCCACCCTACTCTTCAGTTCTGCTACTGAATCCAAATTTCTGTGCTGAACATATGCTCAGAAATGTGTTCCTTAATTCTAAATGAGCATAATTTGCACTCACTTCTTCTTGGTGAATCTTAGTGTTCTGCTAAACTATAAAATACGAAGGAGATACTACAAATCTCAAGCCTGCCTATGTAAACAATTAAAAAATGACTTTCTAAAAGGGGGCATTAAACAATACATATTCAGAAGTGGTCTTCTGATTCCATGGTGCTTCATGTAAAGCTTAAGTTGCAGTAACTTGGTGGCAATCAATCCATACTAAACATAGCATCTACCAGGAAGAAACAGTGGATTTAACCGCTACATCTCCTGAGCAATTATAGACTGTGGGTGGATGAAAGATGCCCCATGTTAATAACTGTTCAGTATCCTAATCAGAGTGATATTCTTCTGAATGGCGAAAATAGCCATTCCATTTAGGTCTTTAAGCAGGGGAAAAAAGAGTGAGGTTTTCAAAATCTCCATGGCAATGCAAAGTGTCCATTTTCCATGACTCAAAGTTTTCAGGGATGTTTTTCACCGGTTGATTTGTTGCAGAATTGTTGACAAGCCAATATTTTCCTGGGGCTTCTTGAAACTGGATTCTGTCAGGTTGTTGGAAGCTGTGGGGAGTGGGGGGGGGGAAATCAGTATGAAAATATTCTGCTTTCTTTCATCCATAGCCATATAAACCTATGTAAGGTAAAGGTAAAGGTAAAGGGGACTCCTTACCGTTAGGTCCAGTCATGGACAATTCTGGGGTTGCAGCACTCATCTCGCTTTACTGGCTGAGGGAGCCGGCGTACAGCTTCTGGGTCATGTGGCCAGCATGACTAAACCGCTTCTGGTGAACCAGAGAAGCACATGGAAACACCGTTTACCTTCCTGCTGGAGCAGTACCTAATTATCTACTTGCACTTCGTGCCTTCAAACTGCTAGGTTGGCAGGAGCATGGACCGAGCAATGGGAGCTCACCCCGTCGCAGGGATTTGAACCACTGAACCTCTGATCAGCAAGCCCTAGGCTCCAGCATCCCGAAAACCTACGTATCAGAGCTCAAATAATTTGGTTTCCTAGGGCATCTTGTCCTCTCTGTTTAGTTAATAAATTTCCTTACCTTAATGTCCCAGGAGGGTTACAACAATAAAACATACAATTACAACACAGTTAAGAACAGCCACATATATAAAATAATCCAATATACAAAAGCAATACAAATGTTTAAAAACAATTCCAGATATAAAAACAGTTTCACATAGGTCCAATATAGATGTAGATTGGGATAAAGATATCCTCCTTAAACGTTGCTGAAAAAGGAAGGTGTTAAATAGGCATTTAAAATTCAAAAGACAGCACCTTTCTAATATTTGTAATAGAATAGAATTACAAACCACCACACTAGTAGTTGCACCACACTAAAGACCCACCTGATAAGATAATATCAGCAGAGTGCAGTGTTCAGTTGGGTTCAGTATGAATGGTGAGGGAAGCTTTTAGGTTTCCTGATACCCAGATCCATAGCAGGGGTGGGTAACCTCCAGCCCAAGCCAGTCTTGACTCACCAGGGGGTCCAATTTGACCCACAAGTCTGTTTGTCCCAATTCATGCCTACCTGACAATCAGGTGATGCCACCTGATGCCACCTGACAACCCCCCTTTCATTGATGCCTTACTGCAACTTTCCGAGTCATCGATGAACTTCTTGAGGCTAAAGGTTGAGCTCAATCATGGCTTTTGAAGAGAATTTTCCTGCATGTGCTTTTGAGTTTCATGCCAGAGCTTCCATCCATCCACTGAGCTGGTTTCTAAGCATGCCCTTGGAGCTACATAGCTGTTGCTCTATCCTTCTTCCCTGCTCCTTTCTCCATTCACTGGAGAAACAGCAGAGAAAGAACAAAGGACTTAGAAGCACAAGAGGGAACGCCCACAGCTGATCTGCAAAAAAGCAGATTATCTCCCCCTTTTAAAATAAAGGCAGCCTTACTCCCCACCCTCTCATCTTAGCCATTTACAGTTTCTGTCTTCTCCCCATGCTCTGCAATATGCTCTACCCCTACCCTCTACTTTCTCACAGGCAGTCTGCAAAAAGCATGACTGAAGGAGAAAACCACTTTTATAAGCATGCCCCTTGAAAGAATGCATGGCCTCACTTTCCACTCATTCTTCTTAGCCCTTTGCTCTTTTTTCTCCACCCACCCTTCATGTTGGCTGCTGTGCATTTGTGCAGGGAGAAAGAATGGCTTTTCAACCAGTGCCCCCTTTTATTTCACATGTACTATGTGAGAGAAATGTCATTCTCTCTGCCGATCTGCAAAACACAAGGTGAAGAAACCTGCTTTTTCCAGGGGACCTCTCTGGCAAGGAGAAATACTTGCAACATATTGGCTTCTTTGTCCTCAGCAGAGCCATAGAGAGGGAAGAAAGATAATTTTGCTAGCCATATATGTAGCAGCTCTCACGCACTTAAGGCCAGTTAACTGTTGGGGTATATGGGTTGTTAGGGGAGGGGTAGTGTCTCTGGTGGGGGACACATCATGCTTCTTCTGCGGTAGTTTGTCCTTCTTTTACCCCCACTCTGCACTCACCTGTGGCTCAGGAGGTTGTCAGCATGTGACAGCAGTCACTCCCCAGGAACAGTTTCTACTGGCCGGCTAAACCAGGTGAGGGTAGCCGATGGGTCTCAAACCCTCTGTGCGTTAGGGACTTCCCCTGCATGTGAAGACAGGCTCTGGTGGATTGAGCAGATGAAACCAATAGTGGGTTCAATGGTCAGGAAGTACATTTCTACATGTGCTATACAGTGGTACCTCAGGTTACATACGCTTCAGGTTACAGACTCCACTAACCCAGAAATAGTGCTTCAGGTTAAGAACTTTGCTTCAGGATGAGAACAGAAATCATGCTTTGGCAGCACAGCAGCAGCAGGAGGCCCCATTAGCTAAAGTGGTGCTTCAGGTTAAGAACAGTTTCAGGTTAAGTACAGACCTCCAGAACGAATTAAGTACTTAATCTGAGGTACCACTATAGAAGGAAATAAGGAACATTTCCCAGGGCTTGTCAGTTTGAGAAGGTAGCCCATCTAGGAAAAGGAAAACCACTAGCTTGCAGCAGCAGCAGCAGCAGCAGCAGCAATAATAATAATAATAATAATAATAATAATAATAATAATAATAATAATAAATTTATATGCCACTCATCTGACTGCATTGTCCCAGCCACTCTGGGCATATCTTTGGGAGAAGAAAAGGCTAAGGAGTAATGTACATTTCTCCTAATATGCACATTTTTGCATGTCATTTCCCCAAACGTTTTTGTGCATCATTTTTCATCATATATGCATTTGCCTTAGCGAACTGTATCACAAAATTCATAGAATTGTGAATTCCAAAGGGAGATTTTGGTTCATGCGTTGTTTCAGGAAATGCACATTAGGTATGTTCACAACTGAACCAGTTCCTTTCTTCATTCCTACTTATCAAGCAGAAATATCATTAAGTTTAATCTATACATGGGCATACATGCAGGTGTGCACACATATTCACACATGTGTGAATATTCAAGAAAGAAAGAAAGCTTTTGAGGAGGTACACAAAAGTATTCTCATCATATTCCAAAGGGGAGGGTGGAGATAATGGCAGTGATTACGATGACAATTCCAGGAAGAAATGCTTTGAAGATTTGTCAGGTGTCTGCATTCAAATGGAGACGACCCATCTATCATCCCTTTAGCAGTGTCAGAAGGGTAATTTCACCTACTTCCTCCATTTCTTTCTGGCCTGACCCCTCTCTGCAAGGTTGCCAATTTCCACTAGTGCCTTTTCCTCTCTTGGCATCTCTGAAAATCTCTACAGAGATGCCTCGATTGATGGCAAAGCAATTATGTTAAAAGCAATTTCCAGGTCATCTTTGCAATTTCCTCCTTAGCATCCCGATGACGTGCGTAGCTTAGGTTGGCCAGCAGTTCCATGCGGTTAAACAAGTTGTGCTTCCCAATACTAAGTACCATGAATCTCACTCTTTCTTTTTCATAGAAGGACTGGATTGGAATTCACCTCTGTACCCCATAAGCTTCCCCTGCTTTTTAAATAGACCACCTGTTGGTCAAATTGCTGCATTTCAAGCAGGTGGTCTAGCAAGTGGTATCTTGCTCTATCAAACAGCTTAGTGCTTTCCACCTTTCTTGTCTCATGAAGTATCTGTTTGATGATAGCTCTCTTGCTCACTCCAAATCCTTCCCCAAAGCCTAGATTATCAATGAAGCTGCTGGGACTACCCCATAATCCTTATAACCCTACTTCACCCAAGCCTAAGTGCAGGCTTTACACCCAGCAAGTACAAGGTGTCTCTACACATGCATAAGTTCTTGTGCAAAAGAGTGCACTCCTCTTCCTTTGTGCAACTCAACTATTGTGTGCATAGACCACAAACATGCCAAATGTAACATGGGAATACCTCATGTGAATGGAAGGGGGAATTACAACTGAAATAATTGCACATCCCCCTTCCATTTAGCCCTGTCTCCATTCCTCCATTCCTTTTCCATCTCATCCATTTCCAATTTCCCCCCACAGTGGTTTTGTATCATATAAAACAATATAAGCCGTATAATATATAATAATAATAATAATAATAATAATAATAATAATAATAATAGCAGCAGCAAAACCTTTAACCTCTTCTAATCCCAATTCATTAGCCAGCCCAATAAAAAATAGAGGTCTCCACCCCTTACACATATAATTAAACCAGTCACCCCCAACATGGTTTCCTCTAGATGTTTTTGGTTGCAGTTTCCCTCATCCTTGCCCATTGCCCATGCTGAGTGGAGTTCATGGAAACAAGTGGAGAGCATCATATTGAGTAAAACTGGTATAAAATAACTTTAAAACTAATTGAAGGTTATTGATTTTTATCATATATCCTGCTAGAGATATTTGCTTGCAGGTAGCACTTTGTACATTATATCTACAAATGGAATATTAGTGAATGGGATGGGTCTGCTTTTGAGCTGTGATCCCTTTACTATATGGGTTCCCCATCTGTTGTCAGGAGGGCTAATTTTGCTAGTGTGGGTGGTAATCTGAAAGTCAGATTGCTCTGGCCTACTCCTCATATGTATGATTATATGAAGCAGTTGAGGGAAATGTCTTGTTTCCATATTCCCAAAAGCATACAGGGTAAAAAGCCTGAAGGTATGACTGCGGGAATGGGAAGGGGCATCTCATTGATCTTATATAAAAACTGCAATTGTTCTTGATGATGATGATAAAATAATAATAATAATAATAATTTATTATTTCTACCCTGCCCATCTGGCTGGGTCTACCCAGCCACTCTAGGGGTAGTCAATTTGGGTGATAACCGCCAATGTGGATGAGTTTAAAAGGAAATTATACTGTTTTTAAAAAAGGCAAGTCTATCAATAGTTACTAGTCAGGGAACACAGGCAATGTCCGTGAATACCAGTTGCTAGTTGTTAGGATTCCTACTCTGTGTTTGCAGTCATGAGATTGTTGTCTATCACATGACGGTGTATGTTTTCATTCTACAGTGTAGGAAGTGACGGAGACAGGATGTTTGTGTTACTGTGTTCCGTGAAGTGGGACTATTGTCCCTTGTTCTTTCCCTTTGCTGTCTGATGAGAATGAGGAAGGAGCTAAAGCAGAATGCTCTATTATATGTAAATAAAATAGATTAGCCAACATGCAGCCACGAAATTAGAAGACGCTTGCTTCTTGGGAGAAAAGCAATGACAAACCTAGACAGCATCTTAAAAAGTAGAGACATCCCCTTGCCAGCAAAGGTCCGTATAGTAAAAGCTATGGTTTTCCCAGTAGTGATGTATGGAAGTGAGAGCTGGACCATAAAGAAGGCTGATCGCCGAAGAAGATCGCTGGAGAACAGGCGAAGTCCCGGCAGACTGGAGGAGGGCAAATGTTGTCCCTATTTTCAAAAAGGGGAAAAGAGAGGACCCAAATAATTATCGCCCAGTCAGTCTGACATCAATACCAGGGAAGATTCTGGAGCAGATCATTAAGCAAACAGTCTGTGAGCACCTAGAAAGGAATGCTGTGATCACCAATAGTCAGCATGGATTTCTGAAAAATAAGTCATGTCAGACTAACCTGATCTCATTTTTTGACAGAATTACAAACCTGGTAGATGAAGGGAATGCAGTGGATGTAGCCTACCTTGATTTCAGCAAGGCATTCGACAAGGTGCCCCATGATATTCTTGTAAAGAAGCTGGTAAAATGCGGTCTTGACTATGCTACCACTCAGTGGATTTGTAACTGGCTGACTGACCAAACCCAAAGGGTGCTCATCAATGGTTCCTCTTCATCCTGGAGAAGAGTGACTAGTGGGGTGCCACAGGGTTCTATCTTGGGCCCGGTCTTATTCAACATCTTTATCAACGACTTGGATGATGGACTCAAGG
The DNA here is from genome assembly GCF_965112155.1 of Podarcis liolepis. Lineage (NCBI taxonomy): Eukaryota > Metazoa > Chordata > Lepidosauria > Squamata > Lacertidae > Podarcis > Podarcis liolepis. The sequence goes on along the minus strand of NC_139561.1, from coordinate 49,301,386 downwards.
GCATCCTGATCAAATTTGCAGATGACACCAAACTGGGAGGGGTAGCTAACACCCCAGAGGACAGGATCACACTTCAAAACGACCTTGACAGATTAGAGAACTGGGCCAAAACAAACAAGATGAACTTTAACAGGGAGAAATGTAAAGTATTGCACTTGGGCAAAAAAAATGAGAGGCACAAATACAAGATGGGTGACACCTGGCTTGAGAGCAGTACATGTGAAAAGGATCTAGGAGTCTTGGTTGACCACAAACTTGACAAGAGCCAACAGTGTGATGCAGCAGCTAAAAAAGCCAATGCAATTCTGGGCTGCATCAATAGGAGTATAGCATCTAGGAGTACTGTGTCCAGTTCTGGGCACCACAATTCAAGAAGGACACTGACAAACTGGAACGTGTCCAGAGGAGGGCAACCAAAATGGCCAAAGGCCTGGAAACGATGCCTTATGAGGAACGGCTAAGGGAGCTGGGCATGTTTAGCCTGGAGAAGAGGAGGTTAAGGGGTGATATGATAGCCATATTCAAATATATAAAAGGATGTCACATAGAGGATGGAGAAAGGTTGTTTTCTGCTGCTCCAGAGAAGCGGACATGGAGCAATGGATCCAAACTACAAGAAAGAAGATTCCACCTAAACATTAGGAAGAACTTCCTGACAGTAAGAGCTGTTCGACAGTGGAATTTGCTGCCAAGGAGTGTGGTGGAGTCTCCTTCTTTGGAGGTCTTTAAGCAGAGGCTTGACAACCATATGTCAGGAGTGCTCTGATGTTGTTTCCTGCTTGGCAGGGGGTTGGACTCGATGGCCCTTGTGGTCTATTCCAACTCTATGATTCTATGAATTGATGCTTTTGAATTATGGTGCTGGAGGAGACTCTTGAGAGTCTCATGGACTGCAAGAAGAACAAACCTATCCATTCTTAAGGAAATCAGCCCTGAGTGCTCACTGAAAGGACAGATCGTGAAGCTGAGGCTCCAATATTTTGGTCACTTCATGAGAAAAGAAGACTCCTTGGAAAAGACCCTTATGTTGGGAAAGATGGAGGGCACAAAGAGAAGGGGACGACAGAGGACGAGATGGTCGGACAGTGTTTTCGAAGCTACCAACATGAGTCTGACCAAACTGCGGGAGGCAGTGGAAGACAGAAGTGCCTGGCGTGCTCTGGTCCATGGGGTCACGAAGAGTCAGACATGACTAAATGACAACATGACTAAACAACAACAACAAGCCAACATGCTGTGCTCCTGAGTTCTGTTACGCAAACTGCGAATTCTCTGTGGATCCCTAAGTGTGCTGATGCTTCTTGGTATCAGTCACTGTGATGTTCGAGCTGAAGAAAGCTTTTGAAGCTCCTGAACGACAGACCAGGAGGGAGAAAACATGCCAGTCAGGCATGTGTCTCTGCCAGGGTCCTACAAGAGAGTAGGATGATCCTAACACTATGAGTGGGAGAATGTTATTTCTCTTATGTCTTGCTTGTGGGCTTTTCACAAGTGTCTGGTTGGACACTGTGAAAACATAATGTTGCACTAGATGGTCTTTTGGTTTGATCCAGCAGTGTTCTTCTTGTTTATCAAAGCCATGGGGCCAAGGAAACAGAATTAAGGCTGTGAGCACTGATCCAGGTGACCTACAGAGGGATCAGCTCAAATTAAGTGGAGGCACTTGAAGAAGCACATCTCAGCTCTCAGGCAGACTGATTTATTATGCTGTGAATAATAGGGATATGCAGTTCCCTTCCCCTGTTGGGAGTACAGTATTGGAGAGAAGATTCCTATGCATAAACCTTAGCAGATTAGAGTTATGAAAGACACTAACTATTGCTTATTCAAAAGAGAATGAGCTTCTTGGATTTGACAAGTTGTGCTTTAGTTGTAGCCTGGCAACATGGAGTAGTGTTCTGTCTGAAAGCATTGTGCAAAAAGCGTTTATCAGGCCCATCTCAACCTCTGATGAGCAAACTTAATTATGAAACTGCCATGGAAACATCAGCATGGTTTCAGTTGATTGATAGCCTTTGTTATCTCTTAAAATGCATAGAAACAGGCAGATGGGGTGTTTAGGTAAATGAACAATGCATATATTTGGAGAATTGGGAAGGGAGAATGACTGTTGACAAAAAGTCACAAATAGGGTCACTAGGTTAAAGAACATTATGGTTATTGGGCACATTCTAGGTATTATTGTATTATTGTTTTTGTTTTTGTTTTATATATTGTGATCTTTTTTGTGAACCACCCTGAGACCTCTGGGTATAGGGCCGTATATAAATTCAGTAAATTAAAAAAATTATATGGAGAGCAGGTGGCGCTGTGGTCTAAACCACTGAGCCTTTTGGACTTGCCAGTTGGAAGGTTGGTGGTTTGAATCCACGCGGCAGGGCAAGCTCCCCTTGCTCTGTCCCAGCTTCTGCCAACCTAGCAGTTTGAAAGCACATCAGTGCAAGTGGATAAATAGGTATCACTCCAGCAGGAAGGTGAATGGCATTTCTGTGTGCTCTGGCTTCGGTCATGGTGTTCTATTGTGCCAGAAGCAGTTACGTCAAACTGGTCACGTGACCCGGAAAGCTGTCTATGGACAAACGGTGGCTCCCTTGACCTGAAGCAAGATGAGTGCCGCACCCCATAGTTGCCTTTGACTGGATTTAACCATCCAGGGGTCCTTTAACTTTTTACACCCACTCACCCACACATATATATGATGTGAAGTTGTCAGAAATATAGATTTAAAAAAGAGACATGACACAGATATTCTTACCATACCATGTGCATCCTTGAACAGAATCAAGAAGGTTGAGCTCCAGGCAATGGGAAGCAAGAACAATCTTTTGGGCTCTGGATACTGGCACGAAAGGAGTCTGGTGGTGATCACGGGGGGGGGGGGGGCACTATTGTCAATTTCACAGAGGATGAAGCTTCAAGAAATCTGATCCCAAAGCTTTTGAAATTCACTGACTCCAATGACTAAGTCTAAGGGCCTTTCACGTTCTCTGGTTGCCAAGGTTGGAAGTCATTGTCTTCACATTTGTGGGTGGGCTTGATAAATTATTCAGATCAATTTCAGTCTTCTGTATCTTTAGCAGTCAGAGGCATCTCCTTTCCAAGTCCTTCCCCCCCCCTACTTGCTTTTAAAAACTGTTTTGCCACTCTTTTCCTATGGTTTCCTATGATTCTCCTTCACCTGGCATGCAGCCAGTATGTCAACCTAAGGAGAAGGCTATCAGCAACTACCAGCCAACCAGCCTGACCCACCCATGAGGTAGGTTGAAGATGCTGCCTCAGGTGGCAGAAACCTCTGGGGAGGTGCCCCCATGGACTCTCTGCCCATCCCACCACCTGTGCTGCCCATGGAGAAGCGGTGCCATCATCAGTGCTGATGTCTGGCAAGATATTGTGGAGTGTGCAAGGCCTTGTGAGATTTTGCTGATATTTGGCACTGACATGAGGACCACTTCTCCAGCAGCAGTGGCAGAGAGAATAGCACAGCAAAAAGGCCACAGTGGCAAGGCAAGGTGGTACTTCCCATTTCACTTCAGGCAGCAAAATGAGATGTGTCACCCCTGCCAGCCATGATCAGCCATGACCTCCACTATCAGAGGCAGTATGCTCCTAAATATCATCTGCTAGAAATCACAAGAATAGAGAGTGCTGCTGCATTACATTTCTGTTTGTGGGGTTCCCAGGTGGATCTGTTTGGCCACTATGAGAAGGAAGTACTAGACTTAAAGGGTTGTTGGCCTGATTCCGCAGGGCCACATCTCTCAGGTGTTATCTTTTGAGAGCTACAAGCTGGTGGGGGGGGGGGAGACAACACACTGTCTCTAACACTCTCTTCCACCTCTCTTTTGCGCTCTCTCTCTCTCCCTCCAGTAGGCTGCCAGGGGAAGGAACTGATTGCTCTTGCTAGAGGTCTGAACTGATTATTTACAGAGGGCTTTTGAAATTAGGCCAATCACCCCATCAAATCAGGCCTTGTGCCATAGGTTGCTCACCCCTGCTCTACCCAACAAAATCTGATGATCATTCCACTTTATCTTGCATCTTCCATCCTCCAGTTCTATAAAAAAAAGTTCCTGAACATGCATTTTTCTCATGTGAGCAGAAATACATCAAGAAACCATCATTTGTGAGTATAAGTCTTATTTTCTATGTTGCTCATGTTGCTTCTTTCTTTAATATGTAGGAGAGCCTTTGTTTAACTTCAAGACACTGTGCGGGTAAAAAACCCCCCAAAACATTCCACATATGTCTTTATTGATGAGACAGGCTGCAGACATTAATTGACTTGAATGCTCTATTTTAATTTGTTTTCAGAGACTTTATAATTTAAAATGCACTTGTCTTTCATTGAGTTGATAAAGACACACATGCATATGGCACCAATTTGTAAAAGGAGACACAAACTTGGCAGATGAAGCTTCTTGTGTAAAGGAATTAGGTTTATTTTTAGTGTTCACCTCTCTCTTTATTCCAAAGTCATACTAATATTGAAAACAAATTGGAACAAGCTCAGATGCACTGCACAAAATGGATCTAAAGAATCTGAGTATCTGGTGAGTGTGTGGGTGTTTAATCGTTAAGCAACTCTTGTGCAATTTAAAGATCACAAAACCCTGATTCTCTTCTTTCCTTAATCACAAAAAAGTCATTCCCTCTTCATCCAGTGCATCTCTTTAGCCAAGGAATCTCCACTGAATTGGGCAATCCATTACAATTCATTTTCAGAGGCATTATAATTTAAAACCCAATTCTCTTCAGAGAATTCTAAATGAAAGAATGATTAAGAAACCTAAACAAGAAGAAAGAATAGACCCACTTACCTACACCTAGTAAAATGCTGTGCCTGCGCTACACAGTGCACTCACCCGTTGTTTTGAATGTCAAACAATTATTTTATAATTAACTTATATTATACCCGTTAAGTAAACAATCCTTTATTTTTTTTCATGCTTTCAGGGGTCAAACTACACAAGAGCTGGATAACATTAAGAATATAGGAAGCTGCCATATACAGAGTCAGACCAGTGGTCCATCTAGACAAGTATTGTTAATACCAGGTGTAGAGAAGCTTCTTGAACCTGAGGGCCACATTGCTTTCTGGGTTAAAGCTTGGATTTAAGGAAGGGAATGTGCAAATACTAGCACTGATCACAGCCTATCCCCAGAGCATTACCCAAAAGGGAAAGGATACTTTTCACAACTTTCATGAAAAATACTTTTGGTTTCAGTTCAATCCAAAAATAACCATCTTTTATTCTGACCGAAATACAATGAGAAATAAAAGAATGGTAAAATCTCTTAATTTTTTCATGAATGCCATCCTTTTCTACCACTGTAAGTTATCTTTTCATTGTTGTTGAGGGGCCTTAGTAGAGTACCCTTTATGCAGATAAAGAATCTTCCTCTTTTCAAGCATCTTCTGTGCCTGCTTTTAAAGATATTATTAATGTCATGTAATTTCACATTTTATTATGAAAAGAAGTCCCAAAATCTCTTCGGTGTCATTTATGAAACATAGTCATATGCAGACTTATAAATCCAATTCCATATTGCCTTTTACAACCCTGGAGTCTTTCTTCTCAAATTGGTACACCTTTGAGGCATCTATACTTCCAGCTCCATTTTATTTTACTTTTTGCAACCTTAACATAAAAGCTCACTTGTATGAAATATGGAGTGGCTTTTGTGATATATCTGATATAGTTAATGAGGTCTGCAGTAATACCTCCACATGTAATCATGGGGTTACAGTTTTAAGTTAACCATAGTTATGTAGAGATATTTGGATTTCAAGAATACTCCCCAAAATGGCTGGCCCCTCCTATTAATGCTTATTTATTTGTACATTCAAAGAAGTTGTGTCTTGCATCCCTACCAGCAATACTCAAAATGGCTTACAATCAAACAGTACAAAGCAACACAGACTGACAATGAAAGGGCAGCACTTCAAAGAATGAAGTGCCAGATTGGCCCCTGGATTAGCGCAGAGGGGCATGCACAGCCATAGCAAATGCCCACCACATATAAAGTGTGCATGTGCACATGTATTCTGTCCAGGAATTGTGTTAAATGCAACTGTGGTGGGCAGGGGAGAGATGAGAGAGGTTGCCAGCAGATAACATTCTCCTGCCCTTACACATGTCCAGAGATTATAGAGATTATGCTGTCTGAAGAGTCTGGTGAGGTTCCTGATTGGTTGGGATTTCCTATGTGACAAAGAAGAAGCAAGATATAGGAAGTGGATGAGGGAGACGGGACTGAAAATTTGTGGGTGTTCCCAACATCAAAACATTTTCAGGCAGTATTTCTGCCCCCCTACACAAATTTGCTACTTCCATCTCAAAAAGAATAAAATATTAATCAAATATTCATAATAAAAAATAATAAAATATTTAGCACTGTCTTAATTATGGCATATTTCCCTAAATAATTTTTAAGTGGGGGGGGGGGGATTGTTTCAATAACTGATGTAAACATTTTGGATTTTTTCAAGTTTTTAGCAGGAGGGCCTGGATGAGATGAGCAATGTTGGACAAGCTTATTTCTGAACTACTGCTTGCTACAACTGACCCTCTCCTGCCTCCAGAGTGCTACGTGTAGGAAAATTTAGCCAATTGTCAGGGGTGATGGGAGTTGTACTCCAACAACATCAGGGGACCCAAGCTTGAAGAACACTGTTCTAGATGTGGGAATGCTATCTTAGTGTAGTTTGGACAATGGGCAACCCAAGAGGATATTAGCTCTAAAACAGAATGATCCCATGCATGCTTATTGAGAAGTAAGTCCCTTATGTGTCCAGTGGGGCTTACTTTTTCGTAATTGTGTTTGGGATTGCAACAAACATGCCCCCAAACTCACTAAGGATCCCAAGGCCCAAACTTTTTGGGAAACTTGGTCAGCAAATCAAAGGTAACATTGTTTTTTGGGGTTTGGTCTTAGGTACACAGGAATGTGTTTCACCAACCATAAAGAATCCAATTGAAGATCTGGTGACAATAAATTAGAGAGAGAGAGAGAGAGAGAGTATACCATCCTTCATCCAAAGATCACAACACTGAAGCACAAAATGAGAATGCATAATATGAAATAAAACCAAAACAAACCAATAAATCCCTTTCCACAAATACATTTAAAGGCCATTTGTTAGGTTTCAAGCCCCCACAGGACTCATTGGAGGAAAAAAGAAGAAAAATGAAGTCATGAGGCTACTTCTCCCTACCCGAATCAGGGGTCTTCCCCACTTCCACCCCACCAGGACTCCTGCAGAACAATCCTATGTAGGTTAACACAGAAGCAGGGATGGGGGAGAAATTACATTCGGGTGAATTTATCAAATTCACAATTTCTGAAATAATATGAGAACTGAAAAACAACCATTCTTCACAGTCTATAGTTACCTGAATTTTGCAATGCAGTTCTCTAACAAAGCAATACCATAAACACATTAGTGAAAATACAACACAATGTGTACAGTACATTAGTCAAAACTACATATGAAAATGTGTTAATTGGGGTAATTCTACATTTAAATGCAGTGAAAATCCTTGAAATTTCACATGTGTGTTTCTTTGTTTTTAATACAGATCACTGCAGAAATGTGGAGTAATGAATTTAAGACCGATAAAAATGAGAAACTGCGAGAACGGAAACTGACAGATCCTTCTATCCCCACTCAAAGGTAAGTCTTTCTTTTTAGTTCAACTGAGTTTACTTCCAAGTATCAGTATACAGTGGAGGTGCCGTGTTAACATGTTGTTGTGTTACCAGTGTGGTGTGGTGCTTAGAGTGTTGGACTAAGACCCCAGAGACCCAGTTTCAAAACTCCACTCAACCATGAAGCTCACTAGGTGGCTTTGGGTCAGTAACTGCCCCTCGCAGCCATTCCTCACAGTGTAGTTGTGAGGAATACATGAGGAGGGGGAGAACCATGTGTGTCACCTGAGCTCCTGTGAGAAAAGGTGGGATATACAGTACAAATAAATAAATAATTTTGCCACAAAGAAAACAAATCACCTTACGTACATTTTATGATGACACAACCTTTTATGGACTAGGACATCAGACTTGGTAGGCTCAAGCCCACAGATAAATATGATGTGTAGTCTTTAAAGTGCCACAAGTCTCTTTGCTGTTTTTACTCCCAAATAAAAGTGTAGAAGAAGAAGAAGAGTTTGGATTTGATATCCCGCTTTATCACTACCCTAAGGAGTCTCAAAGCCGCTAACAATCTTCTTTCCCTTCCTCCCCCACAACAAACACTCTGTGAAGGGAGTGAGGCTGAGAGACTTCCGAGAAGTGTAACTAGCCCAAGGTCATCCAGCAGCTGCATGTGGAGGAGCAGGGAAGCGAACCTGGTTCGCCAGATTACGAGTCCACCACTCTTGACCACTACACCACAATTGCAGTCACAGCAGGCTGGCCCAAGGCATTTTGCTGACTGAGACAAAGGATCAAATGGCACTGCTGCCCCATTCCATGTAAAGAAGCCAACTGGACAATCTTGCTCCAACAATAGCAATTGAATAGTGTATTTAACCATACCATAGCGCAGTAATAGATTTATAGTAATAGTCGGTTGGACGATTGATGGCAGCTAACAGATTGAGGCTGAATCCTGAAAAGACAGAAGTACTATTTTGGGGGAACGGGGTGGGTGGGTATGGAGGACTCCCTGGTCCTGAATGGGGTAACTGTGCCCCTGAAGGATCAGGTGCGCAGCCTGGGAGTCATTTTGGACCCACAGCTGTCCATAGAGGTGCAGCTCAATTCTGTGTCCAGGGCAGCTGTCTACCAACTCCATCTGGCACACAGGCTGAGACCTTACCTGCCCGCGAACTGTCTTGCCAGAGTGGTGCATGCTCTGGTTATCTCCTGCTTGGATTACTGCAATGCGCTCTACGTGGGGCTACCTTTGGAGGTGACCCAGAAACTACAACTAATCTAGAATACAGCAGCTAGACTGGTGACTGGGAGTGGCCGCCAAGACCACATAACACTGGTCCTGAAAGACCTACATTGGCTCCCAGTACGTTTCCAAGCACAATTCAAAGTGTTGGTGCTGACCTTTAAAGCCCTAAACAGCCTCGGCCCAGTGTACCTGAAGGAGCGTCTCCACCCCCATCATTCAACCCGGACACTGAGGTCCAGCGCCGAGGGTCTTCTGGCAGTTCCCTTACTGTGAGAAGTGAACTTACAAAGAACCAGGCAGAGGGCCTTTTCGGTAGTGGCACCCGCCCTTTGGAATGCCCTCCCAGCAGATGTCAAAGAAATAAACAACTATCTGACTTTTAGAAGACATCTGAAGGCAGCCTTGTTTAGGGAAGCTTTTAATATTTGATGAATTATTGTATTTTAATATTTTGCTGGAAGCTGCCCAGAGTGGCTGGGGAAACCCAGCCAGATGCGTGGGGTTTAAATAATAAATTATTATTATTATTATTATTATTATTATTATTATTATTATTATTTTGCAGGGGTCACCATGCACAAACAGCTCTGTCCTCCAAGAGAACGGTGTGGCCAGGGGACTCAGGAACAACTGCTTGGCTGCATCCACTATCAGCATCTGGCACCTGACACTGGCACCTAATGCTAGGGCCAGCCCTGAGCTTTAGGGTTTTTTTGGTATGTATATTTAATGCCATATTATTCACAGGAATGGGGCAGGGAGGACAGTGTTATTCAATGTTAGTCATACTCAGAGTAGATCTATTGAAATGAATGGACACAACTAACTTAAGTCCATTAATTTCAGTGGGTCTGCCCTAAGTGAAACATACTAGTTGGCTATAACCCAGAATTAGCTAGTCATGCAAATAAAATGCTCAGTGTTCTTTTTAAAAAGGGGGGTGGGACAATTTCCCATACAATGTGCAGCATTAGCTATATTCACAAGTTAAGCCCTGCAATGATACAGTAGGGGGGAGTGGAGGGAGCCCCCTTTATGATCACTAGTGAAAGCAGCCTTAGGAATGGATGGACTGAAATGTTAATGAGCCCATTTCCCAAGCTGCTGCCAGACGCTGAATGGTTCAGTTTGCCTTTATTAAGCCGTTTGGAAGATGTCTTAGTTGCAGTTCCACAAAAGCAACTGTCAATGCTTTTATAATTTCTCATTGAGAATCCTATGCCAGTGTTTGGAGTAGGCCTAGTTCTCCAGCACTCCATCCTCTATCGGTATCGTATAATAGAACAGCTCGACTCATTTTGCAGTGTGATTACAAAACCCATCATGGTGAATTATGCAGCAAGCTAAATTGGTTTCCACCTTTCACAAAGCCAGGATATTATCATGCACAAATAGTGTACACATGGAGAAATAATATGCATCCAGCTTATCTAAACCATGGATTTTGGAAAGACTCCTACCTCTTCATTCCATCAATACCAGGTCTGCGACTAATGACACCTGCAACATTATGAAAGCGGACTCGAAGCATGGTGAATGCTCTTTCTTTTCTTCACACAAAGCTTCAATTTTCTAAGGCATTTGCCCATTATTGAAGGCTCTCTAAGATGGAAAATTAATATTTTGGAGGCGGGGCTCTATACTTTCCTGGGCTGGTATAATACCTGCAAATGTTTGTCAGTCAGCTAGCTGAGTAGCATATATTCCCTATCATTTTCTGAGAATAGATTTCCATTTTACAGATAAACTCTGGCCATGATCCAACATACTCAATATGATTTCATTGGCTGTAAAGGCACCTAATGCAGTGATGAATTGTGTCCATCGAGTTCCACTGTGAATAATTGTTTTATTGTAACCTTCCTACTGTTGTTTCCATTAGATATAAGCCACTTTTTTAAAGCCATACAAATTATGCAGATTTAGGAAGGTAAAATGAAAACATCCTGAGACAATTAGCGAACTCCTTAGGGGAAGGTGGAAGTACTGAAAACTTCGATCTTATTTTAAATATGAGATGACCAAGGGTTAGACACATAGGAAGCTGGTTTAGACTATTGGCCCATTTAGATCAGTATTGTCCACACTGATTGGCAGCAAACATCCAGGGTTTCAGACAAGAGTCTCTTTGATTCCTATCTGGGCTCCTTTGGTGAGAAGTGCAGGTAGGGATGGGGAAAATTGGATTCAGTATGCATTTAAAGCTGAATCTATCAAATGTTCATTTTCTGAAACAATACACAAAGCAAAACACCTATCCTTTGAAATTCACCGTTTCCTGAATTTGGTGGTGCAGTTCCCCAAGCAAATCATGTTTACAAAAATATATATATTAGGGGAAAGTTTGCATAAAAATGAAGATGTTAGTGAAAATAACATTAAAATTGCATTGTATTAGGGAAAATTGCTTCCAAAAGGTGCACATTAGTTAAAACTGCACAGAAATATGTTTATTAGAATAACTTTACACTCAAATGCTGATGAATGTTCATGAAGGTGAGGTCTGGTGGGGAAGGCACCCAACCCCATTCCTATGTTGTCCCTTCTTTTTGCATATTCTCCTTTTTCCAATCCACACCTGTCTCTCCTTCCAACACCCCACTCCCTGGATCGCTCTGAGCCATGCAATGTGACCTGTAGCAATCCAAAGCTATTTCAACATGGCTCAAATGATGCCCAAATATATATGCACCTGCTGCAACAACTCCCTTCCTTTGGCAGGCTGTTTGCAAATTCCAGTCAGTTTGCTGTGTAATACTGTATGTTGCTATCTTATCTTTTACTAGGGATAGAATTACCAATTAGTTTAGTTTCCCCTCACTTTCACTTTTTCCATTGTTATATTTGTGTTTGAAAGCTATACAAAAAAATTGCATGATTTAAAGCAACACCCACTGATCCTGGCTATCAGTATCTTTTTGACTGACATCGATGAGATTTCTGTCATGCTTTAACTCTCCTACAGTGCAGGCAATAAGATTTTTTAAGGGAGGAATCTTATTACTGGATGTACTGCTGTGGTCTCTGTTGACATTTTCAATCAAAAAGGCAATCAGAAGGTCATATGTTTGAGAGTTTCTCTACAAAGGAACCTGTTAGGGGCTACACGGAGGAATATAACACACACAGGAGTTACTTGGCTTAAATTCCTGTGTGACCATGAACAGTAATTTGATCTATATAATGGAAGAGTCATATTTTGTGCCTTAACAGTGGCATAAATCAGATATCCACCAAGTTTCATCCGCTAAGGCAAAACATATCAAGGGAGGGGTGTGTGTTAGGGAGTGAGGATGTCAGGTGTTTTCCGAGAAGAGCAAGGTACCTGTGGCCATCCAGATGTTGCTGGACTCTGTCAGCTCCAGCATGGCTAATGGCCAATGGCCAGGGAAATGCAGTCACAAAGTTTGGGGTTTACCTGGGGCCACTATATTAATTATAACTTGGAAACTTGTGAACTGCATAGGGGAAAAGAGACCATGTTTGGTAAATATGCAATTCCACTACCAGCCACATTAGCCTGTCATCAATGTGTGAGCCCTACCCTGAAGTGACTCAGGCTGGTTTTGATTCCATCTCTTTCCCCCTGCCACACCACTTCAGGTGATGGTGGCAGTCCTTTGTGACCCACATCCCTTCAGAACCCCACCTGTCCAACTGAGTGACACAGTTTAATCTGTCATATGGGTCCCACAGCACTGTGTGCAAGTCTCTATAATCACGATTCACCAGGGGCACCTGGGACATTTTGCCACTGCAGGCAAAATGCCCTGCCACTACAGCCCTCTCTCCCACACCACCACCCTGCAAGCCCTCTCCACACACCTGCGCTGCTGCCAGTCATGCCACAACTGCACCTTCACCTGCAATTGTACTGTTGATGCCCCCCATGATACAGTGGCGGCGGCAAGGGTGCAGAATTAGTGGAGAGGGCAAGGGCACTGTGGCAGCTGTAGCAGTGACATGGGCATGGACAAACTGGAGTGAAATAGTGGGGGCAAGGGGTGGGCAAGAAGAGAAATTGCTTCATCCTGCTTCATACAAGCAAATTACACTGACAAACTGGAACGTGTCCAGAGGAGGGCAACCAAAATGGTCAAAGGCCTGGAAACGATGCCTTATGAGGAACGGCTAAGGGAGCTGGGCATGTTTAGCCTGGAGAAGAGGAGGTTAAGGGGTGATATGATAGCATGTTCAAATATATAAAAGGATGTCACATAGAGGAGGGAGAAAGGTTGTTTTCTGCTGCTCCAGAGAAGCGGACACGGAGCAATGGATCCAAACTACAAGAAAGAAGATTCCACCTAAAGATTAGGAAGAACTTCCTGACAGTAAGAGCTGTTTGACAGTGGAATTTGCTGCCAAGGAGTGTGGTGGAGTCTCCTTCTTTGGAGGTCTTTAAGCAGAGGCTTGACAACCATATGTCAGGAGTGCTCTGATGGTGTTTCCTGCTTGGCAGGGGGTTGGACTCGATGGCCCTTGTGGTCTCTTCCAACTCTATGATTCTATGATTCTATGATACAAGCAACAGACTTGCTATTCACCTGAAAAGGGCCATGGGGTGCTCACTATCTTTGTCGTGCTCTCCTCTTTTCTGCACACAGACGCAAGGTGACTACTACCGACCAACCTAATTATTCAGCTCCCATCACTAACTGCTTCTATAGGCAATACAGTATGGAGTAGGCAAAAAATGTCCCCCCATCAGCCAATCACAGAAAAGGGAAAAAAAATCCCTCTCAGTCCCCACTATAGTGAACAGCTAGATGTGATAAGGAGCAGGAGGAATTGGGCAAGAAGGTTTGTATTGGATGTTTTGTATTTACATAATTCACAAATGTCCAAACTGACTTTCCCATCATGAGATAACAAGACCCCCTGACAGAATACGAGTTGCTTACTTGCAAAAATTTCAATACACATAGTCCTATTCAGGCAGTGTTCCAAATCACATGGAAATAAAGTGTAAAGAGGATGTGGAGTTCCCAATCATGGGGACACTTCTAAGATCACTTATCTGAATGCATTTACAATCCCCCTGCAGACCTTCCAGATCAATACAAGAAGGTTGGGGTGGTATAGGTGGGACCAGTGCTCACAGTTACAATGGGGACAGGAATAGCATGCATGGTGAAGTATGGACTTCACCCTGATGTAGGGTGTTGTTGTATTTCATCTGGAAACAGAGCAAACCTTCAGCCCTGTCTGAAACATCTCATCACTCTTCCTCTGACCACTACATGTTTCATATAGCTGTCTGCAAATAAATCCCTCAATGGAAGGAACTGTTGGCATAAGTAAGTTACCTGCACAATTGTCCTGATCATGCAGATCATCATATGTTAGCAACTGCTCATGCACTAGGAGTTCTTTCCAGATTAGAATTCCTACATTCAGTCTGTCTGTCTGTCTGTCTCTATCATCTCTCTATCTCTCTATTTCTCTATCTATCTATATCATCTATATCTATATCTATATCTATATCTATATCTATATCTATATCTATATCTATATCTATATCTATATCATCTTTATCTATGTTAGGTATTTATATACCACTTATGTACCAAGGATTCCAGTTGGTGTACATAAAAATAATAAAATCCATGCCATGGATAAAATCAATTAAAATAATAATAAAAGAACGATAGCTTCCTTAAAACGTTAAAATGTGTGCTTTAAAAGAAAGGTCTTAATCAGGTGTTGGAAATTCAACAGGGCGCAGGCCTGTCTGATTTCTGCTGGGAGAGAGTTCCACAGAATTGGGCCCACAATACTGAATGAATAGCTTCTGGAGGATGTAGGTTGTCCAGTCTGCATTTGGGAGACCCTAAAATCTCATTGTTTGGGCAGGGATATTAAGGAAGCCCAATGCCAAGTTTTTGAGGGTCTTGTAAATTACTACAAGAACCTTGAAGTTGGACTGGTAACATATGAACAGCCAGTGCAAGCTGTTAAGCACTAGTGTTAGATACTGGCAGTAGTCTGACCCCCACCAACAGTCTAGCCACAGCATTATAATCTAAGTTATGCATGAATAAGGGAAATATATATCTTGAAGATTATGCTATTCTACAGTTTAGTAATAATTTTGATGCTTTTTATATCTGGCTTTTGATTTACGTTCACATTAACAATCCAAAACCCTCAGAATGATACAACTTAAAATTGAACTAAATGAAACCTTTTCCACCTTGAACAGCTGATTAATAGAGCTTCTTGCAAGAAGATGTTCAACTCTTCATGGAATCTGCAACAATATGCCTCCATTCAGCTTCATTTTGAAGTGTTCATGAAGGCTGTTTTCCATTCTTTAAATTAATTTCCCTGTTCAGTTTCTGATTAGAAGGCAAGAGCTGTGTAAAAGTTATTCAAAGATGGAACCAGTGAATACAGTTTCAATAAACATGAGACTTCATTAATTTGATCAAAACCTTTACAAGCATGTAGAAGTGGTGTTAGCATATCAGTTGTTTGCAGGCTGCAGTCATTAAATCTAGCTGTGCTACAACAGAAGCAGTATCAGTGTCATTGTAACTGTATTCAGGTGTTTGGGTGAACATGTGGGGGCTGAAACAAAATAGGGGCTGTAAGAGTACTGACCCCACCATTTTTATCCTCAATATCTCCACAGAGGTGGTTTTAGGGTAACACAACAGGTTCAGCCTCATTGGGTGCCATACCACAACAATGCTGTAGAACAAAGTGTAGCATCATACGGGGTGCCACTGAAATTTTAGTGCCCAAAGTCTGTCACTGGTCTCCATGCACTCCAAGCTGGCCTTCACAAGTTGAGCATTAAGGTCTCTGGTGTGATCCTATGTTCAGCTGAATAGTTACAACCCTCCCTTTGATTGGAAACCTTGAACCATGTGAGAAGGATTCTAACCCCATTCAACAGAACATATAATTCTCCTTCAGATCTCCACACTGAATGTGTGATGGTAAAGAGAAGAAGGTGCACTTGGGAAGATTGGGAACGAAACCAAGATGAGTGCCTCTGTACCTCCTACACGGTTTAAGCCCTCACATGTTCACTGAAAGGGCTACAGATTTAGAGACAAACCACACGTAATTCTGGAAATCTGAGATCAAATTTGTAGCAACCATGTGGATGAGTGTGAAGGGAGAGACTTGAATCAGGACTTCATCTGAGAAGGAGAGTTCATGCTTTTATACTTGTGTCATTCCTGATCCATTTCCCAAACTGAAACCATCACCTCCCTTTGAGGTTACCATTTGGATACCTAATGTGGCCTCCCCCTTCACTAATATTAACTTTACACACACCCCTACATACAATTGGAGCATCATCAATGCTATGTCTAGTTGTGTCCTCAAAAATGGATGGACATTTTTGTAAAAAAATATTGTTATTAGAATTCTAGTACAATTGTAGTATACATTGTACTATGCATGGCTACTCAGAGGTAAGGTCCACTGCATTGATTTTGACTCTTTCCACGGTAAGTGTGCATTGGGTTGTAGCAGAATGAATGAATTTCCAACTCTCTAAAGATATGTTTCCAGTCAATATTGTCAGTTTTAAGCTAGCTGGACAAATGGTATGACTTGATGTAACTCAGCCCCTTAAAGTTTGGTTGAGATCAACCCCACAGATTACTTGATGGCATTTGTCCAATAGTCAATCCACAGCACCACCTTGACTCTTTTGTAACTGAACCTCTGTTCTGTGACAGTAAAATGGAACCAACATGAGATATTGAGTACACAACCCTTTGAAAATTATTGATGTCAGAGTAAATAACACCAACCACAATAACATTTGCAGATTAGAAATGAGACATGGTTTCCCAAATCCAACTACATTTTCAACAGTCTAAAACTGGCATGAAATGAAATCTCTTTTGATGTAACTTTGGATTGAAATAATAATAATAAAAGCATATGATTGCCTTCTGAAAACTGATAATAGGATCTGCATTTATTCTACACAATGATTTCTGAAAACTCACTTCCAGAAATGCACATTTTGATTCTCACACACCTACACACACCCTGAACTAATATGGTGATGTTTGCTTGTTTTCAATATTTAATTGGAAATAGTTTTGCCTACATTCATCATGTGCTAGGTGCAGTCACAGATGGGGCTGTGCCACTTACCTGATCTCCCTTCAGCTGAGTCACAGGACAGAGAGGGAGAGAGCAGAGGCAGTGGTGAGGCTGGCATGACGCAAATGCACAGACAGAGCCAATCCAGTGCTCTTGCTGATGTATTTAGGCTGCCATGACCTTGGTGCCACCTAGCTCCTCTACCCTCCATCCCAGTGACTAGTTCGAAGGGAGGTCAGTCACAAACTCACCTTCCTATCTGCTAATGGTTAGGGATGCAAGGACTCTTTCACATTATACATTGGGTTCCATTGAAACCCATACAGATCCAAGTAGGGAGGGACCAATTGTCTCCAGAATATTTCTCTTTTCCATTCATGACTGACTCAACCTGCTTTTAATAAACAGGGAGAATCATGGAATGGTTCTGAGTTAAATAACACATTGATTATTTAAAAGCCTTAGAACGAATTGCAGCTCTCAGAGGATTCATCTATTTACACGCTGATGATGTGTCTCTGTAAGATGCAGGCAAAACTGAAAAGAAACGGTGATCACAAAGAAGGTATTTATAAAAATATATTTCCACAAAGTAGGAAACAATACAGGAGTTGTTGGTTGTTTTTTGTCTTCTGAATACAATACATGGAGTAAATAAAGAAAACAATTGCATCAAAACAAAAATAGAAAAAAAAGTAAAAATGAATTGCATGTAATACTTAGTTTTATTATACAATTGCTACTTCTAAATAGTCAGTTTTCATTACAAATTGAGGATGTCAACAGCTACTAAGTGCTGCTTTCTTTGTGAGCAAGATCCCTGTGCATAACCATGAATATTCTAGAAAATAAGAAAAGCTAAAAACATAAGCAGGAAAATTATGTACACACCGGATCTTCTAGTATAGTGGATAACTATAAGCATGTGTGACTTTATGGTGAAATGTGTGGAATTTTCAATGTCTTTGTTTTGTTTTTTGTAAATATTCACATGAACCAGTTTGCTTCCAGTTGCTTGTGCTTGTACTAAAACACCAGTTCTTGGTTTATGAAGAAAATATAAAATGGTCCAATGTTAATTTCTTCCAGAAACACCCTCACCCTGCTACCATTCCCTTGCAACTCCTCCACTGCTAATATCTCTTGTGTTTGTTTTTCAAAATGTACATTTCATTTAACATTCATTTTATATAGATATATATATATAGAACAAAGAATTCTAACCTTTTATTAATGGATACAATTTTGACATTTCCCTTCTCTTATACTCTTACCAATAATCAATCTTAATAAATAAAAGTAGTAATGGACATCAATAAAATATTTATTTCAAGGATTAAACAAATAAATTTGTTCTTTAGCAATAAAACCAGCTTTTGTATACGAGTCCATCTTCTTTCACATATTTCCCTCCTTTTTCTTATAGAAGACAAAGTAGATGAAATGAGTGATTCTTCTAGAAAACAATCCATTTTGTTTGAAAAGTAGAGAACTTTAGTCTCTTCTCCACTTGAACATTTGCACAATGGTGGATTTTGAATCCTGTCACTGGAATAGATTAAGAACATGTGAATATTTTAAGGCTTGACACAATGTTTGAAGATGATATTCAGTCTGTGGTTTTTGTGGCCAAGAATTACCCTATGTACAACTTACAGTCACTGCACAGTTGAGGCCAAAAGGGACTTTATCAATGCTTTTCTTAAAAATTCAGCATTGCAAAGAAGACCAGATATTGCTTTTAACATTCTTTTTTTCCTGTTTTTGTGGTGGAATCTTTGTTGGCAATGTGGAAGCAAACCATTAGCTTTCAATGGACTATCAGAAGATGCTCTTCATAAGCAAAAATCCATAGAGGTCCATTATGTAGAAAAGCACCTATCTTCTCCATTTTCTTTCTTTTCACGTACTGAAGGTGATCAAAGATCCAAACCTCCATCTTCAGAGTGGTCATGTGAATATAGAATATCCAAAGACTTCTAGACACTCTACGTACTTAACTTCACACTCCACAAGACTCAGACCTCCTAACATATACTTTTGATTTATGTACTTTTTTGGTTCAACATTACAATGTAGTTGATTTTATAAGATGACTGGCACTAAAGTTGCCCCTAAACAAAAAGCCACATTAGTCATAACTAACAGCAGTGGCCCTAAAATATTACATGATCGCTTAAGTCAAGAGTGAAAAAAATAAAAGTTTGTAATCCACTGTCAAGTTTCTTTGTCACTTTCGCCCACTGAGTAAAGTTCCCCGAGTCTTTTAAAACGGGGTCCCCATTCGCTGAGGTAGTCAAAATTCTGATCTGAGTCTGATGTTGAAGACTCTAAGGAACTTAGAGAACCAGCTACTGAGCCTCTCCCCTCATACCCATAAATCTGAATCGAGTCATATGGAGGAGCTGTAGGGTCATTATCAGCTTCATGGAGCCTTACATTGATAAATTCATCAACATCAACACCATTAGGAACAGGTGCCAGTCCCTGCCTCGGCATAAACTGAAGATCGGGTTTAATATCCTTGCGGGGCAAAAATCCATTTATTCCATCAGGGTTTTGTAAAGTTGCAATGTCAAATGCTTCCGTATCTTCTTCGCCACCTCCTTCGTCATCGTAACGGATGATGTTTTCCCTCACATCTTCATCGTCTTTGATAATAAGAGGCTCATTTTTATGTCTCCTCAGTGTCACAAACAGCACCACAATGACTGTAAAGGAAATACCACAAGTTGATCAACCTTTGAAAGCAGTTCTTAATGCAAGCAAAATATTTCCTCAGAGGGTGAAAAGGTGCTAATATGTCTATGAGGGCTTGACTGGAAATTTGGTTATTAGAACATGAGGTAAAATGAATTTGGGAGAGAAGGAAATTTGGGATCCCTGAAACTAGGAGATAGGAAATTAAAGGAAAGGGCCCATTTTTAAAAAAGTTCTGAGAGGCACTTGCTAGTCTGAGCATCCTTGTCTTGCTCTGACTTTGATAGGATCAAGCTCAGGAAATGCAGTTTGTCAGGAAATGGTGTCAACACTGAGGACAGTTATTCACCTGTATTCCCTGACTGATAGCCTCTCACATCTTACAACTTTGTGATCAGTGACATAAGCAATAAATTGTCAATATAGTCAAGTGGATCTAGTTCCTGATAAGGCATGATGCTTGATTTGCCAGCATTTAGTTCCAGCATCAACCTATGCACCCCAAAGGCAAATTTCCCCTTTAAATGGATCTGACATAGGCTTTTGTAGGATATCCAGCCTCATATAACCCAGAGTCTGAACTCTAATGCATGAAGGGGTTAAAACCAGAGTAGGCTGTCCTGTCAGGCCTAGCTAGGTTATTCCTCCTCACCTTGGGAGGAAGAGTTATCAAGCCTGTGTTCTTCCATTCCACCACTGGACCCTACCAGTAAGGAGATCTAAGCTGGATGTTCCAGACTTAAACTACATGGCTTAAGCAGGCCATCTTTGTGTTTCTATGCAGATAATTCAGCAGCATTTACCATTTTGGAACCTAAGTTAAACTGCCTGTGTTTTCTTGCTGCTGTACAAAAAAGCACATGAATCTGACAAAGTGTTTGTAAGTAAACGAATTTTAACTTACTAAACATGTAATCTCTTTCTATGCTAAGGAAAGTGGGAAACTTTGGATGCAATTTAGAAGGGGATATTTAGAAGGTCCAACAGCCTATATTTCCATACTTTACTTTGCTGCATGTTTTGCCATTTTAAAATCTCTGTTGGGGCCCTCTCACCAAAGAGTACTTGTATCTAGGCATCCAAGGAATTCTCCATTTTATTATAACACTAAGTATTTTATACTTTTAAACAAATACAGAACACAAAACCAAAAGCTTGTATGATGTGTACATGTAGGGTGAAAGGTAACTAAGTTAGTAACTAAATTCTACCTTTTTGAGTTTAGTATACATTTCAATAAATCCACTAAATATTCAAGGCTATTGTCCAATGTGTTTATTTGTGAAGTATTTTACTATCATTACTATCACTACTACTACAACCACTACAGCTAATAGTAATACTGTTGCAAATATTCATCAATTGCTTCCATTACAAATTTGTTTCTAACAATCCCAATATGTAAGCACATATATGTGAACACAATAATCAATCCACAGGATGTTTTAAAACCCCATCTGCTAGGTAACAACTCATTGTGAGGGAGCTTTGCTGTCATTGACATCTTCTCTCATGTGTGATGAAAAGAGCATTACTCAGCTATTTTAATGGAATTTCCAGAATATAAACATTTTTGCAAAGTCATTTCCCCAATAGAATGTATTTATGTATCTTATTTCCACAAATATATGTATTTATATGCAACAATTTACTCTAGTACATTCGTACATCAGGTTACAGACGCTTCGCGTTGCATGATTTCGGGTTGTGCACCGCGCCGAACCCGGAAGTACCAAAATGGGTTACTTCTGGGTCTTGGTGCTTGCGCATGTGCATGTGCAGAATCGCAACCTGCGCATGTGCAGACACGGTGCTGCGGGTTGTGGACGCTGTGGGTTGTGAACGTGCTTCCTGCATGGATCACATTCGCAACCCGAGCATCCACTGTATACATATTCTGGGCCCCATGACTTGGTTGGAGAACTACATTGCAAAATTTGGAGAAGTGTAGATTTTGACAGATGCTTCAGTTTGCATACTGTTTTGGAAAGTGCAAATTCACATTTAAATGCTAACTGAATTGAATTCCCACCCCATTCCTACTTTGGATACCACCCCAAAAAAGTTGCTATTAGCCCTGCAACAGTGTTTTTTTCCTAGAAAAAAACAGGTGCCAGTTCTCACCTTGAAGTTGTTACATTTTTAAACCCCCCCCCCCAAAAAAAATAAGGTGTCAGTACTGCATGCCCTTGAGTATCCTCGGGGGTGCGGGAGCACTGCCCTGCAGCAGTGGGGGGTAGTAGTAATAGTAGTAGTAGCAGTGTTTGTATTAGGTTTTGGTCTCTACCCTTCAGGGGAGCTAACAGCAACTTTAATGAAGACTTGATATTGATGGGGGAAAGCATGAGGAAATGAGTTGAACATGCTCTCTACCAATGTTGCTGCTCCTGTAAAAATTAGATGCCTTCACAAGTATTCAAATGTAACAGAAAATGTGTCAGGTGATCTAATTATCTGTGTTTTGACTGTAATTGTGTTCTAAGCACTTCGGTACTGTACAAGTTTACTGCCCATGAGACCTTGTACAATGTTCTACTAATCATACAGAATGTAACCCTCCAATGACGTATAGTAACCTATCCAAACTTTCGAGTCTGGCTGACTAGCTAAGGAAAAACAGAGGAGTCATCTTCCGTTTGGCAGGCCTCAATGGATACCCCGTAGACTGTGATAATTTCACTAGGTCACCATTTGTGAAGAGTTGGTCTATAGCAGGAGTAGTCAACATGGCGCACTCCAAATGATGCTAGGCGGGAACTCACATCAACCCTAGTCAGTATGGTGAATAGTCAAAGATAATGAGAGTTTTCTCCAAGAATATCTGGAGTGAATCATGTTGACTACTCTTGGCTTCTGGGAATATTCGATGTTGCCCAAGTTTACTAAGGGTAGATCCTTTTTCAAATAATGGACCTAAGCTATTGATTTCAATGAATCTACTAGCCACTTACCTCTTTCACTGCCATATCCTTTTCTTCCAGAAAAGTTTGTCTATATTGTTTAGCAATTTATGAACCAGAAACATGTGAATCTCACTCATGTTTAAAGCACTGCTCCAATTGTCTACTATGACTGGCAGTGGCTTTCCAGGGTCTTCAGTAGTGGGTCTACTACTAGAGACACAATCAATTTAAAATGGGAGCTTTTGCAAGTAAAGCATATGCTCAACTGCTGAAAGATGCTCCTTTCCCATATGGAAGTCTTTCTGACCAGTAAATGAATACGTACCTAGCAGCAAAATGATGCAGGCTAGAATTGCTATTAAAGCTCCCATGCTGAGGCCAATAGGGAGCACATAAGCTTCAGCATTGCAGGACTGGGCAATACCCTCGTTGCTGCATCCACAGACCTTAATGGTGAGGGTACTGGTGCTGCTCATTGGGGGATTCCCACTGTCGCTGATTATGATAGGTAGAAAATAGACTTCTTGCTTCTGGCGGCTGAATCCATTATGTTTTGTTAGAATGTTAAGGGTGTTATCTGGAAAAGAAGGGGATAATCTATTTCAGATTAAGGCTGCAGAATGCAAGGCTTTCTTTGATGAGGACCGAGCCAAATCTACTTACCTTATTTTGTGTTCATTTTCATAGTTTTACAAAAGTGCTTCTTCGTGTTGCCAGTTTATGGCATGTGACGTGAAAAAATTGGTGTACCATCAGTGCTGCCTTCTTTTTTCTCCTTACCATCCTTAGCCTTATTTGGAGCTCTTTGGAAATTGGCAGGGATGGGGAACCTCAGTTCCAGAGGCCAAATGCAGTCTTCCAAGCCCCTCTATCAGGCCCTTGGGACTCTCTCTACACCCCCTCTTCCCAGGCCACAACATTCACTGAGCCGTCTCCGCACACTCACAGAGCAATTTCGTCCAGCTGAAATGGGTCCTTGAACAGTGGTAGTGTCTCTTCCTCGCGTGGGTGAAGAGAGAGGTTGTTTTTATGCAGGAACCTCTGACTGGTATATATTAAGGACTGTCTCCTTCTATGTGATTGTGGCTACCTATTGTTTTTTGTCAACAGAAGCTTTTTTCCACCCCCACTCCTGCCCTGAGGTACACTTGACTGGGTTGCAAGACAGGACTTTTAAAGTTGTGACACTCAGGTTATGAACCCCATCCTTAGAGGGTCTGGCTACCTGCTTTTCTTAGCTGAGCTTAATTATGCTTTTATGACTGTTTTAAAACTGTCTTCTGTTAAGCTTGTTGAATTTATATTGTTTTCATAAAGCACATTTTTGGGAGTTGGGATTAAGAGCCAAAATGTGTCTATAAAAGTTGGGAGGTTTCAACTGAACGTCAGGATAAACATCATGGTAGTAAAAGCAGTTTGGACAATGGAACCAATTACTTCTGCAGGGCAGGTGTTCCCTTACTTGTGGTCTTCAAACAAAAGGTGAACATTTATCTGCTGAGGATACCCTACCTATAGATTTCCTGCATCAAGCAGAGGATTGGGTTGTCATCGCAACCAAATCATGCATTTAAGACACTATTAAAACACATTTAAAGCACAAAGAATCATGAGAATGGTAGTTTAACCCTCAGAGAGCCTTTTGATGCAACAGCTTTCACTATGGAAATTGAACATACATACAGTTGACTGCCTAATCATTCCTTCTGTTTTTGCATAGTGAAACTTGTTACCTTTTTCACAGTTCTTAGGCACAGTTGACATCATTAAAACGATCACCATTTAACTCCCACAATTGCTGAATTTACAGAGGCCTGTCTTCCATTTACTGGGAAAAATATAGGCAGTGCTGCAGACACTGGAGTGAGGTAAATGTTGGCTTTATTTAATGACACCCACTGTGTGTTAGCAGTAAATCAAATAACTAAGAACCGCACAGGTAATTACTGAATTCAACTCTCCTGCAAGATGTATGAGATTTTTCTATTACATTAGGTAACCCTAGATTACTGGCACCCGACATCCCACCCAACCCTCTCCTCTTATTAGCAGTTCTGTGTATGCCAGGCAACACTTCAAAAATGTAACAAGGTTTGATTTATTTGCTTACTTAACAAGTCATCAGGGTACTTTACTGCTTTACTCAGAAGGCTATTTTGAATCCTGCTGCCATGGATGTCCTTGGGTTTATGCTGATTTGGATTCATTTGATACATTTCTTCAAATAAAAAGTAGCAGGAAGTTAATCGAAATAATGTTTTGCTAGACCTACAGCAGATCCTGGCTTTCCTAAAGGTTTCCCCCATTTGCTTACTTAACAATTCATCAAAGTTTTAAACTACTTATTCAGAAAAAAATATTTTGAATCCTGCTACTATGGATGTGTTTGGATTTATGCTGATTCGGATTCATTTGATACATTTATCCAATAAAAAACAACAGTTAGTTAATAGAAATAATATTCCACCAGACCTAAAAGAGATCCCGGTTTTCCTAAAGAAAGAACAATAATGTTCTGGGCAAAGGTCCAATAAACAGCTTCTGTTGTCTAAGTATTCCATTCATTAATCATTCCAACTTCCATTTATCGTTCATTCTCCCATTACTCTCGTATTCAAGTTAAACAATAACAATATTGAAAAACAGTTACAGAACTGGAGCATACATTGTGCTGCTCCTAGCATTGCTTTCAGAACATTTTCTTTTTTCTCTTACCTTCATATTACAAATGTTGCTCACACACCACTTAGACTGGGCAGATTTGCCCCACCCCATAAGAGAGGAAGACTAGAACAGTGAGGTTCTAGTCTTTCCCTTTAGAAATTACTGCTATGATAAGGCTTCTTCTTCCAAGCCATGATTCCCCATGTGACTCACAGTGATAGTAGTTAGTTACAAGAAGTAGCAAGTTTAACTAAACACCAAGGGTTTAAAATCATGGGAAACAATCAAAAATTGGGGGAAATCTCAAACCACCTTCTATAGTCACATGCCTTTTTAAGGTGTGGGAAAAGGTTCCAAAGGTAAACTGACAAAATGAGTAAAAGAAGGCAGATTAATAAATGAAAAGTTTGTAGGGAAATGGGGCTTGTTTATCAATTACTGGAATGAAAAAGTGCAAGAATCATTCCATCCACTTAGGGTGGGAGGATCAAACCATAAGCAAATTTTGGGGTGGTGTGATCCACAGGAATTCTAAAATTTCTAAATTTTTGAATATTACAGTGGTTAAAGATCCAGGCTTAGCCATGATATCATTTTTTTTTTCAAGGAACAAATAAATAGATTTTCTTTAAGCCATTAACAATCCATTTCTTGACAGCAGCCTGGATGGAATACACAATCTTATGGAGAAGTGATCATTTGTTAACTATACAAAGTGGTATGATAGGGTTTGGAAGGCTCTGCTTGTAGATGAACTATCACAACATTGCAAAGTAATCAGAGGTGACATTACCACCTAGACAGGACGCACCTAGTTTTTTGGGGGGGAAATAAAGGGGGGGGAAATTCCCTTTATTTCCCCCCCAAAAGCAGGTCGGGGAAACCGAACCAGGTCGAGGAACAGTGGGATGGCGGCGCTGCACCTCCCTGCTGTCCCCCGAGCTTGTGGGGCTCGCCCATGTCTGCCTGGTGCGAGGGGCGCTCTGCTTCAGGGTGTCCCGCCCGCCGGGCGGCAGGCTGCTATCCGCAGCGTGGGGAGCCCTGCGGGGCTGCCTAGGCTGCTGATGTCTTCCTGAAGCCTGGAGAGTGAGAGGGGTCAGTGCGCACCGACCCTCTCGCTCTCCAAGCTTCAGCGAAAGCCTGCATTCGCCCCATAGGACGCACCCAGATTTCCCCTTCATTTTTGGAGGGGAAAAAGTGCGTCCGATAGGGCGAAAAATACGGTAATTCCTTACCAGAAGAATTTAAAGCATATTTTCTTTTTGAAGAAGTATGTTTTCCTGAACTTTATACTGATACTCCAGGTGTTTTTTATTTAGATACCATGTCACTGACTCTCTCCAAGGTTTAAGGAAGGTTGTTCACTTTGCAAGTCTGCTATTGTAATCAATCCAATGTGTTTGACATTTATATTCTTTCCAAAGTACGTAATGAGTATGCATGGTTCACCTATATATCCCCCCTAAAACATTATCTCTAGAATGCTTTGATAATTTTATGTCAGTTTGTTTATTTTAATGTTTTTACTCATTTCTTTCTCTTTCTTTCTAATTCTTTTTTTACTCCTTTAATATTTTTTTTAATCTCTTTGTTATCTTTCCTTTCCTCTTTTTGCTTTGTTCTTGCTTTTGTTTTCTCCTGCTTTTTGTGTTTGTTGTTTTTAATCCTCTACTCATAGTTAATGATGGGTTTGCATACAGATGAAGGTGATGGATGGTTGGTGTCAGGACTGGATTTAGGTTTGATGAGGCCCTAAGCTACCGAAGGTAATGGGGCCCTTTATATGTCCAGCTGTCCTTTGTCAAAAACAAATTGTCACTGTTTTAGGTGTTGAATATGTACTATATAGTAATTTATGGCCCTAATAGGTATCTAAAGCAATTTTATTTGTTTTTTATCTTAGATTTTGAAAATGTACATCCAGGGTTTTTTCCCTTTAATTTTTTTTGGGAAGGCCCCAATAGAGTGGGGCCCTAAGCTATAGTTTGTTTAGCTCATACGTAAATCTGGCACTGGTTGGTGTGAAAGGCTGGGAAGAGAAAATTTCTCAGGGAGGGAGAAGAAAGAGAAGCTCCCAGGAGGGAGAGAGGACTGTCAGAGAAGACGCTGCATTCTTTTTCTCTTTTTTGTTTTTGTTTTGATTAGTTTGTTTTTTATTGTATTGTATTATAAAAGGTCTTAATAAAATCTTACTTTAAAAAGTCAAGAAAACAGGGAATGACCACATGGGAAGAAAGATCCAGGCAAAACTGATACATACATGAGAAACAGTTCAGTTTTGTTATGGAATTCAGTTAAGTTACTCATGGGATGACACATTATTCATTTTTTTCCTGTTGACAACAGCTGTATTTTTTTATTGGTACAATAACCTGAAGGGGCTAATGTAAAGTACTCCCTCCACTAACTCACCTAAGTAGTTATGTATGTAAGCTCTGATCCATCTTGTCTCTAAGAGACAGAGTTCTATTCAAATTCACTTAGCATGCAGCCTGGTTTACAGCCTATTTAATTCTGAGAACTATTATTAAATTTCTGAGTATTATTTAGGCCAGTCAACACAAACTCACACAAACTGTTTTTCTCTCTGCAGGGCTTCACCTGGGTCATAGGTCTTATCCCAATCAAGCCCCAGAAGCTAAGGGTAGGTGACTGAACCAGTAGATTAAGATTAATTAGGGATGGGCAAATCTGTGAATTTTGGATTCTTTCTGCTTCTCATTTTTATTATCTTTAGTTCTCCATATCAGTAGGCTATGTAATACAGTGGTACCTCTGGTTACGAACTCAATTCGTTCCGGAGGTCCATTGTTAAGCTGAAACCGTTCTTATCCTGAGCTGCGCTTTTGCTAATGGGGCCTCCCACTGCACGTGCGCCAGAGGTGCACGATTTCCGTTCGCATCCTGGGGCAAAGTCTGCAACCAGGAGCAGCTACTTCCGGGTTAGTGGAGCTCGTAACCTGAAGCATTCGTAACCAGAAGTGTTCATAACCAGAGGTACCACTGTACAAATAATTAATGAATTGTGTAACTTACTTAATTTTGCCAGAGTGGAAATTGAGTTGAATAATGTAGTTTTGTGCAGAAGACAGACAATAGTGCAACAGAAACTGTGCTGCATGTGGTGGAATGGAAAATAACCACTTCTCACATTCATACACTAAGTGCTACTTCAGTGTTGCAAGGTGCTATCCATGGAAGTCTTCCTTTTCTGGGTTCTGCAATTTGAAACTTTCAAGCAATCCAGCCTTCCTGTTTAGTAATAAAATCACTTTATCTGGTTTACTTTTGTCTCCCAGTAGAGAGCTTTTTTAAAACAACAACAACAACTTAGAAGCTCAGAAAACAGCAGGCAGCTCCTACAGGAGCAGACACCAAGGCTACTGCATGAATTAGCTTGGAAACAGGGGCTTGAGAGGGTGCTCTCTGCTCATCTCCCCAATTAACCTGCTGATCCTTTGTTATCATGCTTTTCATGTCATTTACTTAACCATCCCTTGGTTCACAAAACATAGCACACTTTGCTTTGTGATCTATTCTTATGAGTTCTAAGCTAAGTTGCCATCAATGCCTTTCATGTGCATATGTATGGATTTAAAACTACAACATCATTACATCACAAACCAGTGGAGGCTGGTTATTAGGGTGAAGGTGGCACTGCCCCACTAACCTCAGTCTGCCTTCAGTTAGCTCCCACCTGTCTGTCTTTTTACAACAAATCCGAGGAGAACTTCTGCCTGCCAGCGTCCTCCTCTACACTGGAGGTTAATTAATTAATTCATGAATTGCCTCTCTAAGCTCTAATTTGGTAATTAAGTATGCCTTAGGCCTCTTAAAGCATGTTTTTACTATTGTGGCTTTTGCTTCCTCCTCAGTGGCTCCCACCGCATTCCAGATTTAGCCACTAAAATGTTGTCCCAACATTTACAGATCACAAGGATGACACTTCATGCCCTTGGGAGGTTTTTAAAACGTGTGGCATGCAAGCGGATATAAAAATGAATCATATGAGTGGAATACTTTATGCATACTTGAACTAGCATGAGAGCAGTCTTGGAAACAGCAAGCCCATGTGAGTAAAGGTGTGTAAACAGGGGACCCTAGCAGGTCTGAAACAAGACATATTGCTTTCCAAGGCAAAGAGCAAGATGGTGGGCCTACCCATTCCATGTAAAAGAATTCAATTGTACTGGTGGTTAGAGCTTCAAGACTGGTGATGGGAGAGCATCCTCCAGCATACTGGAGACAGGGAAGCAGATTTGGGGGGGGGGGCAGAAGACGGCGTGTGGCAATAAAAGGAAATGACAGGGAGTCATTTAAGGAAGGACATCCCAGAGTTGTGGCGTTTGTTCTTCAATATCTGCAGCTTGAAGCCATTGATTCACTCTGCCTGATGGTTCTGGGCCTTGGCATCAGACCATAATTGTAATTTAGAACTTTTAAAGTCCACGAGTCAGTTTACACTGAAGTGCCCTTTTGTGTGTGTACCTGATATTTCTTCAATTCACAGTATTGCCTTTAATATTTAGAGATCTGTAGATTTCCCTGCTGTGTAACCTTCTACCTAGCTAGCTACTTTTCTGCCCTTCTCTTTCTTTTCATTTTTTAAAAATGTTCTTAGAAAGATCAAATCATTAATGGCATTAAATACTGTACTATAAATTATCTGTGCTGGATTTGTTAATTCTGAACAGAAAGAAAGTTGTTTTTTAATTGGAAACTTTGCAGCTGGAAATCTCAAGGGCTGTGATGAAGTACATTTCTTTACACATGGGGAAAAGTTAGACAACATGAAATGAAGATCGTTATATCTGGGGGGCCTTCTGTGTACATGCATAGGAACTAAGTTATTCCGCCAACTAATGAGCTAATGGCTGAAATGAGATTTGAACTGGGGGCTTCCTCGATCCCAGGTCACAGTGTATGATTTCAATTTTATCGATGGAAAAAACCCACAGAACATCCATACAAACAAAGGTGAGATCAGATTATTTTGATTCATGTGTGTCAAACTACATTGAGTGGAGAATCAATGATATCTAAAGAACAACAGTACTGCAGTCCATAATGTTCATTAATGAAGAGGCATCAACCCAATCAGTGCTATTTTTCTAGAAAAAGAGGTGCTGGAACCCACTCAGATTTCTGGCAGTAAGAGCTGTTTGATACGTGAACAGACTTCCAAGAAAGGGGGTAGACTCTCCTTCCTTGGAGAATTTTAAGCAGAGGTTGGATGACCATCTATCATGGATGGATTAGTTAGGATTCCTCCATTGCAGGGGATTGGACTACATGACCCTTGGACCCTTTCCAATTCCACAATTCTATGATTATATGGCAACACTGACCAGCAGTTATTGCCTGTATCATGGAATGAGCAGGTACATAGATCACCTGGTTATGTCACTGTCTTCTACCCAATGGTAAGGTGTACTATATTCCCATTATTTTATTTATTTCACAAAATTAAAATACTTTGTGATTATAGAGAAAACCTTAAAGTAGTTAGAAATTATTTTGACGAATACAAAATCTGCATAGATAAATCAGAATTAGGGTTAATTAGCATCCCCTGTTGGCTCTGGGGACGCCGGAAACAACATGTAGGCATGGTGAACAGATCGGCACTCCCTCCTCCCCTGCATGCACTGTATTGGATTGGGGAAGAAGATTAATCAAATCTGATTCAAGGTTAATATTGCCTGAATTGTATCTGCACCTCACAAATAGCTTATTACACGAGTCTCACTCTATACCTGTATCCACTTTTTATGTTTGTCCACTTGAATGCATCACTAAGGCAAAGAACGTTATGGTGTACTTCAGTGAGGTACTGCTTTTTTGAACAACAGAAGCAGAAACAAAAAGTTAGGCACCCAAACAGATCAGAGAGAAGTACATGTTTTGCAGAGTACTTTAGGTTCAACAAAGCAAAGTCACGCAGATCATGCACGATAGTCTTTTTACGAGAAAGATTTTTACATAAGCCTAACAATAAAGACAAAAAGGTTCTGTTCAGCCAGAAGGCTTATTAAAATAATCGGTAAATAAATTATGCAGCTTTATGATATTTTGAGGCTGATTTACGATAACCAAGCTGTATGTGTGCAGACACATTCATGGATAATTCAAAGTGATCTGCGTTCCGTGAACATCAAAAATTTGCAGTGTGTGTTCTGGAAACCAAATGAATGGCTGCAATCAAATTTCATATTAGATATCTGTAAGTTGTTGTTGTTGTTTTTAATAAAAGGTTTAAAACTGCAGCTCACCAATCATCCTACACCTCTTATATCATAATACGCCACATGTCAAACCAACATGACTGTGCAACGTAGATTTAGTGCGCTATGATGTGACAGCCAATGCCTCTTTCTGGGAGATTGTTTTATTGGACCTAAATGTCAAATGGTGACAGTTAGTTGCTAAAGAGAATCCAAAGGCTGCCCCCACACCCACACCCAGTTTATCTGTTATAGCGGGAATAATAGTTTTAAGCACACAAACTAAACCTATTCATTTCCAGGAAATTGTGATACCCTATTACCTCCAGTAAGAGTTCTGAATAGTGAACACTTATAAGAAATGTTATTCTGCAAGTGTCAGAAGGACCTATTGGACAATGCCTGTGTAATCAGTAGTGACTTACAACAAAACATCTTCCCTGTGTCTCTGCCACTATATATATATATATATATATATATATTATATAATATATATATAATATATATCTACGAAAACAAATATATATATATATATATATATATATATATATATATATATATATATATATATATATATAATATATGTCTGCTTTTCTTTGGAGGTTGAGTATCTGGGCCACTCAGGCATGATACCATTCACAATGTTCTTTTAAAACAAATTAAAAACAAGGTACAATGTAAGAAAGGTCATACACTGATATCTGAAGCAATGTTTCCCCTCTCAAAGTATTCAGAGCACAGAAAGGTAAGCTACCCTCCCCCTTGTGGTAAACTGGCAACTTACCAAAAAGGTGAATGGAGGCAAAATTCAAGCAAAATAAGTTTCTTTGAGAACTGTTAGCTCAGTTTTCTAGAATCATAGAACTGTAGAGTCTGAAAGGTCTCCAAAAGCCAACTAGTTCAACCCCCTACAATCCAGGAATATCAGCTAAAGAATCCCTGAGAGATCTGGTTAAAAACTTCTAATGAAGTTGAGTCCACCACCTTTCAAGGTAGTCCATTCCACCTCTGAGCAGCTCTTACCATTAGAAAGTTCTTCCTAATTTTTAGTAGGAATCTCCTTTCTTGAGATTCCTTTCCTTAAGCTTCAGTTATGAATAACAATAAGCAATTCCTGTTGCAATCCTATGATCACTGAGAGGGCATCCTAGAGGAATTAGGGATCTTCCTCTCAGTTCTGGAGAAAAGGTCCACAGACAGATAAGGTCTGCCCTGGCAGCTTCCTTGTAGTTGCCATGAAACACTCCATAACATCCCCATCAGTTGGTGGTGGGGAGGGGGAGAGTGTTGAAGTGATTAAGGGAGGCTCTGAATCTGCAAGATTCAAAGACTTTCTGTTTCCCTAATATGTCCCCAGTAAGAGAAAGAAAAGACACCGCCCAAGAAGCTGGTGTAGTTATTTTCTTTCCAACCTCACCCCTACCTTCAACCCTGGCTGACACCTTGCATCTGGCTATTCCTCCACCATCAGTTTTCCCTCCCCACCCCATTATGCTATCTTTGCTCATAAAGGCAGAAAGCAACCTGTGTTGATAACATCACTATAGCAAGCATAGGAATCACTCTCCTTTTGTTCCGTGACTATGCCAATGCCGTTTTATTCATAAATCCATTCCACCACATCTGTACTTGTGATGATGTGTGTGTGTACTTCAATAGTATCTTGTCACAAAGTAAAACTTTTCTCTCAATTTATGCATCTCTAAATTATTTATTCTAAAATATGTATGTATTTATTTATTTTACACATTTTGGTGTGTTCTTTTTGCCAGGGCAGGGGGATTATATCACAAAATTCAGTGATATTTATAATTTGAAAGACATTTACATTCTGATCCTATTATTAGTAACCTTCTATACAATCGTTTCAAGGCAATATACAATAGCAACCCCCCACCCCCCAAAAAACCAGTCATAAAAATGGAAGCTACATTTAAAACAAAATATAAAGCATGTATTAGTCCGGGTGATTTGAATTAGGTTGCTTCACCTAAACATGTGGGCTAAATGAAATTCTCTATATATGCTAACAAATGTTCTTATAATATACTGCACTTTTCTTTTCAAAAAAATAATTTAATATGAATAGATAAAACAAGCATTAGACTTGTCATCTGAATCTCCCCTTCCCCATATTAGAACATAAAATGGAGTCACCCACCGTTTTATAATATTGACTCCACCACAGCTAAATACAAGAGTGTGGAGGGAATACCACAGTAAAGAGCTGTTAATTTTTAACCTTCCACTGCCTCCTTTGGAAGAAAAAATGAACTTTAGATAATTGTCTGTATAATTTCCAGTTCTGTTCCTTTCAGAAAATCTGAACTTTAGATAATTGTTTCTTAAGTATTCTGAAACTTTTCTCTGACCTTTAGTCCAAGAGAGTAGTAATCAAGCATATTTTACACGGTCACTTCCAACATAGCTGCAGTTCTACTATTTTTGTGGTTGGGTTTGCTAACTCTTTAGAAGCTGGAAGGGTGGGGATATCCTTTTCCTAGGAGGTCCCTCAGAGCTTTTTCTCTATATCACTATATAAAAGTCCAGAAGTAACTTACTGGCTTATCAGTAGGTGGGTTCATACCCTCTAACCCCCTGATTTTAGAGGGACATCCCAGATTCACAGAAGCCTTTTTGGCTTCTGTTTCAGTCTAGGAATGTCTCGCTTTCTGTCTCCAGAAGAGCCACTGATATTGGGTAGGAGGATGAGCCAGCTGAACCTCTCCATGGCTGCCACTGCCAAAGTCCAGCCCCAAGTGAGGCACAGGTTCCAGCAGCTCTGCTCTGCTCTGCATTCCATTAACTGGGAGCCTCTGCAGAGAAGGCCCGTTCTCATGTTGCCACCCTCCTGACCTCTCGAGGAGGAGGCACACGAAGAAGGGCCTCAGAAGATGATCTCAGGGACTGGTTAGGTTCATATGGGAAGAGGCGGTCCTTGAGGTATTGTGGTCCTGAGCCATTTAAGGCTTTATAGGTCAAAACCAGCACTTTGAAAACTGGTAGCCAGTGCAGTTGGACCAGGATCGGGACAATATGCTCAAACCGTCTTCCTCCAGTGAGCAACCTGGCAGCTGAATATTTGACCTACCTATGGAATGCTTTAAAAAATAATTTGTAGTGCTTTATTTGATTATTTAATTTTGCTTGTAAACAGCTTTGAGGCTTTCCTTTTTATAAATGAATGAATGAATGAATGAATGAATGAAGTGGTATAGAAATGACTTAGAACAAGCAGAGGCACTCGGCCCTCCAGATGTTTTGGGACTACAGTTCCCATCATCCTTGACCACTGGTCCTGTTAGCTAGGGATGATGGGAGTTGTGGTCCCAAAACATCTGGAGGGCCAAGTTTGCCTATGCCTGATTAGGAAAAATAAAATATTTTCAGTATAAATATGTCCAGATTCAGAAGCAGTATAAGGGAGCACCAGTTGAAGGGAAGGTATTATGCATTCAACATTGAGGGATTATTGGATGCATTTATCTGGTTTAGGTGGACTTTTTAATCTAATTCAGTGGGCTCTTATTTTCTGAGGAATATGATAAATATGAATATAGTAGAATACAAGGCCTTCTTGAGTATGGGAGGGGGGAATGTCTGGAACTATAAAAATGAGTTTGTCCTTTCCAGGGGAAAAAGCACTTCTGAACACAAAGCATGCTTGAATCATAATATTATTGTGTGAAGTACTCCTTAGAAGAGCATGCAGTTAGTATCCTTGAGATTCTTGCTTTGCTTCGCCATTGTTTTGCAGTATAAGCACATACTCTCCAAGAAAATTTCATTGTATAAAATGCCCAACATAGTTGCCAACTCTATCACTAGGGCTGAAACAAGCACACATCTGTCATGAAAGTCAGAGATAAGTGATTATATAGATTGCCAAAGAACTACAGTGTACACAAATATTTTTATCAGATACATGGGGACAATGGTAGGCAACCATTTAAATGCCTCTACATTGTACTCCCCCCCCCCCCACACACTGCCCAGGTTGGATAATAATTTCAGAAGAAGAATGCTGGCCTGCTTTTCAGTACTTCAGATGTAAGCTTTTTGCAGGATATCCACTGATTCATCATGTACTAGACCCCAATGGTTAGCAAAGGAGGAGAAAAATACAGCTGGGCAGGTCACAGAGAAAATAATTCAAATTCTCTCTAGCAAGCCACAGTTGGATAATATCCAGTACAGCAACACTCCAAATCCAGATGAAATGGTTGGCTACTATATATACAATGCAAGAAAGGAAAAGGAATAAAGAATATACAAGATATATTCATTTCATAGGACACCTTGACTTGCTTATAGCACTATATGTTGTATTACAAAACCTGTGCTTAAATCTATTAAAACTGGGGTTATAGTGTTAAATATATTAAAACTGGGGTCATTGTTTGTTTTACAATTTGATGTGGCAAAATATTTCCCATAAAATAAAGAGGTTAATTTGTCATTTGGTGAGATTCACTTATGACTGGAAGTGGCAGTCTAGTGGAATATTTTCCCTTTAAACATTCTAGATTAGAGAGGAGGTTTGGCAGTTGTGTGAACTAGAACCTGAATGCAAAAAGCAACAAGCTGGAAATCCAGAGAGATAGCCATGGCCAATTTCTGTTTGAATCCAAAGCTGTGGCTATGGGAGAAACAAGTCCCTTAATGCAGCGAACCCCTCTATTGTAGGCTCAGGTTGCATATACAGTAAGTGTAAATAAATCTGCAGTCTTGGGACATTGCTAGAGGGGAGTCTCAACCACAACCTAATGGAGAACCCAACCCCCAAAACAGCACTACTGAAGAACAGCCTAAGGATGCCTAAAAGAGGGACAAACAGCTTACCAGATGCCCCTTCCTTGTGAGCTTGATTCATCGGGTTGGCCTTTCCAGTCCAATGAAAACCTTGATGGATTACCTCTGGCTTTTGGCGGAGGAGGGGGGATCTGTCTGGCTGGATGCCTGCATCCTGGGTACAGGAGAGGAGTGAGTGAGGTTTTAGCTAGGCAGAACAGACAGTAGGGTGAAATCTTATGCTGGTTTGGTGTGTGCATGTGGTTTGTGGTTTTGGAGAGATAGGCGGAGTAATCCAAATTCCCCTTGGACTGGGTAGGTTGGAATGCCTCCAAACGAGACATACTAGAGGCAGGGAGGGGCTGAGCTAGCCTGAAACCCATTGGATATTCAGCCAGTCTCACTGCCATCACCCAATGACTTTGGGCCTGATCTGGGCCGAACTGCTTGCTCCCACCTCCAACTATTACCTCCTTCATCGTGTGTAGCAGGGCTGTGGAAGAGATGGTATCTTCACTAATCACAAAAGCCGTGTTGGCAGAGTTAAGGTGGGGAGGGGAGAGAGATTCAGCCTGATTTGTCTGCATTCAATTGTTGGTCTGAGAAGTGGCCATCTGTTCTGCTTAAAGGAGTTGTAGAATAAACAATTTCTACGAATATCACAAGGAGCAGGCATCTCCTCAAGCGATGTTGCCTATCTGGAACTGTGATCATACCTCTTGCTTCTCTCGATGGAGAGTTGTGTGTGTGAAGAAACACCTGACATTTGTGTGTCTGGGATATAGCCTACTGTACAATGGGCAAAAAATAGCCTCCATTCTCCCACCCATTTTTCTCCTCTGGCCCTGCCCACTATTGGCAAGCGGCCCCCACAAGGTTGCAGCCCGTTGGCTGGAAAGGGCTTTCTACCCTGTTCTAAAATGTATTTCAAAAGACAGGTGAAACAAATGATTCTTCACATCCCACATACATATCAATGCTACTTAACTCCTCTCACCACTGCCCAGGACTGGCATCATTGGACAGTTCTCAGGGCCAAACACCCTGGCAAAGCTCAATATTGTTTTATTTTCTCTGTCCAGCTGCTAAGTCGAGCTGCAACTTTAATTCCTCACAATGCCCCCAATGTAGCATTACTCTAGAGTATTTGTGGGAAATTAAAATGTCAGCTCTGCTGCATTTTGCTATTGCTGACAGTGAAGGCCAATGGTGAAGGGGCCTCACCAAAGAGTGCCTTGCCAAGGAGCCCTTCAAACCAGCAGCTGGCCAAACTCTTTTGCAGCTCACTGACAAAGCGTATTCTCTGCATGCAGGAGGTCCCAGCTTTAATCCTTGTCGTCTCCATTTAAAAGGACCAGGCAGCATGTAATGGCAAACCCGTCTACCTGAAACCCTGGAGAGCCACTGCCAGTCAGAGTAGATAATACTGGACCAGATGTGCCGCTGGTCTATTTTCTTATAAAGCAATTTCATACACCTGGGGATCCTGGTGTTTGAATCTGTGGGAAGGCTTGCATTTACAGTGCCTATAATTCATTCGAATAACTGCTGATTTGTCTTATTCTACCTGTGGTGAAATAAGAAGCTCTTCTGACAAACTGTGTATCACAAGATAAAACTATTCCTACCCACTTCAGACAGTGGGTGGGAAAGGGACTGAATGATTGAAAACTCCCTCATATAAATAAAGCTCCCTACATAGCAAACACTTAACCTAGCCTCTCTGCTAACCTAATTTCTGTGTGCATGAATATTCTTTCAGTAGGAAGCATCCAGTCACTCAGCCTAAACTGACACAGTGCTTGAAAAGCTCTACCCATGCAGACATACCCTGCTATGTCTAAATTGGTACAGTCCAAGAACCATTCTACCACCTGATAAGCTGTTTGTCTCAAAAGCCACTGATGTTTGTGTCTAATTTGATGCCTTATGGATACATAAGTGGAATGGAAATTGAAATGGCAATTCTGCATATTTCCTCTCCTTTATGAGAATATTCAGCTCTTCATGGCACAAGGTTGGGGATCCCTGCCAAGATTATGTTAGTATGATAAGGAAGATAATTGAACCTAAAATTCATTCTTACTCACAAAATTGTGGTCACCCAGCTGTCTTACCTAGGCAAAAAAGCAGAGCAGCCAATGAAATCCCTTAGAAATTCAGGAGCATTCACTTTACCCAGGAAATGCAAGCCTTATAAGAAATTTAGTTCAGTGCAAACTTAGAAAATTCACACTACTCAAAACAATATGCAAAGAGAAACACAGCTGTCCTTCATTATGCACACTTACAAGTTTGTGATGAAGATCTCAAACTAAAAAATGCATACACAAATGCATATATTAGATAAAAAGGTACATAAAATGTATAAAATAGAACTGAAAATGCACTTCTGTACCCTGACCTTTGACACCTGAAATGTGTTTTCAGGAGCCATTCTATTCTTGTGACTATAATTTAACTGTTTTTAATTTGCTGATGCTGAAGGATGGGTATGCAGGAGTATACTGCAACCTGTTCTTCTTCTTATTATTATCATCATCATTTGTTGTTGTATTTTTCACATGGCAGCTCAAAAGAATTTACAATGTTTTAAGCAAAAACCAAACATGTAAATGCATTAAAACCAGCATTAAAGAAAAATAACCCAAAAGATTGTTGTTTTTTAAAAAACATCCTGCACATGCAAAAAGACCACAAATAATCAAAAGCCAAATGCCTGATGAAAAAAAGCATGTTTTTGCCTGGTGCAATGACAGTGCCAGGCAAGTTGGGATAGAGCATTCCAGAAATGCACAGCCACCACAGAAAAGGCTTATTCTCATGTTGCCATCCTCTAGACTTCCTGTGGAGGAGGCACACTAAGAATAGCCTCAGATGAAGATTGCGGAGTCCAGGTTGGTTCATATTGAAAGAGGCAGTCCTGTGCCACATAAGACCTCAGAGGTCAAAATCAGACTACCTCATAGAACATGCATGCATGTGAACACCCAGCCACCCACACACATACCCATACCCTAGACAGACAGGGATGAATTCCAGTGTCTGCAGGGCCACAGGCTCCACAGATGTTAAAATAAAATGTGTGTGTGTGTTTGTGTGTGTGTATTCTACAATAAGGAAGTTAGTGTTCTTAAAAAAATAAAATCATTCAACATTAATTTGAAGTGAAATAGAAATTATAACCCGGGAACCAGGGAGCTGTTTTACGGACAAGGGTATCCTTCAATATGTGTGCATCAATACCCATTAGAAACATAATGATGATTAAGAAAAGGACAGCATACCATTCTGCAAGCAGGCTTTGACATTGCTCTTCCAGAAAAAAAAGGTTACTTCCTTAATGCAGTACAATTAGTCACACAAAAATAGCATTGCACATATTTGTTGCAGGATATAAACAATTATAGAGGTCTGTGTTCCTGTGCCATTCTGCAAACAACTTTGGTTGGGATGAGGAGGAAACCTCAGAAGGGCAACAGATTGGAGGGGGAAGGTTAATAAGTGGTATGGACTGCTCACAAAGCTCAAAGAGAAATTCAAATGACTTGCATGTTCTGTCACACTAGCTTGCTGTTTCTAGACACTTACATGGAAGTTAAATTCCACTGATTTCAGTATAATGTAGAATGTAGGGTTGCATCCAACTAAGTTCAACCCACTGAAATTAATGAATCAAAGTTAATCATGTCCTTTAACATCAATGGGTCTACTTCGAGTAGAACTAACTAACTGAGCAGAATTAATATGGTCAACAACCTTCTGTGATTCAAAGTATCATAGAAGGTGGAACAGATATTGATACTTTTTGATTCTTGAAATCTAGAGTATCAGTATCAGTAACAGATAACTGCCTGGTATGTATATGAAGGCCTCCATCAAGGAAGAGGCCAGCAATTGTTAACAGGTGAGAATCCAAAGTTATAATATATTATGTTAAAGGACTAAGATAAAAACAAAGAGGGAAAGAAATTGCTGAATTAACTAACTGAATTGGAATACAAAAAAGGGAGGTGTGAGGAGGTCAGGGAAACAAGGAAATGAATGTAAGGTATGGAAAGACTGATGTATTTTTTAAAGTGTTTTTTTATCTTTTTGTATTTTGTATTTTTTCTTTTATTTTTACTTTTGTCTTTCTTTTTCTCCTTTTTTTAATTCATGCAATTCTTTTCTTTGAAACCTTAATAAATATCATTTAAAAAAAAAAGGAAGAGGCCAGCAATAGCCAATGTGGCTATTGCAGATGTTGTTTGACTCGCATCAGCCTCAGTCAGTATGACTAAAGCTCAGGGACAATAGGAGTTGTCATTCAACAACACATTGACTGAAGATTGCTCTTACCATCACATGATTTATCCCAGTCTTCAAATTAGCTGGTGTCTTGCCTACAGGGCTTCAGAGCATCCTGCAGGTATTTGAAGACTGGTTTCATGTCACTGCCACCTCCCTGCCCCCCTGCCCCATATAAAACCCTCTCTTCCCCAGATTAACTATGTCCATTTCATCGAACTTTTCCTTATATGCCTTGTTTTCCATACCCGTGACCATCTTTATTTCCCTCCTCTGAACCTATTCCAGTATGTCTATGTCTATGTACATGCAGGAAACTGGTCCCATTCCTCCAGATGAGGTCTGACTAGTGGTAAGTGGGTGAGGGGATGGAGCTATTACTTCATGTGATTTTTTTTTAAAAAAAACCCAATGGTTCTAGAATTTGTTTGTTTGCTTTGGTTTTATTTATTGCATTTATATTTGTATCCCAGCTTCCCTCCAAGGAGCTCAAGGTGGCATACATAGTTTTCCTCCTCCCCATTTTATCCTCACAGCAAGCCTGTGGGGGTAGGTTAGACTGAGAGGCAGTTACTGGCCCAAGGTCACCCAGTGAGCATCTTGGCCAAGTGGGGAATTTGAACCCTGGTCTGCCTGGTTCTATGGCGACATTCTAACCACAACACCCAACTGCAAGTTGCCTTAGCCAATTTTGCAGCTGCATCAAACACTGTCTCACTTTCTTGTGATAAACTACAGTCCCTGCTACTAAGCTAAGGTGTTTCCCATTCTGTACTGGTGCATTTGATTCACCCTTAAATATGTGAGGACTCGTGATAAAATGTTGCCTTTCAAAGCAAAAATGTTGCTCCCCTGATTATGAAGGGGTGGGGAAGACACGTCCTGATGGTACAAGACTGGGACATTTTGCTGGCAAAATCTTTAGCTTTGCCCCATATTAGTCCACATTCTTCCATTTTTAAAAATAAATGCAGGTTTTTTGCCAAGGCTAGTCCCACTCGATGTAGATCCACTGAAATTAATGGACATGGGCAACTTAAGTGCATTAATTTCAATAGATTTACTCTGAGTAGGGCTTAGTTGGACACAACCTAATAATTTTGAACAAATAAATAAAAGATCAGACCTTGACTGAAAACATTGACTGAGAATCTTGTCTCATAAAACCTTTTTGCCCTCCCTGCTTTCCTCTCTCCACCCTCCCCCCCCCCAATCCAGTGAAATCTGAAATGGTGCTTCGGAGGCAGAGTGAAGATTCAGCAAGTCAGCTGCACATCAGCACACATGCAATGCACGAGCCATCCATGGATATGCACTGCTTAAGGGACTTAAGTGCAGCTGGCGACTGTATCAATCAAACCAATGAAGAGCAGTCCCTAATGTGACAATCCACACATTCAGAAAATTATCTTTCAAGACTGTTTACTGTTCATTTGCTGCCTGACCTTCAAGTAAATCTGTGTGCCAGGAAATGAGGCCAGGGTAAATTTTATAACTCAATGACAGTAGAAAAGGGATCCAAATTTGTCTTCTTCCTTCCACGGTGTGAATGAAATGACAATTCTGGAGTGTGACAGGATTAAAGTGTGCCCTTCCTTTTCAAATGGCAATGCTAAGGTAAGCTGTCCTTCAAACTTTGCTGACCTAACAACTTTATTGCCCCCCTCCCTTTTTTAGCACATGCTTGATACTAATTCTCCTTTACTCCAGCTGGCTTTGCATCAAGATAGGTTTCTATTTGAGGAGTCACTGAGTCCTTTGACTCAATGTTACTCAATGTTAGTCACACTCAGAGTAAACCCACCTAAGGGACCTAAGTTAGTCATGTCTATTAATTTCAATGGGTCTGTTTATTTAGTTCATAAAATTTACACACTGCTTGGTTTACAAAAAAAGTTAAAACAATGAAATTATCCATAGGAAGAATGAACAACAATAATTTAAGACTTTTGTAAAGTTAAAAGAACAATAGATTGAAAACAGATTAAATCTTGCATCAGCTTTCTGAAAATTTGGGTAGCCTTGTCCAAACAAAAATGTTTTTAGAGGCACTGAAAAGAATACATTGAAGGCGCTTGTCTGATATCAATTGACAGGGAGTTCTAAACTGTAGGTGCTGCCACAGTAAAATATCAAGTTCTTACAAATGCAGAGCAGGTATTGTGTAGTACCTGTAACTGTGTCAGTTCCATTGACTGAAGTGGTTGATTGGGGATATATGTGGTAAAGGGGAAAGGGAAAGGGAAAAGCCAAGTGTGTCTCCCTGGGAAGAGCATCCCATGAGCAGGGAGCTACTGCTTGAAAGGGCTAGGCCTCCTGTGGAGGAAGTTCAAGGAAAAGGACCTCAGACAATGATCACAGGGTCCAGGTCAGTTCATGTGGGGAGAGGTGGTCCTAGAGGTATTTGAATCCTGAACTGCACAAGACTTTATACATTAAAAGCAGCACTTTGAATTGATAAGCACACCATTTCAATATCATAACATAGTATAATTTTTCATTGTTATTCCGTTCCTTATTTTCTTCTAGATGCCCAAATGTCAAGCTGTTATATGTCCAGCCTAATCACGAATTTCTACTCCTTCCACTTTAGAGTGAAAGCTCAACAGTAGCTTATATAAAACTACTTATTCAATGAAGAAAGAAAATGGCTATGCACACCTATGTGTTCCTTCCTTTTCCACTATCGCCCAGAATATAAAAGACCTCTACATATGTTCAGGACTTTTTTCCAGCAGGAATTCATCAGAATTTAGTTCCAGCACCTTTCAGGTGGGTGCCATTGTCATTATAAGAAAACAAGGGAGGCATTCCTGGTGAGTTCTGGCACCTCTTTTCCTAGAAAAAATAGCACTGTATATGCTGTTGTATATATACATAGACTTCTTTGTGACACATTCCAAATACACAAACAGTGACCTCCTCTATGCAATATTTTAAAATGTTCTTGTAACATAAAAATTCAGGAGGAGTGGAATGGAGAACAGACCTAACCAACAGAACAGAGAAGGAACAGAACAGAGGAAATAGGCTGATCCCTACATGACGTTAACAAAAAAATCAATACACTAGATATTTCCAGCACTTCAGAATTAGCCACAATCCAATTAGAAGATAAATCTGTCCTAGGAAGTTTTAAATTCCTTGGTGACTACCATATCTTAAAATCACTCTAACCCAAGTTGTGACTTTCAGCACCAGTCCCAGACATTTTGAAAAAGACTGAAGCCAAATTCTTGTTTGTGAAGAGAAAGAGACATTTGCAAAATAAACAGAACAAAGCAAGCAGAAAGAAATAAAACATGGCACATGATACTCTTATTGTGTTATATTTATGCATTATATATATTTACCTTGATTTTTCTCAATTGTGAAATTTGGATTGTTCACCATTTCCTGTGGAAGGTTGTAAACAAAATAGTGTCCATTTTTAGGATCATCTTTGTCAATGGCTCTCATCGTATGAATGACCTACAACAGG
Organism: Podarcis liolepis; assembly: GCF_965112155.1. Taxonomy (NCBI): domain Eukaryota; kingdom Metazoa; phylum Chordata; class Lepidosauria; order Squamata; family Lacertidae; genus Podarcis; species Podarcis liolepis. The sequence continues at coordinate 49,257,352 of NC_139561.1, read as the reverse complement.
ATAAAGAAAACAAAAAGTTTTATCTAAATCAAAATCAGTTCACAGGTTTAACTAAACTGCACATGGGAAGGGGACAAAATTATAGCTGCAATCCTACATCCAATTACCTGGAAGTGAGCCCTATTAAACTCAATGAGACTTATTTCTGAGTAAACATTTATAGGATTGTTTTGTAAGTTTAAATCAGTTACATCCCAGTAAATTCATTGAGGGGGATGTGAACTAAGTTTGTTGGACATAGTTCCCACTGAAATCAATGGCACAAGTAATGACTAGCTTGCCCCATTAATTCCAATGATATTTAAATCCAGCTAAAATAATTAGTCTGGATCCAACCCATGATAAAACTAGACTTATCTAGGATTGCCAACTCTTTTACAAGCCTTTGCTCCTGTGCCTTCTTACAGCAGCTTTTTCAGCAGATGTTAGCAAGAGATCATTGCCAAAGCTAAGCACTTTTTAAATTCTCTTGATTTCGGGTAGGGGGAGGGGATAAGCATATAGTTCACTTCCTGCAAAATTCAGTCATCCATAACAGCCCTGTGCTAACCATTTTTTTGCATCATAGTAATTCCCATTGGTTTCAATGGGCCTCAATTTGGAGCAAGTATGATGGAGCCTGCAGCCTAAAAGTGTGTAACTTGAGCTGTTTTGTGCTCCGCATTAATTTCTAAGAAGCTCCAGGTGTTCCCTGTTGAGCAATTCTGCAACAATGAGTGTGTTGGATGAGTAGTTGCTATTAGCTTCACTGTTTATTAACGTTGTGTCCTTTGACAGGTGTTAAATTAGCACAGCGAAGGTAGGAAGATTGTGTTCTCACCAATTACTGCTGTTGTGAATAATTTCTCAGATTATTTCATATATTGTTTTGTCCTTGCATAGAAATGTCAAAGGCTATAACTGCTTGCAATCCATGACATTTTGGCTCCAGTGTCATCTACCTACCTAGCCACCCAGCCACTTTCCAATGCTCATCGCATCTCAGTCTGAAAATTAATCTGGAAACTATCTGAGAACAATCCAGAGGATTTTGGGAAAACATAGCCTGCATCTTTAATAAGAGACATTTGAGGCAGGCAGGTGGAGGCTGTCTTCAGGGCAGACTGAGGTTAGTGGGACAGTGCCCCATTGGCGTAATGAACCAGCCTCCACTGATCTATGGTGCTATGTCTTAGACGCTTGCTTAAAACTTTTTCTTTCATGCCCACTTCCAGCTTCACCACATCTTACGTTTGTTTGAAGAAGTACTTTTTGTGTGTCTCTCCCGATTCTACTGTCGGCCAATTTAATGGAAGGGCTCCATTTGTTGTATTATGAGGGAGGGAAAAAATGTATCTTTTACTTGCTCCATAGCATGCACAATTTTACAAAACCTCTATCATGCCATCTCCCCAACTTAATCTTCCTAAGATTAAAGCAAGATTAGGCTGAGTAACTGTGTAGATGGAGTCTTATTAAATGTAATGCTTGAATCTTCTGAATCTCTGTTATAAGCTTCCATTAAAATCTTCCACCAAACTTACACGAGAAGTTGCAATTCTCACTCATCTTCACATTTGCTTTTTCTTTTACTAACTCTCTTCAACACGGCTGCTTTCCTCCAAGTTATGTGGGATGTCATATGAAATAGTGTTGGGTGTGTGTGTGTGCCAGGTTTGTTGTTTCAGATACTCAAGTCAAGAAATTAAGACTTCAGGTTCCCATAGCAACCTTCACCTCACCCTTATGCACATGGAATGCATACAGTGAAGCATTTTACCACATATACAAATATGATGTCATGCAGGCAACTGCAAATGTTCCTGCTTTGTGGGCTCTGGCAAAGGCCCAAGACCTTTTTGGTGCCCTGTTCTTCTTTTTTCTTTTTACTGTGCTAAAGGTAAGTAATATTTATCTCTTTCTCTGTGTGCTGAATGACTGCTTAATGAATGACCATTATTATAGTAACTCCTTGGCACTTTGCAGCATGGAGATTACAGCACAAGAGAATGAAAGGGAGGGGGGCATTAGTGATTGACCTGTCATTATAATGTTTTCCACAATTTATTGCTTTCAGTATATGCAGCACTGTGAATTGCCAGAACAATCTGCATAAGAAAAAAGTGTGCCTTGGTGGTGGTAAGGTGATGCTCTGAAGAATAACATTTGAAGAAACAGTCATCACATTCTTGTTCTTTCACATTGTTGTACATTGCCTTGATCTTTTCCTATAATGAAGAAACAGAGTCTGGATTGGAGTCGGCAGTACAGTGGTACCTCGTGTTAAGTACTTAATTCATTCTGGAGGTCCATTCTTAATCTGAAACAGTTCTTAACCTGAAGCACCACTTTAGCTAATGGGGCCTCCTGCTGCCGCCGTGCCACAAGAACATGATTTCTGTTCTCATCCTGAAGCAAAGTTCTTAACCTGAGGCGCTATTTCTGGGTTAGCTGAGTCTGTAACCTGAAGCATATGTAACCTGAGGTACCACTGTATTAGTTTCTCTTCTGAAAACCCTGCACCACATTGTCACGAGTCATTATTTAAACAGAGAAAGTTTTATGATTTACTGTGGTTTTTGTGTTGTAGATTGTAAGATGCCTTGAGTTTCTGTGAAAAATATATAGGGTATTTTTGCTTCTCCCATATGCCCACTTGACCTCTTCTGACACTATTACTGTTGCCATACAATACTCTTGCAGTTATAAGAAATTGTTATTTTAGTGTGGCAGCACCTACACTTTGGAACTCCCTGCCAATTCATGTCAGGAATGCACCTATTTGTATTCTTTTTGAGGTGTGCTTAAAACATTTTTGATCAGGCAAGCCTATTCAGAAACATCAGTGTTGAAAAATCTTCTTCTTCTTTTTTAAACTTTCAGGTAGGTTATTTCACGCAGTTGAAATAAAAATAAATAAAAAATAAAAAAATTATCCAGTAGCACCTTATAGACCAACTAAGTTTGTTCAGGTATAAGCTTTTGTGTGCATGCATCTGAAGAAGGTATCTGAAGAAGTGTGCATGCACACGAAAGCTTATACCAGAACAAACTTAGTTGGCCAATAATAATAATAATAATAATAATAATAATAATAATAATAATAATAATTTATTATTTGCACCCTGCCCACTCTGGGCGGCTTCCACAGAGACCAAAAATACACTAAAATGTCATGCATTAAAAACTTCCCTGAATAGGGCTGCCTTCAGATGTCTTCTGTATGTCAGGTAGTTGTTTATCGCTTTGACATCTGATAGGAGGGCATTCCACAGGGCGGGCGCCACTACCAAGAAGGCCCTCTGCCTGGTTCCCTGTAGCTTTGCTTCTCGCAATGAGGGAACTGCCAGAAGGCCCTCGGCGCTGGACCTCAGCGTCCGGGCAGAACAATGGGGGTGGAGACGCTCCTTCAGGTATACAGGACTGAGGCCGTTTAGGGCTTTAAAAGTCAACACCAACACTTTGAATTGTGCTCGGAAACGTACTGGGAGCCAATGTAGATCTTTCAGGACCAGTGTTATGTGGCCTTGGTGGCCACTCCCAGTCACCAGACTAGCTGCCGCATTCTGGATTAGTTGCAGTTTCTGGGTCACCTTCAAAGGTAGCCCCACGTAGAGCGCATTGCAGTAGTCCAAGCGGGAGATAACTAGAGCATGCACCACTCTGGCGAGACAGTCTGCGGGCAGGTAGGGTCTCATCCTGCGTACCAGGTGGAGTTGGTAGACAGCTGCCCTGGATACAGAATTGACCTGTGCCTCCATGGACAGCTGTGAGTCCAAAATGACTAATAATAATAATAATAATTTATAAGGTGCTACTGGACAATTTTATTTATTTATTTATTTACTTACTGTTAATTTAAATTCTCTTTAAACCTTTTAACTGTTTTAACTGTGTTTTTATCATTTTTATATTTTTGTAAACTTTTTAGAGGTATTACTACAGTCAACTTTTATATGAATTTTGTTAAACAATAAGTAAAACTAAGTAAATTTGTCTGGTGTGAGCCGATAGAAAAGCAGAAAGGGGTGGGGAGCTGCCTTTTTAAAATTTGCAGATTTGTGTAAAGAATGCAAATCAGAAAGTGACATGCTTTTCCAGTGGATCTGAGATTAGCATTCTGCTATTATGGGTTCAGAATAAAAGCAAGAAGAATTCATTTGGCAGTGTTATACATCAACAGTTTTTAATGCATTCTGTCACGTCACCGGCAGTCGTGGTTGCCACTCTCAATTATATCAGGACCCAAAATAGAACACGTGGAGGAATGAACTGCATTAGATGGTTCACTCAGTATATTTACAGACTGCAAATAAGGTTTTCTAAGAGGTTGAGATGTAATCAAGTCCCCTAAGGTGATTCAAACTCAATTTAACTTAGCTGTTAAGTTAACCTACAAATCTGTAAATGTATTCAGATAGTAGAAAGCAATCACATTCTTTCTTTGTGTCAGATGATCAAGAATTTATTTGGAAGACGCAAGAGAATTCAGATCTAGAGGAGGGCCTCTACTATATTCAGTTTATTCTTGTATTATTTTTACTCCCACATGCTCGCTATGGTGAATCTGCATTTGAAATTGATTTATTTGTAAAACACCCACCCACTTCACACTCTCTCTTGGTACTCTGGTGCACGACTATCCTGTAAATTTTGGGTACCACCAGTTTCTCTCTTTTTTTTGCAGTCTTCAGTTCTACACATTTCCAATTCAGTTGGCAAGTGCTGTTTTTCTTTTTGTCATCATGAAAATCCATCAACGCCGGAGTGCACATTTCTTCCGATAAACACATTTTGTGTGCAATTTTGCCTAGTGCACACATTTTTGCAAAACAATTCCCCTAATATAATGCATTTTTGTATGTCATTTTCACTGATACAGGCATCTATATACATACTTTACCTAGTAAATGCATTTTCGTGCACATTACCCGGCCAGAGAACTGCATTTCAAAATACAGAGAAGTTTAAATTATGAAAGATGGCTGTTTCACTTTGCATATTGTTTCAGAAAGTGTGAATTTGATAGCTTTGCCTTTTAATGTGAACTGAATTTCTCCCCTATCCTTATATAGCACTGGATTGCTATATAAGGTTGGGATCCCCAAATGGGTGTCACCTTGCCCTACCATGAACATTCCAGTAATGTTGCTAGAGATTTTTTTTAAAAAAGGGCAGCGAGGGGGGGGGCAGAAAAGGGGAACAAGAAAAAGCAAAAGTGCAAAAGAGGTCAGAGTTAAGAGTTGCAGTCCCACTCGCAGTGATCTCTCCCCTCAGAGCAAGGCCTAGTCTAAGAAGGTAAACAAACTGGAAAAGGACAACATTCTGCGATTTTAAACTGGCCACAACTCTATTGATTCCAGATATAGGTAGAATTTGGCTTAGGGATTGGGTGCATATCTCTCCCAGCCTTTTGGTAGATGGCTGAGGCATGACAGGGTCGATCATGGGCTTAATGGGTCCATCACAAGACACAGGTCTAAATTGATGGCTCTTCCACACTGCTGAACGAAGTTCTATGGCCCATTTGTCACACACCTTGGCTTTTGGACAGAGACTTCCAACTAGACACCTCTGACAGAGTACGCCTGTGGTCACACTGTTCTGGAGGTGGGGCACCACTTCACCCCCCCCCTGAGATGTTAGACTAAGGATTCCACCCCAGTGCCTGAAGATTCAACTCTGCTCTCCCCCCCTGGTTTATGGCAACCAGGAGGCTATATTGGGGAAAGAGAGTGTGGTATATTCTACTCAAAAATGAGATTAATGTTTCTTTCTGAATGGACTGCTACCTTCCTGCATCTGACTCCTATCACTGATTTGTTCAGACCACAGTGGTACCTCAGTTTTCAAATGTAATCCATTCTGGTAGACCATCCGACTTCCAAAACATTTGAAAACCAAAGAAGTTACTTCTGGGTTTTCAGCGTTCGAAAACCGAAACATTTGACTTCTGAGACGTTCGAAAACCGAGGTACCACTGTGTGTGTGTGTGTGTGTGTGTGTGTACACACACACACATATATGCAAAGAGAAAGTTCAGCTACTTGATCTAGCCCTAAGCAATGAACAGCTGAAATAAAGCTTTTCTTGTTATTTCTCTTAAATTTCATTTTGAGCAAACACAAACTGAAATTTCAACAAGGGTAGAAAGAGTTAGTGTGCAGGATCTAGTTGCAACACAGAGCTTTTGTTCAGATCTTTTTTCTCTTTCTGACAAGGACTTTATGAGACTAGTCAGTTAATGAAGTAGTTGATGAAGTCATGGCTGTATCCCCCACCCTCACCCCATGTCCACTTACTTGAGGGCTGTTACATCCCTGCCAGCTTTGTAGCTAGAATTCATTCCAGCTACTTCAACTACATTTTTATCCATAGAGTTCTCCTGTTATCTGAGATGGGGCAAAAGGTTACACGTGAGAGAACTTTTCAGTGGTTGCCCCCAGGCTCTGAAATATGTGAAGGTAAGGCAAGAACATTTCTGATCATCTTCCTCTAGACACTGTTCACTTGCTTAGATAGGAGAAGTGGAAAGACAGTGATCACCAGGAGGAAGAAAAGCAGGATGGGGGTGTTCAGGGGTTAGCACTGGGGTCCCTGCTGAGTGTGGGCCTCAGCAGATGCACATTGAGCCCTGACACCACCTCACTGGGATCTGGACTTCAGTAGATGTTCAGTGAATGCCTGGTACTTGCTAGGAGCCACATTTCACTAATCTCACTCTTCAGTGGTTTGATAGACTGTTTACTATTATAAACTGGGTAACCAGGACAGGAAGGAGCTGCGGAAATGACTGCTGGAAGGTGCAAATGTGGATTGTTTGCAACAATCAAATCTTGGCACACATAGTTTTTGTATAGGCCCACAATAAGAAACAAATTCTAACTCTATTATCAGGTAAGCTGCTTTGGTAAATGGTGAATTTAATGCCAAACACCCACGAGGCACAAGAATAGCTGGATTAACAACTCTAGTGTCATGCTGTCAACTGCTGTTTATTTAAATTAAAATGTCACTACCCAGAAATAAATGAGGTAGCTACAAAGCTCCGGATTTCTGTCACTCAGCGTCTTCACAAGCTGGATAATAAAAACGATTCTGTTTCATTTGTGCTATATTGCTTCCTAGGAGATTAGGTTCCGTTACATCATTCAACACAACTCCAAGCTGAATGATGGACAAGGCAGGCACTGTGGATCCAGATTTCTAGGATAGGGTAGAGGAGTTGTTCAACATTTCTCTCCCTTATATGCCCAGGCCTCTTCTATTCTCCTTTCCACCTTGTTCCTGCCTTATTTCACCCTTTCTTAAACAGTTTTTCTAAGAAAGTATAAAATATCATGATTCCACAACTTTTATTTATACCAGAGAGATGGCGAACAATTCTGTCCTACAAAGGCTCCATTTCCTCTTTTAATCTAAATCCAGAACAATTGTGGCCATTGGGGGGGGGGAGGGGCAGATATGTCTGCTCATGTGACCTGCACAATGGGTAGATTTAATGCTTATGGCAGGTTAGTGGTTTCAAGCCTTGCCCCTGAATTATATACCCATTCAGTCAGCCATGTAAATAGACTCTTCTTGTTCATAAACCATAGATGTTTAGGCTTGGCCATGCAGAAAGCACGCAAACAATTCCTGATCATGTGCAGACAGCCTACATTCAGTCTCTGCATGTGTAAGATCTGCTCACGTCATTAAATGAACACATGGAGATTGGAGTGATGTTCAAGTCATCTTCATTCTCCTTCATTCTCAGTATGTTGACTGTGCGAACAGAGCTCATGTCACAGTAGCACAGACAGCAAGAAATGTGCAACTAAATCATTCCTTGAGTGTAGAGCAGGAGAGATTATCAGGAGCGCAAGCCTGACTCTGCCTAACTACCTTCCTCCACTTCCTTTCTAGGAATACCATAAACTCCCATTCCCTCTTACAGGTGTGGGGAACCTTTTTCAGCCCGAGGGCTGCATTCCATTCTGGAAAGCTGTGCAAAATCCATGTACCAGTGGTGGACTAGACCAGAGGCAGAAACTGGTGGAGAAATTGGCCTGTTGTTTACCTTTGTACACTAGACTATTTTCTAACACATTTGCACACATCTCCCTATGTGCCATCGAGACAAGCAAGAGACATTATCAGAGTTCAAGGACACATTCCAGCTAGATTTGTGATGTGAAGTAGGGCCCTGGAGGGGTATGGCCTATAGAAAGTTCTGAGGGCCAGATAGAGAGGCGTGGGAGGCCACATTTGGGCCTGAGGTTCCTGTAGCTGCCCTATTGTCACATATGGTACCCTGATCACTGGCCATGTTGACCCTGGGAGAATGAGGCCAAAACATCTGGAGAGAGTTCTACTCATGGTCTATATAGTACTAAGTGGTCTAAGCTTGGTCTAAGTATAAGATACCTTCCTATTTTCAATTTCACACATAATCAGGGAAATATTTAACTCACATTAACAGACAGGGAACAGGGAAGGTTTTTTTGGGGAGTAGGGCAAACCGACTATACAGTGTGGACAACAGAGAAATATTTACTTTTCCGGTTTTTCCATTTTCACACAAATAGGCTTCATTCCCTGATGCAAGTTCGGGAGCGTTGTCATTTACATCAAGAACTTTGATAGCAACAGGCACTCGAGATATTTGACTGGGGTTTCCTAAGAGAAGAAAAACACAGTGTGGAAAAGAAGAAAAAAGAGAGGTAAGCACACTTCATTTCATACTAATGACATAAAGGACCCAAGGTAGACAGACAGTTCTGTGCTGAAAGCTTGCTGGGCCTTTTCTGCTTCCAATAATTGGGCTGCTTTATCCAATGGCCAAGGGGAAAAGATAAAGAAGAATGGGCAGCAGTTTCACAAAAGGGAGACAGCAAATAAATCCTTATTGCAAACAGCGTTTGTTGGAGATTAGCTTGATGAAGACCTTCTTGGACTAAATTGGTAGATTCTTTTTTCTGATGAAGTTTGCATTGTTTTATTGATAAAGGGCATTCTACATGGGGAAAAGAGGCTGTAAACAACCAAGATTTATTTCGTTGCTTATCTTTGCCATTTTACTCTATTAGCCAGCCTGACTGCACATCTATTATTTCAGCTTGGCAAAAAAGGGGGGGCATGGGGGAGAAAGACAATCCAACTCTAATCAGATTTTGTTAGAAAAGTGAAGTGTGGAATTGATGTAGGTAAAAGAAGAAAGAAGAGAGAGAGAGAGAGTACATTTTGATATTATGCAAGAACACAAGTTCATTAATCTCATCCAGAAATGTTGTTTTGAATTGAAATATTTGTTCATTAAGGTTCTGTAAAGTCGAAATAAAAGCTTTGACCCCCATTAATAGCTATAATTTATCACATCTCTCTTTATAGCCCAATTGCTAGATATATTTACTCAGATGTATGTCTTAATTTTAGTCCATGGATGTATTCCCACATAAAATCTTGATCAGTTCATCCTAGTTTATACTTATTAACAGTAGTGGGGGACCTCTGATCCATGGGCTAATTAGGTTATTAAGCTATTGGAATGTGTTGTAGGTGGTAAGATTGACTATTTCTGTTACAGAAGGAGTAAAAAAAGACAATTTGTGCCCACCATAACTACATGAGACATTGATTGGAATAAATGGGCAACACCTTTGTTAACTTAGTAAGATCTGCAATGAGCAAAAACCAATTAGCAGCAAGCTAACAAACCCTCAATGCTGGTTCCTGAAGTTCAGGCAAAAGCTAGGAAAATAAATATCCTGCTATCTATCTGGCATGGGTGATTCCATCATGGCTTTGAACGCAAGGGCAGAAGGCAGGGTGGGTAACCTCCAGTCTACAAACTAATATTTGCCCGCCAAGAGGCTCAAGTTGATCCATGAGGCCATTTCCCCCAAGCCTTACCCACATGCCCAGTGGGTGATGTGATTTGCGACACCATCTGATGGGCAACAGCATGGGGCAATATCCTGCATTGGCTGTGTGCCTGTTCCCAGAAAGAAACAGCAGCACACAGCCAAAGCAGCAGGATTTCACCCTCTGCTTAGCAACTTATACATTCTGGAGAGGGCAACAGAAGATGCTTGTTTTTAGCAGGTCAGGCTATTTGCCTGTTCAGTATTGTGCATTCTGATTATTAGATGCTGTAGACTGCAGGCTGAACCTTCTGTGTGCTCATCATCTGTCTTGCCACTGAACTACAGTCCCTCATTCTAGAGCCCTCATTAGTTCTAATTTGATTAGTTCTAAGGAGAGGACAGTGTAAGTACATGCTAGTGAGTCATTGTCTGCCTTTCCTTTCTTTTTAGGAATATTAGAAAGGTGCACCATGACAAAGCGTGAGAACTCTGTATACTTGGTCATCATAATATGCAATGTATCACATTGGTCGGCAAGATTTCATGCAATTAATTGCCTTCATTGATGCACCATGAATATGTTTAACATGGAACAATAATGTACTTCTTGCTGAGGGTGAGGAGGGGAATTAAGTTGCATGCAAACTGAGTATTCAAAACATTTCAAAAGCATTTTCTTTATCTAAAGTTGATAAAAAAATACATAAACAATGAATGCATTGGTTTCTTAGTGCCAAGTGTCACATTTAAACACTAAAGATTTCCTTTTATCTAAATTAACGGAATGATGGTGGTTCAAATTTTATAGACATTACAGAGGAATGTAATTAATTAGATAAGCTTCTGAAGAAATTATTCATGCCTCTTGTGACTGCCCCCAAAATGTTTGTCTTTCATCTGAAATACAAACATTAAACCTAAAGATATTATAATTAGAAACTTGGTGAGAATTCACTTTAAGAATTAATTTGCTAAACACTAGAGAAGAACTTGCTGAGTATAGAAACCTCCAAAAGGGGATACCCCTAGATAGCTGCACACTGCATACAACAATCATAATGGATTTATTTGTTTTGTCCATGAACTACAGGCTCTAAGAAATTCTAGGGATTGATGTTCTACAGCTCCAATGGGGAGTATGTGGTCCACTTGTGGGATTCCAGCTCCCATCAGCCCCAGTTAGAATGGCCAATGGCCAGAGATGAGAGGAGTTTAAACATCTGGAGGACCACAGGCATGGGCATAGCCCACGGGCATAGGGAGGTAGGCTTCATGTTAGGGGGAGCAAAACCTCAGTTAGTTAAGCATTTTTATTGACTTACTTGATCTAGGGGGGTAGCTGCCCCCTCCCCTCCACATTGGCTATGCCCATGACCACAGGTTCCCCATCTTTGACCTACAGTCTGCAAAGTAGGTACATAGAGCATGTAAAATAGCATGTTGAGCCACTTCCAACCTAACCCAGTTGATTACATCACTCCATATTGTGGAGGGGGAATATCTTTAAAATGTTCCTTATTAAAAGCAGCTCACATGTAGTAAGTAAGCAGAGCAAGGATAGCATTAGATCGAGCATTTCTCACAGGAAGCACTTGCAGTCTGATCCAGTAATGCTGAATTTAAGGGTTTGGGCTGGATCCTGATATGGCTTAAAACTAAGATAGCTGTACCCATGCAACTGAACAATTATAAGTGGTGCTATCCCTCAAAACATGAAATGTTATATGCAAACCCAATACTTCCAAATAAGCATGTTTAGAATTAGTAAATTCTAAAAGAGACCCACCAAAAGAAATCCATGTACTTATCACTTTGCTGGATTATGAACCACAGTCATAAATCAGACTCACACTGCACAGTGCTTTAAATCGGAAAACCACCCCATTGGATTTTGATACAATTTTTTAAAGCATTAAATCAGGGCCAGATTGTGATAAATAGGAACAGGTTTTCCAAAATGTTAAATGCACTGCTGATTTGGCTGCATGCTTCATTCCCCCTCCCCAAGCTTACAAAGTTCCAGTGTTAATATTTCCATTTGATACACATTTATCAAGATTGTATCTGATGGACCTAACAAGATAGCCTACCTGCACAGTAGCTTAATTTTATTCTGTACTGTTTTATTCTATTCTCCCTCCCACCCACCAATCCTCAGTGCAATCTTTAATCTGCAAAAAACAGAGTGCACTAAGCAATACAGAAGTGACATGTACAACAACATTACCTAATTTCAAGTACAGTGATAAAGGGTAAGGTTTCTGTGGGTGGCACATTAACAGAGAAAAACTAGAATTAGGGAAGCTTCTGAAATTCTTCTTTTCTAAAGTGGTTCTGAGAAAGTAGAAATTCCTTGTGCTTCATTCCCCCCCCCCCAAAAAAAAATAGGGGGGAGAGTGCTGTGCATGCACAATTTGCCCTTCAGCTAACTTTATGATTTCTCTCTCTCTGCATTATCAATGTATGCATAGGTATTGACAAAGAACTGCAGAAGAAAAGAAGAGGGGAGCGGATCATATTTACCACTATCTACATCATTACTTTTGTGCAGTGCTTTGCCAATGTGCAGGAATGTGTTTTCTCACCACACACACAAAAAGAATCCTCTGTGCGATTACATTAGGAATTATCACCTGTGTTCTTTTTGATGCTTCGTCAATGAATTGGATCAATCCATTGGTTATATATAGGGAATACAGAAATGAACTAAAAACTGCTGAAAACTGTCTCCGATTCAATTCTGGAATACTCCTATTTAACCAGGTTTGGGAAAACATCCACCGCCCCTCCATGCTACATACAGAAGCTGAAAGGATGGGCAGTGGAATCTTACTTCAATATGGGCAATAGGACACTGTTTTCCACTGTAGCTGAGTGCAGCAAGCTGAAAACAGAGAAAGCTGAAAACACTTTTTGCTATGTTGAAAGTCACCATTTCTTTGGTCCACTTTTCAAGGGTCATTATCAAATGAATGGCAATAACTCTTTATATGATTATGCATAGGTACATTCAACTCATGTGCAGCTCTATGTGCAACTTCCACTCCACCTGTATTCTTAAGGCCCATGGAGAACAGTGGCCATAGTTTTCACCATAGTGACTTTATATTCATTGTGATCAGTAACGCAGAAACAGAAGACACATCACTGTCAGTAAGCAACTGAAACAAACTAGAATCATGACTCCTTCAGCTGATAACTAGCTACCAGGATTAAGGCAATGCATGTTTTGCTTGGTTTCTCTTCAGAAGCTAATACCTACATTTTCCTAAATTCCAGAAGCCCACCCTCGTTGCTCAGCAACCAATTTGACTTATTGGTTAGAGTGTCAGATGAAAAACCTTGGTTCAAGCCAATGCTCAGACATGAGTCACTGGGTGACACTAACTGAGTCACCATCTCTCAGTCTAACCTTCTCCCAGGATTGTTGTAAGATGGAAATGGGAGAGGGCAGCTATTTGTGCCATCCTAAACTTCTTGGAGAAAAGGGAAAGCAAAAATTCAAAGCTGTGAGCAGTGAAATCCTGTGCATGTTTATTCAGAAGTTCTGTTGGGTTCATAGGACTGCAGCCAGTAAACAGAACACATAAGTTCACATTTTAAACTGTGTTGTTATGGCTTTCATTCTCATTTCATTTCCTGGTTGGATAAAATTTAGAAGAATGGTATCACAGTGCTGAGACTGAGAATAGTATTTAAGGCCAGTGCATGTCGGAAGAGAGGACTAGGCACACTGCTTCCCATGGTGAAAGACTTGTGATCAATTTCACAGGACAACACTTGTAAATCTATAAGCAGCTGTACTCCAATGATCTACAAATCTGATTAAAGATGCTCAGGTTTTGTGCTGATTCACCTTCAGGGGTGATACACATCCTGCAAGGTCACTCACTCTGTGAGGGATTGATAGGCAATGTGGAACTACAGAGGCAAGGGTAAATTTTAATTCCCTGGGAGACACAACAAACAGTTGCTCTATAAAATGCAGCGTCAGCCCAAAATATTTTGCTGTCAGAGTTGTAGGACAAGATGGTGACCTACTCCCATTGCCATGTCCTGAAACAGACTGAATCGGTACCTGAATCATATATGGGTGATGAAGAAGATTGGGAGTGGGGAATGATACCTGCCACAATTCATTATCAGACCTCTTATGATCACTGTGCCATTATGAGGTCTCTTCTGTATGATTCAGGAATCAGGCCTTCAAAGTGGTGGCACCTACCCTTTTGACCTCCCTCCCACTGCATTTCATTCAGAGGACAGCAACATGAAAACAGGGATTTCCAGTGGTGGCTCCCAACTTGTGGAATGCTCTCTCCAAGGAGGCATGCCTTTTTATCTTGGCTTCTAGCCCTTAATTTGGCATTTGTGATCTCCTTTAGGAGGGCAGCTTCAGTATCTATAATGGATTTGAATTTGTTTTTGTATATGCAATTGGTTTCGCGTTTATATATGCAATTCTTGAATATATATTTTACTGCTGATGTTTTGATGGTTAAATCATTTTGATGTATTTCATAGGAATAAATTCTATATATGTTTTCCAGAATGCCCTGGACAATGTATCATTCTACAATGGTTTGCTCCAAAATCCTCCAGTCAGGAGCTGAAGCCCATAGCAGTATCTTTTCTTACTTGGGGGCTATTGTGATTAACCCAGGTAATAGCAAAAGCCTCCTAGCTATGAATCACAGTAGTTCTGTGGCCTCTGTTTTTGGCATCCTGGTATTCTAGATGATGCCAGAGTTCAGTTAGCCATGCTAGCAATGAGGCAGGAAATGCTTTAAAAGGCAAAACATGTGCTTTTAAAAATTATGGAGTATGGAAAAAATGTGAAATTCCAAAACAGTGAGATGCCCACCAGCCAAAATTCACAGAAAATGAAATGCATTTGCTGTTTTGCTTCCTCGTTGTAACAAACTATATTCTTTTTGCATGCCCTAAACAAGAGCACCACTTTCTATCTGACAGATGCTGTAGAGTATGGACTTAGTCCCTGAAAATCAAGGTTCTGTCTCTTCATTTTATTTGGAACCAGGTATTGCCTGCAGCTCAGTGTTCAAATATCTGATTTATAAGATATAAGAATGCAGATGTCCATTTGGCAGCCCTTCTGCTAAAAAAAGGCAAAGGGGGGAAAAGCAAATTTCTCCTGACCTCAGGCTCATAGGCATTTTGCCAATGCATCACAAAATAGTAACTCTTCTCTCTCTCTCTCTCTCTCTCTCTCTCTCTCTCTCTCTCTCTCTCGTGTGTGTGAGAGAGAGAGGGAGGGAGGGAGATTTTAGGAAATAGAAAATGCTCCATCCATATTAACCCTGTTCAGGCTTTCCCGAAAATAACAAACAATAATAAACCATCCAGTCCAGCCTCCTGCAATGCAGGAGTAAATACAGTTAGATAAACACAGTTAGAAACCCTTTTCAGAACTACGCATTCGTCCCTTGGCAAGGATACACTCTATACTATTACTATTTCTTAAAGCATTCTGATAAGCCGCGGGGGATTTCCAGTCCTTTGCCAGATCATTGCCCTTTAAATAAGTTATGATCCCTACCATCAAGCACCATAGACAATCCCACATCTTCACCGTTGAAGAGGATGCAATGGTCAGGCTAGGTGAAGGGAAAGGCTATGACACCCCACCCCACTCACTCCTGCAGAGACTGTGTTAACTTACATAATGGGCTATGTGAAGGTCAAGTCAATTGAAAAAATAATGCGAACACCATGAAATAAATAGCTGGAATGTTTTTTTTCCTTAACAAGAAAAGGGGGTATTAAGGATACAGTGAACAAAGTGATATCAAAAATTATATTTCGGATTACTTTTATCTCTTTATTTCACCCTTTAGCAATTAAGCACACAATCCTGCTTTACTCAACATAACATCTGCAGAATAAACAAACTCTTCCTTCTTACCTGACTGAGGGGAGAAATTATAGTTATCTTCAAATATCTAAAGTGCTGACACATGGAAGATGGAACAAGCTTGTTTTCTCCTGCTCGGGGGGGGGGGGTAGTACTCAAACCAATGGCATCCAGTTACAAGAAAGGAGATTCTGACTAAGCATCAGGAATAATTTTCTGAGGGTAAGAGCTGTTCAAGAGTGGAACAGACTCCCTCAGAAGGTTGTGGACACTCCTTTCTTGGAGGTTTTAAAGCAGAGGTTGGATAGGTATCTGTCATGGATGCTTTATTTGAGATTCCTGCATTGCAGAAGGTCACAGTAGATGATCCTCAGGGTCCCTTCTAAACCTACAGCTCTGTGGTTATATATGTTTTATTGCTAGGTGGATAGAGAACACAACTGAAACTGCCAGAGACTCTTGCTGGATATAAAAAGAATATTCTGGGTAAGAAGCTCTGAGACATAGGAGTCCCAGACTTAAACCAGGCACCCCAAGAGCTATAGAGACCTATAGAGTAACCTGGGACATGGTGGAAGCTGGCCTGTGAAGTAACAGACCAGAAACAAAACAATACTTGCAGCAGACCAGATGTGAGCCAGTGGCTTCTGCGACCCCTTAGTCAGGCATGGGCCCACAGAAGATGTGAAACACCTCTTTTTTATGTGCCACTTCCCCTGGGGTGCAGCACAAGCACATAAGCAGATGCTTTAGCACCATCTCTCCTTCCTCCATCACAGGAAATTCTTGTAGTAAAACTTGCTAAGGCTTAAATGGCAGTCTATTATACAAAGTGCAAGTCGGGAGTGAATAAGCAAAACTTCTATAAGAATGCTAATGTTACTAGTAATTCTGTAGGGAACTGGAAAATAACACAGAAAAGTTAAAGCTATAAGTAAACTCTCTATGACATTATAATATATTTCCCCATGGGGAATCTGTAGGATAACTTTGTTGTATGTCTTTTGTTTTAATGTGTTCCCATGTGATGCTTTTTAAAAACCACATGACTTACAATCTATACATAACTTTTTTTTCTTTTGAGAATGTATAACATGACACTACAGTGATTGTATTTATATTCTTGGTAAACCATAAAGAGGCTTTTTGGCTTGCTGTCAAAAAAGCATAAAACGGTCTCACCGTCTTCATTTTAGACAATGCACTAGATATGAGGAATACTTGCCTGCCCGCCTGCCTGCCTGCCTCTCAATGTTTGTGCAACATGCCCTTGGATTCTGTTGCTGGAAACCACTTCTGTGGCCATATGTAAAAGTTAGTAGTAACCTCATCAAAAGCTCGATTTTGGTATTATAAAACATGCAAGTTCTTTGGTTAGGAAGAACAGTGGTTGAGAGGGGATTGTTTGAAATGAGAAGGGCCTTTTACGTGTCAGCCTTATGTAACAAGTGCACCAGACTTTGCATACTACAGTGTGTGTGGGGGGGGAAGCCTAATTGCTTCCATGATGTATAAATAGCCATAGTCTATCACAGTGACAGTTGAGACAAAATGGTGCAGGGATATACTCAGTAGTGATGACAAAATTCACTTCCCTGTTGTTGTTTTGGGGGTGGGGGTGGGCAATGACATGGAAACAGAATCAAAGTGTTCAGCCATTCAGAGAGGGGATAATGTGATGTCACATTCTGACTTGGCTTTGGTTATACTCAGTGACTCCTTCACATAACCAGATCTAATTTGCTGCAAAGCACTGCAATGCCTTTGCACTCATCTCTGCTTGCTGGGGCTACTTACTCCTAGGAAGAAAATATTGCTGTCAATGGCATCCATGCAACAGGCAATTGAGGAATAAACAGGCAGAGAACAAACACTGATAGTCATCAGTCTGAGCAAGTGTTTTCTTTATGACGCATAGGGGGTGGGGAGAATACTTCAGCACTTGCAAAACACTCCTGTTGCCTCCAAAGTGGATCAGGGCAAACATCACTGCTCAGTGGATTCAATGGACATCCACATCCCATAATGTCATTGTGAAATGACAATGGTAAACTTTTCAATAAAGCTTCAATCTCATTTCTGAAAGTGCAGGACTAGTGTAGAAAATAGAAAAGCATTCTTTTATTTAAGCTGCAGTACTCAAAATCCACTTCATCTGGAAGAGTGCCATTAAAATCAATGAATTATACTTGAGTGGGTGGCTTGAGGTATCAGCTGAATATTTTTGAAAATACTGGAAGTTTCTTTTTACCTATCCAATTAGTTTCTCTCAATTCTGGTTTCTCCGATGTCCCCTTTCCCTTCATGCATTTTTTTTTAAACAAACAAACAAAAACAAAGAAAGAAAGAAAGAAAGAAATGTATTTGGCTTTAGAAAGGGAAAGAGGGTGTGAGAGAGAAATTGAGAGAGTGGGGAATGCATCTGTCAACTTAGCCCCCCCCCCACCTTTCCTTAAGGTTGCAATTCAAAAATGGATGAAGCAAACAGGGAGAGTAAAAATGTAAGGCAGTTCAGCCATTCTATCCAAAGCCCTGCTAAACTCTAACAAGAAGGGTGGAAGTCAGAGAATTCATGCCACCCATTTCTACTTCTTCTTCTTCTTCTTCTTCTTCTTCTTCTTCTTCTTCTTCTTCTTCTTCTTCTTCTTCTTCTTCTTCTTCCCCCATTGGAAAAAAGGTGTCTCAGATCCCCCCACCCCGGTTTAGGAGTAGGAATATTTGATAACTCTGTTTGAAATGGGAACAGAAATTGCTGTGATGTGCATGTTTGTTTGAGGTCGGGAATGGAAATCATGCAAACAAATGCAAGCAGGGGTTGTTGTCATTGGTTTTCTTAGTTCACAAATGTAACATAAAAAACTACGTCATTTTCTGCTTTGTTTTTGACATTTCCCTTCCACTGAAACTCATCAAAATTAATAACATTAGTTTCAGCCATAGCAGATAGCGAGACAAATAATGTAGGTTTTAGTGGAATTTGAACTGTTGTGAAATGGCACCAATTGTGACAAAAATAAGATGGAATCACTGTCTCCTTCCATCCCTCTTTAGGACCATGTCAAGGGAACAGGATGATTTGGATCCAATCCATTTCCTGGTACATTTACATGGGCCCGTAAGGCTTCAGCAGTGGCTGGGAGGAGGGTTTTGTCAGTATTGTACCCTAAGCTCAGGTTGCTCCATTTCCGTATTGGATTGCAAACTTCTGCATAAACATTTGGATGTTTTTGATGCACATTTCTCCCAATATACACATTTTTACATGGTTTTGCATAATATATGGGGTTTTATTTTGCAAGACTTTCTCCCTAATATAATGCATTTTTGTATCCTTTCAGGGTAGAATTGTTGGAAAACTGCATCACAAAATCTGGAGAAATTGTGTTTCAATTCACATATTGGTTCAGGAAATGCGAATTAGCAAGGTCCATATTAAAATGCAAACCAGGTATGTGACAGCTTTGAGGTTTGGCAAATTAGCATTCATTTTTGTGAGCAACCACCAACTTCCTCAGATACATTCAATGAACTGAAAATGATGCTGCTGAAAATCAAGCTGACATTATGAGTACCAAGGATAATATGATATTAATACAATATTAAATATTTCAAATATTGTGCTGTTTGTTCAAATAGATATCTTCCATAAGAAGCATCTCAGGAGACCGTAATACACAAGTGTGACAATAAAGTTGACTTTCATTTGCCAAGGTCCTCTATCACATAGTCCTATGGTTTAGACTACAAAAATATTGTCTTGTGATACAGTCTCTGTAAGTCTGTGCTGTACTGAACAACCACCAGGTCTCCAAGCTCAGATTTATGCAAGATTCGTTTTCGATTTCATTCATATATTTACGGTACAAAAAACAGTACCAGTTCCTTTGTATAGAAAACTGATGGTCAGTAGAAGAAAGCAAAGCCCACTTTTCAATATACCGTATTTTTTGCCCTATAGGACGCACTTTTTCCCCTCCAAAAATGAAGGGGAAATCTGTGTGTGTCCTATGGGGCAAATACAGGCTTTCGCTGAAGCTTGGAGAGCGAGAGGGGTCAGTGCGCACCGACCCCTCTTGCTCTCCAGGCTTCAGGAAGCTATCAGCAAGCCTGGGGAGCCTGCGGGAGTTCCTGCAGGGCTCCCTAGGCTGCGGATAGCAGCCTGCCGCCCGGCGTGTGGGACGCCTTGAAGCAGAGCGCCCCTCGTGCTGGGCAGACATCCGCAGCGTGGGGAGCCCTGCGGGAGTTCCCGCAGGACTCTCCACGCTGCGGATAGCAGCCTGATGCACGGAGCGCGGGGCGCGCTGAAGCAGAGCACCCCGCGCTTCGGGCAGACATCGGCCAGCTCCACAAGCTCAGAGGACAGGATAGTTGGAAAACACTGATTGTTTTTCTTTGGAAGTCCACAGATGATAATGACTTTTAAAAACATTGTGTTGATGTTTCCTTTACACTGACTTGAATGCAAGTTATGTAAATAGCTACATACGTTACATACTTATGTAGACAGTGAGATACATAATTTCACAGAAGCCAAACTACTGTACAGCCGAACAGAAACAGCATTGAGTCTGACAAATAGATGTCAGAGCTCAGTCTGTAGAGTATGAGGCTCTTAATTTTAGGATCATAGGTTGAAGCCCCACATTGGGCAAAGGGATTCCTACACTGCAAAGGATTGGACTAGATGGCCCTTCTGGTCCCTTCCAACTTTACAATTCTATTATTCTTTTAATAGAAAGTGCTGCCTTTTTATATTCCTGTGCATTGGTCTCTTCCAAAAATCTAGTTCTACTGAAAGCCCCTTATTAGACAAGTGCTAAATAATTGCACCCATGGAGGTGGGAATAGTATTTGAATCCATGTCAATTGAAAGTGAAAAACCTCCTATTATCTCAAGGACCGAACTAGCAGCAACAGAAGCATCTTAAATGATTTAGATCATTAGGAGGCATTTTTTAAAGACCTCAAATCCTATTTTCCTTGAATTTTAACAGTTGTTTAATTGTGACAAGTGTGACTTCGTTGTCCAGCTTCACAATAGCTGCTCTCCAAACTTTCCAATAATTAAAACACTTGATAAATATTCAGTGATAATTTGTTGAGATTGCCATTTATCAGTTTTAATGATTATGTTTCTCACATGTTCAGCAGGGACAATTTGTTCTACAGAAGAAATTTACTTCTCGCAAGCATAAATCACAATTAAAAATAATAACATCACCTCTCTACTGCAGATCCATGCAGCACAATACTTTCCATCTCCAAAGCTTTTCAAAAGGGGAAAAAATCCTTTTTAGCTAAACAAAGTTTTTCCCCTGATGCACTATGCATTCCAGTCTTTGTTTCAACGCAAATGTCATATAATTATGCTGGAAATATGGAACGTTTAACCAGCAGGAACTCAAATACATGGCACCATTTGGTATCATTATTTTCACAGTCACTCCATAAAGAACAGCCTTTCCATGGTGATAAATACTGTAGTATTCACATGATGCCTACTGATTGGGATCATATTCAAAAGACTTAAGTTCTATTATAGTTTTTAAACCTTTTCTGTTGCATCTGATGCCTGCTACATAGAGTGTAATTCCACTGGGATTGCCAATATTCACTGGGTCCCATTTCCCTGGAGGAAGCGAGATCTGAAGTAAGCTGTAACACAAAGGACTTCATGTGCAAAAATGAGTTTTCCTCCCCTTCCTTCACATTTTGCAATGACTCTAAATATGTCACACAACAGCATTAGTGAAAAAGCAGTGACACCCTGTGAGCAGCAATGTATGAGAGGTAGCACTTTAATGCAATCTGTTAATTGTGTTCTTTTGCTCTTCCGTAAAAGAGTCTGTTTTCAATGGGGATTGTACAAGAGAAATTCCTGGTGGATTGTGGCCTACTTCCTAAAGATGAAGGGGATTTTGGTTAGCTCTTAATTTTGGAGCAAACCTAAACACACACACACACACCACTGTCTTGGACTCCATGCACAAACTGGAATGTAGATCTATGAATGAAGTTGCGCAGTCAATGAACTGATCTGTGCATGGGTCCATACTGGACTTATGAGGTAGCCCTAGGGTTGTCTCTTTAGCATTTTACAGTTGCTTAGAAACCTAATACCAGTTTTATGGCAATGTGGTAAAAAACAACAGCCCAGTTTTGAAATGCTCCCAGGAAGTTATGAACATAATAACACACAGTCACTTCTTGGTAGGAATGTTGGGGAATTCTGACAAAACAGAAACAAGAGTGGAAATTTCTGGCATTGCTTATTTGTCCCATGTTCATAACAGCAATCGACCAAGCAAATGTGATTTTAGTTTAGGATAGCTCAGTCAATAGAGCATGAGGCTCTTAATCTCAGGGTTGTGGGTTTGAGCCCCACACTGGACAAGAGATTCCTGCATTACAGGGGGTTTGACTAGATTACCCTCATAGTCTGTTCCAACTCTACAGTTCAATTATTCTATGAATACATTCTGTGTCCCCACCCATTACATTGTGTTTCCTTTACATTGAAAGGAATGCAATAACAACATAACCCACACAACTAATTAAATAATGTAAGCTATGAGACTTCACCACAGTGGACATTGAAATGAATGGTGTAGTTTTTGGTGGGATATGAACTGCAGGGGAAGGGAAACAGTGGCATGTACAACAACACAGTGGAATGGAAAATAATGCTTTCTTACATCTTTACTTTGTGGGGATTTGTATGGAGAAAAAGGTGGCTGCCCCCACCCCCGTACCAACCCTCCTCCCATACATTGTCCCTTGTAGCTTTACTGTATGGAAAAAAAGATGGTTGCCCCCATGGGTAGATTCATAAGAGCATGCAAAGAAGCCCACTGTATCAAAGTGATGCTCCACCTAGTCCTTACCCTGTTTCCCACAAGGGCCAACCTGATGCCTCTTGAAAGCCCACAAGCAAGAAATCAAACTGATTGTCCCCTCTCCTTGCTGTCCTCCAGCAACTAGTATTCGGTGACATAGTGCCTCTGGGGCTGGAGGTTTCATTTAGCCATCATAACTAGAAGCCATAAACAGACAGATCGTCCATGGATTTATCTAATGGCCTTTTAAAGCCATCAAAGCCAGTGGTCATCACCATAAATTCCATGATTCCATAAATTCCCTGCTGAATGGACATGGGTTCATCCTCCCTTTGAAAGGCCATTTAACACATTAAATTGCAGCAAAGGCATGATTTTCACCAAGTGCCAAATATTCAGTCAGCTTTGGCCAACCTTGAGACTCTCTGATGTATGTCCTTGCATGACATTCCTCTTTGCATTGGCCACATTGGCATGTTACATGTGTTTGTCAAGGGTAAGCTGGCCACGGAGATATAGGCATGTAATAAAACCCATGTGTGAGTATCCTATACTTTTTAGAAAAGGAGCTTGTGAAGGTGGGATGCAACCTATCCTCCCTCCTCAGCTTTTCCTTGCTGTGCTTGGCTGCTTCAAGCACTTTTCTCCCTAGCCTAGTTCACTTCTGATATAAGAGCCAGGCGGGGAGCAGGGGCACCATTACCAGCAGACTACTCAGCATACATCTAGAACCAATAGAGCCCAGGGGGCTGCTAAACAACTGTTGGAAGAGGTGGGCCCAAGGCAACAAGCCCTGGTGCACTATAAAGCCTATACCTGAAGCTGCAGCTGTCATTGGGTTATTTAGTTTTAATTCTTCACTTTTAATTCTAAAACTTTCCCAGAGTGCCCACTTGCTGCTCTAGTGCTTTCCTTGGCATCTGAGTAGCTGAGTTCATTGGCTCTTTCATTTCAGTCCTCTTCTGCACACTCCTTTTTGTGTAAATCAATGCCCTCCACCCGCATCTGTTTACCTGACTGTACCTCAATGGTGCCTTATTCTCACACTAGCGTACATGGACCCTGAGACTACAGGTAGACGTGAATTTTGTTTCAGTTCATATTGTAATGTGAGACAACCCTACTCACACTTCCTGAAAAGATACACTCAATGAAACACAGCTGTCCTTCAAAAGTCACACTTCAAAGAATTTTGGGGTGCATTTCTCCAGCTAAACCAGGGGGACATATTAGAGGGAAATGTGCATAAATATGCATATATTAGTGAAAATAGCATACAAAGAAACATTCTACCAAGAAAAAAAAATGCATGCTGACAAATGTTTAAAGAACAAACTCAAACCAAAGTGGATATAATCTAAAGTGGGTGGTGACCTGATTGACTTTTTTTCAGTTGTGGCACCCAGTCTTTAAAGTTCCCTCCCCAGAGAGGTTCACCTGGCACCAACTTTGGTATATTACACTTCATTCTCACAGGGATTTTAGGTACACTGGTATTTATTTTCCTACTGCCATGGGTTTTAATTTTTTGTGTCCTTTTTAAAGCATTATCTGCTTTTGTTAATGGTATGCTAAATGCTATGATTGTTGTTTTAAATAGCTGCTTTTCATTATTTAGTCACTCTTGAAAATCCCTTTAGAGCTGGAGAGCAGGGTATAAATGGCCTCAACCCAGAATACCTGAAGGAGAGTCTCCACCCCCATTTTTCAGCCTGGACACTGAGGTCTAGCTCCAACGGCCTTCTGGTGGTTCCCTCACTGCAAGAAGTGAAGTTGCAGCGAGGGCCTTCTCGGTAGTGGCGCCCACCCTGTGGAACAGTCTCCTGTCAGATGTCAAGGAAATAAACAACTATCTGACTTTTAGAAGACATATAAAGGCAGCCCTGTTTGGTGAAGTTTTTAATGTTTTATTGTGTTTTTAATATTCTGTTGGGAGCCACCCAGAGTGGCTGGAGAAACCCAGTCAGATGGGTGGGGTAAAAATAGATGCCAATGAGAAAGGCCATACAGATGACAACCCAGCCACATCTAATTTTGTACTTACAGTCACAGATGACAATTTTAGGATTGCTTTAAGGGTGACTATAAGTAAAAGAACATATGAAATTATGCTTACATTTTGGAGATATAGCAGGACTCTAACATACGCTTCAAAATATGACAATACTGATTCTATTTCCCTGCAAGATTTGGCCTTAGAGAAATGTGGTTTGTTCACAGTACACTCAACACAAAAGTACAGATGTTTGCACCATGCTGAGAGGCCTTGTAAGGTGACGGTTGTTCGAACTGGTATTTCCCTAATGTCTAGAAGGGTTCCATGGTTCATTTTTCTTTTGTTCTCCAAAGGTCATGATTCTTCCAATAGAAAATAAGCCTTCTCATAAAATTCTAGCCCACAGCTTCCAAACCAAGGATGCATTAGCCACAAGTTCCCCCAATTCTTGTTTCCCTCTTGGCTGCTCTTTCTATTTCTAATGACACTACTAACTCACTTGTTAAAGTAAAAATAATCATTAAATAAATGCATGCCGTTTGGAAAG
Organism: Podarcis liolepis; assembly: GCF_965112155.1. Lineage (NCBI taxonomy): Eukaryota > Metazoa > Chordata > Lepidosauria > Squamata > Lacertidae > Podarcis > Podarcis liolepis. Next base: position 49,232,271 of record NC_139561.1, on the reverse strand, counting down.
AGTGGGAGATCTGTCTGCAACTATTAAACCATATGCCAAGCTGTCTTTTTTTCACCTGTATTTTAGCATTTGATGGCAAAACTCATTTGTATCTCAAGGCTTGATTATATGTTGAAGCTTAATCCATGGAGATGCAAACTGTCAAAAGCAGTGTTCTGAACCCATTCTTAATTTACAAACAAGGATCTAGAAAATGTTGGGAGAAAAAGGACACGTGAGGGGCTTTGGGGGGTGTTTTCCAAGAGAGAAGGGGATGGTTGGGCCTCTCTTATGCATATCTGCAGTGCAATTTGAAAGATACACCTAGGTTGCTAAGGTGGTACTGGCTGGTACCCATTGAGACTTGTGGGGTGGATCCAGGGTGCCAAAACCATAGGGGAAGCTAGAGCCAATGACAGTATGAGCCAACCAATTATAGTTTTGTCCTCATCCCCTTACTTGCTGAGTTCTACCAAGGGCAACATTGAGACTAAGAAGGAAGGAGAAGCTGAAAGGCAGTTCCATTTTCTGGGAATGGTTGTAAATAGGAAAGCAGGCAGGTGGTGGCTGGCTAAGAGCACACAGAGGTTGGTGGCACAATGTCCCATATGCCTTAATGAACCAGCCTCCACTGTGCTTAGGGTTTGAGAAGTATAACAGACTTGAATACTGTCTAAGAGTGAACAAGGAGGTAGTTCAGATGCCAGAGCACGCCGGAAATATATTTGTAGTGCCCCATACCTGTCCCTTTCTATAGCAACATGGCTTGCTTAGACCAGTGTTTCCCAACCGGTGTTCCGCGGCACACTACTGTGCCGTGAGACATTGGCTGGTGTGCCGTGGGAGGGAGGCGGGCGAGTCGGGCGGTGAGAGGCGGCGGCGGCGAGGATCCGCGTCGAGCCGGGGGCGGCTCCGCGGTGGTGGTGCCGAGCGGCGGGGCAGCGCGTGCAAAAGGGAGGAGCGTGAGACAGCGGAGGAGGAGGAGGCCGGCATGTCCGGGCAGCAGCAGCAACAACAGCAGCAGCAACTCCCGGCGACGGCTCCTCATGCCCCGCCGCCGCCCCCTCCTCCGCCCGCTATCGCCGCCACCACCACAACAGCCGCCGCCGCCTCAGTTGCCGCCATCCCTCAGTCCCTCGCTCTGCTGCCTCCTCCCACCCCCAAAGCTTGGAGGTTCCCCGGCAAGGGGGAGGGGAAAAACTTTCACTTTCGTGCGTCCCTCCCGGCGTGACGCTGCGCGCTGACGTCACGGGGCGGGGCTTTAATGGTGGTGTGCCGCGAGATTTTTTTCAGTAAACAGGTGTGCCGTTGCCCAAAAAAGTTTGGGAAACACTGGCTTAGACCTTTGTTGCTGTCCTTGTGCAACTTAGAGCATTTGGAGAAGGAATCTCTATAGTAGGTGGAAAAATTGGAAGAACTACATTCTTCCACGCAACATGGCCAGAAGGCAGTTGGAGGGTTTTCCAGGTAGCAATGCTTCAGGCATTTATTTATTTTTACAGCCTTGCCTCATCAAAAGCATTTTGGAGGCAGCTTGCAAATAATAATAAACTCCAACAACATGAAAACAGAAAGAGCAAAATAAAAAGCAAAACAGATCCCAGCAACCACAGAGTAAAATATGAACTGTGCCACAGTACATAAACAAAGCCCAACTTAGTGGGTAGGTGTGTGTGTGCGGGGGCAGCTTTCAAAACTAGCAGCCAATAAAACAACATCCTAAGATAAAATGCCTGAAGAATTCAGTTCATTTTTTTCCTGGCAACTAAGTCTCTTAACAGTGGGCTTCAGAGCCGCGGTTCTAAAAGGGGCATTCTGAAGATGAGACACTATCACAAAAAAGCATAGCAGGAGAAGGGGAAAGTAAACAAAGATAGAATGCTGTGGAACTTAAATTGCTTGCAGCTTCATCTGTAGAAAGTTGAAACCCAACAACATCTGGAGGGCCACAGGTTCTCCATCATTGGACTAGATGAACCCAACCAAGGTTATGTTTAAGGATGGGGCTGGTGGGGAACTCATACATGACCCATGTTGCACTGAAGCAGGAGAGGAGGGGAGGGTGTTTTAAATCTCTCCTAACCACATTTACTCAAGAATTCCATAGGACAGCAAGTATGATGTCTGAAATTTTAACAGGGCACCATCCCCCCAGCCCTCCAGTGAGGGTCATTCTAGCAAAATGGTTCCCCCAGTGCCTAGCAATGCTCTGATCCCCAGTCACTTGACTTTAGCAGGTGGGTGAAGCCAGAGAAAGGTTTCCTCAGATTATCTCAGGGCATGGAGTCTCACATGGGAGTCATCACCAATCCTTGTGGTGCCCTGGTCCCAGGCTATATGCAATGAATAGGGAACCTGAGACCATCCAGATGTTGCTAGACTCCCACTTCCATCATCCCAGAACCCTGGTGATGGGAGCTGAGGTTCAACATCTGAAGCGCTTCATGTTTCCCACCCCCATTGTATGGAGAAAGAGGAATTCACTACAGTTCTGCAGTCATTCACAAGAGCCTTCCCCATGTACTCGAAGCACTGGGACTGGTTACAGTTCCTTTGATACACCCTAGAGTGTTTCATAGTATGTGCAAGGAGGAGAGATTCATCCTGGCAAAGGCACGATAGAATTCCCCTTTGCAAGGTTGTGAACTGGATTTATCTACAGCAGATGCTACAAAGAGAATGCTAATAAAATCTATGGCCTTGTTCAAGGCACGTAGCTGTGTACAGTCTTATTTTGGCAGTCTGCCGGCATGGAAAAACTGCTAGTGTTTCCCAGAGGGTTACAGAAAGAGAGGAGGGGTGGGGACTCATCTTCATTACAGAAAACAAATTCCAGTTTCAGGGAATGGCATAAAGATGGCACATATTAATGGGGGCAACATATAGGCACTCATGGCTGAATGTGCTTACTGATGACTAGCCATACACTTTCCTTAGTCCATAGCGAGGATGGATTTGCAAAACAATGTGGAAAATTTCTGTACTTCTAGAAGTAATAGCACATTTTCTGCACACACCCTCTTACATCTAAGGTGCATTCTCTATTATTATTTTCAAGTTTCTCATCTATTTACATATGCACCTGTGTAATAATAATAATGATAATAATTTTTAATTATACCCCGCCCTCCCCAGCCAAGGCCAGGCTCAGGGCAGCTAACAAGCAATAATAAAAACAAGTTGAATGAATGCAACTTAAAAACAAGATTAAAATACAACAATTAAAATACTGAAACATTAAAATATTAAAATGCAGCCTCATCACAGGAGGAGAAAGGAAAAAGAAAAAAGAAAGAGGGGAAGGGAATCAAATTGGCTCCAAGCCAAAGGCCAGGCGGAACAACTCTGTCTTACAGGCCCTGCGAAAAGAAATCAGATCCTGCAGGGCCCTGGTCTCATGAGGCAGAGCGTTCCACCAGGCCGGTGTTGAAAAGGCCCTGGCTCTGGTTGAAGCTAATCTAACTTCCTTAGGGCCTGGGATCACTAGGGTGTTGCTATTTATGGACCTTGAGGCTCTCTGTGGGGCATACCGGGAGAGGCGGTCCCGTAGGTACGAGGGTCCTAGGCCATGAAGGGCTTTAAAGGTCAAAAGCAGAACCTTAAATCTGACCCTGTACTCCACCGGGAGCCAGTGCAGCATAGCATCAGTCAGCGTCAAATAATATCAGCCAGATGTCAGACAAGAAAATGACAAGTTTGACTGTTTTTCTGGATTTGACTGGACATTCTATAACTAGCAAGGGAGGGATTTCAGTGTGTTCCAATCAATCCAGAAATGGGTTCTTTCTGATAAAGCTTAGTTTTTGTGTTAATAGAACTTCCTTCCAGAATCAGGTGCCTCCGGGAAGTCCACAAGCAGGACACAAGGTCAATAGTCGTATCACACTGTTGTTTTCCAGGAGCATAGCGCCTCTGATAAGTCATAAAATCATAGAGCTGTACAGTGGGAAATCATAGAGCTGTACAGTGTCCAAGGGTCATCTAGTCCAACCTCCTGTAATCACAGCTAAAGACTCCCTGACAGATGGCCATTCATCCTCTATTTAAAAATATCTACCACCTTCCAAGGGAGTCCATTCCTTTGTCACACTTTGTCTTTGCTATTTTCTAAAGCTATTTGTAGCTCTTTGAAATCATGCCCCTTGTTTTCACTCACTTAAAAAAAAAATCCTATTATTTATTTATGCCAGCTTCCCTCAGTCCCACCCCTCACAAAATAATTCTTATAATGTCTTACTTGAAAGAACTCAGAAAGAGCATATCTAACCCTGGCCATCATCTGTACAATTTTCTCATAAGAACAAAATCTCTGTTCCCAGAGAAAATCCATATGTCTTATGGTTTTGTGGTCGATCCAAAACTTAAAGGGCCCCAGAATCTTTTTTCAGGTCAAAATCTTTTTCAAGCAAAACTGCTTTTAAGAAGGATTTCTCTGGAGAAACAAACTGTCCTACTCTATCCTAGGTTTTTAATAGCATAATATCACAGCATTATTGTTGCGTGTTGGTTTTTGTGTCCTTTTCATTTAGTTTTAATCCATAAGGTGTGTGGTTTGCTCAAACCATTTTCAACCTTATTTACTTTTATTTTTAAATCCATTGCTTATTTTGGATCACTTATGCTACATAAAAATATAGTTTAATATTGGAGGTGGGCATTCAACCCTTTTCTACAGCATCTGCCTGCTTTTGTTCACAACTCTTGGCATCTTCCACTGCCAGACAAATTTAGAAATATCCTACTGTGATTTTTCAAGCTCAGCCAGAAGGCAATGTTTTCACACACACACACACACACACACACCCTTATCATCTTAATGGTAGCTATTAAGCCCATCGGCTATAAGGAGTCCAGTTACTATACACACAGCCACAAACAGCCACACACATACACACACGCACACACCAGAATGAAAGTTGGAATTAAAGGGCCACTGTATGAATGCAATAAGAATCTGCAAGCAGGCAGAGCAATTTTGAATTGAATTGAATTGCAGGCAGTCGTAGATGGCAGAGACCAGGTTGAAGGAAGCGGAGATCTACTCATAAAACAAGATGCCCCATTCTTCTCCTTGTGCCTGCAGCTCCCCTGTGCCCTTCAACTAAATCTGCTCTGGAGGGTTCCCAACTTTCTGGATCAGATTTTGAGGGTGCAAATGAGGCTGTGGGTTGGGAAGAGAGGTAGGGAATTGCCCATTGTATGAGTGGAAATCTTTCCTTGGCAGGCAGACGCAGTTGGATGTCACAGAAACATAGAATCATAGAATCATAGAGTTGGAATAGACCACAAGGGCCATTGAGTCCAACCCCCTGCCAAGCAGGAAACACATAGGATGCTGCCTTTGGTACATCTAGCTCAGTACTGTCTACTCTGGCTAGAAGCATCTCTCTAGAATTCCTGATGGGGTCTGAACCCAGAGATGTGATGTTGAGATCTGAACGTGGGACCTTCTGCATACAAAGCAACTATTCTGCTACTGCTGACCTTCCTCATGCCATTTTGGGAGACAGGGTTTCTTATTGGTGCAAGAATATATATTTTTATAATGCAATAGATCTATGGTGCTAAATTTTTAAGTTCAGTAAATATTGGGATTTAATCAGAACTTGTATGTTATAACTGGGATATGTTGTAAGACAGTCTCAGTGTGTATTAGAAGGGGGTTTGGGGTGTTTAATTAGTATTTATGTGTAAAGATTATGCATAAGACCTCAATAATGTAATCAAGATCCATGTGTATTGGAATCTGTGTGTAGACCTACTTCTGAGCACCATCAATTAGCATGTAAAGAGTTAATTACCTAGGTAAATATCCTAAGTGTGTACCAGCCTTTAATCCTATTCAGTCAACTGGTGTTGATGAAGTCAGACAAACACCTTTGTTTGTCTGACACCTGGCTTAACCATTGGCTAACCAAATACTAACCAAAGTATCAAGAGAACTGGGTATTAGAATACAAATGAATAAAGAGGGCTTGGTTTTTAGGAACAGCAGAATTAGGCAAGATGGCACCAGGAAGCAGAGAAGGAACCATGACTGCATGTTCCCTGGAGACTAAGATAGGCTGCAGAGCAAAAATGATGCTGATGATGCTGCCGGAAGCATAAGCTGACACGCTTTGGGGTTTTGTTACTGTGTGCCCCTCCACTGAAGGCTAAAGATATACACTGTGTGTGTAAAATAATCCATATATCATAGACCCTGGTGAAGGGCCAAGACCCTTGGAAACTCATGCACCACTTGGCAGAGATTGGGGTGGCTTGTAACAAAAATTATTGTTGGATTCTAATTTGTGTGCATTCGGCAAATGTTTGAATAATTTAAAAATAAGACACTGGATCCTTTAAGAATGGGTGCAGGGTTTCACCATATTTATATTTCAAGATTCATTCAATAAATATGCAGTTAGAAGATACCTTTAAAAGAGAGGCAAAAATCATAAAACTGGATTTCTGGATTTATGCAGAGTGAAAGACTGAAAAGGAAAAGATGCTGAAGTATTATGAATGCATACATTTTTAATGATGGATCAAGTATGTGTAAATAAGATTCATACCTTGAAGAGGCTGGAGGACAGTGAGTTTTGAATGAAATTAAAGCATTATTGATCTGTTACATGGTTTGTCTTGCCGTTTGGAAAAATTTCTCCACTGACACCTACCCCTGATTTCTTGCATCTGCTGCTGGAGTATGTAAATCCCACAAACCTTTACTACCCACCTGAGTTATTTGTTATTTGTTTTGTCTTTGGCTTATTTTTTATTATTTTACTTTTGTTCACACACATCCAGTTGAATTAACTGTTCTTCTTGACATGCATTATTAAGTAATCTCAAAAAATGTGTTTATTTATTTACCTAGTGAATATGTCAAACATGCAGGAAGCTGTACGAAGGGAAGGGAGTGGAATTAGCCTCTTGGATTAGCAAACCATATCATGTTCACTCCTTGTTATTTAAATGGCAGAGATAAACAAGCCTTGGGAGAATTGGAGAGAGACCTTAAAAGCACAGGTTGAGACGAGGTGTCACTTAGACTGAATTATGTTAGAAGGAAAGATTGGCCCATAAAATATCTTTAAGGATGAAAAGAACCTTTCTTTTTTGTAAATAGATTTTCTTAAAGGATAACAAGTAGAATAGATTGTCAACTCATACATTTAGGCAGTCAGCCAGGTATAAAACAATTCTCTCAAGTAAGACAAAGGATAATCACAATGCAGCATCAATGCAAGACATTCTTCTTGAGTTTATCGCTTATTATATGGAACTTACACTTCAGAGAACCCATGCAAGTAAGAAGATGGTCCTTTTTAGCCATTCAAATAAGATACAATGGCCGCATCCACACCATGGATTTAACACACTAGTCTACCACTTTAGCAGACTTGGATAATCATGTAAACTGTGGTTTGTGAAGGGTGGTGACCTCACAGAGCTATAGTTCCCAGCACTCTTAACAAACTACAGTTCTCAGGGTTCCCCATGGCCATTAAAGTGGTATACATGGGAGGGGGGGCATGATGATAGGTTCCACCTACACACATTCATGGCTGTCTTTAAGGAAAGAGCTGGTGCTGTGATGTTTTTGTTTCAATTATATCTGTGTTCTAATAGATGATATTTAAACATGTGTGTGTGTTTAATTGCTTTTTAGCACATCTTTTCTGTGTTTTTAGCTGTTTATATTTAACCTGTAAACTGCCGGGAAACAGTGGGATATAAATAAATATAATAATAGTTCATTTGAAGGACGTAGAATTCATGAACAAGTCTACGCATGTAGAAACTTTCCACGTGACTAGGATGCTTTATATGTTTTCTAGTCACTCAGAGTTTCCTATGCTTATACAGCAGGCCAAGGCTGGCCACTGTGTTATCCTCCAGTTGTTTTTGACTAGGAAAAAGGAAGAATCGTAGCTCAGTGGTAGAGCATTTGTCTTGTATACAGAAGGTCTCAGGTTCAGTCCCCAACTGGGACTGAAGGCTGGGAATAAATACCTGCCTAGAACCTTGGGCAACCTCTGCCAGTCAATGTAGAATCTACTGTGCTATGACCTGACTTCCTAAAGCAGCTTCCTATGTTCCTAAGTTGTACTCCAACAACATCCCAAGACCACCACATTGGCTACTGCTGCTCTGATTTCAGACTTTACAAATGGATGTGAACCCCTCAATCATATCTTAGGTTGTATATATGTGCAAATAAACCATATAAGGACACAGTCTCTGCTGTGCCTCATTTCTACAAAGAATAACAGAATCAGCATAACTCCTCAAATTTCACAACAGCTCAGAGATAGGGGTGGCATGCAACAGTATTGACTGACAGTCTTCAATTGGAATAGAAGGATGTACTGTATTGGACATTATACAACAATTTTGTATTATGATGATGATATAGCTCTCCCTATATCAAACCAAAACTCATCTTTACATGGAATGTCTAGAGCAGGCTTCCTCAACCTCGGCCCTCCAGATGTTTTGAGACTACAATTTCCATTATCCCTGACCGCTGGTCCTGCTAGCTAGGGATCATGGAATTGTTGGCCAAAAACATCTGGAGGGCCGAGGTTGAGGAAGCCTGGCCTAGAGAAATCACAGCATTCTCTGATTTCACAGTAAAATCTGAATTAATAGGATTTAATATGACAATTAATGAGGAAAAATCAGTTGCAAGTATAGCATATCTCAATAAGATGCCTGGGGATTAGCTAAGTGAAATGGAACATGATTTCTTTGTTTGTTTGTTTGTTTGCAATTTTTGTTCATTTGTTTTACTTCGGGTTAGATAAGAACAACAGAAAAGCTCTACTGGGTCAGATCAAAGGCCCATGTAGTCATGCATTCTGTTCTTACACTGGCTAACCAGATGCCTATGGGAAGCCCACAAGCAGAATCCAAATATAACAGCTCTCTGATCTAGATGCTTTTCAGTGCAGGTGTTTTCTGACAACCTTCTAAATTCCTCTCATTTTGTGAATGGCTGTTGAACCAATGGTAAACTATAAGTATGATATTTCACATTCTTTGTTCATCAGTATTCTACAATTTGCAGTAGAGCAAACTCTCAATAGGACTCATTAAGTGGGTTGATAAAGCTGAAATATTTTTCTCCAGACTTGTGAAAATGCATTAGTTTATCCCCAAGTCCAATTACAAATCAGCTGGACCCCATCATGTCTTGATGATGCCATTAAGAGCATGACAAGGACCAGTTGTTTCCTCCAGCTGCCCTTATGAGTCTCGCAGCTCCTTTCCTTACAACTGCCCTACTGTCTGCCCCTCAATCCCTTCCCTCCACTCATCTTCCTCTTGCTGCTGCTCTATTCGGGGCTGTGAAAAGGAGAAAGGAAGAGAGGGGTATACTTTATCTGCTTCTCCCTCCACCCTATTTGATGTCTCGCTCACAGCTGTAGCGGTATGCCAGGTCCTTCTATGCAACACCAGACTGCTCAAGCAGATGCTGGGAAGTTGGGATACATGTTTTGAAAGCAGGTGTATGGAGACATGAAGTGAGGACATGAATTCTCAGGCCATAGTGCTTGCCTCATATTTCAACTGAGTGTTAGCAGTCACTGAGAATCCTATCCCTAAACCAGGAATTTGAGAAGCTGGTGTCATCACTACTTAGAATTGCCAGCATTCCTGACATGCATAACTCATATTCCCAAACAAAAATGGTGGAATTTGGTGCCATGACTACCTATAATGCTTTGCCAGCACTATTTCTTGATCCACATAATCCATGTGTTGGCTTGGCAAAACATGTGAAAAACAGGCAGAAAAGCAAGGGCTGCAATGCTTTCTTCAAACAAAAAAAAGAAAGAAAAGAAGAAGCCAAGAACTCAGCATCTACCAAGAGAAGGATTCCTGGCAATATGTCTCCTGCAGACTGTTAAGTTCTGTATTGTATCTGAGATGGGGATGGGTAAAATCATCCATGCATAAAATGCTCATTTATTCACAGGGGAAATAAGTGAAATGTGTATCTTTATTTATTTAAAATATTTATAACCTGCTCTTCATCAACATAGATATCAGGATGGAATACTGAACAGGAAATCAAAACAACCAAATCATAAAACAGACAACAATGCGTACTTAAATACACCATCAATTGCCCCAAAAGCATCTAAAAACAAAAGAGCAGGCTAAACTCTAATCAAAGTACAAAACTTAAAAAGTGTGGGTAAATAAATAACTTTTAAGCTAGTGCCAGCATGATATCAACTTCAGTGCCAGTCACACCTGTAAAGCAGTAATGGGAAAATCTTTTGGCTGCAGAGGCCACATCCTTATCTGATCATAGCCTCATGGGTATGATTATGGGAAACCCGCCAGTTAGCTGATGTCACAATGACACCAGCTGATTGGGTGCTTTGACGTCCTGAAGCTGGGACTTTAAAGCACTATGCAGGGCTTGAAAGGAGCCATGCATGCTGCTTTAAAGTGCCCGTGTCTTTGCCTGTTTTTCCTGGCCCAAGCAATATCAGCAGCACACTTTGAGGCTTGTGATTGTGTATTGTCATCCATGTCTCTTCCTGCCTCACGCCTGATATGCATATAATAGCGGCAGGTGGCTGGGGTAGGGGGGGGGGAAATGGCTTCTGGGTTATATTGGAAACCCTAATGGACCAACGTAGGCCAGAGGTTTCTCACCCCTGCTGCATTTCACATATCAGGGCATCACTGCACAGGAGGCCATAAAACATCTAGCTCTGGATACCTACACCACCAAAACAAATCTCAGTCAGCAAGAAATGGAATAGCATTGGAAATCTCAAAATGCAATATTTTTAAGGAATACCCATGCAGCATCAAGTAAGGGCTGCAAACTACATCTATCTACATTTACATATATAATATATACAATAATGCAAGCATAGGAAGCACAGTAGACAGTTGTCCTTGCCAAGTGGCACATGAAGGCTTTTTAATGAAACATTTATCATAAGCCAATAAAAGTAAAACAAACAAACCCAAGTACTAAGGGGCAATCACTTACTGTCTTCAGTTGCCACAATGGTTATGTTGTGCCATGTGCTGGTTTCTCTGTCCAGTGGAGTTGCGAGTGTTATCCTTCCATCCTGCGTATTAATGTTGAACTGCCTCTCAAGGTCAGTGTTTCGATCAATGGAAAACCTACAAAATGGACATCCTTGAAATTTACTTAAAAGACATTTGTTTGGCCTAAATGCATTGTAACAAAATCTAAGCAATCCATCGCAAAGAGCAGCTTTATAGCCCCAGTGGATTTGTGGAGCTCAATCGTGTTATAATTTATAAGACAAAAAATGATGGGCTGAGAATCAAGAAACAGAATTATAGCCCAAGGAGTAATTAGCTGCATCCTCTCAGGACGAAGGTTAGAAGCTGTCATCGAGATCAGTAGGTAGCATCTTTTAAAAGCTACTGCGAATCAAGAGTTAATTAGATGATCCATCACATTTATTGGACAACCTGTGCTGTATTTCATAGCAACTGCTGATAATTCTGTCAATACATTAAGCAGGCAGGGCTCCTGTTTTTACAAGATGCAACTAATGTTCTTATCCCAACAAACACCACTTCTGATTAATTAAGTGAATACGTCACCTGCTTATGTTTCAGCATAACTCTGTGGACAATAGCTGGTTAACAACCCTTTACTGGTAAAACGCTTCCAAAAAACCAGAAAGATTGGCTGCTTTATGGATTGACATCATTGGTTTCTAACAAAACAACTTTGATCTGACAGCTAAGCAGAGCTTGCAAATGAGAATGTGCAGGTACATTATGCAGCTTTAACACAGAAGCCAGCTTGACTAACAAGAAAGAGCTGCAGTAAATTGTTCCAACAGTGCATTAAACAAAATGGTGATTTAGAACTCCCTGCAAGATCTCCAGGAAAGCTTTTATGTTGGTCCATTTTCATATAGTTGTTTTATTAATGCATTACTTGTAAAAGAAACCAAACTGGAAAATTAAGCCTTACAATTTCTGGTGGGTCACGCACAATGAGAGAAAGAGAGTGAGATTGAAAGTACTGATATGGTACAGCAGTCACAGCTTTGAGGGGCTTCACTAAATCCTAGTGGAGAATTTATATAAGGGACTATAATGACTGTTGTTCCAAAGCATGGCATTGCACAACATCACACCACAACTATTTTGCATCTCTTCAGCTTTCTGCCTCAGCATGCAGGGATGAATTACTAGGAAGCATCAAACTGGGTTAGATATATTATGTCATATTGAGAAGTGAGATGGTGATGACGATGCTTGAGCAACTCAGATAAATCTGCTAAGAACACAGGAAGGTGCCTTATGCCAAACCAGACCATTGCTTCACCTAGTACACTATTGCCTTTTCTGACTAACAGAGGCTTTCCAGGGTTTCAGGCAGGGTTTCAGCCCTACCTGGAGACACCAGGGATTGAATCTGGGTCCTTCTGCATGAAAAACAGATACTCTGCCACGGAGGTCAACCTGATCTGAACATCGCAGAGAAACTGGCAAGTGAATTGGAAATAAACTTAATAAATAAAAAACAAACAAAAATACATTTTCACCCTTTCTGAATGTTCCATATTTTGAGAATACAGTGGTACCTCAGGTTACATACGCTTCAGGTTACAGATTCTGCTAACCCAGAAATAGTGCTTCAGGTTAAGAACTTTGCTTCAGGATGAGAACAGAAATCGTGCTCCAGCAGCACAGCAGCAGCAGGAGGCCCCATTAGCTAAAGTGGTGCTTCAGGTTAAGAACAGTTTCAGGTTAAGTACGGGCCTCCGGAACGAATTAAGTACTTACCCCGAGGTACCACTGTACATCTTTTGAGAAAAAATATACATTGACTGGGAGTTGCATACACAGTATGCAAACTCATCTGCCACCCCCCCCCCCACATTAAGTCCCTAGCCCTTTACCTGCCCAGAAAGCAATGTCCCCACTGTGGAAGGACGTGTGGATCCAGAATTGGTCTCCACAGTCACTTATGGACTCATTGTTAAAACCGTGTTTATAGAAGACAATCTTACTTGGCTATGAGTGATCGCCAAAGAAGAAGAACCCTGTGCAACTACTAAGTTTATTTTTTACCTTCCCAAACCCCTTTATAAAGCCATTTCTCTTCTATTCTGCAGCCCTGCTTTGCACCCATTTTCACATTCACCCCCATGTTCATGCATCCTCCTCCTCCTGCTTTTGTACAACCATTGTTACAAACAAACCACCCACATGGAAACCTCCTGCATCTTCCTCCTCCCACACCTTGCAGCTACTAAACACCTTTTTCACATTTTGCTCAATTATGAAGCCACCATCCCCTCCTTTTCTTCAGACTGTCAGTTAGCTTGCTCAGTTAGAGAACATTAAGTCCATTTGATGAATGTCATACATATATGGGTGTTTGCTTGTTAATAAACCCTGTCTTCTAAATTACTACACTAACTCTAGAACTTTGTATTGAAGACAATACAGTGGATGCTCAGGTTGCGAACGTGATCCATGCAGGAGGCACGTTCACAACCCGCAGTGTTTGCAACATGCAGTGCCGTGTCCGTGCACGCGTGGGTTGTGATTTGGTGCTTCTGTGCATGCACAAAGCGCAATTTAGCACTTCTGCGTATGCACAAGTGCTGAAACCCCGAAGTAATCTGTTCTGGTACTTCCGGGTTCGGCGCGGTGCTCAACCGAAGAACACGCAACCTGAAGCGTCTGTAATCCAAGGTATGACTGTACATGGTACCAGAAGTGAAATACATGATTGTGAGAAGGTACTATGGGCTATTTAAGGGCTCTGCATCCTTTATATCTCACAAATGAGGCAGCTGAAGAATGGAAGAGGGAGAAGTTTAAAGCAGTCTTAATTTTTTCAGTGCTCCTCCCTTCTCACTGTACTCAAACAATGTCAGAGGTTTGAATAGGCAGGGACACTGAGGGGTTACTGTGTTGCTGTTAAAACCAGTTTTAACAAGGAGAATTAGCAGCAATGGATACAGAATACAGTGGTGCCTCGCAAGACGAAATTAATCCATTCTGCGAGTCTCTTCGTCTTGCAGTTTTTTCGTCTTGCGAAGCACGATTATTAGCAGCTCAGTGGCTATTAGCGGCTTAGCGGCTATTAGCGGCTTAGCGGCTATTAACGGCTTAGCGGCTTTAAGAAAAAGGAAACAAACTCGCAAGAACTCGCAAGACATTTCGTCTTGCGAAGCAAGCCCATAGGGAAATTCGTCTTGCGGAACGACTCAAAAAACGGAAAACTCTTTCGTCTTGCGGGGCACCACTGTGGAAGCTAACACCAAAGAGCAAGCACAGAATTTCTTTCCCAACTCCCTTCTCACTGTGCTCAAACCTTGTTTTAAACTGCCACTCTCCCCGTCCAGCCCCCTGCTCACTCTACTGAAACCTCTGTCATTGTTTAAAATCAGCACTTTCCCCTCTCAGTTTCTTTCCATCTCTGCTTTATTCAAACCTCTCCTGTTGTGTAAAACCCTATTTCCCTCTGTATCTCTATTTGCTTTTAAAGTCTTATAAAGCATGTTTCCCTTCAGCACAGCAGCTTGTAGCAAAATTGCTGCTTGGCTGAACTTGAATCGAATCGAGAACTGAATTAGTTTGTTTTGTAAATGGATGGGTGTGAACTGCAATTAGTTCTTTTTTGGGCATGTTCTTTTTAAATGAACTTTCCAAGCTCACCATCTCTTAGCCTAACCTCACAGGACATCCCCAAGTATATTGCAGTGAATGCTTTGGGAAAAGGGGGACATACAAATGGAGGTGGTGGAAAGAAATGTAAAGTGGTAGGAATGAAAATATGGTTGCTAAAGAATCATTTAAAAAAATGAAGTGTACAAAATACACATTAACTAAGACAAATTTATCAGAGAAATAGAATCAGGCTTGTTCACTAGCCAGATTTTCAACTCATCTGTTATACACCAATCCACTGCTGGGATATTGAAGCATGCATATATATGTTAAATTGCACACTGGATATGCAATAATTCCACTTTTTGAAAAAGAAGAAGAAAAAGAAGTTGCGAATCTTGATTCATATGTGCAAGCAAAAGTCATACTATGTATTGATTTTATTTAGCCAAATAAATAAATGCCTCCCTTGATGTAATTCTATTTACAATCTCTGTAGCTATAGGGAGAGAAAAAACAGGGGATTTGTGCATGTTTCCGTATTGACTTTCAACAAGCTATTTACAAAATCAAAATGCATTAAAGAGTATAACAATTTCTCAACACAACTGAAACAGGTTTACAAGTTTCCAAGGAAGCAAAGCCCCCTCCTGACTTTAAGTTAATATATATCATGCACAATGTTTGTAGCTACCTTGTCTTTATAATGATATTATAGCTCTTTTTAATGAGGGCACACTGTCACACAAGTAAGCAATACATAAAAGTACATTTCTGTAAGGAAAACTGGGGGGAGCGGAAAGAGAGTATCTAGGTAAATAATAACCTTCAAAACTGCCTTAGTAACGCCACAGTTTATTGGGACTTTGCTGTTAGCTTTCGGGGCTGAGTGTGGGAGAAAATTGGTGGTGTGATCATACATTTCTTTACCTTAAGATGCCAATGCAGATTCAAATGCAGTGTTCCTTCCCTATGGCTGTAGTTGCTTCCATGAAAGACTTTCTGTTTTGCACCAATGAAAATGAACACTTTACAACAGCATTTGGCTTTGCAAAACCCACACAGCCACCTTTTTTGCTTTCCCCTGCTGAGATGTGATTCATAATATTGATGCCATAAATCACTGTATCTCAGCAATGCCAAGCAGAGAGGGCATGTTACTAGGTGACTGAGATAAACAGCTGCATGTCAGGAAGGCATATCTGGGTGGGTGGGTGGTTGTACACACACACACACACACACACACACACACACAATTTTAGGGCATGCTATGAATTAAGAAAATGATTTGCTTTTGCTAGAGATGAAATATCCTTGAGGGTTGTGTGTGCGTGTGTGTATGTGTGCGTGCGTGCAGAAACACATGTTTTTTCTTTGCATTCAGTGGGAAGAAAGGTGTTAAAGGAGAAAGGATTTCACTCAAGACCTGATAGATTCTGGATTCATAGGTAGAACAAAAGATGCAGAGGAAGTACAGAGGGAGAGACTCATTCAAATTTAATACCTCTGGAATGAGCTCTTTGGTCAGAAAATAACACTTTATGATGTTTGAGAAATTTGATGTTTGCACATTCCAATATATTTCAGTGCCAAAATAATTTCCTGTGCCGCCCTCTCCTCCCCAAAACCCCACCATTCTCCATCAATTAATGAGCAAAGAAATTGCATTCATATATTATCAAGAAGAGAAAAAGAAGAAGATGAAATGCTAGAGATGGATATCCTTGGTCTCATTCCCTTCTGGACAACCTTCCGGGGCCACTTGTCCCTAGTGAGATTGTCCAGCGGCAAGAGTGGGCAGAACAATGAGTATCAATTTTACTGATGTACAGTAGGCTAGTTTTGCACACGCTCACATACCCTTCACTATCCTCCAGCCATGCAAGCAAAAGGGATTATCAGAGTTCAAGGACACATTTCAGTCAGGCAACACCATTCAAGGAGGAGGTGAATCAGGGCCAGGGGAGGGATGGATCAGGGGAGAGGGGGTGTTGTTGGGCGTGGCATGGGGACTGTCCCAAGAGTCAGACAAAGAGGATTAGATGACCATATTTGGACACTGGACCTGAGGTTTCTCATCCCTGCCTTACCCTAACCTTCCCTGAATCTCCTTTTGGTATGATACCTACAGTCTGTTTGATGGCCCCCTGGCAACTTTCCTTATGCTTTCCTGAGCCTAGTTCTTCAGCTCTTTTACCCAGTTATAGCATCCTCATTCTGCCTCACTTCTTAACATCTGTTAGAAAATAACCCAGTTATTGTAAAATAACAACATTGAACTAGGATTGTATAGCAATTAAATTAGCCAAAAGGGATCCCCAAAACGGACTTTGGAATACTTGCTAATGAGCAGCATGATTCTGCACATGTCCTAGAACAAAGTATATTTCTTTGGTTTTGCTCTGAATGTAGTTCTATTGCACGAGAATCAGAGAAAGCAGTGAATCGTCCTCCCATCAGGGAGTTAACACTAAATATCCTCTCCATAGTAGCTGCTGTACAGGGAATTTCACCATAAGAGACAACTTGCATAATGAGTCGCTGGATAATGTAAGTGCAAAGGACTGATTAAGTCTCTGAAACCCTCCCAATATGTAATGCAAGCAGACTCCCTGATTTAGTTATTAATCAATTTTACAAAAGTAACAAATAAGATACCTTCCACTAGTAACTGAATTAACTTAATTAACTGAATTCTCATTGGTCAGAAATACCTCATAGTCCCCTGCCATGATAAAGCAGGAAACTTGCATTTATTTTTATTTATCATTGCATTTCTATCTTGCCTTTCCTCTAATGAGCTTAAAGTGGTCACATGGATCTCCCCTTCTCCATGTGATTAGGTTAGGCTGAGAGTTAATGATTGGCCCAAGTTCACCAAATGAGCTTCTAGGTTGAGTAAGGATTTGAACCCTAGTTCCCCAGGTATAAATCTGGTCATTTCACCACACTTGATTCAGCGAGCATTTTTCTTGATCAATACATTTGTTTTTAAAAAGTCACTTTAGGGAAAACCTGGACAGTTGCCTGGTGATAAGCCCCATTCTGCCCAGTGGAACTTATTTCTAAATAAACATTCAAAGTGCTGTGTTACACAATAGTAACCTAGGAATGCATGGTGTGACCTGAAAAAAGTCTTATGCAGATTAGTTATTTGCTTCCTATAGAACAGGGGTCAGCAAACCTTTTCAGCAGGGGGCCGGTCCATTGTCCCTCAGACCTTGTGGGGGGCGAGACTATATTTTGAAGGGGGGGGGGGAATGAACGAATTTCTATGCCCCACAAATAACCCAGAGATGCATTTTAAATAAAAGGACACATTCTACTCATGTAAAAACACATTGATTCCTGGACCATCTGTGGGCCGGATTTAGAAGGCGATTGGGCCGAATCCAGCCCCCAGGCCTTAGTTTGCCTACCCATGCTTTAGAATTTGTTGCCTATTTCACCTATCCAGAAACCTCTAAATTTGTTTCCAGTTTTACTTTGGGTGAATTCTGAGGCAACCTAAAGCAGTCAGTGCTTTTTTCTGGGGGTATTCAAGGATTAACAGTACCAGCACATTCAAATGTTAAAAGTGTGGCACTTACTG
Source organism: Podarcis liolepis (assembly GCF_965112155.1). Lineage (NCBI taxonomy): Eukaryota > Metazoa > Chordata > Lepidosauria > Squamata > Lacertidae > Podarcis > Podarcis liolepis. Next base: position 49,214,066 of record NC_139561.1, on the reverse strand, counting down.
TAACAACTTGAGTAGTGAGTTGAGTAGTGGCATTGTTTTTTCCCTTGGGGGGGGGGGAGCACTGAGAGCAGTCATTCCCAATACTGGGTCCCCATATGTTGTTGTACAACAATTCCCAACTTCCTTCTTCCCTGACAATTGACAGTGTTGGTTGGGGCTGATGGAACTTGTAGGGCAATAACATCTGGGGACCCAAGTTTGGGGAAGCCTATCCCTTTCCACTTGATTTATCTATTTAACTTAAGAGGCCAGTCAGTGCTTTTTTCTGTTGGTGTTCCTCTTATTAAAAAGGCGTGTGGGTTTAGGAAAGTCAGAATAGCTGAATCAGTGTGCATATCACCTGTAATCCACATGGGCACTTGACTTCAAAAATTATAAGACAGGTCAAGGATTTAAATTTTGAGTATCTAAGATTTTCTTTTAAAAAACAAAACAAAAAACTACATGTCAAATAGTACCATAGAATAGCTTACCTACTGACAAATTCTGCAGAACTTAAGAAGTTTGCATCAGTCAGAGACATATATTGATCCAATGAGAACTATTTTCTATCACTAGTCAAGATTTTCTGCCCCTTCATTTGACATAATCACTTTCTTATTATCTGATCACCAACAGCATTGCATAATCCTGTTGCACAGATGGCAGCTTCAAAGAATTTTGGTGAAGGAACTGTACTCATGAGGCAGAGAGAAGCTTAGCATTTTCCAACTGCAATTAAAAATTAGGAAATGCCTAAGGCTGATGGATTTTCTCTCATATTTCTAATCACTTGGATGTTTATTTTTCAAATAAAAAACACCCCAGGCACCTTAAAGACTAACACACTCATGGGCCAGATCCTACTTCATCAGGTGCATGAAATGTGCAGCTAACTAGGTTGATATATATGCACGGCAGTAGGGGGAGGGAGCGCAAGAGAGAGAGGAGGAGAGTCATAAATTGAGCTGATGAGATCAAGCAATGCAAGACATAATGCAAGATGCATCATATTCCTATGGAGAGCACAAATGAATATATGAACCAATTAAATGAGTACAAAATCCCACCAGAAGAGGTATGACTCACTACTCCCAGCTAGAGGCCCCTGGTGGTGAATTGGTATAGTGAGAATCATATGTACAAATACCTAGGGCAGTGTTTCCCAACCACTGTTCCGCGGCACACTAGTGTGCCGCGAGATGTTGCCTGGTGTGCCGCGGGAAAAATTAAAAAATTCGAAAGATAGCTTCATATCCAGAGAGGCGGCCTTCAGGCGAGTTTTAATTTTAATTTTCCTTCTCCCACTTAATGCCCCACGCTCGCCCGAGCAGCTTGCAGTCCTCGGTAACCACGGCGACCCGAGGGAGGGGAGGGAACAGGGAAGTCGAGGGCGGCGGCGAGCCGCGATGACGTCAGTGGGCCGCGCCGCCTCGCCCTGGCACGGTGTGAGAGCCCCGGCTAGTGGCGCGAGCTTCGGAATAAGTGGGATCCGCGTGCACGAGACCGAGATCGCGGGTAAGGAGCTCAGCCCTGGGCAGGAGGAAGCGGGGCCGCGCGTGCGGGCCACATCCCCACAGAGAGCGAGCCTCCCCCGGCCCACCACTCCGGGCAGGTCCACTCGCATGAGGGGGCGGCGATGGCGACGGCCGGCAGCTTGCCTGCAATGCCATCGCTCGAGCAGGCGAGGAGCCCGGAGGCTACCAGATGCGAGTCCTCTTTCCCACCCTGCTCGGGAGTCCAGAGCACTTGGTCGCATTCAGGATCTAGAGTGGGGAAGCGGGGCTTGTGTCTGGGCTGGACACATTGGGCTGCCTGTGCCGCTCGACCTGCGGGGAGAAATCAGGGTGGGAGTCACGACCGTGAGGCAGGGCTGCCAAGTGTGGCAGAAGAGGACACGGCCGTCGCACCTGTCCTTAGGTAGGAGCTTCTTCCATGTCAACCTGCTGCCCTAAAGTCTTGGCTTTTTGGCGGTTGGCACAGAAGGAAGGCAAGGGGGAGGGGAAAAAATTGAAACTTACACTTTCGTGCGTCCCTCCCGGCGTGACGCTGCGCGCTGACGTCACGGGGCTGTAATGGTGGTGTGCCTCGAGATTTTTTTCATGAAACAAGTGTGCCTTTGCCCAAAAAAGGTTGGGAAACACTGACCTAGGGATGTATCCACTGGTGACTTTGCTTTACTAGAAAGGGTTTCCACTAACAGAAATATTGGCACTTGGTTTTCATCAATCTCCCATCTACCTAACCTGGCTCCTCTATCCCTCTGGCTGGTTGTGGTGATTGAAGGGAGCCAGACAGACAGCAAGGCTGCTCTCCCAAATGTGGAAACAGCACTGATTCCATTGTGCTTTCTTTCCTTTCCTTCTTTGTCTGATGTTATGACTCTCAGGTTAGCTTACAACAAAAAATTAAAAAAAAAAAAATAGAAGCCATCATGTCAAAGCCATATTAAAACTGCTGTTCAGTTTAACAAAAGAAGGCAGAAGCAGCCAAGTTCAGAAATCAAGGGAGAGAGGAATGAAAACTGCTACTAATACTAATACTAATACTAATACACATTTCAAGGTATTTTAAAAAGGCTTATCCTGGAGCAGTAAAGTCATAAGACTAGTTGTCATGCAGGCCCTCCTTGGGGAGGTTGTTCCATAGATGACACACCATTAGGAATTCCCTTTCTCTGGTCACTATATTCCTAACCTGCTGGGTGGCATCACAGCCAGAGAAAGGGCTCCAAAATTGACCTCCAAGTATGACAGAGATGGGGAACATTTTGAGCCCAAGGACCACCTTCCAAGGGCTACATGCCATTAGGGGGTGGGGCCCAAGGCAAAAGAGGGAATTACCAGGGGTAAAAATGGATTGTGCAACAGATGTGTCTCTTATCTTTGTACACTAGGTTTCATTTCAGCTAAAGACAAGAGGCATTAAAGCAGCAGTACCTTATAGAGCTTGAAGACACATCAGGATCATGGGCAGTCACCTGGCCAATCACAGAGTTAATAGCAGCATTCTCATGTACTTCTAGTAGGTAACTTGGTGATGAAAAAATTGGAGGTTCATCAGCATCCTCTATGACAATTTTCACTGTTGCAGTATCCTTGAAGGGTCCCACACTGATGAAACGTGGATCAATATGCACATTACTTGCTTCTACCTTCAGAGTATAGGATCTTTTCGTCTCAAAGTCCAGCGGCTGTTAAGAATGACAAAGACAAATGCCTTTTACTAATGACCACAGCAGCAAGAACTAGCAAAAGAATGGAAGTGTTATGCATTTAAAACCTAATCACTGAGTTATAATGCAATCTCTTTCCGCTTCCTTTGAACTGGGCTATAAATGTCCTGGGCATGTATTGATGTCTCTGTATCCCCCCCCCCCATTTGTGGTTCCTTTTCTGCTTTATAAAATATAAAACTAAGCACACACAAATAAACACATACATACACTATCTTGCCATGAGTGCAGTCACTATTCTGCTTAGCCAAAAATAATAATGTTACTGCCAATGGCCTGGATTGCATATTAATCACACACCTAATCAGTATTCTGCTTGTTGGAGATAAGGAGCAAAGAAAAAAGTATGCAAGCTTATATATTTTGATATTTGCAAAGGAGGGGGGAGCTATGCAGAATTGGAGGGTGTGGAAAGACAGTGCTGAGAACAATTTAGGTATAATCGTAAGAGAAAATAGCAATATTGCCATACAGATTAATCCAAGGATAGCCAGTGTGGTCTCCTCTAGATATCACACTACATCTCCCATCATTCTGGCTAATAGTTCTGCTGACTGGGTTGGATGGGAGTTGCAGTCCAAGAACACTGGTGGAGGGGACGATGTTGGCTAACCCTGGGTTAAGCTGAATTTATGAGAAAATTTGCACCTGGTAACCATCAAGAAAGTTTTTCAGTAGCTAGCTGCCATGTGCCTTTATTCTCTACTATGGAGACGCACATGAAGTATGTGAGCATTTGCAAGCCTAGAATTCAACCAGCTTTCCCTTAAATTTTGGCTGGTTTGTTCATGTAAAACCTATGTTCCCTACAATCTGTATTTGATTTTGCTTCTGGTTTAATTCCACACAAGCAATGTTTACAGAGGGCAAAAATGGGAAGCTCAGTGTCTCCTGCTGAGTTACAGTCATTCAGTTTAGATGCGCAGGGACACAGGACGTTTATATGAGTCAAATCATTGGACAATCTAGCATAGTAACGTCTACATTGACTGGCAATGGCTCTCCAATATTTCAGATGAGGTTTTTTCGCAGCTATACCAAGAGACGTTGGTGACTGATTCTGGGTCTTTCTACATGGCAAATATGTGCTCTACCACTGAACTATGGCCTTTACCAAAAGCATTCAAAAGGACACAAACACAACTTGATTTGAAATATTGATAGGCCACTTCTCATAGTAACATACTCTCTTGAGTATTCCATGACAAAATAAGTGAATACAATAGCATCAACCATTCCAAATACTAAAAAAAAACCCACACATCAAGAATAAAAGAAACATCCATCCCAGATATTTAAAATGAAGACCTAAAGTGTTGTGGTCAGATAAAGCTCACTTTCCAATTGAGAAAGCTCAATTGGAAATGAGATGTATTGTTCAATCTAACTAAGGATTAGAAACTTTTTCAGCTCAGGGACCTCATTCACTTCTAGGCAGGGGCACCAAGTAGGGGAGGGGACAACCTCCCCTATTTTAAATGAAGGGGCTGGGCCCCTCAAAGTTCTATGGCAGCCATGTGCAAAACCACAGGACATGCTCTGTGTCATGCACGCACACTACAGAGTGTCTGCACGCCCTGTGGCGTGTGTACTTGATGTCAGCACACCCCATGGCATGACTGTGGCATGCGTGCCTATCCTACAGTGTGCTGGCATCACTAGCACACACCATGGGTGGCGCTGATGTTGCACACACACACAGTGTGCTGATGTCACAAGGGCAAGGTGGCATGGCGGCACACATGCTTCTAGGCAACCTCTGGAGCCCACATGCCAGTAATGAGTGGGGCTAGAGGCAAAGGTGTGCTGTACAATGAATGTTACTTCTCACACATCCCTCTTTAACCTTGAGGTTTAAGCAAGAGTCAATATCAAAGTTCAGGGTCACATTTCATCCAAGCAAATTACACTCAAGGAGGGCACAGAGCAAGACTGTTGAGGGATATGGCCTGGGCAAAAAGGGTGTGTACCTGGGAATAGTCAAGGGCCAAATAGAGAAGATTTTGTGAGAGACCTTTCTATTTGTGAGACGGGACTTTGTATTTTTCTGTCTCTTTTCTATATTTTAATGTTTGTTTAGATTAGTTTGTTTTTTATTTCAATGCAGTATGAAAAGACTCAATAAAAATTAAAAAAGCAAAACTGGCAGGTAAGTCCTCCCGCCCAAAAAAATCCAAACTATATAAAATGAGGGTTTGTTTTTTTTAAAAAAAGAAGATCTTAAATCACCAACTTTATGATCACCCAGGAATCATATCTGTAAAAGTTCAAGAGCATCTACACGTGTGGGTTCAAAGTCTAACCTACTGATGCTTCACAATGATTAAAATTTCAAAGTTGCAAATTTGTCAGGCTTTGGAAAGATATGTAAATTTGCATTACAATGTCCCATAGAAAGGAACAAAGAGATGGAGAGAAAATGACACAGACGCTGAAATCTGCAATGCAAATACAAAGAGCACAAATAGAAATCACCGAACTCTTTCAGGAAGTCTCTGGAAGCTTAAATATATATTCTTACTTTCAAAAATTGTGTTGATTTTTTCCAGACACGAATCTCGCTCTAATGGAACTTTGCCATTTTTAGTAAACATGACAAGCACTCGCTTCTCTGTCGACTCAGAAATTACTAAGCTTTTGTACCTATGAATAGGTGGCTGTAAATCAGCATATTCACAATTTGCCAATCACGCATCCTGTATCATTTTAGCCATTTCAAATTCAGCTGGCAAAATGATACTAGCCCAGAGCATTTGTCAACCTAGTTCTCTGAACAACAAATTCAAAATCCGTTCTGCGCTCTCTCTCTCTCTCTCTCTCTCTCTCTCTCTCTCTCTGTGTGTGTGTGTTTGCTATTTTTATTTTGAAATTAAAATCAAATGACAAATATGTAAATGGTATGGCATGAGGTAGCTGGTGACTATGGCACTGTGGCACTTCAGACCTCTCTATGTGGCTATGAGGACTCTCTAAGACCACACCCATTTCCCCATGCCACATCCCTTACTGGTTCCACTCTGACCCTTTCATGAGTGCTTTTGCCTGGTTAAAATAGGAGCTTGCACCGTGATTACCTCTGGGGAGGATATAGATATACAGTATGTCTGCATATGTGTGTGTGTGCGCGCGCGTGTGTGTGTGTACATACAGAAACTTCTGACTTAGGCAAAGGTAGAATGTAGGCAATTGTAAGGTAAAGATAAGGTAAAAGACTGCTGGATGGTTAAATCCAGTCAAAGGTGACTATGGGGTGTGGTGCTCATCGCGCTTCAGTCCGAGGCAGCCAGTGTTTGTCCACAGACAACTTCTGGTGTCATGTGGCCAGCATGACTAAACCGCTTCTGGCGCAACGGAACACCATGACGTAATCCAGAGTGCACAGAAACACTGTTTACTTTCCTGCCACAGCAGTGCCTACTTATTTACTCACACTGTTGTGCTTTTGAACTGCTAGGTTGGCAGAAGCTGGGACACAGAGCAACGGGAGCTCACCCCGTCATGTGGATTCGAACTGCCGACCTTCCAATCGGCAAGCTCAAGGGCTCAGTGGTTTAGGCAATTGTACAGCAGTAAGGGTCACATCTGTTTCTCTGCCCCCTTTAGCCTCTGACCTCACTCACTACTGGAATGCAGCCCTTGAATGGTTGTCCATGAAGAAATGCAGCTCTTAGATTGAAAATGGTCCCACACCCCCAGTATCAACCCAGATAGTGTTTATAAGAGAAGCATGTTTTGGCCCAAGGAAGCCTGAAGCATTTCTGAGGCCTTCAATGGAGCATGGTGGAGCAAAAAATGACTTCTGAAAATCTCCACATTATTTAGCCACTAAGCTACACCTGTGCTCTTTTCCACCTGTGCTCCAGCTAAGGTGAATAAGGATGAGAAAGAGAAGGAATACAGATCAGAGGTCGTGCAGTGTTAACAGTTAAAAGAAATGAAAACTATTATCTTTCTTGCAGATATCTGAAAGACCATGTGGGATAGCATAAACATTAGGAAGAACCTTCTGATAGTAAGAGTATGAAATCCAAGAGAGCCCCTGCCAGTCAGTGTAGATAGTATTGAGTTAGATGAACCAATGGATTGACTCGGTATAAGTCAACTTCTTATGCTCCTATATATGAGGTACTGGGAAACAGGACATGGGATACTTCCATCCTAACCAATGCCTTCCATACTTTCACAGCACAATATGTTAGAACTCATTTGTTCAATGCCAAAATCCACAAACTCAGTCTTTCAGTTGCCATTTACCTTTCTCAATCTAATAATGCCTTCTTGAGTCTGGGAGTCCGAAGTGATTTCAAATATATCCACTCCATCTCCTTCAATAACGTCATAGGATGACTTAGCATTTTCACCAATATCCAGGTCATTTGCTTTCACCCTTCCTATTGGTTCACCAATACTAATGTCTTCCAATACTGAGAAATGATACAAACCTGGGAGAAAGAGAGAAGAAGAGAGGTGAATAAAAACAAACAAATAATTGGATATTAAATTGGGCAACAGTCTCTTTTCCTCCTGTTCTGGGAGAGAAGCCCATCTGAAATCCTGGAGAGCAAATGCCAGTCAGTGTAGACAGTAAGTATCTCAGTAGATCAATGACCTGACTCAATAAAAGGCATATTTCTATGTTCCTATGCATTTGACACGTATATTTATGGGATTGCTGTCCATTCCTGTAACACTCTCTTACAACATTTTACTGGGTTTGGTACATTTCTATGGTTTATCTATGCCAGGAATATCGGGGCTTAATCCAAAGGTTGTCATCTAGCCTATTTACTGTGGACAATAGGTGGCCAAGCCTTAGTCTTCTTCAGTGACAAGGGAGGGTAGATAAAGGTGTGAGATGTTAGTCTTTGTGCTTTGTAGACAATATGATACCTCTGGATTGGCCAGGTCTGGTAGAAACAGGTCTTCTGTCTTTGCCTGATTGGAAAAGCAGAGCTTCTTATGGCCCTAGAGTCGGGCTCTGGAGCTTCCTCCCAATGCTAATAGCTGTTTCTGAGAAGGGTTTTTAATCAGGTCCACAACAGTGCAGGAACCAATTAAGTTCTCCCTCCCTCCCTGCAGTGATCCTATAATTAGAAAATCTGACATACCTAACTCTATTTGCATTTTTAAACACCTGCACCCTACACGTTAATTGCATTTAACTTCATATATTCTTAAAAGAGGGGAAGTTATATATTGAAAAGCAAAAAATGACAAACTGAACACTTCACCCCTTTTTACCCAACCCTAAAACACAGTTCATATCTAAATAATTAGTTTGTATACACACTGAAGTGGAGAAATTTCAAAAGTTTCTGATATCAATACAAAGATAGATAGTAAAATAATAATATATTATGCCATTTATCCAGCACATGAACCAAGACTCTACTGGACACACTGCACCTGCTATTGAGTAATGTCACTTCATATATACTTTGGCCCTAATAAAGTGTTGTTCAAGCTTGGGTCCATACATGTGGAATGCACATCATCCAGCCCAATGGTCAAGGATGATGGGAGATGTAGTCCTGTCACATCTGAAGACCCAAGGCTGAAGAGCAGTGCCCTAAAAGGTATTGTAATAAAAGATCACTAAGTGCATACAACAAATTCAATAATCAACAGAATAACTAAAGTGGCTAGCAAACAGAGGTCAGCAGAGAAACTGTATAGCTGAATAATAATAATAAGAAGAAGAATATGGTCTTTAGAGCAGGTATGGGGAACCTTTGGCCCTCCAGATGTTACTGAACTACAACTGTCATAAGCCGCAGCAAGCATGGTCAATAGCCCAGGATTATGGGAGTTGTAGTTTAGCAATATCTGGAGGGCCAAAGATATCCCACACCTGTTTTACACTTTGGAACTCCCTCCCGTGACATATCAGATGGGCACCATCTTTACTGTACTTTCTGCACCTACTGCAGATACCTATTTTTCAACAAACCTTTCAGATTGCTATTTTAAGTTTAGTCTGTAGCTATACTGGATTTGAAATTGTTTTTATATGTGAAATTGCTTTAAAGATGTATATAAATTGTTTGTGTGTGTGTCCAACTGCGTGAGTGTAGCACTCTGAGAGGTTTCCTAAGATATGAATCTTACATGAAATATGATAAATAAATAAACAGTACAGCTTTATAATTAGAATCTGATTGTGGTCTTTCAGAATACATATTCTCTGATCAAAATTTTTCCTTAATTATGCTTAACGTCTAGTTAGCTGGTTGTTATATGGGTGCTTTTACACTTTTGGTTCATAATAATAGAATTATATGTTTTCCATTTTTGTTTCAAAAACTCAGTAATATAAAAAGTAAGGAGATGCTAAAATCTTGGGGAAAATTCCATGAGGGGAATTTCAGAAGCATCCTTTAATAGAGCTTTCATAAAGCTTGCAAAAATGTCTTGGGGTTGTTTTTGCACATTCCTAATTCAAATCCTAGGAAGTCACCCTTAACTGGCTTAAATTGGGTTCCAACAGAGTATTTTACATTACATCTCAGATTTCTCATTACTTAGGGAAAGAATCAAATTGCTCATTCTAATGACATCTCTCTCTGACTTTTAGTAATGATCTGGAAGCCAGCAAAGCATGGCTAACCTCTGGCTCCTGAGCACATCTACAGACAGTCTAATTATGCATGCTTCTTGGTAATTCACTTGTTTCAGCCATGGCTAAGAGGTGAAATTATCAGTTTCAGGACTACTTATCACTGAAACCAATCAGACAAAATCCATGCATACCTGATGAGTCAGAGAGTCTTAAATAGGGGCAATGGGAGCTGTAGTCTTCATTTTTATTTTCATTTTACTCCTTCAGGGGCAGAATGTGTTGGTGTCATGTTATAGCGTAATTGTGGTAACTATTTGCATAGATTATGGTCAGCTATGAACCTGTGAATGATTACAAAGTTTGTATGCTTAGAATGAATATTTTTTTTAGGAAAATGAGTTTAGCATGCGCAGCTTACAAATGTAAAAAAAAAAGAGGGTCCATTATCCAGGAGCTGACAGTCTGCTTACTAATCAGTTATACTCCATTCTAGCTATAGAAACTGCTCTGAGAAGGGAGATTTTCTGGAAGTGCTTTCTCCTTCTCCTTCTCTTCTTCTAATGGGTTAGAAGAAAGTTGGAGTAGCTGAGAGTGTTTCCATTTCTGAATGAGGAATGTAAGAAACAAGTGAGTGTGATCCATATCTAAAATGACAGAGGGAGAGAATTACATCCTAGAAGGAATAATGGACTCAGAAATCTGCAGGCAACAATCTTGTGCCCATTACTGAATCAGCGAGCACAACACTCAGAACTGGTTCATAATTTTCCCAGCCTTTCTTTAATTTTGGGAGATACATGGGCATCAGAGGGAAGGGTCTTAGTTGCACAGTATCTGCTTTGCATGCAGTAGATTGCCAACATCTCCAAGTAGGGCTAGGACTGTTCCCCATCTGAAACCCCAGAAAGCCACTGCAGATGACACTTAGCTAGATGGATAAATGATCTTTCTCAATCCAAAACAGCTTCCATGTTCCTAACTGGAAAGCAAGAAATCAAGGATCCAGCCATTTAGGATCATTTCAGTGTGCTGCTATGGGATTTAGTTAGAGGCCCCTCTGATTAACATTTTATCTTGGAATTATATTTCACAACCTGCTGGTATACATGTGCATACATGTGCATACATGCATACATGTGCATGTGCACACAAACATGGAAGAGATAATAATAATAATAATTATAACAACAACAACAACAACAACAACAACAACAACAACAACAACAATAATAAACAAGTTTTATTTGTATCCCGCCCTCCCTGACCGAAACCGGGCTCAGGGCTGCTAACATCAAATATACGGTATAACACTGGTATAAAATCAAACAATAATTAGATTACCTCCTAAAAACAAGTCAGGATCAAATTAAAATATAATTAGATGGCTTTCCGCAGGATTAGGGTTGGGAACAGTAAATGCTCATCAGGCCCAACTGTTTACTCTGTTCTTATATGGGCCTGTGAGAATGCTGGGAGGCCTCTTTCATACTAGTTCTTATACAGAAAGAGAAGGGGAGTCAGGCTGAGCCCTGACCAAAGGCCTGGTGAAACAACTTCGTCTTGCAGGCCTTGCATAAAGATGTCAAAGTCTGCAGGGCCCTGATCTCTTGTGGCAGAGCATTCCACCAGGCGAGGCAAGCCTAATCTCCCTGATGTTATTATTTGCAGACCGTAAGGTCCTCAGTGGGGCATACCAGGAGAGGCGGTCCTGTAGGTACGAGGGTCCTAGAGTTAGAGGGTTCTAACTCTCAGATAATATCCATGTGCTGTCTATGTATGTCAACAAACCTGCCAGCCAAGAGATTATATTTTGTGTAACTTAAGATGGTGGGCATTCAGTGTAGATGAGGGATGAGCTTGGCTCCCTCAAAAGCATCTAGGGGCCTAGCAAGGAGGAAATAAGTAAGAAGTCAGTTCAGGAAGAGGTCTATCCAATCCCTTGGGTCCATTGGCCACTGCCCAACCTGACTGAACACTGACACTGGGCCTGAGTTCTTGGCTGGGGTTTGAAGAATGGTACAAACAAGAAACAGATTTACATACATCTGCTTCATGATTTTTTTTTGATGAGCATATGCTCTTCTGTTTGAGTTGGAACAATTTTAATTGTTCTACTGTTTATAATTATAACTGTTCTAAATGTACACGATCAGGGCATGACACTTTCTGAAAAACTAGAAAGTAAAAAATCTTAATAAACTTTTATAGTGGATTGCAGGCCAGCACACAAACCAAGACACTACTGGACAAACTGTACCATCTACATTCCATAATACAGTGGTACCTTGGCTTACATATGCGTCAGGTTACATACGCTTCAGGTTACAGACTCCACTAACCCAGAGATAGTACCTCGGGTTAAGAACTTTGCTTCAGGATGAGAACAGAAATTGTGCTCTGGCAGCGCGGCGGCAGCAGGAGGCCCCATTAGCTAAAGTGGTGCTTCAGGTTAAGAACGGTTTCAGGTTAAGAACGGACCTCCAGAATGAATTAAGTACTTAACCTGAGGTACCACTGTATAGCTTTGTGTTAACATTATCCTTTGTATTGATATTAGTAACTTTCAGGTTCTCTTCACTTCAGTGCTTGTATAAACTTTATTGTTGTTGTTTACATCCTTTGAATTGGGGGAAAGAGGGGGAATGTTCAGTTTGTATTTTCCCCCCAATATATTTTAATAACAATACTTTTAAATGCATCCTTTGTTTCTATAAGTGCATTTTATATTGTTCTAAGCTGCCCTGGGACCTTTATAGTGAAGGGCGAATAAGATATAAGAAATAAATAAATATGTGTAGGGAAGCAAAGAGAAAACAACTAGATGCAACTTTTCATACTGTCAGAAAAGGTCAAAGCAAGCCTGACACACTCCTTTTTTGTAAATCTCCTTGAAGGTAATTTGCCCTTTGGGATAACTCAAAAAAATTACACCCTGCAAGGCCATTTGGAGCCTTAAAATACAATTGATTTCTTCATAGTTCTCCCTCCCTCTACTTTGTACTCTGTGGCCATTATGCCTTTTCTTTGGTGCTTACTGCAGAAAACTAACATATTATGGACCACAAAACAGAACATCAGTTTACTCTGTAATTTATTCTTTGCTATGCATTTTTAAAGATGAAGCATAAATAAATATGGCACTAATTGACAAACCCTGAAATCATTTATAAGAAAGTGTGTGAGCAATTGAATGATGTAGTAACAATTCATACAAGAATCCACATGTAACACAGAGGTCTTAAATTGTTTAAGTGGGCATTTTCTTAATGCAGTCAAAAGAGGCATTGTAAATCACATGCATGTAACCCATTGTTTTGAAAAAGGAAAAGATTTAGATCAAGGAATTTAATGACAAAGGTCAGTCACATTTTAAGTAAATGACAACCTAAGAAGACCCTATTACCTGCAAACAAAGTTCTTGTCTAATCCAGCATTCTGTCCTCACAATGGCCCCAGACTGGCAGTTACAGTCCAAAACATCTGGAGGGCACCAAGTTGGTGAAGGCTGATCCAAGGCATCCATCAGGTGTGTGCCTGTGGCAGATCAACACCTGGTTTATTTTGGGCCAGGGATTTGGCACCCATAAACTGCCCGGGGTGACCTTTCTCCCCCATCCTTTCTGTTTTTGACTTGTCCTTTAAAAGCATGGACATCAGCATCTATTGTAAATTTGGAACTAACTTTGAGACCTCTCTCTGAACTACTTCCTCCTCTGCTAAACATCACTGCAGCAGTGTCTAAGGAAGGTAGGAGGTGTGTTGGCAAACCACTCTCTGAAGCACCTCCTACCCATTTTGGAAAGGGAGCTAGCATTTGGGTAAGCTGTAAGTAGAGTAGCGGAGTGAACTGTGAGGAAAGAGGTGGGACATTTTGTGAGGGTATGGGGTTGGGTGAGGAGTAAAGAGATGGGGCTGGCCACGTTGGCGGGAAGTGGGTAGCAAAGGGCTGGGCAGTGGTGAGTAGGAAGGGTTGGAAAGCAAGAAAGGACAGCAGATCCTAGTATTTTTATTTTGACCCTCAGTAAGTTTCAAATCATCACAGAAGCAACACTGAAGGCTACCTGCTCCATAGTTTAGGCCTTATTGGTTGGCGCAAGGCTGGCAAAACTTTTTCACCACAAGGGCCACATTCCCTTATGAACAGCTTTCCAAAGGCTGTGTGCCATTGGTGGGTGGGGCCAAGGGCAGCAGAGGGTGGAGCAATGAATGTAATTTTTACATTTTATAAAGTAGGCTCGTGAGTACAAGCATTTGCTTGTCTCTTTCTCTCTTTCATCCTGCAGTCAAGAGAAATTATCAAAGCTTAGAATCATAGAACTGTATAGTAGGAAGGGACCACAATGATCATCTAGTCCATCCCCTGCAATGCAGGAATCTTTTGTCCAATGTGGGGCTCAAATCCATGACCGTCAGATTAAGAGTCTCATGCTCTATCAGCTGAACTCTACCAACTGTGCTATCCACTGACATATTCTAGCCAGGCAAAACACTCATTTACCCCTGAGTTTGCCTGAGGTCATAATCATGACAATGTGTGAATAATTCCTCCCTCTCTTTAATCTTCTGAAAATAGCAGGTAGGTGATGGTGGGAATTTGTATCAGGAATATGGCAAGTGAGTGAGGGGTTAACCATTTTGGCAATAACAATTAACAACACCCTAACCCAACCCTTTTTGGGCTGATATATATATATATCCATACAATTAACATATAGGGAAACAGTACAGTGGAAAGTGGTAACTACTCCATTATATGCCTCACAATCTCAATCTGAACTGTTTCACACTGTGGCAATTTGTAAAATTTTAACAAGACTGGAGATAAATTCAGAAATCTGGCATTGCTTCTTGTTTGCTATTGAGCTTGTCTAGAGTTTGCAAAGGACCCTGTCCAGGGTCCTGATGCTTGTCTATCGTAAGTTTCATTGCATTTCTAAGACTGCAGGTGCTCTGTAGGTGTCCTTCCTTCACGGGGCATTGAATCCTTTGCACTCTTAGTCATGAAAAGGAGACTTGTAAGGAAGTCAGGTCTATTGAATGCAGTGTGTTTTACTTCTAGGGTAAACATTTAAGAATCAGCTGTAAGTGCACAAATGCAAGATCAGTTAATGAAGGTGCGTTATGGCTTGGATTTTGATTATTTTTGCAATGTTTGCAAATGGGGTGGTTAAATCAAGGCAAAAGGGTGCATTGTTTCACGGTGAATGCTTATGAGAAAGGGTGTGTGTGTGCATGCCTGCGCGTGTGTCCCAATCCAGATCAGTGATTGGGAGTACATAAGGAGCAAATGTAGTTATTCCAATTGACTTAACACAAGGCTAAGATATTGTCTGTGAGGCATAAGCTTATTCTAATATACTTGAGCTTTACACAGCAGTCAGCTGTTCTTGTGAACAAAATCTTATCTGTAAAGTGTTGGGATTTTTTAAAAAAATCCAAAATATGTCTCATGTGGGACCCCTTAAATTATTTCTAAGCAAAACCTGTAGGTATGAAAGTTCATTGTTCTTTTTTTTTTTAAGCGTTTATTAATTTTCCAATAAAAACATCCAATTAACATATCAAATCAAATCCAATAAAAATAAAAAAACTAAAATAAAAAAGGTCCAATTGTCTTCCAAATTGTAATAATTTTGTTTTGACTTCCCACAGTCTGAATTTCCAGAGTCAAAATGTGGAAGGGAAAAATTGGACATGGAATTATGAATAACATTGAGGATGATGAGAGGCAGGACTATGATGTTGAATGTGCTTTGAAATTCAGACCAAAAGTTCATTGTTCTTAATTCTAAGGCTCAGGGGTGTCATATTAGTTCACAATCCAGCCATAAATGCATGCTTCTATTCTGCCTGGAACCAATAAACATACGTAACATACTATCTTGGTTCATTATAATTTATTGTGAATGTTTATTGTGAATGTTCTACATCTTATGAATTTTGATAACCTTCCATACCAGTTAGATTCCACCACAGTTGTTAAAAATAATAATCTTCTTTTTCTTTCCCAAGCAAATGTTCTTAGCAATGTTGCCCTTATAGCAGGTATCAACAATGGAGGGATTGCACAGAGTTGCTGATACAGTTAATCTGCCCTGCTAGCCAGAACTTCTAAGATCAGTCACTTGATAAATCCAGACTATCAACATTATCCAGTTCCAATATTTGGCAAGGGCCTGTAACCTTTTGGAGCTTTTGGGTATCTATGAAAGTTTTCAGCCACAAAACACTGATTTCCCAGAAAAACTCAGCCCCTCCCTACAAAAACAGACAAGAATCTTCCCATGCACACCACAAACAAAATGACAGACAAAAAAAGCAGGTTAACAACACCCCACAAAAGAGACAGCTCCAGAGCAAACAACTAATCCATAGCTTATTGGTTCTTGTTTTTTGTTCAAATCAGAAGATCAGGGGGCTTTGGTGGCCAGTAACAAATAATTAGAGAGGTGAGAGTAGGAGACTTTGCTTGTCCTTCACACACACCCCAACCAAGAGCAGGAATATTCCCCATCACCCCTCCTGGAATTAAAGCTCTTTGCAGAGCATCACATTAGCCACACAGTGAAGGATTGCTCCCTCCTCTCAATTGCTGTTGTGCAGAGACAGCAAGGGGAAGAAGGTATCAGGCAGGAAGGAGGCTGTCGTTTCCTGCTTGGCAGGGGGTTGGACTCGATGGCCCTTGTGGTCTCTTCCAACTCTATGATTCTATGATTCTATGATTCTATGATTCTGTCAATTAGGCAGAAAGTTGGGCATACCTTTTTCTGAAAGATGCAGCCAGCAATCACAGGTAGGTTTCAGCTCCTTAATTGGGTTTTCCCATTTTGCCTGCCTCTCTTTCCTGCCTGATGCCCCACCCCCTGGACAATCTAATCCAGCCTGTAGTGATCTGTGCCTGTCTGAACACGACTTCTCCAATCCCCAAGTCTCTCCAAATAAGAATAGTTCGGCTCAGGCCTCAGCCAAATCCAGTGCACACCCTAATGAGAACATTAAAAAGCAAAAACACAACTGGCTGCAACAGGCTATCCTTTTCCTTATTTAGTTGTACCTTCAAGATGCTATTGTTATTGGGCATTGTGCTCCACCAAAATTGTTCTCCACTTAAAACCAGTTCAATGTCTACTTTGTCACAGCTTATTCCTTATGGTTCTTCCTTACACCGTGGATCAAGCATGAACTTATTTCAGAGTATTCAGCAAAACTGACAGTAGTGTAACTATCTGTGATGCAATTATAAAAGCTTGAGTAACTGACAACAGTGGACCTCCAGTTACATATTTAGAACTACTCTATGCCACACATCTTCTAAGAAATGTCTCTCCACATTATGGTGATTTACATCACCCAAGTACTCTCTTCTATGGATTTTTGCATCATTAAGGAACATGTCACCTTCTATTGGATTCTGCTATCGCACAGAGCACATGCAACACAATCAGATGCAGAAACACAACTCTTTCATTTCATCACATAATATAATGAGTAGGAGGATGGCTTCAAATACATAGTAAGTGTGAAATCTGTCCCGATGCATATTTCGACTGTTTTATCCATTGGCATTGTGTGACATCCACAAAAGCTGTTTTTGTTCTTGCAGTGCAGATCTGACTCTACTTTGCATTGTAAGTGGTTATGATTCACAGTCCTGTAAGTGATTATGATTTGCAAGTGGCTTAACTGGGTTTCAGCCTGCTCTTTCTCTTTATATTGACTTGATTATAATAATGTTTTTTTTAAAAAAAATAATCCCAAAGATGACGATCTATTTCCTGGGGCAGTAATGAAATGGATGCTTGTTACTATACTGAACTTCAGTTCATATACGGCTGAATTCTGAATGATGGGTGAGCCAAATGGCCACAGCACTAAGATTTCCCATGGACATCTGGTTGGCCACTATGAAGACAGGATTTGGGACTATATGGGCCTTTGACCTTATCCAACATGGTTCTTCCTACATTCTTACCAAGTGGCATTATAACCCCACAGGGAGAATGAGGGCTCCATTCCCATGGCTAACTCAGCATAATGAGTTTTCTTCTTCCTGCACTTTCTAGTGGCTGCAAAGAGATAATTGTAAACATGACCAGAAGCTACAGAAAATACAGGTTATGATTTGAAATGGCCATTTTGTGCCTCCTGGCCATTTTAATTTATGGGTGTTTCTAGAATCCTTCTTATCCTAAGTTTCCCCCTGTGTTTCATATTGTCTGGTCTTGCTTCTGAGATGGGACAGGAGCATAAGGAATGTTCCACTGTTCTGTTCATTTTGGATTGCAAACACAATGCTGTGCATTTTTTAGAAATTTCAGATCCTTCAGTTCACTCATGGGGACCCTCTTCCTACACTTGTGCTAAAAAACAATCTGGATTTGACGGTACACATGACTATATCAAGTGCTTGACTAATACATATGTGAACTCACATGCATTGATGCAGCTGCTTGCTGCTACCAACAAGTAAGCTGGAGGAGGCTAGGTAAAGTAGGAGAGGTCCCATCAAAGGATCTAACCCAGAACATGCCTTGAATACAACAGCAGTTGTTGGGTGTTTTGTCTTTTCATCCATGGCTGACTCAGTTCCCTCAGCCACTGTTACAAGGCAGGTCTAGCCCATTCTTTCTCCTCATTGTTCCAGGGCTTTTGTTTCAATCCAGAGTGAGTGCAGGAAGCAGTGTTTTGTTTTTTGTTTTTTTACTCAGAATTGGCCTTGTGATTTAGATCAGACTTTGTCTGCAGGATAATAACTGAAGGCAAATCTGAATGAGAGCATTGTATCCTTGCCAGTACTATGATGCTAAACCATGCAAAGAAAGAAGACAATGACACTGAGCAGAAGTGGGAGCACATTCACCATTGCTAGCAAGGCAAGGAACAGGCAGACTCAAAAGGAAGAAAAAAGTTATAGTGACCTTCCCCATACACACTAGGGCTGTGCCCCCCTGCCAACTAAATGTTTAAAAAACAGTTAAGCATGCTGCAGAGAGGGGAAGGAGACACTGCATCCAATCCACCCCCATGTTTAATCAGGGTTTTAGAAACCCAATTAAATCCACAATTGGAAGTGGGGTGACAGAAGGAGATGTGTGCCTCTTGCCCCCTTCTTGGCAGCACTGCAGCCAGCAGGATTGTATACTCCACTCATCAGCTGGTAAGTGGAGGTTTCAATCTTGCCAGTTGCTTCTTTCCTTCTGTGTGCACATGCTAGTGAAATGGATCCCAGCAGTCAGCAGGATGATACTTTGCACTCGCTAGTTGGTCAGAGGAGAGTGCAATCCTGTTGGGGTCTGCTTCCCCCAGCTTGTTCCCTGTGGGAAGGAGCTAGAGAAGTAGGCCTCTGTAACCATCAGGATTGAACCCTCCACTGGGAACAAGGGCGCATAGCCAAAGCATACTGTGGGTCTCTTTGAGGTCTCTCTTGCAACAGTCCTATATTGTTCTTTGCAGAGACTGCCACCTGCCTCTCCTTCCTGCAGCCCACGACTCCAAATATTTCACTCTGGGTGGGGCAATCTGACCCAGGGCAATTCAGGGCTGTCTTGACATGTTCCAGCAAAATTCTGGATTCACCTGAAATGGCCCTATTCAGTTCACAGTACATACACTTTTGAGCCAAAATCAGTTTTCTCTAGAAAATTCAGACTCAAAACACACAAATCTGTAGCTGTGGCAATATATAATCACGTGACATGATTAATTGGAAGGGGGAGGAGACTGTTGCCACCACTTGTGGGTTAATTGTGGGTCACAGAGTAGAAGAAAAGTGACAGAAAACAGAAAACCACATGCAACAACTGTGAAATGAGAGGCAGGAATGACAGGCTAATTTTGTGTGAATAAGCCTAAGGCACTACTATTTTATTTCTTTTAAAAATGTTTTATTTTTAAATTGCCATTAACACATTTTCTAAACTAGGAGACCATCTAGATTTGCTACATCTTAATCTCCTATTTTGTTATTTTGTTTTTAAAGAAAGGCGGAAAGATAAGCTGGCATCTTAGATGGTTGCATTACAAAATTCTATTAGAATACACCTTTATCAAACAAAAATCAATCCTCATTATAATTCCCTCCCCACCACCACCACTTTGATGCAGACTACAAAGCACTGCAGAACAGCTCAGCATGATGCCAAATCATTTTAACCTAACCCAGCAAGACATACACTGGAACCATAGCAGTAAATATGGATTTTGAATTAAAGATCAACAATTAACTAGACCTAGACTTATTCACTTTTATTTCTCCCTCTCATCTCCAATTAGTCATTGCTTTATTTCTGTCATCAACTACATATGTCTTTTTTCTTCTTCTTTTACTGGTTGTGCAACTCAATGGCTGCTGAATAATCTGAAATGGCATTGAAAACAGTGGAAAGAACACTGCAGTGTGTATAAATATACGGGATGGAGTCATAAGAAAGCGAGTAAGGAAGAGCTATGGTGTTTCCCAAAATGTAGAATCACCATCACATGTTTTCTATAGTGCTACATGCAGTATTTATTCCTAGGGTTCCTATAACACAAAGTTTTGCATATAATGGATTCTGGTTCAAGCCTCTATCTGCATAAATCACCTCTAACAATTACTGTGTAGACTTTGTGGCAATCTATTTTGTCTGTGTGTGGACCACTGGTTAGAGTCTGTGGCCCCCTCAGATGGTCTGAGACTACAACTCCCATCATCCCTCACCACTGGCTATGCTGGCTAGAGCTGATGGGAGCTGGAGTCCAAGAACACCTAGATTTGTTCTAGTAAGGCTTCATCCAAGTCTTCAGTCTGGCTTCATGGTCTATAGCAGACACCCACCGTAAGGTCACTTCTGTTTCTCTCTCCTACACATGCTTCCAAAATAATGTGGACGTAGGGTGTGCAGACTTCAGATTATGCTTTTTTACAAGAACTCCAAGGATTCACCCACCAAAGCCAGGTTCAAAATATACATTTAGACATACACTCAGAATTGAAGAATTCTAAGCTCAGGAATTTGCTATGCAGACATAACTTGATGCAAACTGCTTCAGAAATAATGAAGAACATGGCAGCAGGTATAGAAAGGTGAGCAGTGAACAAATTCAATGGCAGCTGAGAGCATAGACACAGGTGTGGAGAAGAGGGGAGCAAATTATAGCATCTGGGAAGAGGTTCTATAATATGACAATGAGAAGCTTAATATTTAGCTGGTACATGGCAGAAGGACAGTGGAAATAAGTCATGATAAGGATGGCCTTTAGACTACGAAGCTCCACAAGGTGGTCTGAAGACTAACCTCATAGGTTCCAGCCTCCTGGAGTATCTAGAAGCACAGCTCCTGCCACATCCAATGAAAAGGAAGCCAGAAATCCCACTGGCAGGGATGGCATGGACTGTTCTCATTTTCCACCCTGGTCAGAACAGGATGTGGCCACATGCCGTAGCTGCCAGTCACTCACATGCCCATTCTTAAAGCCAGCCTGCAGACCACTTGTGTATTGTACATACTTAAACAAAAATACTAAACCCATGTGGAATTTTTACAGGAAATGTCTGCCTTGAAACAGGATAGCAGAGATGCATAGGTGAATGCATGTGAAAGGGACATGAACCAGATTTAAACTGATCCATCACTAGCCAATTCCACCCTGTGAGAAACTAACTTAGCAGCAGATATATTTAACAATCAAACAACCTTCATCTGGTTTCTATTTCCCATATACAACATTTTTATTGCAAACAAGCATTGTCTGTATTAGCATACAAACAGGACAGTGTTTGAGAGGTACTCTAGGAAAGTCAACAAGGTAAGCTAGCACCAGAAGCACCACTTACTCTGTGCAAATTTCGGAGGGTTGTCGTTGACATCGGTGAGTGTAATTGTCACAGTGGTGGTTCCAGACAATCCGCCCATGTGCCCACCCATATCTTTTGCTTGGATGACCACCGTGTATTCCTCTTTGGCTTCCCGGTCCATGTTTGAAAGAGCCGTTTTAATAATTGCTGAAAGGAAAGAGAAGACAAACAATAGAGAGGAAGTTTACAGGGCAACACACAATTGACCAAGAACAGGTTAAAGAGTAGTAGGGGTGCTTTTCCTGAAGCTGTATGTGTTTGGGTAAAATGCATTAAATACTTTTATTCAATACCAGCCCTGATCCATCAGGGCTTATGTTCTCAGTATTAACAAAAGATCCCCTCTTGTGCATTCTCCCTCCCTCCCTTCTGCATGCTTGGTGTTTGGGTAGTCAGCCTCCCCAGCTTCCCATTCTTCTGTGGCAGCTCAAGAAAAACATTGTGATATAACTCCTCTAATGGGGCCTTTTTAGAGCATGCAGTGCTGACAGCCAGGGAGGCTGCAATAAGTATTTAATGGAAAGAAAAAAACACCCAGGCCATCCTCAGCGACCTCACAATGATAAGTTAATCTCATCGCCACACCAACTGAATCTCTAAATAAATTCTAAAGCAGCCTATAAATGATGGATTATTTTTTAAACAATACTCATTCCTGCAAAGAAAAACTTTTTTAAAAAAATGGAGGACAGGTAGAAAACTGGTTGTTCCACAATCTCAGTTGGGTGCGATGCTCCAAAGCAGCAGATCTGCAGTAATCAAAGAGCATTTAGTGTGGGTGTGGAAGTGCATCTTTTGCTATTAAGTCTATTAGTTGCTAGGTGATCAATCTATTAGCAGCCAAATTCATAACAGTATAGAAGTTTTTCTTGAGGGGATGCCCCCTACTAATGCAGTTTTTGAATCATTTTTTAAATGAAATCATTTGTCTGTGAAAAGAGAGCAAGAAGTTCAAGTTATGGAATCATCTT
This sequence comes from Podarcis liolepis, assembly GCF_965112155.1. Lineage (NCBI taxonomy): Eukaryota > Metazoa > Chordata > Lepidosauria > Squamata > Lacertidae > Podarcis > Podarcis liolepis. Next base: position 49,191,486 of record NC_139561.1, on the reverse strand, counting down.
AGTAATAAGTGAAGCGTTAAGAGTGTCAAGGGGAATTCAATCCACCAGTGCAGTGGGCTTTTAAAATCACTGTGCTCCAGGGGTTTCTTTCTCAGGCATGGGAAGAAGCAGAAGAAGGGGGTGGGGAAACCCCACTTCTATCCAGGAGCTTATCCTCTTGGAGCTCTCAGCTGGATGACTCTGTGTATGTGGAAACATTTATAATTATACACTATTCATGTCTTCTAGTAGCAATAGTATTATTTGAAAAGTGGCAATTCTCTAACACAGTGAGATCATGCAGCCCATTTCTTTGTATTGGGGCATAGCTGAGAGATATTTAGATTGACATTAGTGAGAAACATAAAAAGCCTTGAAATCCAGAAAGCTGGAACTAACTCAATATAGGCTCTGGGAGTAATTATGTGAACATTTTTTTTTTAAAAAAAACCTAGTGATAACTACAATCCTGTAGTGGTTGAGGAAGAAGAGGAAGAGGGAAATAAGGGAAATAAGAGTATGCTGGATCAGACCAATGCCCCATCTAGCCCAGCATCCTGTTCTCACATTGACCAATCAGATGCCTGTGGGAAGCCCTCAAGGAGGATCTGAGCACAAGAGCTCTCTCTCCTCCGGTGGTCCCCAGCAACCAGTTGTGGAGGCAGAGCAGAGTAGTCATGGCTAATAGCCATTGATAGCCTTATTCCAGGCTTCCTCGACCTCAGCCCTCCAGATATTTTGAGACTACAATTCCCATCATGCCTCACCACTGGTCCTGCTAGCTAGGGATCATGGGAGTTGTAGGCCAAAAACATCTGGAGGGCCGAGGTTGAGGAAGCCTGCCTTATTCCATGGATTTTATTTAAATGGCTTCTTTTTTAAAGTCATCTAGGTTGGAAGCAATCACTACCTCTTGCGTGAGTGATTTCCATAGTTTAACTATGCTCTGTGTGAAGGAAGAGGATGGCAAAATTTGGTAGGTTCAGATCCAGTAGCAGGTTTTAGGGGTTTGGCAATGCTTGGCTGAAAGGAGAACAGAGCATGTGAAGTTCTCAAATTCTTCTTCAGCTCAGCTTAAAATCCAAGCTGGGGAAGATATGATAGTTTATGCCCTCCTTTGAAAGGCTGCTCTTGGGAAAACTTGAAGGAGAGTCCACTCTTCTCAGAGGAACTTATTGCCACCCTCAATGGTCCCATTTGGAGTCAGTTTTGCTTTTCCCCCCCATCAGTTTCCAGGGGACATTCTTTCTAATCACTCGTCTAGGTAAAGCAGGTGACGATAGATAGATAGATGATAGATAGACAGATGAAAGATAGATAGATAGATGGATATATAGATAGATATAGATGGATGGATTTGCTCAGAATTAACTGAAATATTTTCTAACTTGTGGAGGTGGGGTGCAGAAATGCCCCCGCTAATTTTCAACACAATGGCATGTGAGCCACTGCAGTTCACCCATCTTCAGTGAGAGAGATATCAACATCTGGAAGTTTTCCTTGTATGGCTGTGTACTTCCATTGTTGTGTGCAGAATGTCAGAGAGCTTTGTGGAAGGACAGGTCTCTCCCCTCTTCCAACAAACTATTCAGGCTGCTGTGAGTGGCAAGAAACCAGGGATCACAAAAGTGGTGCTTGTGGGCAACTAGGTGCCTTCAGAGACCTTCTCTGGTGTCCATAGGGTACCTTCTTCCCCCACTGAAATTAAGATCGAAAGAAGAATCTTTTTGTAGCCAGTAGAATAGTTCGCATTGTGCACTTGTTTGCAGGGTGTGTGTGTGTGTGTGTGTGTGTGTGTGTGTGGTGTCCACGGCAGTCTTTCCTGTTTGAAAATGTGCCCATTAGACCCCAGACATTTGGCAACCCCTGCAATAAACAACTTAAAACCTTATTTTTGCCTGCTTTTCCATTTCCATGTTTGCTTCCACTGTTGACTCTTCCCCTTTCCCCCATCTAATTCCCCCCTTTTTTGAATCCAGTGTTTGCTTTTCGAAATACATCCTTTAAAAAAACCTCAGTCACATAGACCACAAGGGTATATTTTCTCCAATTCAGGTTCTGAGACAGATTGGGCAAATTGCTGAGTATGAATTTAAGAGCTCCTTGAAAAGTAAATCTCATTCTACCACTGTTTTATTTGCTCTTGGGCAATATGACACCAATAGCCATTTTAGGAGAATAATGAGAATAATAAATAGCAACCTTTAAAACAAGACTCTAATGTTAGGGGACAATTTAAGGAGATGTTTAAGTATGGTTTATGGTCAAAATATTTGCTTGTCCATATATGCTTCTCTACCTTTAAACTGCAGGGCTTGGGGGAATATTGAGAAAGGAGTAAATGGCAGTGTGCCACCTCCCTTTCTCTCATCATTTTATTTCATTCTTCCTTTCTCAGACCTTGCTTGGCAACTTGGAGGAGTGGGCGGCTAGCATTCCTTCAATGGTCAGATTTGGTGCTGGATCTAATGCTATAATAAAAGCCTAGGTTTGCATTCAAACCAGCAACTAAGGAGATAGTGCTATTGGGCAAGCAGAAATGTTTGTGCTGATGGAACAATCTACCGTCTCTTCACCCTACATGGGAAGGCTATGGGGCACATGACGGGGAGGAATGGGAGAAAGTCTGTGAGCTTGCACAACTATTCAGTTGTTTGCAGAGTTTGGCAATAATTATATTACTTACACCCATAAGATAAATATTGCCCAGTTCGTACTGTTTTTGGTAGGAAAGCTTGGATTCCTCCTCATGGTTTCCCAAATAGGTGACTGTTGCTGTCAAGTCTTGCAGCAACATCTGGTGGATTGCCTGGTAGGCATGAATATATTTCATTTAAATCTTTATATTTCTGTGTTCCTAAATAGGTGTTAATTGCCTGCTGGCAAAATAAAAATAAATTAGCAAGCAATATACAACAGCAACAAAAATCCCATCAGACGATTGAGTGGCATATTAGCACAATAGCACAAATTAAGCCCTTTTATAACAGTGCAATAAAACGAGACTTTCCCTCTTAACTGTGCTTCAACACTAACAATGCTAGAGCTTGGCAAGTGTATTATTAGTGATTAATTATTATTTTATTTTTAAATTTTTGTATTGCACTTTTCACCATCTAGGTCTCAAAGTGGCTTACACCGATAGAAAATATACAAAACGTAAAATACAAATTAAACCTCAAATATTTAAAATTTCAGAAATTTAAATGAAGATCAGCATATTTAATTTTTTTTAATTAGATGTGCATTCACAATGCAAATGCCACCTGAAATAAAACTGTTTTAACCAGGTGACCGAAACTCATCAGTGACAGGGCCTATCTGAGTTCTACTGGGAGAGAGCTTCACAGAGTTGGGCCCTCAACAATGAAGGCACAATTTCCACTACTCCATGGAGGACCAAAATGATTTCAGTGAACAACTTAAGATGTACAGGCTAAGGTAGTTCTTAAGGTATCCTGAGCCTAAGTTATTCACACTAGTACACACACTTGCACACTAGTACAAGAACTTCATTTTGTTCCCTACTATGGTCACTGCTGGAGGGTTGCATGTTCTGCATCCCTATTTTAGAGCATCTGATGAAGTCCAGGAAGCTACAATCACATAGCTCTTAAAAAACACACACTCGGAAATGTGGAAACTTTGTTCTGATTTAGCTCCTTTTATTTAAAGAGTAATTTTCAGTGTCACCTGTCTGATATAATCAGAGACAAATAGAATTATGTGTATATTCCCATATAACTTTGCACATCATTTACTGCCAACTGAATAAGAGGGTAAATGGAGCAGAGAAAGGGAGATAGACTCTCCTGAAAATTGTATAATGCATCTAACTTTCTGAATATGTTTGATTCAAACTATACTCTACTCGAGAGAGAGAAATGGGCAGCTCATAAATGTACCTAGACATCAATCCCTGTATGAGTCATGGAACAAGAGATTTGCATCAAGGCCACACATTCATTTTAAAAACAAATGATAAACAAAATGAGTGAGCTGCTTTTGATTTAATTAATAAAAAAAAAATGAATGAGAATTCAAACAAATGAGTTCCAAATGATAATCCACTCATTTTTCATTCATTTCTCATCTGTTTCATTTGTTGTTGTTGCTGCTGTTGTTTTAATTGGAACCTGGCTTTAATAGCATGTGCAGGTCACAGAATGGGATGGAGGGGGAGGGAGTGGGAGAGAGCAGTTAGATTTGTCTATGAAATATTTTAAATTGCCTGCAAAAAGGAGACTTTTTCTCTTTCTATCTGAAAGGTCTGTCCCTCAGGATGGTAGCAGAATGCTTGAAAAATGCATCTCAGTATAACAGAAAAGACCAGAAAACTAGCTAGGGATGAGGGAGATATTTCACTCAGTTTCCACTTAAAGTTGAACCCACTTAATCCACATTTTCCTAGAGTATATGCAAACCAAAACACAGACATCCTGCACTTGTCTGAATTTTGCAATGGAATTCTTCAGTTAAGTAATATATACTTGGGAGCCGCCCAGAGTGGCTGGGGAAACTCAGCCAGATGGGCGGGGTATAAATAATAAATTATTATCAATTATTATTATTATACAAAAATGCATATACCAGAATAAAATGCATATACCAGAATATTAGTGAAAATAACATACAAAAAATGCATTATATTAGGCAAGATTGCATACAAAAATGCATATATTAGGATAATTTCATACTAAAAGTTTTCATGAATTTTCAGTGCTAACTGATATGGAAATATGTAGAACTGAATTTACGATTGGAAAATAATGAGAAACAAAGAGAAACCAAAGTTGGAAGATACAACACAGGGATCAAAAATCACACAAATAAAAAGGTTGCCCCCCCCCCCCGTTTACCCTTCCACCCACAAAAAATAGGAATGTCAGAGGAATGTCAAAATTGGTATGTTTGGGAGGAAATAAGATGGTAAACAACAAATAACAAACTAAATATCGATGTATGTAATTTTTATTTCTTAATTATATTTAGTGGTAGTATGGCTGTATTGTTTTTTTTGTAACATAAAATCATTCAATAATTTTTTTTTAAAAAAAATTGGAATGTCAGAAGAGCCTATTAGATCAGGCTGATGACCCATCTAGTCCAGCATTCTGTTCTCACAGTGGCTAACCAAATGCATCATGGGGAACCTGAAAGCTTGTGATTATCAGCCAGTGGCATTCAGAGGCATACCACCTCCAGCAGTCAAGATAGAACACAGTCATCATAGCTAGTAGGTGCCTATAGCCTTATGCTTCATGTCTAATCTTATTTTAAAGGCATCCAAGTTGGTGGCCATTGCTACATCTTCTGGGAGTGAGTTCCAGGATTTAACTGTGAGCTGTGTGAAGAAGTACTTTCTCTCTCTCCTCCGCCCCCTCCCGTCTCTGAATCTTCCAGCATTCAGCATCATTGGATGCCCACAAGTTCTAGTTGGAGAGTAACAGTTCTTGATCTGCTTTCTTCATGCCAGGCTTAATTTTATACATCTGTAACAGGCCACCTCTTACTCACCTTTTCTTGAAACTGAAAAGCACCAACTGTTGTAACCTTTCACTATAGGGGAGCTGCTTCAACCCCTTGAACGTTTTGCTTGCCCTTTTCTGAACCTATTCCAGCTGTACAATATCCTTCTTTGAAGTGAGGCAACCACTTCTCTCCCCTTCTTCAATTGTTTCCCCTATGTTAAATTTTAGATTATAAGGTCTCTGATGCCGACACCTGTCCTTTTGTACTCTGTAAAGCATCGTGGATCTCTGATGATGCTATATGAATCATAATAAATATCAAACAATAGAAGTGGTATACTGACAGTTATTAGAATGAAACTGAATTATGTTATGCGATAAAGCCTATTTGCTAGGTGGAGGATGAGAAGCAAGATACCAGCTAACTAAGAGGCTTAGTAGAGATTGCTGGCAAGTGCGAATGGTACTGTTTCAGATTTCTAATTAGCCCTCTGCTTGAAACCAAATGCCCTAAAGCATGAGTAGCCAACATGGTACCCTTTATGATGCTGGACTGCAACCCCCATCAGCCTCAGTGAGCATGGTCAGTGGTCAAGGATGATCAGATGTGAGTCCAGCAACATCTGGAGAATATAATGTTGACTACCATTGCTCTAAAATGTATCATATGGGGGAGAATACCATGGGAGAGCGCAAGTAAATTCAAGGTGTTTGACCCTGAACACCAATAGCTTGAAGAAGAAGCTCTCAGAATGATCAGCAAGAACTTGGAATTTCAGCAACAGTACCCTTGAATACCCACACTATTTGTAATTGTCCCTTAAAAAGGAGGTGGGGTAGAATTTGCAAACTACTTAGGATATGATTTTTATATTGTGTTATTCATGCTGGAGTTGTTTTTTTCACTTTTTTTGTGACCAGGAGGAAATGACTCATCTGCCTTCTTTGTTTGCTAAATACTACACCCATTCCTGGCACAGACCTTTTCTTCTGCAGTAATGTAATCAACACATAGTGATTGCTTTATCACCTTTTAGGACATCACCTTCAACACTCCCCACACACATACAAGGAGTTACAAAAAGTGTCCCTTCCCCCCCTCTCATTAGCACATCTCAAATATTTGATAGGCAAGCTTATATCTTCCCTTAATCACTTCTTACCTAATGTACACAAATTACAGCGGGTGCTCAGGTTGCAAACATGATCCGTGCGGGAGGCACGTTCACAACCTGCAGCGTTCGCAACCCGCAGCACCACATCTGCGCACGTGCGGGTTGTGATTTGGCGCTTCTGCACATGCACAAAGCGCGATTTAGCACTTCTGTGCATGTGCGACCACCGAAACCTGGAAGTAACTCATAACCTGAAAAAATGCAACCTGAAGCGTCTGTAACCCAAGGTATGACTGTACATACTTATCTGTCAAACATCTCACATCATTCTCTATCATTTCTCTCACCTTAGTACTGAACGTTTTAAAATGAAAAAACAAACAAACTTGTACAACTTTGCAGTATTCCCACAAAAAGAAGTAATACTGCATACTGATAAATAGATGAGAGAGAGAGAGAGAGAGAGAGAGAGAGAGAGAGAGAGAGAGAGAAAGATTCAAGATTCATAAAGTGAAAAATGTTGAAGATGGAGAGAAAGAAAAGAAAAGTCAGAGAAATTGTGGGTGGACAATATTTTAAAATTATACAGAGGTAGCTGAATCTAGGAATGGGCAAAACTACAAATTTTAGTTTCTACCAGTTCCACAATTTTATAATCTTAAACTCAGTTTCCCCTATTTTCACAACAGTTTGTTTGTTTGCTTGTTTGTTTGTTTTCAAAATAAAAGTCCAGATGAAAATCAATCAGCATTCATTGTGAATTTCTCCTAATATTCATGTGTGTGATTTTTATGCCTCCAAGTGCGACTTCTGGTCACAACGACATGACATCACGTTACATCGTAGGTGTCATTGGTTACCCATAATCTGGGGTCCACGTCAGCGTGCCTGCTGAGCTGCAATTTCTCAAAGAAGAAAGATGAAACCCGAGAACCTCAGCATTCTTTGTGCAGTCAACAGCAGCAGTAGTAGAAGCTAAGCTTTGTGATGATGAACAAGCAAGTTGCTTAAGTTCTCTCTTTTGGACCAGAGAGAGAAAAGTGTATTGAACTGCAATAAGGTCTAAAGAGAAGGCTGGGCCACATTGCTAGCTTGTTTAAGAGCAATGTGTTATTTTGTATCCTATAATATTTAATTGTAACGATATTAAGACAGTTTTGCAGTACAGGTTTGAAGCTCATTCTTGTGGCGGAGAAAATTATTTTCTACTCTACACAAAGTGCAACAACTCTAGCACACCTATGCTTAGAGGTTATTTGACAATCCTTTCATATCAGTAAATATTTCATCAATCGGGGCCGCAATGCATGTGCTCAAGTAAAACCCAGTTCATAATCAAGTTATATTGCAAGAGAACATTGATGAAACTGGTGCTTAATTGGAAGTAGCCTTTTTATATATAAGTTTGTCTTTTCCCCCCAGGGAAAAGCCTTTAGGATCCAGATGATGATCCTCAGTAATTATGGAATCTGAAGTTAATTAGAGAAGCTAGTATTACTTTGGCAGTTTAAAAAGAAAAAAAACCCTTATAGTCTCCAACAAGCCTGAGCCTTACATTTTTAAGGCTTTATAGGTTAAGCCCAGTTCCGCATGGAAACTTTAGTTCCTGCAGATTGGATAGCCCCAATCTAATGTGCTCCATTTAATAAGCAGGCTTCCTCATTATACACTAGTTTCATGTTCAGATTGGTCTCATGGTATACAGTTTCAATTGCACACCTGTGCAACCACACAGCATTTAATGGATTTGCTCAGATGTAACTTAGGGCATTGCTAGAAGTTAATGAGTTTGCAAATATGACCTTGTCAACACCCCTGGGTTAATACAAATAAAGTGGAATCTAGGAGAAAGAAACAGGCCACTCCCTATAGGCAGTACTGGTGGTACAAAGCTGTTAATATGTTCAGAAAGAAAGTCATGTTTGCAAGAATATATTTATCTAGCAGCAAGTCCAGCTAATATCCATAAACAATATTTTCAATTAAGGATCAGCTCCCATAATGTCCTTGGAGATGTGGGTTCATTTATGTGCAATGCACCCATCCACTCCTAATAAGCTAGGTTACAAGTCCACTAAAAAGCACATGAATATCTCAACCACATGAATATTCAAGGCCAATTTGGATGGAGCTTACAGAAGACCAAATAACTTATGATTCTGTACTTCTTGGTACAATTTCAAAAAAGGGACTCACATCACATCTACAATTCTATGATCTCGTCACAGGAGAGCAAGCATCTACTGTGGACATAAGATCATGATCAGAATCTAACAAACAGGCTAATGTCTACCTACCTAGTTTTTCTCTAGCAGTGGTTAACCACAGCAAACAAACTCTTATTTAACCTTTCTTTGTTGAGTAGATATTTCTGGTATTTGATATGATCTCTTTCACCCCCAATAATTATTCATTCTCTCTCTCTTTCCTATCAGTACAATAGTTTTGAACACAATATGGTTGGGTAATGGTAGTCATTTCAACAGCATAGAGAGCAACCTCACAGAGTGTTTGTTGTGGGGGAGGAAGGGAAAGGAGATTGTTAGCCGCTTTGAGACTCCTTAAAAAGGGAGTGAAAGGTGGGATATCAAATCCAAACTACTCAAAATCAGAATGAGCAAATGTTCTTAAGGTAGAAATCCATTTCTTAAGGGATTGTAAAATGACTGAGGAAGGGTGAAACTCATTCATACTATTCCTGTGGTTAATGGAGAATCATTCCCATCTTCTTTTATACTTAGTTACTGGTTGTATTTCTACCATCATGAACAAAACTTGCAAGCCTACACATACTTACTGGGGAATAAGCCTTGTTAAAATTAGTAGGACTTACTGGTACTTGCAAGCAAATGGTCATGCTGCAAATTTGTCATTTTACTGTCTTGTGTATATTTCTCCCCCACCCCAAATTTCAATTTCCACTGGGACATTTATATTTCTAGCCCTGATCATTTGGACTGTCCTACTCTGCAGATTCTACAGTTCTATCATATTCTGTTCAAGATGCAGTTGTCAAAACTCCATAGAATTTTCTAAACAGAGGCACATGGGAGATGAACCAGAAGCATTACATTAGAAATATAGGAATTAAATATATGAAGCAATCACCTTTCTCAATGCTCACATTTATTTTCATATTTTATTCTTAAAATGCACATTTTAAACACATTTGATATTTTTTGAGCTAAGAATCGTGTAAAAAAATGGAAATGTATGAAATTTGGAAAAAGTATGAAAAGTTTCTGCATTGCTTGGGCTAGATGACCCTTGAGGTACCTTCCAAATCTATAATTCTATGAAATCTGAAGGATAATTGCATCCCGATCCACACATTAATCTGGAATTAGTTCAGATCTGTTCCCTTTACTTAGAATGGCAGAACTCTTGCTTTCTTCTGTGTCTGATTTTGCATATTAGTCTCAGCTTACTACAATCCCAAAACTCAAAAGAAACGCAATAGCACAGGGGTTCAATTACTTCAGCAAACTCCTATGAAATGTAAATTAGTTAAATACAATTGGATGTTGTTGTTCCTGTTGCTGTTCTGCCATGCCTCTATTATAGAACAAGATGCCACTTTAGATTATGTGCCATTACAGTAACTGCAATTGTAATAATGACTGTTTTGATTTAGACCATCTCCACCTCACATTAGGTGAAAAATAAATATTCCCGCTGAACTTCTAGAAAACAACTATGGGTAGGGGACTACAGTGGGACTAGAAGTCAGTGAGTTATTAGAGAATAAACAAAACTTGCATGCTTTTATAAATAATATTAGAAAGACAACTTCTCAACAGAGGAAAAAAATAAGTTAGAGCTTCATAAGAAACTGGCAGGTGATGCTAGCGATTTATAGAGGCTGTAATGATGTGAGCCACTGTAAGATACATCACTAATTTGGTGTCATTGCAGAGTGTGTTTATCCTGCCTGAGAAGCTGTTAATCTTTTTTAAAGTATTGTTTGTTTTTGCCTTCTCATTAATGAAACAACGGCAGGGCTACAAACTTATTGTGTTTGCAACCACACAGAGTGGGGCGGAGGAGGATATTATTCTGTGGTGGTGAGATAATAATAATAATAATAATAATAATAATAATAATAGAACAGCAACATTACTTACAATCATAGATTTGTAGAGTTGGAAGGGACACTGAGGGTTATCTAGTCCAACCTCCTGCAATGCAGGAATCCAAAAGCAGCAATGACAGATCTGCTTAAAAACTTTCAAGGAAGGAGAGAACACCACTTCCCAAGGGAGTCTACTCCACTGTCAAACAGCTCTCGCTGAATGACATACTCTTCACTGACAGAAATCAGTGTGCCGAATTGAGTTCATTTATTTTATTTTTATTTAACAAATTTATATACTGCTTGACTGTATATAAAGAGTTTCTAAGAGTTATCACATTCACTGTTTCTAAGAGTTACCACATGCACAGCACATAAATATACATATTGCACCCCTCAAGGGATTCTGAAGGTATCTAAGCCCACCACCTATCATAACAATGCTGAACAATTTTCTAAATTTGTACATTTGTATGTTGACAGTTACTTTCAACATTGTGCTCCATTGTTCCAACACTCTTTCACATTCTAGACCGATCAAAAAAGCAAGGTTGCTATGTTCCTATAGGCGCTCATTCGAAATTTTGTAAGACAAAGTAAATGGCCTGCAATCTGAGCCACAATTATGTGCAGGGGCATGATCTCCTAGGGGTCAGCCTCCCCCATCAGCAATTTCCAGTTATGTCAATCCTTGATAGTTGCTCTGATCAGGATGATTGATGGATAGATAGAAGTATAGGGACGGGCCATAGAGTAGCAGGACTGTGAGTTTGTAGGAAGGAATGGGATCTTATCTCCACCAATGCACATCAAATGTGGCAAGTCTTCAGCTAGCACTCTTTACTTATGATAGAGCTATCAATTAGGCTACATAAAAGGCTGCTTAATACAATCAGGGCCTGTGGAGATTCACAGAGATTTCTAAAGTTCAAGCAAGGTAAGGTCTGAAATAGAGAGAAACAGCACACACACACACACACATACATCCCCTCTGTGCTGCATATGATGTTCCTTTCATGGATGCATGAGGTAGACATATTCAAGATCCCATTGGGGTACTTGAGAAGTTGTGCAAAGCCAGGATGTGTGATGTGAAATCAATTATGTGCCAGAAGAGTTTTTTTCACGCATCCATTCCCCTGCTTCCCAGGGGACTAAAGACCAAATCAGCTGGAGCTAGATTGCTAAGGCGTTGTCTTCACACATGTGTTTACTTTGTTTCACTTTCCCTATTTCCATGAGCAGCAGGAAGTTCCAAACACAGCTTTCAATAAGGTCAGCTTCCTTCTGCAGGCACAGTCCATTTGGCCATTACCTGCAATGAAATGTTGCAGTGTAGAGTGCTCCTACTCATGATTCTGGCAGGCTAGACAGACAGCCATTCCCTTTTCCATGATACTTCATTCCATTCATCTTTTCTTTGCTGCCCCAACTCCCCCCCCCATTCACTCCAATTATTATTCCATCTTTTGTGGGCATTAAGCTTTGTGGCATCTGAATATGGACTGCATTTTTAATCAAGGCATATATTGGCTTATATCTTGATCAGGTTCCTAAATTAAAGAGAGAGTTTAAAGATTTTCAAAAGCTTCATGCCAGGCAAGAAGGCCAGCTGTTTAAAGGACACAGGCAATGTTTTTCCTCCTAGACAAGGCCCCCCCCCTTGATTGATAGCAGAAAACAATTCTCAAAGTCGTAAAAGCTGGAATTACAGGCTGAAGACCAAGGTTACACAGACCCTACATAATTAAGAGTTTGGTAAACAGTAAAATAAAACCATGTGCCTTAAACTTGAGCCTAAGGTCAAAAGGCCAAGAGCACATGGAAAACAAACCGGCTGGAGAAGGGGGGGAAGTGTGAACAGGGGAAGAGGCTTTTTTCCTATTTTATTTTGAGGCTGTAAACTGTTCCTTCCTTGTTACTTTTAGGAAGTTTATCCTTCTAAAAAGCTATCTATGATAATGTATGAAATATCCTGGCTTAAATGTAATTATGCAAAGGATCTAGAAAGAAAGAAATGTTAAATTCTTATTTCATAGAGTCATATTGCTGTAGGAGACCAGGGGGGCAGATGAGCCCAGCCCCCTGCCAGAAATGAGACGCCAATCGAGCACTCATGACAAATGGCTGTCAGACATTTGTTTAAAGACCTCCAAAAGGAGATATTTCATTGATGATGCATGAGAATATGAACCCAAGGTCTCTGACATCTGTTCAAGATAAAAATTTAAAATTATTAACCATTTGTTTTAGAAGGCAATAGGGCAAGGAGGGCAAGAGGTGAGCTGGTAATTAAGATTCCTTGTTGAGACACATGTAAGATATATTAATACTTATTTGTCATTTATAGATGTAACAATATATAGCTCTTTGTATTCCATATAAGGACAGAAGGATATGGGTGTATCTTAAAATTGGTTATAGCAATCAGCCAATAGGAAATTCGAGCAGGCTGATTGAACAGAGGCAGCCACAGGAGGAACAAAGGGGGGTGGATTAAGGAAATATAAGTGCTGGCCATAATGGCAGGAGGCCAGGCCGGAGCTTGGTAACCATATACCACTGTGCCTCTTATTTATTTGTCTGACAAATAAATTATTTTTTTAATTTCTCTGTTGCTGCGTTGAATATTTCATTCCAGCTAAGCGTTAACCACAAGCAGGGTGCTACATTTTATGGTGCCTGCGACTCGGATAAGTGGTCTGCTGGAATGCAGCCCCTTCGCCTCACTGAGCGGGGTACAAGAGAGAGGACAACTGTGCCTACCCAGCGCGCACTGGAAAAATTTTTCCAGGGGAACGCAGCAGTCTCGTCTGTCTGATACCCTGCCCACTGACGGCGACGGACCGGGGGGACCAGAGAAATAAGCAGGGAACCAGCTAAGGGTAAGTGCACTAAGGGGTTTTGGCCCTCCAATTAATTGGGAGGAAGAGAAGTCCTGATCAAACTTCTGCGTCTCAGTAAAGGGGAACTGAGTACGCTAGGTGGCTGGGTATATCAGATGGTGGTCTGGTGGGGGAAAAGGGAAGATTGGGAGGTAGAGTATGGTTGAAGTATCTGGCGCATTGCATGTGTGAGAAAGTACAATGTGTAGCTGACCTAAGTGTGGAGTGAGTACTACTTCGTTTCCCAGTAAGGTGTGTGTGTGAGTGACTGAGTGGATACTTCACAGGGCCATACAATGGGAGTTGGGGGTTCAAAGGGGGGGAAATACACCTTTTGAATGTATGTTAAATAATTTTAAGAAAGCCTTCTCAGGGGCATATGGAGTCAAAATGACGCCAGAACGCTTGAGAACGTTATGTGAACTAGAATGGCCAAAACAAAATATTGGATGGCCATCTCAAGGAACCTTTGATATAAATTTAGTAAGCAAACTTTGGTCTAACATCGCCAAAGAAACTGGAGGGTGCCCAGAACAATTTTCATATATAGATTCTTGGCTGAGCACATTAAATAAAAATCCTCCATGGATAAGGGAATGCAAAGTCCAACGATGCAAATTATTGGCTGTAAAAGCCGAAGCTAGGAAAGGAATCTTGCCAAATAAACTCAAACCTATTTTTGAGGGACCAGAGGAAGAGGTGTTTCCACCTCCACCCTATGCTCCACATCGAAGGGAGCCTAATTCAAACCCTCCACCAGTTGTAACCCCAAGGCAAGAAAGTGGAATGAATAATGGGGGTGGAGTCACAGAACTTGATTCCTTGATAGATTATGAAAAATATCTTCAGGAGGCATTGGAGTCCTATAATGAAGCCCAAGCAGAAGTGGTTATTCCACCTGTGAGTCCCAGTAGAACTCCATCTACAGTCTCCTTTAGTGGAACAACTAATTGCCCACCCCAAACCCCTGTACATCCAAGTCCTAGAGAATTATTACAGAAGTTACAGGGAGACCTTAATCGGTCAGCAAGCAATACAGCCAGGCGTATAAAGCTGCTAAAAGAACGCCTTGGGACAAATACCATCCCCTATGATTTGAGGCCCCTAGAGCAAAGCGAAGAGAAAGGTCACGTAGTAGCCCCTCTTAGAAGAGTATTTGATGCACTTGAGGAGCCTGTGCTGGTTAATGGGCAACCCGGACCACGGCCACCTCAAACTTCGACCCTGCAATATATTCCATTCACGACTACGGATCTGATGAATTGGAAAACACCCCATCTTTCGCAGAAAAACCTCAGGCTATGATGGACTTGGTGACTTCAATAGTAAATACTAACAGTCCTACTTGGACAGGTTGTCGCCAGCTCCTGAATACTCTCTTCACCACTGAGGAAAGCAGAGACATAATTGAAAAGGCACAGATATATTTGCGTGAGCAGGCCAGAGTGGGAAATATTTATAATATTGACCGTCATCTCCAGGACAACTTTCCCTTGGAAGATCCTAATTGGGATCCAAACAATGCAATTCACCTGGCCAGGCTTACCACCTATCGCCAGACGCTTGTGCAAGGTATCTGCAGGGCATGCCAGAAGCCCACTAATATGTCTAAAGTCTCAGGAGGGTAGACGTGTTACCCATAACACTGTTTCGTGTTCGGTGCACACCCACAAAAAGACTTAAGTTGTCACCTTTTGAGCTCCTGTATGGGAGGCCGCCCTCCTTTGTTCAGGATATTCCAACTGACCTCAAACAAATAGGAGACCATGTGACACAGGGATAAGTGCAATCTCTCTCCCGTGTTTTTGTCTCTCTCCCGTGTTTGTTTGTTTGTTTTTTATCTTAACAGGTGGGCCCTCGAGCGCACGCCGTGCAGCATTGCCAAGCCGATTCATCAGCTCCAGGCTGGCATAGCATATGGGTGAAAGAGTGGAAACGTGATCCACTTGCACCTAAGTGGCGTGGACCTTACACCGTCTTGCTCTTTACTCCAACAGCGGTGAAGGTAGCTGAGGTGACCCCCTGGATTCATCACTCCCGTTTGAAGAAGTCCGAAGGCAGTTGGACATGCAAAGGTGACCCCTTTAATCCTTTAAAACTGACTCTCTCCAAAAACCCCTGTACCTAGCCCTACGGGGAACGGGCTAGGTCACGGGCAACATTAGACGACCGGCCTGCTGCAGCCACAAACCTGGAAGCTGGCTGACCTGCGCACGCCTGAAGCTTGAGGAGCGTCTGAACCAGCGCTGTGAAAGGGAAGATTCTCTTATACAATTGATTGACTGCCCCCTTGTGGAACAATTATCAGAGATATTACACATTGGGGATCCTCGGGATATATGTTTTGGTCTTGGTGGTTCCCCATTTCTGTCACTGGGGGAATTATATTGGGACTAATAGTTTTATGCTAACACAATAAGGTAATTTTTTGTGGAAGGAATGCATATGCTAGACATCAACATGATTTTATTATTAATCCTGATCCCTTGGGAAGGGGAAGGGTCCTTGAATTTGACCAAATTTGCTAAATATGGATTCCGCTATGACCACAATATGTGGGTAGGTTTAGCTGAAATGGTAGCCAGTGTTGCAAATAGGACCAATTGCCTTGTTTGCTCTCTTGGGCCAGATGATTCAGAGGGAGGTATGCCCTTATTACCAATACCATTAAATGCCATTGGTATGGTAAGCGAAATGCTACACCAAACAGAAGTACAGAATTTCCCCGGATGGAACTCAACTAAACCATTACGAGTTATACCTGTACAAGGGGAATTCTGTGTACATAAATCATCAGATGCAGCTGATTCTCCCATGATAGGCTCTTCTCATTGTCACTATACTTGGGATAATATTAAGAATACCTGGGCACACGGTACTACCTATCGAACTCGGAATACCTTGCCCTGTGCACTTCCTTTTATTCATGCATGGAAAGTGGTATGGAACATAACTGTGACAGAAGAAAGGCAATCTAACATACTGCACTGTGAACTCTATACCCCTTGTGATATTTCGCCTTATGCACTCCACATACCAAAACCCTCAGACCCGATGGTTGTGGTGGATATGTGGAGAATGGGCATACAAGAAACTCCCTTCCAAATGGAGTGGGACTTGTTTCCTGGGATGGGTATTACCACCAATGTGAATTATGCCCACTAATTTGGCCAAGCGTACACGAAGAAACGCTGATATTTCTCATATAGCAGGAGGAAGTACCCAAAGTTGGAGCGATACTGATGATTGGCCACCAGAGCGCATTATAGCCTATTATGATCCTGCCTCCTGGAATCCTGGTGAGCTCATACAAGGGGCACGGGATCCTATTTATAATCTAAACAGAATAATTCGATTGCAAGCAGTAGTGGAACTTGTAACCAATGCAACGGCCCAGAGTTTGAGACTTATTGCACAACAGTTGGATGAAAGTAGAGCCACCATTTTGCAGCTGAAAATGGGAATGGATTATGTACTTGCCAGGCAGGGAGGCCTGTGTGGAGTCTTGAACTTGACAGGGAATGCCTGTTGCTTTAACATTTCTGATAATGGTGAGGCAATCCGTGTGTTGGCCACAAAGATGGAGAATATAGCACATGTCCCAGTACAAACATGGGAAGGATGGGATATGGGATGGTTACCCAATGTCACAGGACTCAAAGGGATACTATTGTCTTGCTTGTTTTTCTTGACGGTAGTAGTAATGGTTTTATGTATGATGCCATGTATCATCTCATGTTTTAGAAGTACAATTAGCAAGATGATTTCGAATGAAACTCTACCTCATATCATGGCCCTATACAGAGCTTTAACTCAGGAAGATCAAGCTATCAAGGACGCTTGGTAGCAAGGTCCTTGAGCTTGAAAGGGGGGATTGTGGCATCTGAATATGGACTGCATTTTTAATCAAGGCATATATTGGCTTATATCTTGATCAGGTTCCTAAATTAAAGAGAGAGTTTAAAGATTTTCAAAAGCTTCATGCCAGGCAAGAAGGCCAGCTGTTTAAAGGACACAGGCAATGTTTTTCCTCCTAGACAAGGGCCCCCCCCTTTGATTGATAGCAGAAAACAATTCTCAAAGTCGTAAAAGCTGGAATTACAGGCTGAAGACCAAGGTTACACAGACCCTACATAATTAAGAGTTTGGTAAACAGTAAAATAAAACCATGTGCCTTAAACTTGAGCCTAAGGTCAAAAGGCCAAGAGCACATGGAAAACAAACCGGCTGGAGAAGGGGGGGAAGTGTGAACAGGGGAAGAGGCTTTTTTCCTATTTTATTTTGAGGCTGTAAACTGTTCCTTCCTTGTTACTTTTAGGAAGTTTATCCTTCTAAAAAGCTATCTATGATAATGTATGAAATATCCTGGCTTAAATGTAATTATGCAAAGGATCTAGAAAGAAAGAAATGTTAAATTCTTATTTCATAGAGTCATATTGCTGTAGGAGACCAGGGGGGCAGATGAGCCCAGCCCCCTGCCAGAAATGAGACGCCAATCGAGCACTCATGACAAATGGCTGTCAGACATTTGTTTAAAGACCTCCAAAAGGAGATATTTCATTGATGATGCATGAGAATATGAACCCAAGGTCTCTGACATCTGTTCAAGATAAAAATTTAAAATTATTAACCATTTGTTTTAGAAGGCAATAGGGCAAGGAGGGCAAGAGGTGAGCTGGTAATTAAGATTCCTTGTTGAGACACATGTAAGATATATTAATACTTATTTGTCATTTATAGATGTAACAATATATAGCTCTTTGTATTCCATATAAGGACAGAAGGATATGGGTGTATCTTAAAATTGGTTATAGCAATCAGCCAATAGGAAATTCGAGCAGGCTGATTGAACAGAGGCAGCCACAGGAGGAACAAAGGGGGGTGGATTAAGGAAATATAAGTGCTGGCCATAATGGCAGGAGGCCAGGCCAGAGCTTGGTAACCATATACCACTGTGCCTCTTATTTATTTGTCTGACAAATAAATTATTTTTTTAATTTCTCTGTTGCTGCGTTGAATATTTCATTCCAGCTAAGCGTTAACCACAAGCAGGGTGCTACAGCTTGTTTAGTCCTCACTGGGCTATTTTTGGCCAGTCTAGTTTGCTTGAATTACTGAAGTATATTTTACTGCAAATTGCCATTCATGCTAAGAATCCCTATCTTCTATGAAAAAAATAAGTCCATCTAGTTCAGTGTGGTCCATCTACTCTGATAGCTGCTCTCCAGGATTTAAGACAGGGAGTCTTTCTCAGTCTGACCTGGAAATTCTAGGGATTAACCATGGTATCATCTACACACAAATCAGATACTCCTTCGGTGAGCTATGGTTCTACCCTCAACCACTACAGGCCTCCCTCTTTTGCCTGTTGTCACTTTATCCAGAATATTTGTGCTAGTATTCCTGTGCTTCAAAGATCCACAGCTCTAAAAAGCACACATCTAATTACATGCAAGAAGCAGCCTCAAACCCAGATATCATAGGGAGTTGCATTATTCCACTTCAGACCATCGGCCCAACTAGCTCATCATTGTACACAGTGAGTTACAGTAATATTACAGGACTTTAGGCAGTGAATTTTCCCCATTCTTACTTGAACATGCCGACACCTGGGACCTCCAGCACACAAAGCATGTGCACTAAGCTATGGCTCCTGTTCAACGCCAGACATATTTTGCACCTATTCCACCTGCTCTTGTAAACAACAATACTGTTTTAACTGCAAACTGCTAAACTCCAAGAGATGCACGTAGAATCCTACATCATTTACATGTTTTATGCATGCCAGCCCCGGGACGGTTTAATTTACAATGGCACAAACTGCTGGAAACTGTAGCTACATTTGATCTATTAGTCCTGGCTTTCCAACAACTGCACCATAAAACCCGTAAAAGTGTCCACGGTGCATACAAGATATTATCATATACACTTCTTGCAAATGTTCAGATTATCAAGAAATCTGGAGGCATATTTCTTTCATCAAGCTGGGTTTTTTAAAGTGCTTGTGCTCTAAAACAGGTGGCTCCTTGAGTAACGAATTGCACACTGCTTGAATCTAAGGGCTTTATATTCCTAGTTCGAAATAGCTCCAGGCAGATTGAATTCTACATCACAAAATTGTCTTCTGAAGATTTATTTACATCCTTTATGCTTTGGGCTTTCTAGATAGAGTTCCCAAGTAAACACAAATGTGATCCTGATTTGGAAATAGTTATATGCAACTTCACAGGTGCAAGAAAATAATTTTCTGACACATTCCCCCCCCCCCGCTTTCCCACTCCCTCTGAACTCGTTGGAGAATTTTAGGGAAGTGGTATACCACTGTGGCAGCGCGTCTGCCTTGCATGCACAAAGTTTTTAAGGACTGATGTTTTAGTGTATTTTTAATCTCTGTTGGAAGCTGCCCAGAGTGGCTTGGGAAACCCAGCCAGATGGCCAAAGTACTACTACTACTACTACTACTACTACTACTAATAATAATAATAATAATAAATACCAGTTTCAATCTTCAAGAAGGACTGGGAGAGATTCCCGTCTGAAACCCCAGAGGGCCACAACTCTTAGGGAGATGGACCAGTGGTCTCATTATTCCTGTGTTCAGCTCTCATGGAAAATACAGTGGTTACAGATGCTTCAGGTTACAGATGCTTCAGGTTACAGACTCCGCTAACCCAGAAAGAGTACCTCGGGTTAAGAACTTTGCTTCATGATGAGAACAGAAATAGTGCTCCAGCAGCGTGGTGGCAGCTGGAGGCCCCATTAGCTAAAGTGGTACCTCAGGTTAAGAACAGTTTCAGGTTAAGAACGAATTAAGTTCTTAACCCGAGGTACCACTTGTATTTGACAAAATGACCAACAGTGTCTCCGCTTCTGAATAAATTGTGTAAGCTATGGATCCAGATTAAATTGTTGCTTATAATTATTTTAATAGTGTTGAAGGAACCAATGGGCTTGGTCCCTTCTCCCTCCAGACCTACTCTCCAGTAGAGGCTAGAGAGGCCTACTCTCCATTAGGGAAACAGGATACTGCCCCACCCCTCAGCGAGCCTTCACCTGCCTGCCTTCTTACACACAACCAGGCCAGAGGGGTGGCTCTGGCTAGTCACTTCTTCCTTCTTAGTCTCAGTGTTGTGGAACTCATATGAGAGAGGGATGAGGATTGAACTGGAGGAAGTCTGGCTCCACCTTCTGTTGAGTTGTCTGCCTTCCACCCTATCAGTCTCAATGGGCATCAGCCATCACTGCTTCTCTCCTAACTCATTTCCTTGCTTTCCAGAATGAGAAGTGAAGCGTTGGCAAGTGGCGTTTGGATGTATTCTCTGGGGCAGAGACTCAGGGCAGATGATTTCAGAGACTCAAGGAGAAAACTCATAGGCTCAGAAAGGTGGAGGGGAGAGGATGTTCTCTTCTAGGCTGCATCATAACACCTGTCCTATAAAGATGGAGGAAGATGCCAGTTTCTGTTCTCTTGGTTTCTCATTTTC
Organism: Podarcis liolepis; assembly: GCF_965112155.1. Classification (NCBI taxonomy): domain Eukaryota; kingdom Metazoa; phylum Chordata; class Lepidosauria; order Squamata; family Lacertidae; genus Podarcis; species Podarcis liolepis. The sequence continues at coordinate 49,170,480 of NC_139561.1, read as the reverse complement.
CCCATTTTTAAATTCATTTCTTCACATTCTGCAGCTGTTTGGAATTTTTTTTTTAATCCTCATGAAAATTTATCAGTATTTTACTGTGAAGTTCTCCTCATAAACCAATATTTGTATGCAGTTTTGACTAATATACAAGCAGATCCCCATGATAACATGCAATTTTGTATGTTATTTTCGCTAATATATGCATTTTTATTAACACGTTCCCCTAATATATGGATTTGTATGCATATTATTTGGTTGGATATATTTGGTTGGAAATTTGCATAATTCTGAGTGCAAATTTCAAAGGATGACTGAGTTTCAGTTCATATATTGTTTTGGATGTATTAATGAAATAAATACATTCAAATATTAGTGAAACAAAATGTTTTTGCAAAAATGTTTATGTAGGGAAAATTGCATACAAACACACATAGAGAAAAATAATATATATTTTCAGGAAAACATTTTTTTTTAAGTCAGCTGATGTGAAAATGTAGAGAACAGAATTTAAGACTGGAAAAATGAGAAACTGAGAGAAACCAACGCTGACAGATTCACCCATCCCTAGATGTAATATAGGTGAAATGAAATGAAACACATCATAATGACAGCATAATGAGAGAGAAAGACACAGAGAGCGAACAGTACCAACACAAAAGAAGCACCCATACATATCCACTACTGAGAGCTTAAACAGACAAATTTTAACTGAGCTGAAGGTCATATAATTTATAGGGCCCAACTGTAATGCTTTCTAAAATACAAGTCACAATAGGTAAATAGCTTCCATTCTAAGGTTACTCAATATTTCAGCAGTCTCCAAAATATAAAGCCTTGGAACTATTGTGCACTGCATTCATAATTCAACAATCCTCCTTTTTGTTGCCTACTTGGGACTGAAAATGCAAAGGGTTGTCAAGCATCTGGCAGTTTTCACTTAATGGCTGAGGAACCAGGGTGGTATTGGCCATGCCTAAGTCTGAATTCAGTGCAATGTTTCAGTAACTTTCGGATTTAAATTATGTACCTGAAGAATACAGATGATGCTGGGACAAGTGGTCAGTCATTATGGCTTCTGGTACAGACTGGTGTTAAACCTGCTGAGCTACTGTGGAAAGTTAGGCTGGGAGTGTGGGACGTGTGACCCTTCTGATGTTGATGGACTACAATTCCCATCATCCTTTTCCACTCAAGTGAAAGAGCCATCTTCAGTACAGAAAAGAATAGGTGAGTTAATGATAAAGATAACCTACCTCAGAGGGTAAGATGCAGTATGTTGAGCTCCTTGGGCAAAACATGGGACATTTATCCCATGTTTTCCCCAAGGAGCCTGGTACCAGAGCCTGCAATAAACCCAGATGCCAACTTTGCTGCCACATACACCCAGACAACACCATCACAGGACCCAACAACGTGAAACATACCATCTCAGGCCTATTTAATTGCTTATCTTCTAACATTGTGTATGCCGTCAAATGCCAGCAGTGCCCTTCAGCTCTCTATATTGGAAAAACAGGCCAAACTCTACACCAAAGGATAAATGGACATAAATCTGACATCAGGAGTCACAAGACAGAGAAGCCAGTAGGAGAACACTTCAATATCCTAGGACATTCAATACAGGATCTCAAAGCAGCTGTCTTATTACAAAAGAATTTCAGAAATGGACTTGAAAGAGAAGTTGCTGAATTACAACTTATCACTAAACTGAAAACTATGGAGAGACCTGGTCTTAATAGAGATATTGGATTCCAGTCTCATTACATATGCTAATCATCTGCATACTATCCATTGCTTTTTCCTGTAGGACTAATTGCAGTCGTTAACAGTCGTCAACAGGTTTACCATACCCATTGAGTCAATCACCCATCTCCCGCTACCCTCCTGAGAAAAACCCCACCCCGCCCTCCCACTATATAAGGGTCTGGTGACTTCTGTTTCAGTGTATTTGAAGAAGTGTGCAAGCACACAAAAGCTTATACCCAGAACAAACTTAGTTGGTCTCTAAGGTGCTACTGGACAATTATATATATGTGTGTGTGTGTATCAATCGGATATTTATGTAATACAAGAAAGAAAAAAGGGAGGGAGAAAGACTTTAACTGAAGATGCCAGAGATTGAACCAGAGCTTTTCTGTCCTATGGCCACAATTCCCTCTAACAACCATCTAGCAATCACAGGGGCAGAGTCAGAGCCAAAGCTGGGCATAATGTAAATTTTACCATTATGCAATAGGCTAGTTTCTACACATTATCCATCTAGGCAAGCTGGGGGAAAACCAACAAACCACCAAAATGCAAAGCCGGGAACAATGATGGTGAGTGTGGTTGAGGAGTTGATGTGTAGGTGGGGCATTGTGGGAAGATTCCAGACAGTGGCAGAACATGGTGGTCACAAGGGCTGTTGTCCCAGGTACAAAATTATTATGGGTGCAATATTACAACACCCACAGCTATGTGCTTCTGATGCTGGGCTCTGTTGAAAATGGCTTCTCCATGCAAACTAGGAAGTAACCTTTCCAGACAATTGGGGTTATTCTTTACTTATCTCTGTGGCTGCGATCTCCTGGGCAATGCAGATGCTATTAGGCAGTTGAATGTACATGCGTACTCTATCCAGTTCCCTCCACCACCACACCTCCGCATGGCTCCTGGCACTGGAAACCATGTTACACCAATGTGACCAGAGAGTCTAACAGAGAGGCTTAGGGGGTCATTTTTAGTCCCTGGTCTGAGATTTCCCAACCTTGGTTGAAACATAGAATGTAGAACCTAGTGTATAAAAGTGTGTATATACATACTCTATGGCACTATTAAAAGAAAGGTTTAACAACCTATAATAAATTTTGCACACCCATAACACCCCCCCCCCCAAATAGGTTTTGCTTCTGTTTGGAGGACTTGAACAACATCTTATTAAAATATGTTGCAATATTTCCACTAACTGTGGGCTTTTCACTTGACCTTTTTTGGTATCTCAGGCTCTGTTACTGCAACAACATTTGTAAGCAGTCTTCTTCCTTTTTTATCTTTGTACTTTGTCAGGTCTTTCTGTGCAGCCATGGGAAATGAGTCAGATACTTACGCTCTGCAGATTGACTAATGTTGACAGCCACCTACCTACACATTATGTTGAAATGCAGGAAGCAAAGCAGCATTCAGGAAGCCGCGCTCCTCACATATCATATAACTCAGGGGAAGTTAGCATTCAGAAGCACCCACCTGTATGTGGTTCAACTGAGAAGTAAGGCTGTCCCTCCAAGATGCTGTAGACGAGCTTGGCACTGTTTCCGTAAACAGGGTCATCCGCATCGGTGGCTGTCACTTTGGTAACGTAAGTACCTAGTGAAAAAGAATGCCAGTTGGCAATATGTTAGGAAAGAATCTGGACAGAGGACTCGCTCCATACTCTCTTCCATTGATAGCTTAATAAACCACCCATATAGAAAATAAAACATGGTATCAGCTGAGCAGTAAAGAAATAGCTGAAACCAGAGCAAGCGATTCCTCAAACAATCAGAAGACTCTTAACAGTTGTTTGAATAGGGGTCAGCAAATTTTATCTCAAGATCAGAAACAAGGCAGAAGGATGAACCTTCCCTTGGAAGTGAGCTCCAGATCCTCAGTGTCACCACGCAGAAGGACCTGTCCTGGGTATTTCAGATGGCAAACTTAAGCTCATTATTAAACATACATTGATGTGCAAAGCACTGCAATCCTAACATCCCTGCAGTTTATGAGCCCTCCTCTCCACTGACCCACAGACATGCCCTCAGCAAGGCAATGAGCATAGCATCATTACAAATAGCAATGCTCTCTAAATATTGATGTTTTATTTAAGACATCTGCACTGTGCCTTTCTGCATAAGCCACCTAAGACAGCTTGGCAGTAAACAAGCAAACAAGCCAAGGCTACAGAAACAATTAAACACTAAGGTATCAGCAGCCTAACAATAAAAACACAATCAGACCTAAACATTAGGATTTGTTACAAGCAGAAGAAAATAAAGCTGCTTTCAACTGGTACTTAGAAGAGATAGCAATGTGCTATGTGTGCAGTGCTGGAGCCAAATTGACACTCCTACTGCTGTGCCCACACTGCACTGACATTTCTACTGAATGGTCCCCCCCCCCCAATTTGGTTACTGGCAGTGACTTCTGCATTGGGAAGCTAGGTAAGCAACAATACCACACCACCCCTTTCTGGGCCACCAGCCACTATGGGATCCAAGCTATAAACACAATATAAAATGTATGTTGTTGCTGTTTTAAATACAATACTAATTAGTAGCACAACATCAATCAGCAATAATTATCAGGGCAGCACAAATTGTGTAGGGGGGGGGCATTATCAGAGCAACCCCAAAGCCCATCTGAAAGATATTCATCTTGGTGTGGAACCTAAAAAGAGCTTAGGAACAAACAAAGTGAACTACCAAAGGGAAAGAGTTCTCCAGGAAGGAACTCACTCCAGAGAAGACTCTATCCTGTATTGCCACTCATCATACTTTAAGTACTGAGGGTGGTGGAAGGCACACAGAGCACAGCCTGCAAAGGAGATCTGCAAGATGTATTTAAAAAAATAAAATACATTTATAAAAGTTTATTTTAAGGGAAATACTATGACAACAGCAGGCAAGGGGAGGGGGGAGAACCAAATATGGATAATCCTTGTGATGGATTATCCTTGGCAGTTTCTCACCAACAGGGTGGAAGTAAAAATGTTAGAGTGCTCTTGGGTTCTGTCTTTTTACAGATTTTTTTATTAAGTATTTTTTTTTTATGGCAAGGCTTGTGAATGTTTCCATGGTTGCAAGCAAGGGGCATTCAACAATAGGATCTTCCTCTTTGCCCTTGTTCTCCTGGACATTAGCAAAGGCACTTAAATAACACAGACAGAGTCCAGAGAGAAAAGTCTTGTTAAAACTTTACTGAGGATACTCAGCAAAGCACCCTGTATAGTTTGAGGAGAAAGGAACAGAAAGGTTTTGTTTTGTTTACTTCAGGCCTTGTTTGTAGCAGGGATACTTTCAACTAAACACCAAGAGAGGAGAACGTCTCTCAGGATGATTCAGCCAATCAAAGAACACACTACCTCAACAATCATTGTGTCAATATGCCTGGTTGCTAAGCAACATCTGCACCTGTCCCACTTGTGGTGAGTTGATTTTAAGATTAAGAGAATTAACCCTTAAATTGCATACTGAACGATCCCTGCAGTTGCACTTCTAACACCAAGAATATACAATTTCAGGTTATGGATTTGAAATTGACTTTTCAATAAATAACTTTAAAATGGCTTTGAAGTAAATTAAATTACATATTAATGTTGCAACAGGTTGGAATGGATTTATGAATAAACCTAAGACTGGAAATTGACTGATTTATCAATCTCTAGACTTAAAAACCTGATTTCCGTGTGTGCCATTCAGCAGTAATACACCAACAGGGTGAAACTTCTTGAAGTACTTTTATTTTAGAATAGTCATATTATTTGAAGTACCTTTGTAAAATGTAAAATAAAACTACCTATTTAAATTATGTGGATTTCCAAGCATTTGCAAAGGAAGCATATCAAAGAGGTACAAAATTCCAGATGAATAATACAATATAATATATTGTATTTAAGGTTTTGCAATAGCATATTTCAAAGAAACTGGCAGTGTTACAGCTGCAGCATAGAAAATCAATGGTTTGAAAATGATATATTTTCCTTCTTTGATTTCCACCTATAATAGTTAGAGGAAGCCATTGGCAGAAACTGAATATCCTCTGTTGTCTCAGAAATAGCTTTGTCTCCTCCAGTTTCTTTTACTTTGCATTAGCCAGAGTTTTTTGTAAAAAATTGTCAAATAATTGCTTAACCTTTTCAGATCATTCTTTGGATTTTGGTTGTGGAGAATGTTAACCAAATCATATACAAGTCATTTCTCCTTGATTTGTTGCTGGTATGTCTTTTAGAAAACAAATGATGGCATTAATTAATAGGATAGGCAATATTGAGTCAGTGGCCCAAGAAAAGGTTGTAGTGAATGGTTTGGTGTAACTTTGTGAGTGAGGAAACATACTTCAGGAGGGGGAGCAACTGGGGTGTCGGCCTAATAGCTGAACTCACAACAGAATACTCTGATCCTGGGCAGGTCTGATTTCATGCTGATATCCCAATCACAAATGGACATCACTGGGTTCCAAAAGTACAAACAAGCATATAACCAAACAGTATGCCAAACACAATTGCACCGTGACTGTTCCTAAAGACCATACTCAAAAGCTGAAATCAACCATTACTGAGAAGTGATTAAGGAGTGTGTGGTATGAGGCATTCCTTGATGCCATTCATGCATTAATTAAACTCTCATCAGAGAGTACTTGCCCCAAACTTGAATCTTGGCATCAAGGAATTCTTTTTTATATATGCACGCATCTGTGTTGCAAGTCAAACAACTCCAAGTTAATATTATATGGTATGCTATACTAAGCATTTTTCTTTACATCTTAGCCAAGAATGGTAACAGATGAGCCTAATTTCAGAGTTCCAGTTGACAACTCCACACAAGATCCAACACCTTCACTGACCAGTCATCCAGTCATTATCTCCAAATAATTTGATGCCTCTATGTGTTCCTATGCTATTCAATTCTGCTGCCAGGCTGTAATCACTAATACAAGTTTTGTTAATGGTTGGGTTAGTACACTAGATACCCAGCAGTGGAAGTTAAATTATAAGTAGAGGGTTAAAGTTATTCTTCCTTGGCCAAGCTTTATTAACACATCATACACAATAATAGTGTTCACATATTGCATTCAATGAGTGTACCATCTGTGTACAAAATAGCAAAGTTATTCATATCTAACATTCAATGAGTGCAAAGTCTCTGTACTTAGGCACACAGTAGTTGAGTTGTATACAAATATTTCACACAAACACTTGCACATTTGTAGAGACAGCTTGTACCTCTGTTCAGTGCAACATGTGAAGAAGCCTTGAGGTAAGACAAGCCCAGCCCATCTCAATGTGTGTGTTTTTAAAAATCCTCTGAACCAGAATGATTTGAAGTTTGTAAATCTAGCTAGAGCTGAGATTAATTTGATCTCTTCCCTGCAAATGTGCTCCTCTAGCTTTTCTCTGGGCAACCTCTCTCTTTGTGTGTGCAAGTATTCCAATAATATTTAAGGTTCAGCATCAGCATTTCATATTCATGGATTCTGCAGTGGCAGCTGTCAACATTTGGCAGAATCTTGAAGCTGGCATGCAGTAGCCATCAGCATTTGACATGATCTGACAGTGCCTGATAATGAAATTTAGCAAAATATATATTAATTTCATTTAGCCAGTCAAAACAGGTGAAATAATTTCCCTTGTGGATGTCAAATTCTGAACTCAGAATTCAAATGTTTATATACATTCAAACTATGGTTGAAGTCCAACCTTCATTATTGTGAAATGCAAGAGATTTTGAAAGTTTGCAAATAAATAAATAAAAGACAATCACTTCAGCTTTCTTGCCAAGCCAATTCTCCACTTTAGTTCTCCCAGCTATTTTCTGTTAAAGATGAGTCTTAACAAAACTGCCACACAGCCAAACATCAGTGTATTTCCTCCAAGCACCATTTCACTGCTGGTGAATCTTACTGTATTTGTATTTTACTGATGGTAGACTAAGGCAGATAGAGGGGTGGGGAGGGAGAGAGGGAATGCCCCACATGCGCATGTGCACTTCTGTCCCCCCATGATTCCCCCATGAAAACACAAAGGTTTATAAAAGCAGAGGTTAGATACAGCGGCGTAGCGTGGGTTGTCAGCACCCGGGGCAAGGCAAGTAATTTGCGCCCCCTAACCCCTAACCTACCGCCGCTGCCAGCTTCTTCTTGCTGCTGCCTGGTCTGGTCTGGTGTGGTTCTCTCCTGCGCTCAGCGCTGCGCTGGGTGGCCGCTGCACTGTCCCTCCCCCAGATAGTCCCTCGCTCTCTCTCCGCACCGCACGCCTGGCACCTACCCCCTCCACAGTTGGCGGCGACCCGGCGGCTCGGATCGGATTCGCACAGCCAGCACTGCAGTGAGAGAGAGTGAGTGAGCCAGGTATGGGCAGAGAGCTGCGAGTGTGAGCGCGCCCCCCCCCAGATGTTGCGCCCGGTGCAGCCGGCACCCCCTGCACCCCCTACGCTACACCACTGGTTGGATAACCATCTGTCATGTATGATCTAGCTGAGATTCCTGCATTGCAGGGGGTTGGACTAGTTGATCCTTAGGGTCCCTTCCAAATCAGCAATTCTATGATTCTTTGACAATACCACCCCAAATTTAACCCTGCCATTTTCTGGGTCAAAGGGGCTACGAACAGATTTGTTCTGGAAGGAATTTGCACAGGAATGAGATTCTCAGAAGTGGCTTTTATGTCATGTGAAAGGTTGCATAAATCATCAGGTAAGGCAGTGTCAGGAAAACTGTCAGAATGCAGCCAGTGAGAGTGCCCAACATCTCACAATGAATCATGTTAAAATAAAATTTCCTGATCAAAATAAAACATAATGTGATTATTATGTAACTGCAACCTTCCCCTGCACAACTCCATTATTTTCTTTTCACTACTTAAAATGAAGAGAAGGGGAGGAGGCAGCAAAAGGAAACTTAAAAACACTGATTTGTTCCCTCTCCGCTACCACTATGCAAGGATTCTTTGCAGTGGAACCAAGTTTCTCCAAAGCCTTTCTTAAAGGGGCAGCAGTTCTCTTGCAGGGAACACAGAAGCATAGAACATGTTCTATCAGTTATGAAGATCCAGATAGCATCATCTTTTGCTGTGCTGAGTGATGCAAGTTATGGACAAAAATCCCCAGGGTGAGCATCTTCATGGAAAATGAAGATGAAGCTCTGACTCCTGTGAGTTCTGCTTCACATTAAGCCCTGTCATTGTCCAACTGCAACCTGTAAGTTCTGGGCTTATTATTCCCACATCTGTCTTGCTGTGCAGAGGGCAGCCCTCCATATGAAGGCATTCTCTGTTTGAAGGGCTATCCAGCCCAAGTTCAGCTTTAAAAAGAAAAGGCTCCTACGAATGGAGAGCAGGAACCTAGAAGATGCCAGTGACACATAGCTCTTGTAGAGCAGGCAGAGCAGGTACAGAGGTGGCCTGGCCATGTCTTGTCCACTATGGTGGAATTCATTATATTTCTACCTGGCCAGAAAATGTTAAAAGCTTAGACCATATTCACACCATACATTTAAAGCAATAAGGCCACTTTAGCAGTAATAACTTCCCCCAAAGAATCCTAGGAAATATAATCTGTTAAGGGTGCTGCATACCCCTTCATGCAAAAGGCACGAAGGGGCAACTTAGTGCTGACTGGTTTTACAGGAAACATTACTCACTGGACTGCAAAAAGAAGAGTGATAATTCTTCACCCATTTGACCTTCCCAATTTAGACCACTTATAATTCCCCCAGGGCTTAAAAGTGGGCTTTTCAAAATCACTGTCATGGCTGGGTAGACCCATCCATTCAAATAAATTCCCCAGAACCAAGTGATCCTGAATTAATTCCCCCTTTATTTTTTATCCCCTTTTTTATCTTCAGCCCAAAATACTGTCCCAGCAGCTTACTTTCAGTCAACTGAAACAAGATATGGGTTTACAATCTGAAAGACATGTCACACAAGGAAAAATGGAGAGGAAGGGAAGAGGAGAAATAGCAAACTCAGACACCAATTCCTAAATGGAATGAAATAGTAGTTCTTATAACGACCAGCTAGAAACATTACCAAGGTGGTAATGGTGGGAAGAGATAAGGTTATCAATGGCATATTTATGGCGGTTAGGACAAACAATGGCTATCAGCCATGACCGATATGTTCTTCCTCCACTGCCAGTATGCCAGTTACTGGGATTCACAAGTGAACTGAGAGTTGTGCTCAGGTTTATCTTTCCATGTTCATATGAACCCCACCCCACCCCCATGTGTTCATTATAAGCAGATAGTATATTCTGAAATAATAACAATAAATACTACTCATTGTATACATTTCTAATGTTAATGCATACACATAAGACATTTGGCCTTGGTGAGTGAATGTCCAGTAGACACTAGAATCTCCCAAGAAACGGATGTTTTTAGTGAGGTCCTAGCTGTGCTATACATTAAAATCCTCAAAATAATGTTGGGAACTGTAGTCTGTCAAGGGTGCTTAAAGCTGTTAGGGGACTCCTATGTGCCCTTAACAATCTACATGATTCTTTGGGGAAGCCATGACTGTTTAAGGTGGCATGATACTGGTTTCAATACAGATGCCTTAGATGGAGAAAATGCTGGTTCTCTTTAATTTTCCACCTTGAAACACAGAAGCCCAGTCTGGCTTTAGCCCCACTTTGTTTTTTCCCCCCCTTTGAACAGCAGAAGTACACATATGAAGGTCAGGCCATCCTACTAGCACTAAAGTGGGGAACCTGTGGCCTTTCAGATGTTGTTTGAACAACTACAACTTCCACCATCCCCACTTGCCATGGCTGATGATCAGGGATGATGGGACTTGCGGTCCAGAGGTCACATGCTTTCTACTAGACCTCTACCAATGATCAAGTTCAAGTGATGCCAATCCTGTCTAAAATGTACTATATGTGGTGTGAAAAATATCAAACACAGATGTTAAAAAGTGTTGGAGTGAAGTTTTTTGTCTTTTAAAAAATGGCTTAAGTTTTAACCCAAATAATTAGCAGCTAAAAAGATGTGTATCTTAAAAATAATAATCAGAGTATATTCTGAACCCCTTTAGGGCCACAACAAACTTTTTTTAGTGGGACACATTTGGTAAGGTACCTCTTGGGCGTTGATTGGTTTTTAAATAAGAAAGTTGCTATTATGGCCTAAGTTGCTTTAAGTTCCACTTCTAATAATATAGGTGATTTTTTTGCAGAGGCTACTGCAACAGCATCCAGAAAATGCGCTTCTTCCTTTGAGACACACATAATGCTACCTTACATAACATTAGCACATTTTGGGATAGATATGTAGGGATATTTTAACATGTTATTTTTACGACTCACTGTGACTTTCCTCAAGACACATTTCTGTAATGTGAATCACACAGCAAGTAAGTGGAGGCTGCAAAAAGGTGCAACAGATTTTAATTAATGAACACCTTTCAATGTTAACCAAGGCTCATTGTTTCACTCCGTTAGTGCAGCTTTTGAAGATTCTGCCTTACAAAATGCACATAGTGACCCAAAGAGGCAGATAATGATAACAGTTGCTCCTTGATCTCTCTAGGCACATCCAGACTGTCACTATTTGGGGGTGGGATTCAATCACATACCAACGAATTCAGGTTGACTAGGAGGTACTGCTCAATCCACCTGCTTCTCAATGGCATGCTATTTGCAATAAGGAAAGTGATGGGGATATGCACTGGAAAGTGAGACAACATTTGCTTTGATGAAACATCATCTAACCTCTGCACATACAAATCAGAATGACTGTTCATTAAATAGCCAATGCCATATCATCTCCCTACAGACAAATCAGAATGGATGTTCAATAAACAGGTCATCTGAAAGCTCTTTCTTTCTTTCTTTCTTTCTTTCTTTCTTTCTTTCTTTTTCTTTCTCTCTCTCTCCCTCTCTCCCCCTCCCTGACACACAAACTAGTTTCTGTTTGCTGACAAACTAGATTAAAATCCTTCATAAAGTAAAGATATGTGCACTTGGGTAGTGCTGTTCTGTTGCTTTGGCTCTGTTTTTTATGTCTTAGTCAGGGTACCGAATGTGCACATTATTCAGAAAGAAAAATGCATACAGCACCCTTGAGGAAGAAGGAAAAGGCAGATGAGGGGCGGGCTGTTGAAATGTGTGTACTGGGGAAAAAAATAAATAAAACTTGTATGCCCTGAAGGACTGAGCTCGTGGCATTAGAAATTTGCATGCATTCATATTCAATGAATGAACCATTCTGCTGAAAGATTGTAATGGTTAGGAGGGGGCAGGGAGCGAGAAGAAAACTGGTCATACTGTACCTTAGAGCATGCTTTCTCACCCAGTAGGGTTTGCTGGTGTATATGTATATATATAAGTGTGTGCATTATCCCTGCTACTAAATTCTGGCAAGCTGCAGTGTTAACTTGATTTAGGACAGGAATATCGAGCCTGTAGCCCCCCCCCCCAACCACTGATGGGCTCCAACTGCCATCCTCCTGAGCCAATATTGCCAATGGTCAGGGATGATGTAAATTGTAGTCCAGCAGTATCTGGAGGGCCACAGGTTCCCTAGGCCTGATTTTAGAGATGTGTTGTCCAAGTGTTTGCTGGGTTCACTGAAGCAATATGCCATATAAGTGTATGTCTGTGAATTGCAGCCAACATGTCCAGATTAGTCAAGTTTGAATATTTTTGGGTGCATAAAAATAATACTGTTCTCTTAATTGCATCTATCATGCTCTAAGTTTCATAATGAATGTGAACCACCTTGAGGAATCTCTTCCTTGTAAGATGGCATGTAAATAACTGAAATAATTAACTAAATAAATTGTGACTTTCCCAACATTTAGGTGTAACCCCATCAAGACCCATGATGGTGTAGTGGTCAGAATGTTGGGGTCAAATCCCCACTTGTCCATGAAGTTCACTAGGTGACCTTAGGCCATTCTCACTCTCAGCCAACCTACCTAACAAGATTGTTGAGGGGATCAAATGAAGAGAGGTAGAAACATGAGCTACTTGGAGAAAAGGTGGGTTATAAGTGTAAAGTGTTACAGGCATAAAGGGACCCCACTGCATGATGACCAAAGAACAGGGCTGTGCCCCTGACATTCTGTGACTGAACAAACCCTGCTTCAACATCTGAAAGCACCACTAAGGCAGAGCTAGCTAACTGTTTTCTAGGCTGGGGGCCACATTGACCCATGGCTAGTCCTCCAGGAGTTGCAGGTCAAAATGGACATTGCCATATTTCTCTCTCACTCTCTCTAAAAAAAACCACCCAAAACAAAACCATTTGATGGGTTTGGGAAGTAGTCACAAAAAACCTTACAGCACCACCAAATCACAACAGATGGGCATGTAGGTGTGTGTATGCACACATACACATGGGCAGGGGGCTTTGACATATACCCTTAAGCAAAAGGCAGGCTGGCCTGAGCAGGACCAATGCAGTGTGCAGGTGGAGCCTAGGGTCAATTGGCAGGAGAACTAATTGGCACAGCAACAACTTTAGCTCTCCTCCATGACTAACGTCAATTGCTTTTCTCTCTTTTTTGCAGGTAAGAGTTTGATGCACTAACTGTGTTTCTTAGTAAACTTGTGGCCTATTTTACTCCAGTGACTATGTTCATCTCTTCGTTATCCTTGCAATGCTGGAGTCAGGGAGTTGTATCCAGCACAGTGCTAAGTTAAAGTCACTTAGTAGTATACATGTTCCTCTGTAACGTTTTGTGCCAGCAGAATGTTGATGGGCAAGAGAATGCTTAAGCAGGTTGCGGATACTTTTGCTTTGCAATTGATTGTGTGATCTGTTACATAAGGAACTGTGGCTAGAGAAGCTGTTGCACTTGATTCATCTGCTGCACATCATTAAAATTCATCCGCCTCCTAGCAGAACAGCCTTTGTACTAGCAGACACAGAAAGTTGGATACAGCCCAATGGATCTTTTCCTGAACTAACAAGGATGTTCTCAAGCAAGGGTTCAGTCTCAGGATCCTTTTCATTGATTGGGTGTGCTTTAACCATTAAAAGATCCCAAGTATAACTTGTGCTTTGTATAGCTATATAATGGAACATGGACCTTCCAGTACAATCTGAAAGAGATTGCATAATACTAAAGTCAGTCCACCCCCAGCTTTAGGTCTAGCTTTCTTTCCAAAGCGATACAATTACTTAGATGTCCTTTAAAAAAAAAATTCTCAGAGGTAGCATGCTAGTTGTTGTCATGGTAACAATACTGCTCTGTATAACACTACAATAATCTCATATAAACCTGGATAACTTGTTGACATGCAAATTAGTGTTACCTTGAAGTTTAAGAAACATTCATTTCCATTCCTTTTTTTTTAAAAAAAAAGAAAAATGTCAAAATTAATACCGTATGTTTAATTCATGTGAGGATTTATTCATGTTTGGTATTTTGGAGGGTTCGTATTATCAGTGGTCATTAGTCATGCATTAAGTCCTGCTCTGAGTGCTCCCTGAACACAGAATAACTTTACCCTGCGGCACGGGAGCTCAGAGAGTGGGGTGGGCTTTTGTTGTTGTGCTCTTGTGAGACCCCAAAAGGTCTCCCCACAAGATCTTGTGAGAGGGAAGGAGAGAGAGGGAGGCCTTAAAAGCCCTTGTCCATGAGAGTTTGGGACCATTTTGCCCCCACAGGCTTCCCACCCTCAACATTACAGTCTCACTCAACTACTTGGGTCACTGGTTGACAGGACTGGAAAGAATCTCCCCCCAGCCTCAACTGGCCTTTGGTTGGGGGGGTTGCTGCCTTCCCCTCAGTGCTTTAATCACTGTGGGGTTGAAGTACATTCTTTTGCTTCTGCTTAATCCTCCAATTGCAAATCATTTTCTTTAAGTGATCCAATGAAAATAAAATAAAACAGCAACAGCAACATAAAGTTTTACCTAATTTATGAACTTGAACCTGTATGCTGATATATATGTCTGTCTGTCTGTCTGTCTGTCTCTCTCTTTCTCACACACACATATATTTTTTCTTGAACAGTTCCACTCATGTCATAACTATCTATAAATATTTGAATTTCAGTTTGAAGTATATAACCTAATGATATGCTGACATTGATATCTAACTGTCCTTGCAGATGGAAAAGTAAGAAGAAAATTCTTTACGATTCTTTTATACCGAGGGCACATTTGGGAATTACAATGCTGGAAGCAGTTTCAATCACTAGTTAGATAGATGGAGACAAGGCCTAATTTTATTCCAGATAAGGAGCAATAGTGGTATCTGTAATGAGGGTGGTTTAGTTTAAGTACAAGGCAAGGGAGTTTCATCCTAAGAATTTGGGAGGGGGTGGAATTGGAAGGGTCCCTCAAGAGAAATAGAAAGATCTGCATCCTTAGAGGCTTTTGATGGTATCCCCTAAAGGATGAGAAAAGTGCACTCTAGGATAAACCCTCTATCAACAGGAGGATAAGCTAGATATGTTTTTTTAAAAAAACTGTCATTTTGAAACCTCTTAGGAATGGTGCATAGCACGCAGCACTGCTTTATTTTGTTTGATCTAGGACTGAGCAGAAAGTTCTAATAAAATACTTTTTCCTCCAGTTTTGGGAGCTAAAACATGGAGGATGGGGTTCAGTTCTCCATCAATTTTCAGATGGGAGACTCAAAATTTGGGGTGGGGACAAAACTCACCACCACACTCTTCCTCCATGCACTGAAATAATGTGTGGTGTGGATCGCAGTGCCAGACTGTCTAGCCATACCCCCCAATGCCTGCTCTCACTACCACCATGGTAGGACATCCCTATTTTCATTGGATAAATGTTGGGGGGGGGGTATGGTATTGAATTGTATTAATTGTTTGATGAATTCATTTTTCTTGCCTCATTTACATGCTATGGTGGCCAGGCCTGAGGATAACTACCAGGGGCCAGAGGAATAAAGCTGGATGCCACTCACATATTGTTAACACCTTGCCCCAAATCTTCAGATAACTGTCTCCTGGTTCTTACTGTTCTATAATGTGCAGTTTTAATTGCAAGTCACCTAGGGGGCCAATGTTAGGGTTGAAATGCAGTGTATATTTATTTAATCGGATCCTCCCCATGTGTGCCACATTTTAGCTTTTTAGGTCATATGAAAGTACAACAATTTCAATACACCATGAGTGTTTCTCAATGACTGAGTCACTAAGCAAGGCATCTTTATGTGTGCATAAATAACTAGTAAAAAGGGGGAGGGACAACTCGAACAGTCTGCATTTGTCTAATTCATCAGCATCTGCATAAAGCAAAGTAGTGAATGGCCTATTTTACATAGGGCTGCTACGGTTACAGAAATTAGAATCCCCACAGGCAATGAAAGGTTGAACAGGATGACAGTTTTACAATCCAGCAAGGATGACAAACTGATTTTTGGTTTGCTGAATTTAAAAAGCAGAAGAACAAATTTGTGGTGCAGTCCTACACATGGTAGACCAGAAATAACTCCTATTGAGTTCAGACTTTGTGAAGGAGAGTACTAGAAATCACAGTCCTGGGGGAAATGTACATTGTTTTCCCTTCCCCTCCTGGAGGCAGGCAAGTGCAGTGTTGCTGTTTAGGCACCTCTGTTTACCCAGGCTTTCTTTCTTGGATAATGATCCAGATATGTTGATCCATTCACCTGATCTACTGATTTGTGATGCAATTTGTATTTGTTTTATGAATGTAATTTTATTGTTGATTTTATGCTGTTCTCTTCTCTCTCTCTCTCTCTCTCTCTCACACACACACACACACACAATCAGTGTTGGTTGTATAGACATATTTGTTGCGAGAATGAATGAATTAATCATAGGGATGCATTCCTGCATGTGTGTAAAATGCTAGTTATAGTAACGGGGGAGAAGGTAATCTGATTCACAGTTTAATGCGAACTTGACTAATTTTCACATCCCAAAACAGCAGGGACACTGAAATGCAGCTATTCTTCAGAATTCACACTTCTCTGAATTTTGATATGCAGTTTTCCAACCAAAAATGCATATAAAAATGTGCGGGGGATGGAGGGAAAGACACACACTTAAATTAGTGAAAATAATGTTCATAATGCATTATATTTGAATAAATGGCATGCCAAAATGTGTGTAAATGTGTGTATTAGTTGAAATGGACACAAAAATGCATACAGATTTTCAATAATAGTTTAAAATAAATAAATAAATTGCAATGATATGGAAAAGGTGAGGACTGTATTTAAGATTGGAGGGGAGGGGAAATGTAGAAACTGATTCACACACCCCTAGTAAGTTAACACTTCTAGTCTACAAAATTAATATATCATATATGACGTCTGTCTGCCTTTCTCTCTCCCACCCACCCCCTTCCACCTAATCCCAAAATTGGAGCAGTGTACATTATTTCCTGTGGATTGTGATTTCTTTTGAGTGTTTTTGGTTTTCCTCTCTCTCTCAGGTTGATTTGTCTGTGAAGCTTAAACCAGGTTGTAAGAGCAGACTTAGGATCCTTTCTCCCTTGGGCTGCCACAAACAAGCATATGGCGAAAGCGACCATTTGGCCTCCAGGGAAAGGGTGAAATCAAATCGTGCAGCCAGCTGTCCTCTCAGGGCTGATTCATGAGAAAGTGCTATTGACATCAGCTCCACAGGCAGCATCTTATCTGTATTCATGGAGGAACATTAAGCACTAGAAATTCAGAGGAGCCAGACAAAGAAAGAGGCACTGAGAGTTAAGCAATGCAAAGAGCTATCTGACTGAGGCAAACCGCTCGCTCCAAATTATGGATTTCAAATTGAGCCTGAATATGCATTTTCAAAAATTACTGAAAATAAAATACATCCTGAATTATACTCCACTTCCTTCCTCCACCCTCCAAAAGGGAGAGCACAGTAGTGTTCTTTTGATACTGGAATGTGTAAAAGATATCGAGATTAGCAAGGGAGCTATTTAAAGACATTTCCAGTGCAGGCAAGATTCTGCTGGCTTATTCAGTGTGTGTGTGTGTGTGTATGATGCAAGTGTTTTTGTTTTTTTTAATTGAAAAACAGGGGTTTGTGTTCAACAAAGCCCTACTCAGAGTATAACTAAGGAAATTAATGAACCTATATTAGCCATGTCCATTAACTTATGTAGCTCTACTGTGGGTATGGCTAGCACTGTACGTTCTTCAAGACTCCTACCAATCAATATCTAACTGCAGGTGGCCACTCAACTATACCCCCCCCCCAAAAAATGTCACCAAAAAGATGGCAGGTGCATATAAATTCCATACACAAATTTATACAGTGGTACCTCGGGTTATAAACACCACAGGTTACGAACTTTGCCCCAGGACGAGAACGGAAATCGGGCGGCGCGACAACAGCGGGAGGCCCCATTAGCAAAAGCATGCCTCAGGTTAAGAACTGTTTCGGGTTAAGGACAGACCTCCAGAATGAATTAAGTTCGTAACCCAAGGTCCCACTGTATCTATAAATGCAAAGTTAGAAATAATTTTCTATTATTTAAATAGAAATAACATCTACCATCACAGAATAATGGAAAAGGCTGTGTTAGGGTAGCTGCCCAGACTGCTGCTCAGACTGCTGCTAAATGTTGACGGGCAACTTCAAGTATTCTACTCTCCCTTTTGTGGTTCTTTATCTTTGTTAGTGAGGATAGTGAGGTTCAACCACCTTTGGGATTGCAGCCTAAAGCACTGAAAATACTTAGCAAACACATAAATATTTACATGATACAAATGTTGATTCCCAAGCGTGCTTCCAAGGAGGGAACATCACCTGGTAGGGGCTGGCATGGTGACGCAGTGATGCTCACCTGACCTCCCAACATCTGAGTCATTGCTATCTACTGTGAAGGAGAAGGGAAGAGGTGAATCAACAGCAGTTGGAAAGGTGCAAAGACACTGGCAGGAGTGATGCATTGACACTGCCAATATATTTGTACCCTTCCTCCCTTCCACCCCACCACCACCCCTCCTTCTCTACTTTCCAGTAGGCAGCAGTAACTCAGTTGTTGGGAGGAGAGGTGAGTGCCGTCATCCTACCACATTGTCCGCTACTGCATCCCACAAACAGGGCACAACCTGAGAGAAGGCTGTTTCCTGCATCACTATGTAGTGCAAACACCTATGCTCGGCTCTGTGCTTGGCCTCCTTTACTCCCTCAACATTGAGGGGGCCTGTTTCCCTTCTAATAAATATTAAGGAGGCTGAAGACCCCTAGGCTTCCTGTGTTCTAGGTTCCTATGACTGTGCTTTAAATACCCCAATATCAAATTTCCTGTGTATTTTCTATGAAAGAATTCATTACAATATTTTGATTGAGAATGTCATTCCTTGTCGGTTAAAGCTATGCATATGATCCCACACCCCACTACATGTAAGGAATGTCAAGATTCGTCAAATGCCTAAACTGGCTGCAATTCTCTCATGCTCTCAGCAATCTCCATGACAGGCACTTACCATTCATAGTTACCACAAAAGGAAACAAGCAATTTACTATTATTTAAGAAAAAAGAAATTGCCTGCTTAAACGATTGTTCTCCACCTAACACATCAAGAAGTGGATAGAATTTTTTTTATCCTTTGACAGTCAGTGCTCTAGTTTACCTCTTAAGTGAAAAAAAGAAGAACTAGACCTGAAGTGCATATAAGGCTGGAGTGCAGAACCTGATCAGACAATCAGCAATCCAGATCAGCAATCCAGATCCTTATTTCCGCTACCCCTCATGGGCCAAATTTCACAGGTGGGCAGTGTCCCCCACATGTCAACCACCTGATGTCGCACTTGGGACTTCAAAGTACCATACCAAAGTACTTGGGACTTCAAAGTATCTCATACAGGTCATGAGAAGAGTGCTCTGGTTCCTCTGGTGAGGAACAGGCTCGAAGTCACCCCCTATCAGCTGATTGGTATTGACGTCTAGCCTGATTTCTGCAGGAATCAGTTGTGCAGTTCAGTTTCCCACAGGAAACTCAAGCTCACAGCCAATCCAGCCATGTGTATCCTACACGTGATGTAGGACCTCTGGTGGGCAAAATTTGGCCCATGGGCTGTAGGTTTCTCTTAAAAAAATATATTACTTTTCCAACAATTTAAACACTACAAAAAAAGAACAATACAAAAACACTACATAACACTAACACATTAAACTAACAAAACAAAACAAAAACCGTTTAAAATACATCAAACAATTTCAATATCTTATCTTTCATTCACTTATTTCAACGACCTCCTCACACCTCCCTTTTTGTATTCCACTTCTGTTAATTGTTTCAGCAATTCCTTTCCATCTTCCTCTGTTTTCTATCCTATAATTATCTTAACACATTCTAACCTCATTTTTTCCTTTAATACTCTATTAATCTATTTATACTTAATTCCTTATAGCATTTCTACTAAAGCCATATAACTTCATTCCAACATTTTCCTAACATTCATTAATTTTACAGTATTTCTGTAAATAGTCTTTAAACTTTTTCCAGTCTTCTTCCACCGACTCTTCTCCCTGGTCTCGGATTCTGCCAGTCATTTCTGCCAATTCCATATAGTCCATCAACTTCATCTGCCATTCTTCCCGGGTGGGTAAATCTTGTGTCTTCCAATACTTCGCGATAAGTATTCTTGCTGCTGTTGTTGCATACATAAAAAAAGTTCTATCCTTCTTTTGCACCATTTGGCCGACCATGCCCAGGAGAAAGGCCTCTGGTTTCTTCAGGAAGGTATATTTGAATATCTTTTTCATTTCGTTATAAATCATCTCCCAGAATGTCTTAATCCTTGGGCATGTCCACCAAAGGTGAAAGAATGTACCTTCAGTCTCATTACATTTCCAACATTTATTGTCGGGTAAATGGTAAATTTTTGCAAGCTTGACTGGTGTCAAATCATTTTCATTAAATTTTCTCTTAGGGCATTACATGCCGTGAATTTCATACCTGTCCCCTTCCTCCCTCACCGCTCCATGTGCGTCCCTCCCGAAGCTGCGCGCTTGGTGGAAGAGGACGACCATCCCAGATAGAAGGAGTGTACCGTTCTTCGGTCAAGGGTATACGATAGCTGCGCTCCCCTGCTAGAACCTCCAAACAAGCTCATGGGCTGTAGGTTTCTCACCCGTTATAAAGTTTATGAAAAGATCCTAGTGGTCTGGGTCCTATGGCTTTTTTATGGGACACTCATTGCTCCTTGATGCTTCTGTCATGCTGTATTTATTCATTCTTGTGGTGCTTATATACAGATTTTCCCCCAAATATTTGGAGCACCTTAACCAGTGGAGTCTGGTCTATTAGGGTGAAAGAGCCACTGTCCCACCAATGGCAGTCTGCCCTCAGCCTGCTTGCATTGTTACTTGCACTCATTCCACTGCCTGTCAGCTCCCTCCTCTTTAATTTCAATTATCCCCTTGTACAATGTAGGAGGGAGGAGGATGGGGCAAACCTATAATCAGTGGAAACAGTTGGTCCTGGCAAGTATTAACCACTCTCAATTCCAACCTGACAATTGCGACCTGGCCAGATTTTAACTTGTCTGAATTAATTTTAAGATGTATTTTAATTAATTGGTGTCTGTTTTTATGCATATTGTGTTGTTTTTATGATGTTAGCCACTCTGAGCCCAGCCTCAGCTCGGGAGGGCGGGATACAAATAAAAATTATTTTTAATATTTATTTATTTATTTATTTTTATTATTAGGTGGCTCTGCTTGTCATTGACCCTGGATTTACCTGCTGTTGGTCACTGTGCCTTCTGCCCCACCAACCCCAACATGCAGCAGTCACCACTGACCTTAACACAAGGTCAGTGTTACCTAGCATTATTTTGTAATTTTATTTTGAAAAATATATGAAATATCTATATTTCCAATGATTGTACATAATATTCCACACAAAACAATAAAAATGAGTATCAGTAATCTCAGATAAAATAGCAAATATTACAAACGCATGTCCAAATCATGTGTCTGGAGAGGGCTGCCACACTGGAAGTTCAATGCCTCGCAGGTGTGGCACTTGTAAAAGCGTATGTTCCACAGATCAAAGTGGCCGAGGAGGCATATGCAAGGCATCAGTGTCAAAGCATCTGACTTGCATGTATACGGCCTCAAGTTCAATCCCCAGCATCTCCAACTAGGGCTGGGAAGATACCCAGTTTTTTAAAGCCGCTGCAAGTCAGAGGAGACAATGCTGAGCTCAATTTACCAATTGTTTGACTCACGTGAGGTAGCTTCCTATGTCTGGGGGAAGTAGCTCATTACTAGAGTATCTGTCTTGCATGAATAAAGTTACAGGCTAAATTCCTGTTTTCACCCCAGATAGGGCTGGGGAAAGCTCTTGCCTGAAACTCTGGAGAACTGCTACCAGAGTATACAATAGTGAGCTAGATGGACCTCTAGTTCATTGTTTCTCTTTCTCAAGCAGGGCTGTCTTAAGCATATGTGGCGCCAGGGTGCAAAGACCTGCCCAGCACCCCCCCCGGTTGCCCAGTCCCAGGCGCACAGGAGGGTGGAGCCAGCCAGCCGCCTCAGTGTCTCACTGGCTCGGTAGCCCCCAAACTTGCAGCTCAGAGCCTGCTGCAGCAGAAGAGCCTGCCGCGGTGCTCCGGTCGACAGGCAGGCTCTTCCCCAGACTCAACTCTTGGGCCCCAGACTCTCAGCCTGGCGCCCCTGAGAGCCCAGCGCCCGGGTGCCCCGCACCCCTAGTGCCTAGGGGTAAGACTATTCAGACCAGCAGCTCTGGATATGCTGCAGGTTCTGGTTCCAAAACCCATTTAGGGTGGCCGTGAATCCTACATCACATACAATAATTCTATATTTCAAGTGGTGTGTGTGTGTGTGTGTGTGTGTGTGTGTGTGTTTGGCCATTCAAGTGTTGCTGAACTACAGTGCTGCTGATGGGAGTGGTAGTTCAGCACCTTCTGGAGGGCTACTGTTTGAAGGGCCATCCAGTCCAAGCCTGTTTTAACAATAACTGTAAGAAGGGACCAGCAGCAAGAGGAATATTCCATCTCCCCAGGTGACTCTATAAGCTCAATCACCTATTTTCTTCATGCTGTACAGCAGGCATAGGCAAATTCAGCCCTCCAGATGTTTTGAGACTACAATTCCCATCATCTCTGCCCACCGGTCCTCTTAGCTAGGGATGATGGGAGTTGTAGTCCCGAAACATCTGGAGGGCCGAGTTTGTCTATGCCTGTGTACAGAATCCAGAAGAAAATTATTGAAAACTAGCAACATTATAATCAATGTAGGTTCTCTATTTGTATGACAGACACAAAACACTCAAAATATGTTTGTACTACAAAATACGTTTGTACTATTATGTGCACCTGAATATATATATATATATATATATATATATATATATATATATATATGAGAGATATCATTATTTGTCAGCACATCCTCCAAGCAGGTACTTTTCTTTTTATAGTCTGTCCTGTTTATTTGCAACCTCCCATTTTACTTTCCGCCTGCAAGTCCTCCACAAATCAAATATCCACCCACGCACGCAGGAACTATGTGCATCCAAACATTTTCTTAAAACTAATAGAGGAGTTTGTTGGATGAAGCGAGCTGAAAGGCAGTTGAGAAACACTATCAACAGTGAGTCTTTTGAGGCAATGCTTGCCCGATATAGAATAAGCAATCCTATGAGAAACAAAACAAGGCTGTTATCTGAGGTAGATGGAATTCTCTCCAAAACCACAGAAACCTGTGAATAACCATTTGGCAAGGGGTGATGACTGTAATTCTAACTATGTCGACTTGGAAGTAAGTCTTGTTGAATTCAGTAGAGTTTACTCCCATGGAAGTGTTGCTGGGACTGCAACCTTACACCTGAGAAAAGAGCCTACTTGTAACATATGCTCACAATTAATGACATAGGTGCCTTGCACAATATAAGGTAAAAGGACCCCTGGACAGTTACGTTCACTAAAAGGCAACTATAGGGTGCAGTGCTAATCTCACTTTTCAGGCTGAGGGAGCCAGCGTTTGTCCACAGACGGCTTTCCGGGTTATGTGGTCAGCATGACTAAATCCCCACTGGCGCACAGAGGACTGTGACGAGTGCCAGGAAGCACAGAAACACTGTTTACTTCCACACCACAGTGGTGCCTATTTATCTACTTGCACTGGCATGCTTTTAAATTGCTAGGTTGGCAGAAACTAGGACAGAATGGGAGCTCACCCCATCACATGGATTCAAACTGCCAGCCTTCCGATCGGCAAGCTCAAGGTTTAGACCACAGTGCAACCCGCGTCTCATGCACAAGATAAAACCCCTAGTGGTAGTATTGCCCACATTCCCAGCATCATAGTAGCAAACTCCTAGGAGCTGAGGGGTCTTTGCCCCCCCCAAAAAAAATCTGAGAGGGCCAGGACCTCCCAAAGTTGATGGGTGTTGCCATTCAATGGCTGCGTGTGCACCATGTCATGTGATCAATTATATGGGGCAGGGCTTACTTGCCCCCCCCCAATATTTTATTCATGTTGGCACCCCTGCCCAGCATGAAGATGCCAGGCCAGGTAAATAAAGGTCCCAGCTTTGTGAACCAGTATTCTTAGATTATCTGCAGCAGTATAAAACCTCTTTTTTCAAGTATAGGCCTAGGTCTAATGTGGAGGTAAGAGAGAAATCTGGGAAATACCATATTGACTTGAAGCCCAGCAACCAAAAAATAACAGATATGAATCTCTCATAGCTA
Organism: Podarcis liolepis; assembly: GCF_965112155.1. NCBI lineage: Eukaryota > Metazoa > Chordata > Lepidosauria > Squamata > Lacertidae > Podarcis > Podarcis liolepis. The sequence continues at coordinate 49,146,130 of NC_139561.1, read as the reverse complement.
TTTCATTCTGAAGGCGAGTTGAGGATTATCATGATTAAGATAATAGGTAGGGTTATGCCTATAGGGCTCCAAGAGCAGTCTACGAATGTCTACTACACACAGTGTTCACCTCCAGGCTTGATTATTGTAACTCACTCTATGTGGGGCTGCCCTTGAGACTGACCCAGAAACTCCAGTGGGTGCAGAATGTTGCAGCAAGACTCCTTATGAGGTCCTTGCCATGGGATTACAATCATCCGGTGCTATACCAGCTGCACTGGCTCCCAGTGGAGTACAGGATTAGATTTAAGGTGCTGGTTTTAACCTTTAAAGCCCTATACGGCCTAGGACCCTCGTACCTACAGGACCGCCTCTCCTGGTATGTCCCACAGAGGACCTTACGGTCTTCAAATAAAAACATATTGGAGATCCCAGGCCACAGGGAGGTTAGGCTGGCCTCAACCAGAGCCAGGGCTTTTTCGGCTGTGGCCCCGATCTGGTGGAATGCTCTGTCACAAGAGACTAGGGCCCTGTGGGACTTGACATCTTTCCACAGGGCCTGCAAGATGGAGCTGTTCCACCAGGCCTTTGGCCAAGGCACTGTCTGACCCCCTCTCTCCTTCTGTAATCCTCGTAGAACTCTAGCCCAATGGTTGCCATTAATTTGATTCTGAATTGATTTTAGAATGTATTTCAATTAATTGACTGTGATTTTATGTAAAATGTGCTATTTTTACTGTTGTTAGCCGCTCTGAGCCCAGCTTTGGTCGGGGAGGGCGGGATATAAATAAAATATTATTATTATCATCATCATCATCATCATCATCACCACCCCTACATCAGACAGCAATATGAGGCAGACTGGCAGAATGCATCTCACTTGAAAGATTTCTCTGGGAGATCACCAAGAATGGATGCTCTTCTACAACCATCCCACACTATGTGCCAGACAGGTGCAACAATTAGCCAAATTAACTACAGCACAGTTGGATATAAAAAGGAGGATGGAATAGGTGAAAAAGTTGACTCAGCTGACTAGACATGTCAGGAGACTCCCAAGAAAACCCTATTCATTCCCTTTAAAGATCACTGGTGAATGCAGGGCAGGTGGGTGAGATGCCACCTTGGCCAAATTGGGGATGGTGTAGAGTCCACACTCTCCAGATCACAGAGCCTCCAAATTTGCTCCCATATTATTGACAGCAATGGCAATCTTTGTACAAATGAGCTCTAAGGCCCATTGATATGAATGGGGTCTATGTGCACAAAACTCATGGATGGATTGCACCAAAGCTGGATTTAGGGGAGTGTGACCAGTTCAGGCGCATTGGGTGCTGTGTCTTGGGGGCACTGCAGGGAGTGCTGCAACTATGATTTAAAATGGAGTGCAGGGGGCACTACGAATTTTGGCAATGTACTGGGTGCCACTGAAATTTGAGACCCAGAGGTCCACCACTGATTGTGCCCACTTCATACAACTGAGTTTCCTTTTTTCTGAACACATCCAACTGCAGTGCTTGGCAGTCTAAAACCACTGTGTGTGTGTTGTTATGAAGCAACCCTAAAAATATTCAGCTTTTGCTATGGTAACCTACACCTTAGAAGATAGTTTTAAATTTGGCCTAGAGAGGTCTCAATGGAGATACTTCATTACAGCAAGCCAGGCTCACATGTTCCAGGCAAGTTGAGTTGCAAGGATATCTAGTAAATTCATTGTCTCTTTTCACTAAATCAATACCATCCCTCCCTTATAATTGCAATACAAGAATAAATTAAAGTGCATCACACTCTTTGTAGAAGTATTCAGCCAATATATGGTCACCTACATGTCACTCCTCCCACCCACCCCAAATTACTTGTTGACATCAGTTTTAAATGGCCCGAGGTGCTTGCCAGTGGAGCCCAAAAGATATATGTACTAATTATTTCTCCATCTCACCTGGAAGGTAGAATAATATTTTTCTGGAAGTGATTTCACAAACATTTTTTAGACAAACATTATTTGGCTGGTGCCATGTTAAAACCTTCAATGCTCATTTGTCTCAGATTCAGGAGCATGAGACTCCTGAGGGTCATCTCAGGGACTCCTGAGACTCATCTCAGGGTCTTGGGTTTGAGCCCCATGTCAGGCCAAGGATTCCTGCATTGCAGGAGGTTGGACTAGATGACCCTCATTGTCCCTTTCAACTCTACAATTCTATGAGGCAATATCAGGAAAATCCTTTGAGGACCTGCAGGGTACCATTTTGTCCACCATGCTGTTCAACATCTATCTGAAGCTTTTGAGTGGAATCATCCAAGCATTGGAGTGAAGTTCATCAGTTTGTGATGACACCCAGTTCTATCTCTCCACTGAATATGAAATTTCTACACACACCATGATTTTAAAGAAGAGTTTCATTTTACCACCACCTCATATATTTTCATTACAGCTCTGCAGAATTTGATGCATTATTGACCTCACTGTTCCGATAGTTCCTCAGTAGACAAATTCAAGGAGCTGATTATGCAAAGGATGTTCAAACAGTGAAACAAAAGCACAGGATGTTATACATTTTTTTCTTAACAACTGTTTCACCATAACCATATTTTATAATGTTTGAGATTATATTATCATCTATTTTACTAACTTTCAGTTTACCCTTTGGGCTAATTTGAGGTTGATCACAGTATTAGAGCCCTTTTAGTACAGGGTCTCAGAAAATATAGCACATTAAAATATTAATGTAAACCTAGAAAGTGAACACAGAGAATTTGGAGAGGTTTGCTAATTACACAGGGTAATTAAACACCAACTTAGTACTGCTAACTTACTCTCTTATTGTACCAGACATTGCCTGGTGCTAATGCTCATGCTTGCTAATATTGTCTGTGGCAGAGGGGAGTTGTAGTCCCAAAACATATGGAGGGCACTGGGCTGGAAGCATATTCAAGCATATATGATACTCAACCAGTTCTATCCTCAGAAGCTGGAAGCCTTTGGAAGGAGCTCAGGGCAGTAGCAATAAGTTTCAGAACCCCTCATGTGAAGTTTGCTGCCATGCTGAAATATCAGCTAGAATGCCCTATTTTCCCAGTTTCTGAACAGGACTAGGAAAGAGATTGAAGGGACTAATGAAGGTCACTAACACTTCTTTCAGTGTTGGCTGTGTTCAATCAGTTTGCTATTTCTGTGGTGGAATGTAAATTTATGAAATCATAGTGGCAGGCATGTTGCTTGTCCTCAGTCATCACTGGACTGTTTTTGGGACCCCCTCCTCCAGGGGTTGTTCTGTTTTGAATTATTTCTGCAACCCTTTGGGTTCCTCCATGCCTAAGTTTACCTACTCCTTCTGCTATTTTGGCTACAGAACAGAAGCAACAGGGCTCGTAGTCCCTGTTACAGGGAGTTACTAGGTGAATTAAACTCAGATTTCTACTCCCACTCATATTGCCATCATGTGGATGATCTTAATACAAAGGAGGACTGTGTCTTCCTTACACACTTTACCTGTGTGGTGTAAAATGGGAGGGATCAATCTTGTCATGGCAAGGGTCATAGCTCAGTGGTAGAGCCTCTGCTTTGCATGCAGGAGATCCCAGGTCCAATCCCTAGCATCTCCAGGTAGGGTTGGGAGAGAACCGTGACTGAAATCCTACAAAGTGCCACTGTCAGTCAGTGTAGACAATACTGAGCCAGATGAACCAATTGTCTGACTTGGTATAGGGCAGCTTCCTACGTTTTCACCTCATTTGTACAAGAAAAACTCCTTTGATCTAGCTTCCATGGAGTAAAAACATTGAGAAGGTGCTGCAAATATTAATTCCTTGGAGGTACAGTGCAGTTCCAGATGCCCCAGAACTTGTATATAGCTGCTGCCTAGCCCTCAAGCAATGAATATGTTGCACAAGCTATTTCATTTTTAGATAAGTGTGTAAAGTTATATGCGAGATAGAGGGCAACTGCATTAATCACGCCAGCGCTCCACAAATAAAATGCCTCTTTTCATTGAGATCTCAGCATTTTTATTTGTGGAGGGCTAGAGAGATTAATGCACTCCCCCTCAATCTCACTTATAACTTGGTGCACTTATCGAAAAATGAGATAGCTTGTACAACATCTTTGTTGCTTAAGGGCTTCACAGCATATACAAGTTCTTCTCCAGTTCTGGGGCATGCAAAACCGTAATGTAACTTCAAGGCATGAAAGCTTCCAAATGTATCCTAACCTTTGCTGCACAAAAACCTTGAACAAAGTAAGGTATAAACTGACAACGTTTTTTCTCTTTTTTAAAAAAGTCGTTCAGGATTTTCTACCAGGAAAATGGAAAGAATGAAGGAGAAAGAGATCCTGACAACTCAATGAAGACTAATTCTTGACTGTCAACAATATGTTTTTCATCTTAACATCTTTCCCTGCAACCAAATATTCTATAAAATATGAGAACACATCAAAGGTTTGATCTAGGGCTCCTCAAAATGACATTTTTTTTCCTGTATTCCCTCTGCACAAGGCTTACACAAGAGGTTAGATTATACCTGCTCTTCAATGAGAATTTGTTCCAATTTGTTTATCAGGTGGTTATATGACAAAGAATTTATTTAGGATGTTGGAGAATTTTAGTGGACATGGAAGTGGAAATGGCCAATTACCATTTATTTACCCCATTTCTGGAATATAAATAAATTTTGTAGATTTGGTGCATCAGGACAACAGATTGCTTTAATCTACTTCAGCTGACCAAACCTGATAAGTACTGTATTTCCTTCCACAAGATTCCTCCACAAAGAAACAGTTGCAGTTTGGAGACACCCTAGTCTGTCATCCTGTTTCTAAACTATGAAAGCAAACAGAGTGCATTCGGTTGAGTCCCTTCCTCAGTACTGGGCCCTTACAGGCTAACCTGCCAGAAATGAAGAGAAGTGAGCAGCAACATGGCATCATATGAGATGCTCTGTGGATTGCCATGAAGTTAGGTCTAGAATGGTACTGTGCCTGGGCCTTTGGTTGGGCAATCAAAATGGTGGCTAGGTGAAGCATTAGGTTAGAGCGTTGGGGTTTTTTTTTAGGGGAGAGCATAAAGGGCATCAGCAGTTTGATATCTCAGGTCATAGGGGCCTGATAGCTGCTCAATGATGCCAGTTATTGATTGTTGTCTCTGAAAGCAACAGCCCTCCTTTGTTGTTGATCCCTTGCCCTCCCACATCTACTGTTATTTAAAACAATACTCTGGCTGCACACACATGACATTATAATCTTCATTCAATGCACACTGCAAACCAGCATTATTTTTCTACCTAGTCCACACAAAATCTGCACCTATTGCATATTTTATGCCATTGGAAAGTGCTTTTTCACAGACTAATTTCATTTTCAAAATAAAATCTCAAGGCACATTGATTCTATATTACCCCACAATGTGTCATTTTTAAAACAGATGGAAGTGGTCCCAGCAACGCGGGGTGGGGGTGGCATGTATCCACATCTGCTCAATAAATGTGTTGGAGGATGTGGAAAAGGCATGGGAAACCTAATTAACAGTAGGGTTTTCAAAGGCATATTGAGTGACCACACTCACTTTTGTAGACCCAGGATCTAGAATACATCTAGCTTAAAAGCAGGACATTGAGGACAACTCTGAGTGATTGTAGTTTGGGCTCTAAGCAGGTAAGTATGTATTCAGCCTCTCTCTGAACCTGGAAGTTCTATGTAGTTATCATAACTAATACCTTTTTGTAGATGCTACTCATTTAAAGGGCACTGCAAGTACAAATGGGCAGAAGGGTTGAAACTATTATTATTTGCATACCACCCTCCATCCAAAGATTACACAGTAGTTCACAATGTAGAAATACAAAATGAGAAGACAAATACATAATAAACCAATAACCCCCCTCCCACAAACCCATTTAAAAGGTCATAGAATGTTAATCAACCAAAGGTCTGGTTATAGAGAAATGTTTTCGCCTGGTACCTAAATATATGTAATGAAGGTGCCAGGCAAGCCTCCCTGGGGAGAGCATTCAAACTTCCCCTTTATTTCAGCTTTAGCCATAATAAAATAGCCTGTGGTGCTATTGCAGTTGCTATTGTAACTGTAAAACAAATCTAGTGGCTTTCAGTTGCCTAAAAGCGGAGGGGAGAAAAGCAGAAGCGGCAGCAATTTTTTGGGGGGGGGACTGCGAAAGCGGTAACAGTCTCAGGTTTGAGCTTGAATCAAAGCAGTAGAACTGCTGTTTATACTGAACTGCTTTTTACAGTTACAGATAGGTAGCCGTGTTGGTCTGCCATAGTCAAAATAAAAAAATTCCTTCCAGTAGCACCTTAAAGACCAACTAAGTTAGTTCTTGGTATGAGCTTTCGTGTGCATGCACACTTCTTCAGATAACAATGACTGCTTTTTACAGTCGTTCATAATCCAAGTAATTCAATGGGACATGCTTAAGAACAGCTGTTCCGAAGTGGGGCTCACAGGGGAAAGAAGGAATAAAATCTATCACTTTGAGCCTCTTTTGTGTATTAGGTTGGAAGTAGGAAACACTGGAAGTAGGACAAACCGTGGGGGGGGGGGTCTGTTCATGGTCTATTTACACAGACACACCCTTTCTCATGCAGGCCTCTTTGCCCATAGCTCCACAAAGAAGGGCCAAAACTATAGGTACTAAGTCTTGATGGCTACATGCCCTACCAGGGATAAGAGACAGCCTGCCTTTGAAGGCCAGTTGATGGAGAACTGTAGTATTAGGTTACTCCTGCCTTGTAGGCTTCCCAGAGGCATCTGGTTCACCTCGCAGAGAGCAGATTGCTTGTGGAGGCTCCCTGCACATGTTAGAATGCTGGTCAGTGTTCTAAAGTGTGCATAAAACCTATACAAATAAAGTAGAAGATGATGGTTTATAAAATTGTAGTCATGATGCCTATATGCTACCTGTCAGAGACTGCATGCTTTTGAATGTCAGTTGCTAGGATACAGTGAGAGAAGGCTTTTGAGATGCACCTCTCTGGCTGCTAGTGGAAACAGGTGCCTGAACTTGATAGAGCTTAAGGGCTGTGGTTGAGTGGTAGAGCATCTGCCTTGCTTGCACAAGGCCCAATCTCCAGCTTCTGGGCAGCTGCTGCCAGCCAGTGAAGACAATAATGAACTACATGGACCAAAGTTCTGACTCTGTATGAGGCAGCTTCCTATGTTCCTGTATCCTAAGCCCTACCTTGGATACAAAGTGCTTTGAAGCATGGACTTTATTAACATTTTAGTCCAGCGTCCCAACCATTTGTTTGTTTTGTCTTCACATCCCGGAGCATCTTGGTTCATGTGAGTGTTTACAGTCTCTTGCCAAGAAGCTGGCAAAAATAGAAATATCTCAACCCCAGGCCTTTGCTGTGTTTGCCTCGCTGTATAATTAAGGAGCTTAACATATTGAACCTATGTTTGGGTCATAGGAGCTGACACGGTGGTGGTGAAGGCCTTTGCCAATTTCCGCAGAAGTGATTTAAAGGAGCAAAGACATCAAACCTCCAAAAGCACTTGTAATTGACAAGCCAGCCTAAACTTCTCTCCGAAAGCGCTCCTGGGCCCACTCCAGTTAGAAGGGAAGATGGCTTTGTACAACCAATTGTACTGGCTGTCAGCAAAATGACAGTTCTGGCCTCTTACACTAATGTGTACGGCTGTAGTTCTGGTTTTTTAAAAACTGCAATAGGGCAGTCTATTGTTTCCAGAAGCCTGACAGGACGCAACAGTGGCAATAAAGTGCCCGGGCTCTTTTCCAAGTAAACATTTATGAGCATCTCGCCTTGACAGCTTTATAGAAATTACTAAAAGTCACATTGTTGGCCAGTTCCAAAAGAAAAACACTCTCCAGTTAGTTAGAGACTTCTCACATTTGTTTGTGTGTCTCTCTGTGAAGTGTGAGTGTAATGCACCCTCATGATGCACATGTGTATGATTTAGTAATTTTATTTCTCAATTCTTTTACAGTGGAACCTCGGGTTAAGAACTTAATTCGTTCTGGAGGTCGGTTCTTAACCTGAAACTGTTCTTAACCTGAGGTACCACTTTAGCTAATTGGGCATCCCGCTGCCGCCGTGCTGCCGGGAGCACGATTTCTGTTCTTAACCTGAAGCAAAGTTCTTAACCCGAGGTACTATTTCTGGGTTAGCAGAGTCTGTAACCTGAAGCGTCTGTAACTTGAAGCATCTGTAACCCGAGGTACCACTGTACTTTAATAACCTCACACAAGCCTACTGGCTTGGCCTCGGGACTGTGGGTGCCCAGGGCCATGCATGCTGCATACATGTGTCTGACATCAGCATGCCCCACAGCATGCTGGTGTCACACACACACACACACACCTCAACTGACCCTGATTTATGGCATGGCCTCAGACCAGGATTCCTCAGAGGAAAAGCCCCCTAGCAACTGAAACTTTGAGGAGGATATGGATCCAATATGTGAATGTATCCAAGGAGGTGGATTCTATTCCTGTGAGCCCTGGAGTTCACTTTCCCGCTCTGAGCCCTTCTGTCCTGAAACCCTGGCCTACCTGGCAGCAAGTCCCCAGTCTAGGGTCAATGCACATGTCCAAAGTCCAGTCCAAAGCACAGTCCCACAAAGATCCTGGAGCATGCAAGCTGAGGTCCATCAATACGGGCAGTTGAGCAGACACAGCACCTCAGCTCTGCTGCCCTTTTGTACTTTGCATGCTAATTACAGCATCCAGGCTTGACGAGGCATGTGACCCTCACCTGTTCCAAGCCTACTCTAGCTGAGGAATCACACACCTCCTCCCAGAGCTAGTAAGTCCCATCTGGCCAGCAAGGGAGCTTGGCTGTGGGCCCTTGTCTGCCTTAGTCTCCTGTAGTGCCCCACCTGCTGCTCCCTGTGCCTCAGAGCCCATGTTTGTGGAGACAGGGGGCCCTCTGGCTCTGGTGGTTGGTCATGCTGCTCTGGTCCCTGTGCACTGACCCCCATCGCTTCGTCATCTTCTGTCACCCAGTGAGTAGTTCCTACACCAGACTCTCCTTCCCCATCACCAGCTTGTTCTGGTGTGTTCCAGTCCCAGCTACACCCCTCACTGGGATCCTCTTCCTCCTCTCTCCCCATTTTCTTGCCAGTACATGGCAAGAGGAGACATTTCTGACATCAATCCTGATGCCTGCTCCACAGTCTCCTGAAATCACACCTTGATCTCCTCCATGGTGATGAGTTTTGCCTTGGTGTCCTGGGAAAGCAAAATTTTCTGACTTCTGCTTCCTTGAGCCACCACTCCCCCTCAGTGGTGGGCATCTCTACAAATTATAATAATTAATCCACTAACATTATGCTCTTCAGCAGCCTTAAGCAGAGGTCTTCCCAGCATTCATATCTTTTTAACAGGAGATGTCGAGAACTCGAATTGGAACTTTATGCAAAGCTTGTAGCTTTTCTGAGTTACAAGACCTCTGTACTGCTGTTTGAAAAGTTAGTGGCAACACACCCCTTACTCTTCTCTTGATTTTCAGAGCTTCTCATTCTGCTTTGCTGCTTCTCCATTCAAACAGTTAATTGATTAAATCCACTCAAGGACCTTACCATCCGCTCCCAGACACAACATCTTTCCTTTTCGTGTCTCTGGCTAATTATAGTTGGAAGAGGGGAAATAGATAAGTATGTAGCCGCATATCCTAAGTGGTGCATCTGTGTAGAAGAATGCACACAAACAGATAATTAAACATCAACCAAATATCAATAGGATTATAGTGGCGTGTTGGAACAAATCTTGATGAATCTGCTTCAGCAGCACAAGTCTCCACCACAACACTATGATTGGAATATAAATGTAATCCACGTGTTCTGCACAAAAGACTTTGCAGTCTAGCCAACCACTCATCCAGAGGAGCTAAACATATTGCTTTAGTCAACTATGGATTTGCAAATGTAAGTAAGAGACGGGGAAATGAAACAAACACTTTTATGTTCATCTACCATTTGCTCAGGGTTGATACATTGCTAGTTTTGACTAAACCCTTAAACAGTTTAGAACCAGAGTAATTAAAGGGCCATTGACATCCTGCTGGTGATGGATGAATATCTAAATTTTGGGTTCTCTGAGTTTCTTATTTCTCCCCAATCTTCAGTTCTCCACCACTTGGCATGAAAATTCACCAGCATTTTAGTGGTAATTTATTCTAATATACACACTTTGCATATAATATTGCCTAATATACCATTTTTGCATTAATATAATGCATTATATATGTTATTTTCACTATGCATGCATTTCAATGCACATTTTCCACCTGTATATGCAGTTTTGTACATTCCCTGGCAGGAGGAATGCATTACAAAATTAAGGGTATTTCAAATTTTGAATGGTGGTTGTGTTTTGATTATTATATTATTTCAGAAAGTGGACAATGGGTAAGTCATGTATACTGTCATGTAAACTGAATCAAATTGCTCCCCATCCCTATACCATGCATATACTGTAAAGGCATCTTCAAAGTTATATGCCCATTGGAGCATTGCAGTTGGGTTAGTGGGTGCTTGGGAGAATGCCTTTTCTCCAGTGGCCTAATGTTGAAGGAATTCTGTTTCAACTGACTTTTGCATAACCCCATCATTGCAAGGCTTCAAATGAAAATTAAAGATGCATTTGTTCCAAACAGCTTTTTCTTCTTCTCAATAACAATATTTCACTGCTGTTAATAGTTCTGGTGCTGAATTATTTTATTTCTTTGAATGTTCTTCTACTAAGTAAGATGTTGCTATACATTTGCCAGTTTTGTCTTGTATTTATTTTATTGTTATAGATACTTATTGCTGTTTTCTATGCTGCACATCCATGATTTATGGAAGCTTTTTTTTTGTGACTATACATTTAAATGACTGAAACTGCCTTGTGAGGATTTGGTCCTAAAAGGGTGCCTTTAAATAAACCAGTGGAGAAATACATGTACACAGTATCTTTTGCAAAGTACTTTGGAACTCTCATACATACCCACGATGGACATTTCAGGAACAGTTGCATGATATGGGCCATCAACGAACTCAGGGGGATTGTCATTGATGTCTTGGACCTTAATGATGAATTCTGATGGAGGCTCCAGAGGTTTGTTTGTATCCCTATCAACAGCTTGGGCCGTCAACGTATACTCGGCTTTTTCTTCCCGGTCAAGTCTTTTCATTGCGTGAATGTCCCCTGTCTTGTCATTGATCACAAAGATAGTACCAGCTCCATCACCTGACAGGATGTACTTGATCTTGCTGATTCCAGGGTCCAAGTCTGTGTGTAGCTGAAATGACAAAGAAACTATTGAGTGATCATTTTTAAAAAGACATAAAGCAATTTGCCTTTGCATCAGCACTGCCACACATTTCATTTTAGGTTTATGGATTTGTTTTATTTAAATCAGTCGTAGCCAACATGGTGACCTACAGCTGGCCAATGATGAAGGGTTATCCAACAGCAATTGGAGGCTACACATGTTAATACAACTGCACAGGGGTGTTAATGTGTTACATTACAGTCTGTGTAAATGTATGCAAAAAATAGAGTTGCATTATTCAACAAGCCTATAATCTGGCTACCTGTGTACACAGTAGATGAGTTGTACAAATCAGCCTATGTACATTTTTTCCCACATAAACACTTCTACATGTGCAGAGACAACTTGTACTTGTGAACAATGTTAGGAGTGAATAGCTGTCACACCATCCTTCACACAATAAGTTCCAGAATGGTGTACAGGAAATATAAATAATGAATTATTTCTATTATAAAACACTAAAATATACAGGACGATGATAGTTTTAGCAAATACTATGAGACAGCAGCTAAAGTAACCAAAATAAAATCTCACAGCAGGCTAAGTCTTTACACAAATCTAAAGATCTTTCTTGAAAATGGAAATGTCTTAATCTGGAGATATATATATATATATATATATATATATATATATATATATATATATATATATAATGCAAGTTTCAAGCATGCCTCTTCAGAAAAGGTGTTGCATAACTGGGGCACCACCACCGAAAAAGTTGTCTTCTTGCTTGTCAAAGGCAATTTGAGAAGAGCTTCAGAAGAAGATTTCAAGACACAGGAAAATGTGCTCCTTCAGGTATTTGGATCCTAGTCACCCAAGGTTTTTATACTAATCTGTTGAATTGGGCCCAGGAGCAAGTAGGTAGCTAGTGCAGATATTTGTATGCCACCTTTCCAAAGCCATGCTCAAGGCGCCTTACAACATATAAAAATTTACATAACTACAGTACAAACATATCAAATGTAGTCATAAACAATACATCAAAATACATAAACAAAACATCAAAAAGTACACAACCAAACTGAACAATTTCAACATAAAAAATATAAATCAAAATAAAGATACCAAAAAAAAAAAAAAATCAACAAACAGGCAACAACCCCCTGCACAAAAACACTAAATTTGCACTATAGTCCACTAGTGTTCCGGTAGTGGATTTTATGTTGTGTGTAAGCACAAACAGAATGAAGAACTTAACATTGTGAAAATGGAATAAACTGCCATGTGAATGCAGCCTGAGTCATCGTCAATGGTAGCCCTGTGTCTAACGCACTACAGTGATCTGACCAGAAGGTTATCAGTGCTGGAATAAGCAATAGCCTTTAATTAATGCCCATGTTACTGTGAGAAAATCAGCCACTAAATCAGCCACTAAATAGTGTGCCTGGAAAAAGAAAGCAAAGCGGCCTTCCTGAGCTGGCTGTTTTAATAACTCTTTCACTAGCTTGCTTGCTTCAGTTGTGTCCATACATGCCTGTTTATATTAAGTAAAAGATAGAGCTTAAAGTTTACTGCCAGTTCTGTCTTCAATGTGAAGAGACATTGGAGAGCAGGGAGGAGAGGAGCTGGTCGCAACAGGATGCAGAGTCTCCCTAGATTATTCAGCAGCCTGCCTCATCTCTGTCTCCTGATCCTCCTCTTCTCCTGCCTCTGAATCTGGGCAGCCCTCTGCCACAGCCTCTTCTTGCTCACTAAACCCTGTTACTTCTTCACCTTCTGACACCTCCTCCTTCCAGTCTGCTCCCTCTTCTCCCTCTGACCCAGAGGCGAAGCAACCTGCTCTGGTACCTGGAGCAGCACTCTTCCCAGGGGGCATGGCGCGTGCCCTGGGGGTGCCACCTATCGGGGTGGCATTTTGTCACCGCCCTTTGGAATGGTACCCGGAGCGGACCCCCCCCCCCGGAATGCCCCTTCTCTGACCACTCATCATTGTCCCACCACCAATCCCCTGGCTCTGAGCCTTCTTCCTCTGGGGGTTCCCTTTGAGGTTCCTCAGCTGGTGTCTCCCACCACTCCTCTGTATTCAGACAGTCCATGACACTAACACTGTAGTTTCTGAATTGGGTTAGTTTGGTAAATTGGCTTGCAATACCCCGATTTGTTAAATTTTAATAAATACAACCTTTATCCCAGAATGGCATCTCATGAGTCTTCTCATGAGCAGGGGAGGGGAACCTACTCCACAACATTCAGAACATGGATTGCTGTGGGCAAACGAGCCCAGTCCATTTCTTCCGCCACTAAACACACATATAATGCATACAAAGAGAGGCTTGTTCTTTCATCCAGCCGCTACTGATCCATATCAGAGCTTAAATACAGAAAGAGAGACTATTTGCATGCATACTAATCAAACAAAATGTAACCAGAAGTGTAATTAGACTTTTTTATATATAAAAACCACATGCATACACACACACACACACACACACACACACACACACACACACACAGAACTATTAAAACCAACAATTTTCTTATTATGATTTCAAGAAAGAGGTTGTGCACCTCCCCCAAAAAAGATTCCTTTATACGCACAGTTAAATAAGTATCATAACCATTCATATCCTCCTCCCCTTCTCCTGCTATGAAAAAGGAAATACAAAATTCAACAGTAGGTTGGCACTGCACATAGCAATTTATCTCAGTACAAATAGAATATACAGCACTGTGTTTCAGCCTTGGGACCCCAGATTTGGATGGACTACCATTCTCATCATCTTTGGCTACTAGACTAAACTGGCTGTGGATGATGAGTGTTGTAGTCTGTCCACGTCTAGGGATCCAAATTTGAAGAACATTGAATACAGAATCAAAACATTCCAGTTTGGTTTCCAAAATGGATAAGCATTGAGTGTGAACCATCCTTGCGTGTTTATGGCTGGATGGTTAAGTGATAATGCTTCCTGCTAGCCTGGATGAATTAGAGAAATGCATGTGTAGAAATTAGTCTACTGTACAATGGTGAAATTTACATTCATTCTTCTCTCCCTAACTTTGCTTCTGGCCTTATCCATCACCGGTATGAAGCCCCCAGAAGGTTGTCCAAGGTGTGTGGTTTAAATTACTTATACAGATACATTATGCAAAGCTCACAAAGGAGGATTGCAGCAATTCAAGGTTCAAGATGATCTCTAATGTCTGTTTGGGAACCTTTCTTCCTTTTTTCTTGAATTGAAATATTTTTTGTATATTTACAATACTGCAAATATTTGTGGCCCTCAGGTTGAAATGTTTCCCATCCCTGGTGTACTGATTTGACTACAACATGCCCAATGTCTTTTAAAAAAACCAAAATCAAAACAAAACCTTTTTTCCATACAAGAGATACTTCTGAAATACATGCACACATATTTCATATAATCACAGAGAACTGCTTAAAATATGAGATGGTGGATATGAAATAAAAAAGTACAAACTGCTCATTTGATAACCTTCATTTGTCACTGGCTCTAGGTCTGCAAAGAGCAAAAAATCTAAATATATATTTTCCCTCTTTTTTCCATCAAATACTAGTACCAGACAAAAAATGGTAATCATGCTTTCTCTAGTTTAAAGTAAATGATAAATGTGATGTTTACAGAAATCTTTCTTCCCCTTCTTTATAGCAGCTGGCGGCAGTCAAAGATCATCAAGGCAGCTATTTGAAACATTCATGTGCTTTTTATCTTTAATACAGAAACATTACAATAGATGGCCTAGGCTAAGACGCAAGATGGGTAGATTAGCTCCATACATGGGCCATCATTTGTTGCCATCACCCTTACTAAAATCTGTGCTTTTTTTTTTAAGAGAACAAAAGCTAAATATATTTGAAGTCATTAAGTATAGCAATTTCATCCCCCAAGAAACATTTCTTTAGTTCTATCAAATATGTATGAGTATGTAAAGCAATTGTCAAGATTCAGAACCCTTTGCTCATGTCAAGGTTAAAGATCATTAAGTTCATAATTATGTGGGACCGTGAGGAATGATGGAGAGAGGATAAATGAATGTGAATTTCCACTGCAGAGACTTCTCAAATAGTAGGAGGTGTGTAAATCTGTTCTCTATAACTTCAGCATTCTCCCTTGCTAATTGAATGCTCTCTCTCTCTCTCTCTCTCTCTCTCTCTCTCTCACACACACACACACACACACACACACACACACACACAAATTTATAAGTACAGTATATCAGTAACATTATTACAAAGGAAAGTGCTCAGCCTAGGCTAAAACATCCTGGAAATTAACTGTCTTCCCGAAACCTGTTCAAACTCTTGTTTGTAGATCTATCATATGTTCTTTGCCTATATATCTGAGTTGGTTTGCTTTCATTATATGGCTATATCAGGGATGGGGAATCTTTTTTCAGTCCAACAGCTACATTCCTTTCTAGGCAACCCACACACTAGTGGTAGGTGTGGCCAGAAGCAAAAGTTAAGTGGAACACTGTTACCTTTGTACAGTGGACAAATTTGTGCACGCATTCACACACCCATCTCTATCCTTGGAACCAAGTGGCATTATCAGAGTTCAAGAACACATTCCATCCAGGCAAAAACACTGGAAGAAGGTATAAAATAGCTAGTTATCTTCCGCTTGGACTACTGCAACGCACTCTACGTGGGGCTACCTTTGAAGGTGACCCGGAAACTGCAATTAATCCAGAATGCGGCAGCTAGACTGGTGACTGGGAGTGGCCGCCGGGACCACATAACACCGGTTCTGAGAGATCTGCATTGGCTCCCAGTACGTTTCCGAGCACGATTCAAAGTGTTGGTGCTGACCTTTAAAGCCCTAAATGGCCTCGGTCCAGTATACCTGAAGGAGCGTCTCCACCCCCATCGTTCAGCCCGGACACTGAGATCCAGCGCCGAGGGCCTTCGGGCGGTTCCCTCATTGCGAGAAGTAAGGTTACAGGGAACCAGGCAGAGGGCCTTCTCGGTAGTGGTGCCTGTCCTGTGGAACGCCCTCCCAGCAGATGTCAAAGCAATAAAAAACTATTTTACTTTTAAAAGTCATCTGAAGGCAGCCCTCTTTAGGGAAGTTTTTAATGTTTGATGCTGTACTGTTTTTAATATTCAGTTGGAAGCCGCCCAGAGTGGCTGGGGAAACCCAGACAGATGGGTGGGGTATAAATAATAAATTATTATTATTATTATTGATGAAGGCCTGGGAAGAGGATGTGTGGCCTAGGGTGCATTCAGAGAGCCATATAGTGAGGCCTGGAGTGCCACATTGGCCCCCCCCATCCTTTGGTCTGAGATAACCCACCCCTGTGCTAAACATATGTGAGCTTCTGAAATGACCTTATACCAAATGAAGTACCATCTGATATGACAGGCAGTGGCTCATTAGGTTTGCAGGTAGCAGTCTCTCCCAGAACCTGTTACCGGTGATCCTTTAAATAGTGATCATGAGACAGAACCTAGGAATTCCTGCATGAAGAAACACGTGTTCTACCAATGAGCTATAACCACCCTCTGTTTATAAACAACTTCTTCTTCTTCTTCTTCTTCTTCTTCTTCTTCTTCTTCTTCTTCTTCTTCTCTCAGAAAACTTAGTTATGTGAGGAGGAATAGGGGGTCTCCTAACAAATCTCAGCACCCTCAGCAAACTACAGTTCACATGATTCACATGATTCTTTGGAGGAAGCCATGATTATTTAATATGGAATGAGACTATTTTAAATGTATAGTACAAATGAGGCCAAAGTGTAAGGAGGTGAGGCTATGAATTGAGCACAGAATCAGTCCTAGGGAAATAAGCACTACTCCTTCTCGAGATTGGTGGGGCAGAAGGGTTGGCTGATACTAATACTCCAGCAGGGACAGGGCATGACATACGAAAGTAGACATCCAGGATAAGGCTGATTTCTAGTTTTCCATGTGAAGTGATTCATTCATTATTTTTGTATGGAGGAACATTCCATGATAGCAGCGCTCATCTGCAGCCTGAAGGGATATATTCAGACAAGGATGATCACTTCAGTGAGAATGGGGCTACAATGTTATAGTGGGGTGAAAGAGCCTTGCTCCATCTCACCAAAGGGCAATCTTCTTTGGTGTTTTGTTCTCACAATGGCCAGCAATATGCAGATGAGAAGCCTATCAGCAGGACCTGATTGCAACACCTGTCTCCCAACTTGTGATTTCCAGAAACTAGTATTCAGAGGTATACTGCCTCCAGCAGTGGAGATGGAACATAGCCATCATGGCTAGTAGCAGCTGATAGTCTTATCCTACATGATTTTGTCTAATTTTCTCTTTTAAAACAAATCTTTATTACATTTTTAACACACGTTCATGAAAAAAACCCACAAAGACAAAATACAGTGAATAAAAGAAAGACATTTATATAAAATAAAGGAGATGGAAGATGAGAGGATATCAAGGTAAATCAGTTATTACTTGTGTATTCAAAGTAGGGTTGTTGCTTTCCCCCAGGAGAACTCAGCAGATGTGAGCCGGGTAAGTAAGAAGAAAATGGTGAGAGGTAAAGTTCATACTATCCAGATGTACATGGATGTTGCAGGCAGAGAGCTTCCTTGTTCTCTTCAGTTCATGCAATCAATAAAATTGTACTAATAGAAAAGTCTGGTTTGCCCTGACCATGAGCTAACCTTAGTCTATGTGTCCACATTTCCTTGATTACAAACTGTCAAACACTACTGCACCATATGTTTCCATTCCCTGGCAATTAATGCCCACACAGCAATTATCAAGTGCTGAATCAGCTCTTTAGATGTCTAATCCTCTTTTAAAACCATCCAACTTGTGGGATCTTATAAAGCACTACAGCTTTGGGGATCAGATTTTATGGTTTAGCAATGTGTTGTGTGGAGAAGCAGTTTCTTTTGTCTGTCCTGAACCTTCCAACATTCAGCTTCATTGGATGACTCTGAGTACTTGCATTACAGATGAGGGAGAAAAAGTATATCCTCCTACTTTCTCTGCACCTTACATAATTATCGCTATCTCTATTAAGTCTTCTCTTGTTTGCCTTTCTTCTAAACTGGAAAGCCATAAATGCTATAACCTTTCTGCATAGAAGAGTCACTTTCCCCCCATGAACATCTTAGTTGCCATTTTTTGAACCTTTTCCAGCACTAGAGTATTCTTTTTGAGATGCAGCAAACCAGAACTGTACACGCTATACAACTATAGTCACCCTACTGTTCTACTTCAGAAAGAAAGCAGGACAGAAATGGTGTCCTTAGAAATAAGAAATAAAGACCCTTTAGCTTTTGGAAAATGTAACCTGGGGCTTCTGTGTGGAACTTAGAACAAACCAGCAGAACAACCTCCACTCAGCTTTGAGCATTGATCCCATGGAGATCATATAAGCCTCTGTAAGACCTTTGTTCCTACAGAGCTCCTGGTTGTCATGGAGACACAGTACAAGAGTGGAGACATAATCTATTCTAGAACAGTGTCTCTATGCCAACCAGTCTTAAACCATCCTTGACATTCTTATTCTCCCCCTTTCTGACACTTCTCCCTCATTAACAAATATTGACACCACTAATTCATCACCAGATGAATGAATTGTGGGTAATGCTTATCTCCTGCCTTCTTTTGTGCAACTATCCCTTTCAGTTAAGGCAAAGGTGGGCAACCTATGGCCCCCAGATGTCACCAGACTCCCAACTCCTACCAGCTCCAGTCAGCATGGCCAACCATCAGGGGTGATGGGAGCTGGAGTCCAATAGCACCTGGAGGACCACTGGTTCCCCATCCCCATTCCCCATTAAGGCACACAGGAAGAAGCTGTATAATATTCTAGTCATATTCATTCCAACTAGTCTGCTAAGGATTAAACTAGAAGGGAACAGGAGGTGGACGGAATAAACTGAGTCATATACAGTATGTGGAATTCACAGAAGCCATATACATTCAGCAATTGTTAATCATGCTGGATCCTCAGGGATCCAGCCCTGATCAATGGACTTGATAAAAATGTAAATGTTGTGTATACCATACACAAATCTTATTTGTTATTCTGCAGTAATGAATGTGTGTCTATGTTTGAGAGCAGGGAGTTGCCATGACAGTTACACTTATATTTATCACTTCCTGCCTGCATACATCACAAGCGCATGATTAAAATCAAGCAATGAACAAGAGTAATTGCATAAACAAATATACTCATAGAAATATGTGTTCAGAGCTCCACAATGTTTGATTGTGTCTTAAGGTAAGCTTGCAGAGAAAGAACTGAACTGTAGTTATTGTTTTGAAAGTTCTTTTTGGATGTAACAAAGTTTGCTCAGGAAACTCAGCAACTCATTATTTTCTTCATCCCCCCCAAGACTCTAGAGGGTGGGCATGTGATGGCCTACAAAAGTTCCATTTTGGCTATATTTCGAGTCCTCCATTTAGAAAGGAAATGCAGACATATACCCTATTTTCAGGTGTCCTCCCCCAAATCTGGAGATCAGGGTGCCTTGGGTATGCAAGCATGACCATTTGGGTGTCCAGGTCACCAGTACCTTAACCATTTTTATAGCCCTATCAGTCTCTTAGTTATGCTGAACTAAACTAGAAAGTTATACACCCAGAACATCCTGGATACTTAAAATGAAACAAACAAACCCAATATATAGAGGGGCATTGCCCAAAATATATAGTGGATCCCAGTGTTCTGCATAGAGATGGGGGATACAATTTATTCAGCTTGAATTGAACAATGAGCCTACCTAATCCACCCTTTCTGAAACAATACATAAACTAAAACCATGCCATCCTTCAAAATTTGCACTTCTCTGAATTTTGCAAGAAATGTATACAAAAATGAATGTAGTGGGGCAAAGTGTGCATAAAATGCATATATTAGTGAAGAATAATATGCAAAGATACTATTATGGGGAATTGCTCTACCAAAAATATATACCTGGAAGGCTAAATTGCATACAAAACTGTGTTTATTAGGATAAATCAGCACTACAATGCTGGTGAATTTTCATGAGGACTTTTTTTATCCTTGCAAGCCTATGTGAACTGAAGACTGGGAAAATGAGACACTTAGAGGATTCATATTTGATGTATTCTCTCATCCCTAGTTCTGAGGCCTCTTGGGAAGTGTTGCATTTTGGAGATAGGTCACATTCAGCAAGCCCAGAGACACTACACCTCTAGCTCCCTGGATTCCTTCCCAATTTTCTATGAATGCCAATAAGCCCCAGCTCACTTTCTAAATATTGAGGGAAGTCAGTGGCTTTTTGCATTCATTTATATACATCACTGCTTCTAGTAATTGTCACACCTTCCTCTTGCTGTGAGCCTTTCCCCAGCCATCTTTTTATATTATTATTTGTCCAGTGTGACTTCTGTTTCTGCTAGATAGATGAAAAGCCATTAGGTGGCAAAGAGAACTTATCTTAGTGCCAGTGGTGTCTTGTGACACCTGAAGGATGATGGATGTGTTCATCAATGACCCACAGTTTAAATGATCATTTACCAGTATAAGCATTCAAGAGAAGAGGCAGTTCATTTATTCTCACGGAAGAATTTCTATTGCAATTGCAACTTCAATTCAATATGATCTATTGTTTCCTTCAAGGACCCGCTGGCCCTTTTAATAGCACTCAAGTGTAAACCTTCACACTCTCTAGAGCATAGCTAGATGGATTGGGGAAGAAATGTACAACTGTGCACACACAAGCAGGTGTACACATACCTGTTCAAGAACTGGCTTCAACTGATGCCCACATAATGCATGAGAACAGCCACAAATAGATGGGCAAATACATCAAATTCTGCTAACCACATAAGAACATAGGATGAGCCTGCACACTTCACTCCACCATATACCCCAAAAGGAGGTGGACTCTCCTTCATTGGGGGTTTTGAAGCAGAGGTTGGATGGCCATCTCTCAGGGATTCTATAACTAGGATACCTGAATTGCTGGGGGTTGGCCTAGTTGATCCTCGGGGTCCCTTCCAACTCTACAATTCCATGATTCTATGGTTTTTGTACACATTCCTTGGCATAGCAAAATTCAGAGAATTTCAATTTTTTGGAAGGATGGCTGTGTTTGGTTCTCTGATTGTTTCAGAAAGTGCAAATTAGGTAAGTTCACCTTCACACATGAACTGAATTTCTCCTCCTTCTTTACACCATGCACAACACTGTATGGTCATATTCAAATTTAAATGCCCATTGGTGCAACCAGTTGGGTTAGTGAGCATTTGGGGGAGTGCCTTTTCTGCAGTGGCCCTACATTGATGGAATTCTCTTTCAACTGACTTTCATACAATTCAAATGAGAATTAAAGACAGCATAAGTATTACTGTGTTTCCATCCATGTATTGACTTTTGAAAATGTGAATTAGGTTGGTTCACCTTTAAATGTGAATTGAATAAAGTTCTCCTCCATCCCCTACAGCTGCCCACATGCAACCTAGTGACCCAGACTTCTAAAATAACAATATATAGAGCAATTGAGGGGCATCGGGTGGCACTGTGGGTAAAACCTCAGTGCCTAGGACTTGCCGATCGTATGGTCGGCGGTTCGAATCCCTGCGGTGGGGTGAGCTCCCATCGTTCAGTCCCAGCTCCTGCCCACCTAGCAGTTCGAAAGCACCCCTAAGTGCAAGTAGATAAATAGGTATCGCTTTATAGCGGGAAGGTAAACGGCGTTTCCGTGTGCTGCGCTGGTGCTGGCTCGCCAGCTGCAGCTTCGTCACGCTGGCCATGTGACCCGGAAGTGTCTTCGGACGGTGCCGGCTCACGGCCTCTAGAGCGAGATGAGCATGCAACCCCAGAGTCAGACACGACTGTCCGTACGGGCAGGGGTACCTTTACCTTTTATAGAGCAATTGTACATAAAAAATGTGAAATAGACTCAAGTTGTATGTAAAATAGTCTATTCTACATATGTGGTTTTATGTACACATGTGTATGTGTGTGTTGAGAAAGAATTGGTAAGTAGAGAATTTTTTTTATAAAGCCCCCTTCTTTGCCGGGGGGGGGGGGAGAGGATCCCAAGTGCAGGAAGGTGGGATAGCAAACATGAAGGCCAGGGAACATTACTTACAGTGATTTTAAACTACAAGACTGACATGTGAGTAGGCACTGAATTAGTTTGATGCCCTTATCTTCCAGTTATGTGCAACCAGTGACATGCTCCCATTTGTTTCATCCATGCTGGAGATACTTATACTAAGTAAGATCATTGATTTGTCTCGCTCAATATTTTCCCACATTGACTGGCAACAGTTATTGATGGTTTCTCAATCATATGAACTAAACCTGAGACCTTTTGCATGCAATATATGTGTCCTTACCACTGAGCTATGCCCATCCCCAATGCACCTGCCAATACTATTCAATGATTTTCTATTGGACTTGATATTTTGCATCTATGCTTTATGTTCCTGGTGATGCTTATCTACATTTTCTCAGGATATTGGCCTTTTGTTGTCTCATTTTGGGATTCACCCAATTTAGGAGATTTTATTCCAAAGCCTTAAACTAAGTTAAAGAAGTCCACAGTAGACATTAATAGGGTTATTAAAAAGTCTTCAGCCCCAAAAAGCACCTGACTGAGGCCAAACAGCAAACAGTTCTACAGTTTTGGATGTGTGTGTGTGTGGGGGGGTGTCTTTAACAGTGGGTTGCTATTTGGCCCTACCAAGCATTTCCAAGACTGTGGCCTCTTTAAATCTCATAAGTGAATAAGAAGAGCCTACTGGATCAGGCTAATGGTTGATCTAGTCCAGAGAGCTGTTCTCACCGGGACCAACTTAATGCCTCTGGGAAGACTGAAAACAGGACCCAAGGGCAACATTCCTCCTGGAGCCAACCAAAAATGAATTATGTTCCACCATGTTTTGATTCAGAAGTCATACAAGAAATAGGGAACTGCAAAATTCAGGGGAGGATCCCGTTGAAAGGGATTCCATAAGCACTCACAATAGCTTGCTAATTTTGCTGGTTTCATCTAGTTTAATTTAACACAAGCAAATGTGTTCCACCAACAGTAGTTTGGAAGCTGCTTGTTTTGTGTATCACAGCAAAGGGACGAAGGGGCATGGCTTTTCAAAAATAATTGCCCATTTGGCTTGTATTGTTTTCATAATATTATTTTATTGGTTTCTTTTATGTTTAAAAATTACTTTTCAAGTGTTGAGTATTTCACCCCATAAAAAGGGAGCTTGGGCTGCAATCTAAACCCCACTTACTTTGGGGAATGTTCAGCTGAATTCAATAAAATTTCAGTGTATGCATGGGTGACTCTGACCATTTCTCTTTCTGTCAGGTTCTCACTTTAGGATGGATTTCTCCTAATACACATTTTCCCCATTACATTTTGCCTAAAATATACATTTTTGCAAAGCAATGTCTCCTCGTACAATTTTTTTTGTGTCTGTTATTTTCACTGATATATGCATACTAGTATTTTCTGCATATTGGTTGGCTGGAGAACCACATAGAAAAAATCATGGAATGACTGTGAGTTGCAGTTTAGAAAGTGATAAGTATGTTTGCCTTTAAATGAGAACTAAATCAAATTCACACCCTTATTTCTGAGTAGGATTGCACTACAATGCATTTATAAATGCATTAAATGGAGGTCTATCACAGCAAATGCATTTCAAAAATGAAAACAAATGAAAACATACAAAGCCAACTTGGCCGAAGGTGGAAAAACATTTCTATCAACTTGTGTAAATTTCAATAGCGAGAGCTTTGCAGCGCTGCAACCAAACATTGGAACTCTGCCACGATGCTGTGCTTTTAACTACTTGCTGTTCCACCAAGGATGCTTTCCAAGGATACTACAATTTATGTACAATGAATTGCTGGGATGCTAGAGACGATATATTAAAATACCTTGTTTCTTACAATCTGAATCTGAATACAGGTAGGCGAGTGAATGTCACTGCTGTTTCTATGCAACATTATCAAATAAACCCTAATAGATTGGAGGAAAAGAGCAATTTGGGGACAGACAAGAAAGATAGAGACATAATGGTGCCACGGCACAAATTGCAGTGTGTGAGCGCACAGGAGGTGAGTGCTCTATTTAAGACCACATAATGTGCCAAGCTGACAGTCCAAATAGAAGAGATCACCCAGCAATTGGCTGCCAAACACATCCTGAATTTGAAAATATAAACATCAACTAAGCAGCCGTTATCTCAGCGAAAACTGAAAGCCACTGGGAAGGTGACTTTCTGGCAGTGTGAAGGAAAAGACTGGGCTACACAATGCAGAGAGGATTTCATTATGGCTTGTAACAGAGCTGGGCTGATATTTTTGTGAGTTTTGCTTTTCACATCAAGATTTGCATGTTCAGTGAGGGAGGGATTCCATTGCAGGGCTATGGAAAATGTTTTACTGTCTTTCATCAAAGTGCTTCACTAATCACTATTTAGACTGCAACTGGTCTAACAGACCAGTCTCCGAGCTAGCTCACATTGTGAAGGGAAGTTCTTGAGTTCTGAGAGCTAAGGAACAGTACAATCCTTGACCTGATAGCAGAAGGAGTAATATAATATCTGATCTTCTTCGGCAGGGGTTCAAAGTCCCACTCAGCCATGAAATTCACTGCCTCTCTGCACAACCTACTTCACAGGGTTATTGTGGGGATGAATTCAGGAGGGGAGAAGCGTGTATGCCAATTTGAGGTAGGATATAAATGCAATAAATAATTAATAATATATAAGTGAAATACTGAAGACACAAATGCAGACAATTCCAACAAGAAAGACATGTGGGATGCATCCAAACAAACCAGTGTGGCTGCATAAAGAGCTTACAGATGAGCTGAGATGTGAGAAGGGCATATATAAGAAATGAAGAAAGAAGAAATCATGAAGAGAATACACTAGTAGCCACCAGTTGCAGGAAGAAGGTCAGGTGGACCAAAACTCAGAATGAGCTTAAACTTGCAAGAGAGGTTAAAAATAATAATAAAAGTTTTCTTAGGCTATGTTTGAAGCAAGAGGAAGAATAAGCAAGTGGTAGGTCCTCAGCATGCAGAAGATGGAGAAATGCTATTGGGTGAAGAGAGAAGGCTGGACTTGCCTCTGTCTTCACCCAAAATTAAAACAGTGCCTAATCTGGTGATGGTGGGAAAGCAGGGGTCGGCAAACTAAGGCCCCAGGCCAGATCAGGCCCAGATCTGGGTCCTAAAACTGGCCCATGCAGTGAAGCCAGAACCCGCCGCGAAGCTGAGACTCCCGGTGATGGCGACGGGAGGAAGAGGTCGAGTGGCGGCGACTCTGCCACTCAAATGCCATGCCTGGTTTACATCAGTGGTGTTTGACTAGCAGAAATGCCCCCATGCCGCCCTGAGGTAAACCAGGCACGGTGTTTGGTTGGTAGAGCCACTGATGCTCAGCCTCTTCCTCCTGTTGCCAGCAGAGTCACCATCGCTTGGCCTCTTCCTCCCGTTGCCGTTCAGCCTTTTCCTTCTGCTGCCGCTGCCGCCCTGGTGCTCCTATGGGCCAGACAGCAAAGCGGACGAGCTCGCTCTGCCTCCCCATGAGAAGCAGCAGCAGTGGTGGTGGCAGCAGTGGTAGCCCCTGGGAAGGTAAGTGCAGTGGCTGGGGGTGGGAGTGGGGGTGGGTAGGAGGACTACTTGTCCCCCTTGCCTCTTCTTCCAGCTCCCCCCCCCCGGTGCCGCTTCTCCGGCCTGCCACAAGGTCTGAGGGACAGTGGACCGACCCACTGCTAAAAAAAATTGCCGACCCCTGGTGGTAAAAGAACACTTGTCTACTTTAAATGTATTCATATCTCCAGGGCTTGGTGAGCTGCACCCAAGGATACTAAAGGAGCTTGCAGATGTAATCTCAGAGTCTCTGAATATAATCTTTGAGAATTCTTGGAGAACAAGTGATGTCCCTGTAGACTGGAGGTGGGTAAATGTTGTGCCCATCTTCAAATGGAGGAAAAAAGAAGACTCAGGGAACTACTGACTGGTCAGCTTGACTTTGATACTAGGAAAGTTCCTTCAACAGCTGTTGGACTCTCCTTCATTGAAGGTTTTTACAGAGGTTGGGTGGTCATTTGTCATGGATGCTTTAGTTGAGATTCCTACATTGCAGAGGGTTGGACTAGATATGGACTAGATATGATTGCAGAGGGTTGGACTAGCTTCCAACTTTACAATTCTATGATTGTGTGAGTCAGTGCTGCCTCCTCTAAGGCCCACCACATTTACTATCTGAGGCAGTCATCTCATTCCCTTATGTTTAGGGATGGGGCAGAAATTTGATTTGGATAACATTTTAAGGTGAACTCACCTAATTCTAATTTTTGGAAAATAACACACACATCCTTCAAATTCTCCAAATTTGGCAGTGCAGTTCTCTAGCCAGATAATGTGTACAAATAATGCATTTGCTAGGGAAGAGTGAGCATAAAAATGAACGTATTACTGAAAATAATATACAAAATGCATTACATTGGGGGGGGGAAGCAATTTGCAAAAAGGCGTATATTAGGCAAGATTGCATTAATAAGTGTCTTTTCAGAGAAACTAGCACTAAAATGCTGGTGAATTTTCATGAGCACTTTTTTTTTTTAAAAAAAGAGAGCAGTTGCTTTACCCCTAAGGGGAAGGAAACCCCATGAACATCCTATTGAGGCCTGAGCATGCTTAACTGATATGCAATGCTGATTGACTGTTGGAGGGGAAAATAGGAAACAGTGAAGAAGCGGATGGTGTATTCTCAAAAGGGCATGGGCTAGAACTCCAGACAGGAGCACACACTAGCCACAGCTTTTTGTTGAACGTCCCACTTAATGCTGAAATCATGCCCCTTGATGCTTGAACATGACAGATTTCTGAATCTGTACATGTGCATTGGCTCTACCTGAAATTACCTGCATCAGCTGCATTAGCTTAGCTGCTGAATAGGTTTTCTTCTGGAAAGGTATAAGCCTGGAGGAAAAGAAAGCTGAGAAGGACAATAATCCTCTTCAAGGTAGTATATAGCTGCAACTGATTACAAAGCAATGAGGCTCAACAGAACCCTGCAAAGCCTCGTTTCTCTACTCTACCATCCCCTTATTTTCTTCAACATTGATTCCAAAAGGCATGTGAAATGGGCATGGATTATATTTGAAATGAGGAGGAAATAATAAATCGGGACAGAAAAGGGATTGAGTTTTAAAACTCATCAATCTGAGCCTAAGAACACAGGCGGCGGAGTAGTAATATGGAATGATTTCCTGGGATTGCAGTTGCACACCCAGGGTAAAGAGATGAGATCTGTGTTGTTGGGTTAGCTAGGCCCTCAGGTTTCTGAACTTTTAACATAACAAGGAGCTGTACAACAATTCAAAAACTGTGAGTGGACTTCGTCTAAAGGGAGAGGGGCTTTTTAGCCCCACCCAAACTGGCAATAGTTAACAGCTTCTACCCAATCTGGCCACATCTCTTCCAGTACTGAAAGACGCCCTATCCAGTTCAGAATTCTGCAGACCCCAAGATTCTTATTTAAGGAAGCAATAGCCCAACTGAACGACAGGCTTAGAGAATCCCTGCTCACCATCTTGGTGTCTCCAGGTGCTATGAGAAGGCTGTAAGCTCATGGAAGGCCCATAGCTCAGTAGTAGATATATAAATCTATATGATATATAAATCTATGATTCTATGACTCTGTAATGTGCAATTCCAAAACCCAGGGAGAAAACTGAATAAGAAACATTCTAAAAAGATTCCTTAAGCTTCATGAAAACCATGAGAAGAAAACAAAACAAAATAGATAAATAACAGCTGTTGATTTTTAGAGACATTTTTGCCTCCTAGTCAATTTCAGAAAGTGTGATTTCTGTGATTCTTCTGCTTCCTTTAGAAAGGTCAAATGACTAACTCTAAGCTCCTCACAGTGGGCATCATGATTCAATTTTGATGGTCTCATTTCAACTCCTATTTTTCAAAATCTCTGCACACAGTTTGCCAATATGGTGAGTCCTTCTCAATTAAAACTATACTGCTCCCGAAAAGAATACTACCAAACCACTGAATTGCCGTTCTAGCATCATGAAGTATAGAGTGATGATGTTTGCATCACTCCTGCCATGCACAGAAAACAGGTAAGTCTGACATAATAAATAGGTATTTGCAGAAGGCCTTTCAAAATTATCCATACTGAATGCGGTCAAAGAAAATATCTGGGCCATTTTGACAAATTCATTAACTGTGGATTTAATTTCAAATCACCACTCTCTACATGAATATGCATTGGAATTGTGAACAAAATCATTATATTACACTTCTTTATATATGTCTTTGACTCTTAAGATTCAAGAAGAGACCTGAATAGTAGAAAGGTGATAGTTCAGTGGCAGAGAACCTGGTCGGCATACAGAAGGACCCAGGTCTGATCCCTGACATCTTGAGTTAGGAATGAAAAAGATCCCTACCTAAATCCCTGGAAAGCTGCTGCCAGTCAGTGAAGACAAGAGTAACCTAGATTTACCAATGAACTGATTTAGTATCAGGCAGCTCCTTGGGAACATAACTGAGGCCAAACTGAGCTTATTTTCACAGTGTTTTCTGCTTGCAGTATGTTGACCATTTATGGTCAGCCTGTAGTGCTGCTTCTCTGTATCACTGGCGTTATGCGAAACCTAATGGCTGATGCCGGGTATTTGCAGTGCTCATCCTGCATCAGTTACTTCCACTCAGGCACAACCATAGTTTCTGAGAGGATTAGAAATTAGAATTGGCTATTAATGCCTATTTGTTTCATGCCTGTAGGTGATCCATGCGATTGGACTCCTGAGTGGTGGGGTGGTCCTAGTTGTGCCTATGGATACACAACTGTTAACGTGGGTGCTCCATTGCAGGTATCATGTGTGCCTTGCAGTTGTTGGAGAAGAGGAGCCAGTGAGGTCTGTGGCACCGGAGGTGGCTCTAGCAGGTGTTCAGTGCATGCGTCAATGGATTGTGTGGAAAGGACTAATATTTCAAATATATTCAAGAACATGATCTACTCTGTTATGTCAAAAACACGTTGAAGCTATCAATTATGATTGTCACTTCTACCATCTATTAGCTCATTCACAATTTGAGAATGAGCTAATAGACTGTACCAACTGCGAAAAATGCCATAAATCACAATGTTATTAGTGTCATCCAAGAGGGGGTGGCAGCATCTGTCAGGTTTTTGCCAACTTTTTCAGGCCGTGGCAAGTTGGAGTAGGAAACAGCCAATAATTCAAGATGGTGGCTAACGCAGATTCAAACATAATGAGAATAACCTTTTCTGCACACACACTAGAGTGAAGATTTGTGAGACATAAGTATAGTATATAATCACAATTTTAATACAGTGGTGCCCCGCAAGACGAATGCCTCGCAAGATGGAAAACCCGCTAGACGAAAGGGTTTTCCGTTTTTCAATGCACTTCGCAGGACGAATTTCCCTATGGGCTTGCTTCGCAAGATGAAAATGTCTTGCGAGTCTTGCGATTTTTTTCGTTCCCCCCCTTTTTCTAAGCCAATAAGCCTTTAATAGCCTTTTAGCAGCTAAGCCGCTAAGCCGCTAAGCCTTTAATAGCCGCTAAACCGCTAATAGCGCTAATCCGCTAAGCCGCTAATAGGGTTGCTTCGCAAGACGAAAAAACCGCTAGACAAAAATACTCATGGAACAGATTAATTTCGTCTTGCGAGGCACCACTGTAACTGTTTGCATAAAAGACCTGCAATGAGGAAATTAACTTTAGGCTTGGATTTGCATAGAGAATAAAGGGTGCCAGATTTCTTTATTGCCCAAGTTGAGTTGGGAGGCCAACATCCACCATAGATGAGGTTCTGAGTGCCAACTCACCATGAAATTGAGTTGAGGGGGCATCTCTGTTAACCATTCTGCCCCTATTGTCCAGCGTTCATCAGGGCAGGTTTTTCAGGTCTCAAGAACACCAGACCAAGCAAACCTGTCTGGCTGGCAATGTGAGATGATTGGCCAGATGTCCTTTATTCAGGGGTACATTGAGGTCGTTACATGGATAGTCACATTGCTATCCACCCTAAATTCCAAGTTGTGACAATATAAAGCTAACCAACAACCAAATGAGGTGCATCCCTCTAACATAGAACAGTGCAGAGTAAGTGCACTAGGCCAATCCAATATATCCCTTCAAAAACCCTACCCTGAAACCGATTGGCTAATCTTGCACTGCTTAAATGATGAGTCACTGCCAAATGATGAAGAGCAAGTTGGAGAGTTCCACATCCCTTTTCACAGAGGAAGCCACTCTCCTCCGATTGTCACAAAAGGCCTGCCATGGCCTTACCACTGCCTATCTTGAGATAAAGCCTCATGAAGCTTCTTTTATGCAAAGCGGGGATGAGGCAAAATAACCCCTGCTCTCAAAGGAGGCAACATTGCCATGCAATCTGTTTAGAGATTCTGTGTTTGGCAAACCTTACTGGAAGCCCGTCTTTGGGAGGGGGAACATCATGGAAATACCCATGATGCTATGCACTCAAAGCTGGCCTATAAATAAGCATACGTTTTTTTCTAGGAGCAGACACAAAGCAACCAATGAGTCTTCTACTAAATAAATTACAATCAGAAAACAGCTGGGGAGGGGATGAAACATACAATAAGGGGCAAGAAATGAAACATACAAAGAGTTCAGAAAACATGGCATGGAAATAATCTACTAATGGCATGTTGAAAGTTGTTACAAAACCATTTGGGCATATTAAGTTTTGCATAGAAAATATAGCTGTCAGCTATTTTAACATCCAGATGCCCCTTTATTGATTACAACTGGCTCTATAAACAAACAAGTCATGCCCCTCCAAATTCCTCTAGCAAGGAACAAGCAGGCTATGTAGGACTGAGATAACGTTTACCTTCAGGGGTAACCTGAGAGTTTTACATTTGCTTAAGGCTTATTTGTTTTAAGCAAAAGGACAAGGCAGAATAGACTGGATTTGACAATAAATGCACTTTGTGAGCCAACTGCAGAGTGAGGCAAAGGAATGTGGATGCAATTGGAAGGATGAGAGACGTAGCTTGGAGGGAAGAAGCTCTTCCAGGCGATACCCACATGAGGAAGAAATTAGACGTGAGCAGCTGGACAAAATTTAAAAAAAAATATGTTCCTGAAATATGGACAGCAAATTATTTGCACACAGCAGAGGTTGCAAAATTGCTTCCTTGTTTTTATGTTGTGGATGAAAAACAGAACAAATGAAGAAGAGACCAGACAGACCGTGTGTCCGGGCGGGGGGGGGGGAGTTTCCTCTGGCAAGTTTATCTTTCCCTAGTTTACTAATGGACAAAATGCATCTCATCACCGCTATGATGGGGGAGAAAGTTGATTTAGTTACATTTTAATGCAAGCCTACCTAATTCACACTTCCCAAAGCAAAAGCTGAACAAAGTCACAGCTATCCATCAAAATCTGCACTTTTTCATTCTGTGATGCAGTTCTCCAATTAAAAAAATGCATATGTAATGTATACATCCATGAAAAACAGAAATTCACTATATTAGGTAAAGTTGAATACAAAATGCTGACAATTTTTTGTGGTGATTTTTTCCCCAACATAGAACCGGAAAAATGAGAAACTGGTACTATTATTATTTACAGAATCATCCATCACAGCTATGGCACATGCATTTATTTTGATAAACAAAGGCTCCCAGGCCATAGATTAATTTGGCAAAGTGTCACATTGCCTCTTGACCATGGCAGGTTTTTAACCTGCAAAACTAGAATGTAACAACATATGAAAACCCATCTAGTCCAGTATCCTCTTCTCTCAGTGGCCAACCAGATGCCTATTGGAAGCACCCAGGCTCTGCACTTTGCCCTCAAAGTTGTAGAGGGTTGTAAAATGGTACACCGCTTCCAACAGAGCACTGCTATTCTGGCTAAAACAGATTATTGAGTCAAGAATGCTTCCTGCCACATGAGACCCTTGGAAATATCCCATGGTTGTCATGGTGTCTGTGTCGTCCTGAGCCACATTCAATGAGGCAACCTCAGCATAGATGTCAACAGTCCTTCATACTAGTAAGAAGCTCAGTCAAAAAATCTGTTAGGCAGAATGAATGGGGTGAACCAATATCATTCTCAATTTCCCTTGACTTTTCACTACCTCTACCAGATATAAATGGCGATATGATTTCATATTTTAACTACAGAAGCCTTCCTGTCTGTGCCTTCCCTTCATCTTTTATGAGATTAACAAATCCAGTAATTAAAATCCAGTGATGGAAATGATTTCACCACTACTCAGGGGAAAATGTGGGGGTTTCCAAAAGCTGTTTCCCCCAGAAAATGACATAAATAGGGCTAAAACTCTTCCCGCTCCTAATGAAATGGTGTCTTGAGTTGGGTCCAGCTCTCCATAGACCATTTATTACTTAAATAAATGTGGTCTATTTAAACAAGGTCCTTAATCTAAGCCACTGTTTAATATAAAATGAAAGCTATTTATTTTGTTTATTGTAGATTGAGTAAAATGAAGCTTCAGTTTTTCACTTATTAGACTCAGAGTCACTTTTCGATGCTATATGACTCACGCCATGAGATTACAGGAAGATGTTTAGTGGGGGCTTTTTTTGCTTGTCTGCTTTGAAAATTCACTGTAATCATAACGGCAACTTCAAAACATTTTAGCATACACATATCCAGATACATTATGCTTTGATTTAGAGGATCACCAATGTTCATGTAATTACTATCAAAAAATAACGCAAATGAGCCTTTTTCATGTGTTTGGTCTGTCTGCAGGAGACAATTCGGGGGCTTTCTCTTTAAGTTTATAACAGCGTAAACAAGAAAATTGACATTCTACTCATGGATTTAGAGCAAACACCCATTTTATTGAATGCTTTAAAGACTTTAAATGAATGAGATA
Source organism: Podarcis liolepis (assembly GCF_965112155.1). Taxonomy (NCBI): domain Eukaryota; kingdom Metazoa; phylum Chordata; class Lepidosauria; order Squamata; family Lacertidae; genus Podarcis; species Podarcis liolepis. Next base: position 49,113,033 of record NC_139561.1, on the reverse strand, counting down.
AGCAGCTCTTGTTGGCATTCATCTAGCATTTATTTTACATCTTTTAAATCCAATCTCAGATGGTAGTTCAGCATCATATAGATTAAGTTATCGCCTGTTAATATATCTCACCCATGGAAAATAGGCATTGTGCTTTACTGATAAGGGGTAGCACATCTATAACTCAGAGGCTGAATGTACAGTGAGAATAAGTAATCACATCAAGATGAGTTAGGGCTGGGAGGGAAAATCCACATTTATAAAAACCCTGGAGAGGTCTTCTGAAATTATGTAAGATTTAGCAGGACTTTAATGTTTATTTAAGCATTCCTTTTCAACAGAAAGGAATAAAAGTTATTGACCCGCAGCAGGGGGATGATCAATCCTCATATGCACAGAAGCCCTTTAACTAAACAATTCCTGTCATTTCCCAAAGACAATTGTATAATTCCTGCAATGTAAAACAAAATTCATCCTGCTATGCTCTATCAATGTGGGACAAGACGTGATATTATATATTTCTTTCCCCTCCAGATGCCAAACAAGTTGCTAAAAGCAACAGCCAGGTCACATTATATTCATTCATTTGTATATAGTGATCAGACCAGCAAAAAACAAATGTTTTGCATGAAAATAGGAAAGTAACACAGGGGAACAATAATTGACACGTAACACCTTAATCAGGACAGAGCAAAGCATCACAAAGTAATGAGGTAGCTTCTGAGTTCACCCAAAAGTCTCATTCAGACTTGATGTTAAGTAGAAAGAAAGAAAGAAAGAGTAACAATGTGGGGAGAAGGATACTGGTGGGCCTAATAGAAAAGCCCCAGTCTGCAGGTTGTAATGCTTTGCAGAGTTAATTAGGTTAGAATAACGCAGAGGTAGCTACCATGGTGTCCCACCAGGAAGAAGAGCAAACAAATGTGTGTATCTCTATATAGCGTTTTAATACCTCCCCCCTTGGAGAGAGAGGGGGGGATAAATAAATAAATAACTTAGGTAAATGGATGGTTTACCCCACTTTGTAATCAATACAAGGAATAGTTTTGTTTTTAAGAAAAAGAAAAAGCTTCAGGCATTGCAGCAATGAAGAAAGAGACTGGGAAAGAGACACAAAGTAGGAGCTGTTAGTTTTCCCGGGGCAATTGCCCACGTTCCAAACCACTACTTTAATAGATCAAACATTGTGTTGCCTTTACAAAAATGTGAAAATGGACACAGCTATCATAAATGAAACTTGGGGGAAAGTTTCATTTGGGGGGGGGGAATGAGTTTAGATCACCTCTCACTATCTGCTCCTGTCGGGGGCCAGGATTCTGAAGCAGAAGGGGTAAGTAAGGGGTAAGTCTTGCAAAGGAATCAGAGGACTCCATGGAGTATTCTGGGTTTCCAGAGACTCCCTTGCTCAGTTGCAGTAAGTGATTAATGGAGCTGAAAGGAATAATAATTTCCATTCTGACTCTTTCTCTCTCTCTCTCCTTATGCGGAAGTGCCTTCTTTTTGTCCCTGGTCTCTACAAGTCCATCTTCCTGCCCCTTCCCAAATAGCTTGTCTCCCTTGAAGGGGTCGCTGGCCAGGCTGGTCTTGGCTTTGACATCCCCCTGCCACTGTTTAAGCCAGAGCTGCCTGCGCACTTCCACGTCCACTGCCATGGCCCTTGCTGCAAGGCATTCAATGAGGCCACACAGGTGGGAGCCTTGACTAGCTTTGCTATGCCTGCTGGGCATGGACAAACTCTGGTGGGACCTCTGCCTGAAAGAGCCTGAGCTGCTCTGGCTATGAAGGAATCTGAAGCTGAGACCTTAATGACTATGGCAGAAGCTTCATGCGATCTGCACAACAAAGCCTCTGCCCTTTCGTCCTCAGGGGTAACCCTGCCCATCTCTGGAAACCATGGATCCATGAGCGAGGGAACACATGGGGGCATCTACGAGAGGAACACTCAGAAATCCCACTCCAAACTTATCAAATGGATATAGCCACTTTATGAGAGAGTGTGTTGCCTTGGAGGCCCCAGGTGTCTGCCATTCCTGCAAGATGCTCTCCTTAAACTCCACTGGATGGAAAGGGAGGAAACCCTCTTGGGGGCCTTGCACACATTGCCTGCTGCCTGGGGTTGGCTCCTTGGCTTGCTGGGCCTGCTCAGGTAGTTTAAATAGTAACAACTCACAAGTAAACAGGGTGAGGATTATAACTTTAATAATAGCTATTCTATGCAGTCCCTGTTCCTGCCAACCTAGCAGTTCAAAAGCACGTCAAAGTGCAAGTAGATAAATAGGTACCGCTCTGGCGGGAAGGAAAACAGCGTTTCCGTGCGCTGCTCTGGTTCGCCAGAAGCAGCTTAGTCATGCTGGCCACGTGACCCAGAAGCTGTACGCCAGCTCCCTCGGCCAACAAAGCAAGATGAGCGCCGCAACCCCAGAGTCGGTCACAACTGGACCTAATAGTCAGGAGCCCCTTTACCTTTACCTTTTATGCAATATTTGTTTTGATATTTTGTTTCTTTTTAGAATTTTTGTTTTAAGAATCAAGCCTACATGTTTCAGCAAAATAAAATAAAAAGTCACTTTAAAACATCTTTAGAATGCAGCCCTTTCTCTCTCTTTTTCTGGTCATTTCTTTGTGTGAGTGTTTTTTTTTTTCCTTTAAGTAATTGAAGGATGATTTTACTTGATGTCTATCTTGTTCCCCCCATGAGATTTATAATACCCAAACCTGAATTAAGCTGGCATTATATCTTGAAAGACCAAGAAAGTACAACTCTGCTTTGACTGTTCAGTGCAGCCAACGCATTGGCTTTGAACTAGTAGAAACCTTTCAGGGCAAAAGCTTAAAGAAGCTTATGAAGATGAAACTGGGGCTCTCTGTACTTTCTCTCATTTAATTTCATTCAGCTCCATAGCGGGGAATTGTCAAATATTCTCATACTCTCCAACATTTTGACCAATGAAAATACGGGACACTATCATATACAAAACCCTCTTCTCTCAGGAAGCATAACTGACTGACCCCACACACCACCCCTGTTGCAGACTGTTAAATTCCCTTCTCCGGAAGATTTTAAAAAATAAAAATCAGAAGAACAAGTGTGGTGTAGAGGTCAGAGCACTGACCAGGACCTAACACCGAGTGTGTATAAATTAAAATAGCAATACATTTAATTGTAGCATGACAGACCATGACCAAGTGACTTGTGTGCCTCCTAGACCTGCTATCCAGATGCCCTCCTCATGGCCATATTTATTTTCTTCTTTCCCCCATTACCCTTACTCCCATTTCTTAGAAAATGCTTCAGGCTCTTCTCATGCCACTCCTCTACGCTCATACCACTCCCTATCATGGCACAGATCCCAGGAGGGGACCACCTGCTGATACCAGACACTCCCAACTGTCCCTATTTTCCAGAGACAGTCCCAGATTTACAGAAACTATCCCAGTTTCTGATTTGATCCTGGAATGTCTCGCTTTTCCTTAGGACACCCCTATTTTCATCAGAGAAATGTTGAAGGGTATGGAGTTATGTATGAAGTTATGTATGAAGGGTATGAAGACTCCCTGGAAAAGACCCTGATGTTGGGAAAGATGGAGGGCAGAAGGAGAAGGGGACAACAGAGGACAAGATGGTTGGATAGTGTCTTCGAAGCTACCAGCATGAGTTTGACCAAACTGCGGGAGGCAGTGGAAGACAGAAGTGCTCTGGTCCATGGGGTCACGATGAGTCGGACACGACTAAACGACTAAACAACAATGTGACCCCCTGAGCCAAGGAAATAAATAACTATACAACCTTTAGATGACCTCTGAAGGCAGCCCTGTATAGGAAAGTTTTTTTTAAAAAAATGCTAAATGTTTTATTATGTTTTTATGTATGTTGGAAGCTACCCAGAGTGGCTGGCGCAACCCAGTTAGATGGGTGTGGTAGTAACAGCAGCAGCAACAACAAACACAACAACAACAACAGTAATGGAATAGGAATCCCCTATTTTCACCAGAGAAATGTTGGAGGGTATGTGATACAAGAGCTCCCCAGTCCTCCTCCTTGCTGTTGCTGACTGCTTATCTGCTTTCCCCAAGAGTACAAGCATGAGAAAAATGGAGAAGCAGCAGTACCCTCCACTTCTCTTGCCCTCTCTTTTTAGCATTTGGCCCTGATGGAGAGGGCAAGCAAATAGGCCATGAGTGGGGAGCCATGTTCAGCCCAAAGGCAACCTTCTAAGGTTACATGTTGTTAGTGGATAGAGCCAGAAGCAAAAGTGGGCAGAGCAATGAATGAAAATTTAGTAGTCTATGAATGTAAACTAGTAGTCTAGTTTTTACACAAACTACACACCCCTCTCTATCCTCCATCCAGACAAGCAGGAAGCATTATGAAAAGTCAAAGACATTGCAGGGGCATTGCAGGAGGTTGGACTAGATGACACTTTGGGTCTCTTCTGGTTCTACAATTGTATGATTTCAGCCAGGCAAAAGTCTCCTGGGATGCAAAGCTGGGCAAGTGAGGGGGTGGTTTGGAAGAGTTCCAAGGGCCAGATAGAGAGGCCTAGAGGGCCGCATTTCAGCTCCTTGGCCTTGAAATAGGCAGTGGTAGTGAGGTGCATTCAGTCATGAATTGTGAGATCCCCAACTCTTTGCCCCAAATATCTGGAGTTGACATCAACATCTGGTCATATTTGGTTATTACAGCTCTTTCCTCACTTTCTGCTTTCATATGCCCTTTCATATTTAGAAATGATGCAACAAAAGTCAACTGAGGAAAAAGCTCTGTAATTTTATAATTAGGATGTTAGCAGAACAGGACAGTCATAATTATTAAATTAAACCCAATTACATTAAATTAATTAAACAAGCAGCCCACCCAGTCCCTCTGTCCCAGGGGTCCTGACAGCATGTTCTTATGTCACTCATCTTCTAAAACTGCTGTGAAGTAGGTCACTATTAACATTTTCGAAATGATGATCTGATTCTGCGAGCCCATGACACCAAAATCTATACACTGAGAATGCAGCCATTTCTTCATACTCCACAAAGCATTATTTCACAGGATAAATAAAACAATCAAGGTTCCTTGTCTTCTCCTACAGCAGCCTCCCCCAAACTGGTGCCCTGCAGATGTTTTGTACTAGAAATCTCATCTGATCTTTGGAAGATTCCAACCAAGAGCACAATAAAATGCAGTTTTTTATTAGGGTGGCCTATAGCCCAGTGGTACAGCACATGTTTTGTAAGCAGAAGGTCACAGGTTCAATACCTGGTATCTCTGGTTTATAATATGCAAACATCAGGGGAAGGGAAAGAACTGCTTGAGATGTTGGGGAGCAGGCATCAGTCAGAGTAGAAAATACTGGTCTGGATGGAGCAATGGTCTGACTCAACATATGCCAGTGAGAAGGAAACATCGCTCCATGGCAGAATACATGTTTTGCATGAAAAAGGTTCTCCAAATGCATCCCTGACATTTTCATGTGAATAGGACATTGGATAACAGGTAATGGAAACTGGGGACGGCTCAATCTTTCAATTTCAGGTTATCATCTTTCCCAGTATTAAGTTTAGTTCTCAACATTTCCATATCATTGTGCAAGTGCATTTTTTTTAAAAAAAAAAATCCTCATTAAAATTCACCAGCATTTTAGTATGAATTTCTCATAATATACACTTTTTTTGCAAAGCAATTTCCCATAATATAATGCATTTTTGTATTCCTGTAATATAATGGGTGAGGTCTGGTGTTTATAGGGTTAACACACTATGTGTCCTGCATCTGGGGAGGAGCTTTCTACATCCAGGAGCTGAGTTCTTTGTCTGTGAAGTTACTTTCACTTCTCAGCGGAGAGAAGCAGATACCCAGGATGGATGCTGTCTCTGATGGATTGTTTCTTGTTTTAGCTATCTGATGTAAATAAAGCTGTTTAGTTTAGAAACAGCGTGTGGACTCTCTCTTCACCCACGCATTAAGCATGCGCTGCACTGCTCTGCTACTGCCCGTGGGTTCTGGCGCAGAGGAAACATACAAGACCCGGTCAGCCTTTATCAATATAATGTATTTTAATGTTAGTTTCACTAATACGGATATGATTATGTACACTTAACCACAATTTATGCATTTTTGTACACACTGCTTGGCCCAAGAACTCCCCTGAAAAATTCAGAGGCTTGAATTTCAAAGGATGGCTTCATTTCAGCTTATGTCTTGTTTCAGAAAGTGCAAACAAGGTTGGTTAATTTGTACCATGAATAGAATGGAATTTCTCCTCCATCTCTAATGGAAAAGACCCCTGACTGATACACTGAAGGGCTGCTGCTAGTCAGAGTAGACATTGCTGAAGTATGGAACAAATAAATCACTGGGCAATCACTGACACAGCCATATAAACAAATCATTAATAGCCTGAATTGAAATAAGACAGATTCCCAATTTCCTTGAATAAAATGAATTCAGAGGAGTATTGTACCTCCTAAATCGGAGGCCACATCAAACCCATAGAATTTGTTCTCCAATATATTTTGGCTTAACCTTTGAAACACGCTTAGATTTCTGAATAATCTACCCATCCTCAAGTATCAACATGTCTTTCCTACAGCTAGATTTAACTGTCTCCTTTCCGCATTATTGGAAGGACATTTTCAAGGTGTCCCATAAGAGGGTCGTGGGTGTTCCTATGGAGATTAAGTGGTCAAAATGTTGGGCCAGGTGTTCTTTGAATATAACCTTTATAGAGAGGAACTTAATAATTTGCCTCCTTGTGAGGAAACACCCAAGAAGGATACCAGAATGGTACCGAGAATATTTCTTGGCTGATGCAAACAAGCTACTTTCACTGGCCTAGTTTATCTCCTCCATTCCAATGTTTGAAAGATGATAGCCCCATTTTAATTGTAATTTTATCTTATATTTTTATCTTTTGTAGCATATAATACTTTAGATACAGTGCAGTGGTACCTCTGGTTATGAACTTAATTCGTTCCGGAGGTCTGTTCTTAACCTGAAACTGTTCTTAACCTGAGGTACCACTTTAGCTAATGAGGCCTCCCGCTGCTGCTGTTCTCATCCTGAGAGTTCTTAACCCGAGGTATTACTTCTGGGTTAGCAGAGTCTGTAACCCAAAGTGTTTGTAACCCAAAGTGTTTATAACCCGAGGTACCACTGTATATGTTTTACCTTTTGTATTATATTGTATTTTAAACAAGCAAATGTTTTAATTGCTTGTTCTTTTATCCTTTGTATGTTTTTAGTGGATCTATAGCCATATAATAAATGATTGATTGAAGTCATATGCCAAATCAGTAGTTTCGCAAAGCTGAGGTCTTACTCCAGCCACTCATAAAACTTCTATTTGTAGACCTAGACTACTTTTGCACATAATTTGAAGGGGAAATGTGTATGTGTGTGTGTGGCTTTAATTTAATAAATGAGGCATCATTTTAGGCACTAAGCATAATAAACTCTTATTTGCAATGAGCAGATTCATAAATTCATGCTGTTAAAAAACTGTTTTCTATCAGAAATGGCCCAGCCTCCTATGGTTTTCATTCAGACTCAAGTTCTAAACAGCAGGAGAGACTTTGCTCATCACAAATATACCCTTATCATTAGAGAGTTTCCCTTTACTACTGGGGAACCAATTGAGAGTCTCTCTGAAATGTTTTCATCTCAAGCAAAGCACACACAGCTGTAAAATTTCTGACTTCCATCTTTCCAATTTTTGCAGTGAAGTGGATCACATTTTTATGCTACACAAGCTCCACATAATGAACAGAGATGAATAATAAGTGGTGGAAACATCAAAACCTCTGCCACAGTTGTTCATTATTCTAAATAAAGCAGCTGTGTTGTCAGGAACTGGTGCTGGTGCATGTTTACTCAGAAGTAATTCCCACTGAATTCAACGAGTCTACAGGATTACAGCTAACCATACTGTCTGCAATGGGGCTTACAGTAAAGTTTGCTTGGGATTGTAGCCTTCAATTAAACTATGTTTTCCTATGTGTAAGCCCCATTAGACAAAGTGGGACATAATTGTGAGTAAACCTGCATAGGGTTGCACTATATACTTACAGTTCTAAATACACATTCTATGTACTGAGTCTCATTGGGCTGAACTACCTTCCTAGGAAGCAATGTATAGAGTTGCGCTGTAAGACCTTGAAAATTAGAGGTGCAGAGGAAAGATATCACCTGATCATATGCCAATGGGGTATTCTTATGTCAACATAACTATCCCCAATTCCCTAAAATCCATAGAAGTAACTATTTGCAGCTCAAATCAAATAGCGGATTCACATAATGAGAGGCTGAGTATTAGAGAAGTTGAAATGCCATTTTAAAACACAAACTAGTCCATGAAGCAGAATTAATTATACATACACCATCTGACAAATAGTCAAGTTGAAAACATCAAACAGTGGGGATCTCACAATCTTTCTTGGTAACTAGTTCAATTTGTGAAACAATTTTTTTCCCCTTAACATTTTAAAATGCATCTTTTTGTTCTTTCATTGCATGTTAAATCTAGGGCCTGACCAAGTCGTGGGACTATATTAAATGTGGGGATGCAGGTATATACATATTATTAGAAAGCATGTATAAATGTTAAGAAATTTCTGTGAATGAAATTTTGTGAGGTTGCGATCCAGGGAGGATGATGTGAGAAGGACTCAATAGCCATGTGTCCTTTGATCCCAGCCCCTCAGAGGTGAGGCTGGGATTGAAGGGCACATGGTGTGCTTCTCATGCAATCCTCCCCGAGCTGCTTTGTGAGGCTGGGGTGTAATCAGATCCCAGCCTTGAAAATCAGTGCAGGGTTGGCTTGGGAAGGGTGGCATGAGCCGCCCCCCCCAAAAAAATGCATCCAGGGCAATCACCCTAGCAGCCCCACCCCCCAACAATCCTATACCCCTGACTTGACATGAATTGAAGGAAATATAACAAGGGGAAAATGGAATATTATTCTAATATTTCTTCACAGTGGAGAGATTTTGATATGGACCAGGACAGAAGAATTTACTACAGGCATAGGCAAACTCGACCTTCCAGATGTTTTGGGACTACAATTCCCATCATCCCTGAGCACTGGTCCTGTTAGCTCTGGATCATGGGAGTTGTAGTCCCAAAACATCTGGAGGGCCAAGTTTACCTATGCCTGATTTACTATTACTCAATATGGAGTAATAGTGGTGGGAATTAATAGTGGTAAAGTTAATATTAAAGAGGGAAAAACATGGTTTTACCGATCATAATAACATGTCGTGAACCCCTCTTTGACTTTTTGTGGGAAATGGAAATTAATGATTCTGATAAACTCTTTGACTTAAAAGAAAAATTGTTTAGCAGAAAGTGGAGAAGATGGATGTTATCATGAAATGAATGGTTTAAATAATTCCCCTACCCATTTTTTTTTATGTAACCAGAAGGTGGAAAATTGGAAGTCTTTTTTCTCTAATGTTTCTTTTCATTTTGTCTTTTATTTTTTCTCTTTCTGTCTGATTTTTTTGTTCTTTTCTTTCTTTCTTTCTTTCTTTCTTTCTTTCCTTCCTTCCTTCCTTCCTTCCTTCCTTCCTTCCTTCCTTCCTTCCTTCCTTCTTCCCTTCTTTCCTTCTTTCCTTCTTTCCTTCTTTCCTTCTTTCCCTTTTCTCTCTGTCCTATGTCTGGAGCCTTTATTAAGGTCCAGGGATTGCATACTCATTGGAGTGGTAGGTGGCTGATGGAGGACACTGGGTGAGAGACAGGGAAATGTGGGTCTGGGAGGAGAAAGGAAAGACCCCAGGTGAGAATTAGGAGGGCCCACTACCTTCTGTGGGTGGTAAGGTTTAAGAATTACCTTGGGCAGAGGACTCCATATTCAACTTATTCTATTTGCAATTTTGTAGTTGTTATTGTATTATGAAAAACTTAAATAAAAAAACATATTTTTTAAAAAAGACACATATAATTATCATTTTATACATCTCTAGATATTAAAAAAAAATCAAAGATGAAAGTGCATTAGAGCAAGATCTGCAACAAAAGGTGAGTGTGGGAGAGGTAGCATTTTGGAAAAAGAACTGGATTGCAACTGAATAGCTCCATTAGATTATCAACAGGAAATACTAGTGTCTTGGAGAGTCATAGAGAATGTCAAACATATGATATCAATCCATTAACAAAGCTAGAGTCCATGGCAAAGCATCTTTCAGCATGCTCTGCCAGCAGTGACTGTCAACTACAACAATCCATTCAGTATAATTCTCTAATGAAAATTTTGTTTTCACTCCAAGGTACTTGACACTTTTTTCTGGTGTTTGGGTCATGAGCATGTTGAGAAACTGAAAAGGCTTTGTTGAAACTGTAAAGAACTGTGTAGGAGTGTGGAAGATAAGAAGCAGAATAATTGTGCTTTCATCTGAGTGATCTAAAGGTTCTTGCTCACAGGTTTGTATGATATAAGAGCAGCATCTCAGATGATCACCACCCCCATTGTTAGAGAGACCAACTATATATGGAGGGAATGATTCCTCAAAATAAGAGGTGTCTTGAACAGGTATGATGTGAGTCAGGACCCAGTGATTGGATTTGGGGTTCATATTTTCAGATTGGACTCCTGGGACATCAGACTCTAAGACAAACTCTGAAGCCCTCTAGATATACTTTGGGATGTCTTCACAATGTCCTCTCAATTCCCAATGCTTCTGGCAATTCCAAAGAGGTAGGTGGAAGAGGTGGATCTGAAATGCTGAGACTTCACAAAGGCCCTCAAGGGCATCGATGCATAATTGGTGTGTCCATTGTATTTGGGCATAAGGACAACACCAGCAGACCATAGGAAGTACATGGGAACCACCCAAGGACTTCAGGAGTGAATTAGTCCCTCTGCAGTGAGCCTACATCAAGTGGGGATGGGGTAGAATTTCAACTCAGTTAATATTTAATAGTTTTGAAAATAAGATGTGAACTGAAACACAACCTTCCTTTTAATTCTCAGAATTTTGTAATGCAGTTATTCAGCTAAGTAATGCATATATTAATGAAGATAACATGCAAAGCTGTATTATTTTAGGCCAGACTGCATACATAAATGTGTCTCTTAGGAGAAAGTCTCACTGAAATGCTGGTGAATTTTCACAATGGCTTTTTGTTTTAAAAAAGATATGGCAAACTGATGTGGAAATGTACAGAACTGAGGTTAAGGTTTGGGGGAGGGGATGAGAAACTAAGAGAAACCAGAATTGACAAGTTCACCCATCCCTAACTTCCAGTCAATAACCCATTAAGTTCAATCATCTTCTTGGCTAAACATCAGGTGCCACATTTTTCTTTTTAATTCAATAGGCATTTCTTAATCATGCAAATAAACCATTTACTTGGTATACATATTCAGGTAATTAAAACTGAATTCCTGCAGTGGTGGCAGATATTATTACTATTAATTATGTTTATTAAATTTCTATAGTGCTCTTCATCGAACTGGGCTGGCAGCTAAATCTTAGTTCAGTGTTGCTGGGGGGGGGGATTCTGAGCTTTTTTTCTTATTGTAACAAATGCAAACTGATTTAGAAATGTGAGGAACTGATTTTAAGATTTGAAAAATGAGAAACAGAGAACCAAAATTGACAGATATAATGCAGCAGATTGTTGGAGAGGACATGGAGTGTCAAGTGCCTATCTTCTTTCTTTATTGACTGTAGAATAGCAGCCACTGAGTTCTTGCTAAACTAACAAGGCTGGCACTTTTGAAGAACCTTTTTGCTGACTGGCTATGTTTTGCCAATGCATTCAGAGCAAATCATACAAATGAGGTTTCGATGAGCAGACAGATCGACAGAAAGATTTAGAGGTGAGTGAACCAGGATATGCTGAAACATGGACCTTTGTTTGCATTTTTCGTTTCTTATTTTGCAAAGTCTGCAGCAATCAAGACCTGAAAATATATTCATACACAGTGCCAAGTATCATAGGAGACCACCAAAGATAACATAATATTGTTATTCCTTATTCCTCTCTACTCCGGGTAGTGAGAAATTCCAAGGATATTTTTTCTTCCTTTAGAAGAGAGATGACTGGATACTTATGACATTTGGGGGAAAGATATTTGCTTGGTTTACAAATATACATGTAAAACATAGGTGCAGACAAGCAACATATGCAGCCCTACTATGAAGCAGATCCCTACAAATACCTGCACTGACAAGGTTCCAGCCAAGGCACCAGCTAAGTCAATTGTCATTAGCCTCTAGTACACTGAGTAGATGAAAAAGCCCATCACCACAGGTCAGCTGGAATGTTGGACAAAAATTGCTTCTCAGCCTTGAAGCAAATGGAATTTTCTGTACCCATAGGGTGGAAGGGCAGGCAGCACACTGTAATCAGAAGAGGAAATGAGCAGGGACATCAGCACCTAATAAAGTATGCCATGCCCCATCTCCTTGACGTGCATGTAGTGTGGTAACACCCCTCACTCAATGCCTTGCTAGGATCTGGGAATCAGCTCACAGCCACTACCCCTGTCCAGAAATGGACTTAGGAAGAATATAGGAAACTGCCTTATACTGAGCCAGACTGCTGGCCCATCAAGCTCAATACTATCTACACTAACTGGCAGTGACTCTTTCCCAGCTCTATGTAGATCTCTACTGGGGCCTTCTGCATCCAAACAGATTCTCCACTGTTGAGCTAGCCAAATTATCTGATAATGCTATCAGTTGCAGGTTCTTCTGTCTGGTGTTTAAGACATTCCTAGTGAGAAAAATCTCTCACCCTAACTGAAGAAGAGCACAGACTCCCTCCACATCCCACCAGCCAAACTTGGAGATGCAGCAGTAGTTATCCTTCCCTAAAGAAATGTGACACATTAAATCAAGGCATGCCTCTTAAATCTACTATGTCAGCAGTCCTGGGTGAAGAGAGCAAGCCTCTCAGGGGAAGCTGGTCACTGGGACAAGGTGAGGCAGAGCAATGCCTAGGTTTTTTCTGCACCTCAAAATCCAAAGGTATTGCCCAGCTGTCCTGTATATCTCCCCAGAGTCATATTCCGACATTTCCTATTGTCTTCTCTTTAGTCTCTTTAGTCTTCTCTATCTGCCTGCTCTACCAGCCAATCACAGCTGTGAATGGCACAGCCAATCACAAACATCACCATAAACAGCAGGTTCCCCTCATTCACCCTTGCCTGGGAGAGTGGGGAGTTGGAATTTGAGGACGAGGAGGAGTTTCTCAGACTAACCTCCTTTACAAGGTTGACTTCTGATAGATATTAAGTAATTGTACTACTGCAGGGGTGGACATTGGAAATGTGGCGCCCTGTAGAAGGCCAATACTTGGCACCCCACCAGCAGCTCTTCTGCCGCCTTCTTTGCTTGGGGGTTGGGTTGGGAGAAAACCGGGGGGGGGGGTGACCCCACCAACTGCAGTGGTCACTGTTCACCATTGCTGATACAGGTTATTGCAGTCTGGCTCCTGACTGCATTAGGAGATGGTGTTTCAACTGCTCCTCGTTATTGGGACAACATGGGAGATTTTGCCAAAAGGAGGGGACAATTTTTAATGTGTGTGTGTAACTGAGCAGCCAGTAGCAACACCCCCCCCCCCCACACACACACTTAGTTTGTTCAAAGTAGCTCTGCTCTCTGTTCCAGCATCTGCAGGGTAGCTCCCAAATGTGTTACGAACAAAGGCTATTCTGCAACTAGAGTGCATTATGCCTCCCTTCTCGCTTTGCCCACCTACGCAAAATTGACTGTTGCTCAATTCAGGTTGATAGCCTTATCCTGCTTTTCTTTACCTTTGTGTTTAAAGTACAATAACACATCTGCAGCAAACCTGAAAGGGACATTCCTATGCATGTTGAGGGAAATCTTATGAAGAAAATTTAAAAGTAGTGCAAATGTATTAGCTCATTGCCTTTGCACCTTAGAGATTCCTGAGTCTTTAAGTCTCCATCTTACACACAGACCATTCCTATTCCTAGGGCTATTCCTAGGAGTATTGAGGCAGGGGACGACGACTGGCAAACAGCATTGAAAGCAGGTTTGGTGAAGACTGCCCTGAGAGCATGATGAATATGAATAATCAGGAATGCATGATCAAAACAATTTCTGGAGGGGCCCTAGATAACACCTCTTTAGAAAGGAAGTTCACAATTTTAGGGACTGCCATAGAGAAAACCCTCTCCTGGTCCATTGTTCCCTGTACTGCATCTTCTCCATTCCTCTGATTCACTTTACATGGTGGTAATGACCTCCCTGCCGCAGCTTACTTTTTGGTACTACTTAGATACCACTTAGGAGCAGTGCACTCTACCTCACTTCTGGTATCTCTTGAACTGGTTTTCCTTTTTTCTTCATTTGCTGTTGCTTTAGTGGGGGCAGCAAGACCCTCCCACATCAGCCTGTTGGGTGGTTTGGAGGTGGCAGGCCAACCAGGCTGTGGGACTTCTGACCAAGCCAGTTGTGTGGGTTCCCAAAGCCCAGGGTCAAGGCAGTCATGCCTATTCCTCCTCTCCCATGAACATTATTGCCACTGCCAGTTTGCGTTTGGACTCTAGCTAGCCTTTGGAATCAATCACTGAATTTATTGCTGATTCAGTAATGGGCTTTGCTTGCACCTGTCTGGATGTCACCATATTTAAATCCATGCTTTCATCGTCTGTGCTATGTCTACAAAGAATTAACTTTGTAAATTCTGAGAATGGGATCCATCGCTCCACTGCACAAGATTCTGGTGCTGTGTACATATGACTCTCCAGTTGTTGATATAGAGGTGGCCAATAACTTTGAAGGCTTTAAAAGAGGTTTAGACAAATTCATGGAGGGTAAGGCTATAAATGGCTCCTAGCCTTTGTGGCTATGTTCTATCTCCACTGTCAGAGACAGTGTGCTTCTGAATGCCAGTTGCTAAGACTCACAAGTGAGAGGAGTGAAATTGCCCTCAAGTTGTGCTTGTGGGACATCTGATTTGCCACTGTGTGAACAGGATGTTGGAGTACATGGGCATTTGGTCTGATCTGGCAAGGCACATCTTGTGTTCTTATGGACTCGAAAACTGGAGGACCATAGTTACCACCACCACTTCAGCAACTGCTATTTGCATTTTAAAACAAAAAATCAAAAATGTGCACAATAAATGCAAACATGAATTTAACCAGTTTATCCTTCAGTAGGAAGGGAAAGGCATTCAGCTTATGTCCAGAGATTTTTCATGTACAGTGGTACCTCAGGTTACATACGCTTCAGGTTACAGACTCTGCTAACCCAGAAATATTATCTCGGGTTAAGAACTTTGCTTCAGGATGAGAACAGAAATCATGCAGCGGTGGCGCAGCAGCAGCAGGAGGCCCCATTAGCTAAAGTGGTGCTTCAGGTTAAGAACAGTTTCAGGTTAAGAACAGACCTCCAGAACGAATTAAGTTCTTAACCTGAGATACCTTGCAACAAACAAATAGAGTGAAGCATTTCTTTGTGATTTAACTTTGAGATTTCCTGGGCAGAGTAAGTTTAGGGAATGGATGGAGAACCTGTGGCTTTCCAGCTGTCATTGGAGTCCAACTTTCATCAGGAATGGTTTAAGGATGGTGGAATGGAAACAGTCTGATAATCACTGGCCTAGGCTGTTAGCATGCTTTGAGTCTTCTGTATTTCTCACCACCAACAGCTCCAGTACATTGCTTTGTCACTTTAAAAAAAAAGCCCCACTTCAGGGACAACAATTTCTGGTACCTGCCTTGGGTAACATGGATTATAAATCAAAACAATTATACCTTTACTTTCAGTAGGGATAAAATAAATTAACATGTCAGGCTAGCAGAGGAACCCAGGAGTATCTAGCTGTTTGCTTGCTCCTTTTCTTTTGTACTTGAAAAGTTCCAGCAAATCCTCACAATGTGCTCTGTGGGCACTTTTCTTTTTTCTTTTTGGATGAACACAATAGACAAATATTTCTACAACAGTTCTAAATTTACAGAGCAGCCTCCAGGGATGAGGCTCTTTTTTTAACTAACTAACTCAAATGACAAGACATAGATATTTTCTTCAGCTGACTAGCTGGAATCCCACAATATTCTATTTTACTATTTAGATGTGCCTTGAGCAGCTTTTGCAAACTTCCAACAACTTCCACCAGTGCCGGGTCTGGGGAAGATTGGAGTTATAATCCAAAACATCTGGAGGACACCAGGTTGGTGGAAGCTGGTCTTATCTCAGTTGCTGCTAGGATAAAAAGGAGTGTTCTACTCTAAATGTACCGTATTTTTCGCCCTATAGGATGCATCGTCCCATAAGGCGCACCTAGTTTTTTGGGGGGGAAATAAAGGGAAAAAATTATTCCCCCCCCCCCAGGCGCAGGGCTGGGGCGGGGGAGGCCCGAGCTTCCCCCGACCCCAGCCCCCAAACAGGCAGCTCTCTGCAAGCCGTGGGAGCCCAGCGCTGGCTCCCGCTGCTTGCGGAGAGGTCCGCGAAGCCTGGAGAGCGAGAGGGGTCGGTGCGCACCGACCCCTCTCGCTCTCCAGGCTTCAGCGAAAGCCTGCATTCACCCCATAAGGCGCACACACATTTCCCCTTCATTTTTGGAGGGGAAAAAGTGTGTCCTATAGGGCGAAAAATACGGTAGTCTGCATTATTATTATTGTTAATAATAATAATAATAATTTACTTGTATCTGCCCATCTGACTGGGTTGCCCCAGCCACTTTGGGTGGCTTCCAACAGAATATAAAGACAACAACAACAAAACATCAAACCTTAAAAACTTCCTGATACAGGTCTGCCTTCAGATGCCTATGAAGGTTGTATAATAGTTTTATCTCTTTGACATCTGTCAGGAGGGCATTCCACAGGGTGGGTGCCACTATTGAGAAGGTCCTCTGCCTGGTTTCCTATAACTTCAGAAGGACCTCAGAACTGGACCTCAGTGTCCAGGCTGGAGGTGGAGACGTTCCTTCAGGTATTTCAATCATATCACAGGAAAGAAACAATTCTGATGAAATTCTAATGGGCGTTGTGCAGGGTTTCTGATGTGCTTGCCTTGATTTTGAGGTGGTTGTGTCACTAAGTGTGACTATTTCTCTCGTTCTTTAAATGATTTAACCAGTGTTCTGAAGTCTGCAGTGTTTCCAGGTTTTCTGCACTTGAATTAAAGCCCCCCCCCCCCCGTGGAGACAACCTGGTGTAGATCCTCCTATGGAACTTTTCCATTTTATTAAGCAAGGGAAGCTGGGGACTCTGCAGTGCTGGAGAATTGTTTATTGGAAAGGGCAGCACACCAAACACCAGGTGTGCCAACTATAGGGGTCGGAAGGTGCTTGGGCCCCCTCAATATTGGTGGCCAGGGGCTGATCTTCCCCAATATTGAGGGGGACACCATTCCCCACCACCACTGGGGCAGGGATGGGACACGTAGAGGGCTCAGAGGAAGCTCTGGCATTGGCAACTGCCAAAGGGCCCATGGACCTCTCTCCCCGCACTCTCTGGGCTGCCCGCATGCCTCCCCACCACACAGGAAGTGTTGGCACCACAGCAACAGCCTCCTGCTATTTGGCCCTGGTGGCTCGCTCTTTGACGGAGGCAGTGACAGTGTGGGTGTCCTGCTCTACCCTCCCCTGGACCACCCCGAGAAGGACAACAATGAGGAGGACAAGGCTGGGCAGCAACAAGCTTGCCAGCAGTGGGCTCTCCTTGCCAGGTTGTGGTGGCATTCTGGAGCCATGGAAGTGATCACCTGGAGGGAGATGGGGGGCACGGAGGGTGATCTTCAATATGGGGGGCAAGTTGGCACCCCTGCCTACCACCTTCCGCCCCCTTACAGCAATAATATAAGCTCAAATCACTGCAACCACTGAAATTCTGAAGAAATTCTAAAATGTGTTAAGAATGAAACCGAAGCTTTGTTGATAATTGGAGGACAGATTTTGGCACTGCACTAACTAAGGTAATCATGGGGTGAGAAGGTTTACTTCCTATTTGAAATGACACTGTCTTGTTGAAGCTTAGAGACCTGATGGCAAAGAGAAATTTGGAAGCACATACAAATATTTTCCAGTTATGTTCTACACGATAAAGGAATATTATTTGTGAAGGAGGATTATGTATGGTGGTTTATTGTATGCAAGACACACATTAGGTTCTCTCATAAAGAGTGGAAATGGTAGGAAATCATGAGTAAATGGTTATTGATGCTGACTCTTGCTCTTTACAACTAAAGGCCAGAAAAGTGTCAAGGACAAAGCTGGGAACAATTTTGGTGTAATGCATTATGAACAAGGAGCCATTACCATTCATATTGTCCATCATCATTGCAGATATAAAAGGCACTATATATCCATTTTTTATTTGACAGCACTAGTGCTAGCTTTCTCTCTCAGTGAATCAAAGAAGGAAGCTTCCTTATTGAGAATGAATTGGTGGGAAGAGGAATCAGGCATTGCAAAATGCCATAAATCTATGGAGCATCACAGTGGGTGAAATAAAGCAAAGCAAAACAAAGCAAAACTTGCATTTCTATAGAAGTAAAATAATGTTAATACACTCTATTTTGGGTGTATGAAAATATTAATATTAATAACAACAACAACAACAACAACAACAACAACAACAACAACAACAACAACAACAACAACAATTATGCTGCCCTTCATCTGAGGATCACAGGGCAGCTTCCAAAATAGAAACACAAATATACACAGCATGGTAACAAACAAAACAAACAGTATAATACAGAAGTCCATCTGATGGGAAATAGGGCATTGCAGCAAAGGAACGTATCTCTTGTGGTGATAAGGCTATCAACAACTTTATTTACCTCCCTTGTCAGAGACAGTATACCTCAGACTATTGCTTGGTGGGAATCACAAGCATGGAGAGTGTCCTGACTGTGAGCTTCTCCAAGGTTCCTGATAGACCATTGTGAGAACAGGTTGGTGGACTTGATTGGACTTTGTCCTGTTCCTTTAGCATTCTTATGTTTTACCAGATGGAATGCTCTCTCTGTTGAGATCAGATGAGCACTAGCTGTGAGGTGTTTTTGCTCTCAACTGAAAACATACCTTTTCACCCTGGCTTTTCCTGATCCTTAAAGTTATTAATACTGGTTACTGCTACATTTATTTATTTTGTTATGGATGCCACTGATGATTATTTTTATTGAATCTCTCTCTCTCTCTCTCTCTCTCTCTCTCTCTCTCTGTGTGTGTGTGTGTGTGTGTCTGTGTGTGTTCAGCTTTGCTGAAATGAAATTTGAGACAGATAGACAAACAATCCACATTCCACTCTGGATTAATTTTTTTAAAAATAAATAAATAAAATATTGACACATTTTTGAGGAGAAGGTGTATATGATGCCCCCTAGTGATCTTTGAAAGTCACCTTTGTTTAGTCACTGCAAATGCACAATCCTGGGGTATGTAGTTATGAGAGAAACTGAGCACTGTGAATTCCTTTTTGTTGCAGAGATAATAAAAAGTGACAGTTCCCTGACTTTAAAAGGGAAATGACAACTAAGGCATAGGCTCCTGCTAGGAAATGTCTGTTTAAATTAAGTACCATTTGTTGGTTTTATTTTATTTTTACCTGGAACTGGGCTCTTTGTTTCATTAGGTAGAAGAAGCATGACCCCCCCCCCAAAAAAAAATGTTTGGGAGTATTGCTGGAGGCAATCTGGCAAGTACAGTGGATGAGCCGACTTGGCAAAGCAATAGGAGGGTTTTGCTTCTGATTCTCAAAGGGCTGGGCGTGCTAATGAGATGGCAAGCAAAATTCTGCTGACACATCATGCCTTTCGGCACTCCCCAGTGGTTTTCCTGGTTAATTTGGAGATGACGCTGCCATTTTCCAGAGAAGTCACAGTTTAACTCTTCTGGGCTGCCAGCATCTTTACCGAGAGAGATTTGATAACGAGGGAAAGTGGGTTCCAGGGGAACTTAGAGGAGAGGAAGATGTTTTAAATGCAGCAGTTACCTTGGTGACAAAAGAATGTTTGGAGAGTATGAACATTTTTGATGCAGACACCAGTGCTTGCTAAAAGAAGAAAAGGAAGCAGACTTCTTCCTGACTCTTCCTCCAGTTTTTTTACTGCATTTTCTTTTCAGTATGTGAAAACTGTGAACATCGAAGGGATTGTGACATTTCTCACAGAGCTGGCTCTGGATTTTGGGCAGCCCTCTGGCAATATGCTTATGGAAGGGCCATAGCTCAGTAGTAGAGCTTCTGCTTTGCAGGCGGAAGGTCTGAGGTTAGATCCTTGGTATCTCAAGTTAGGACTGGGAAAGACACCCTCTCTGAAACTCTGGAGAGAATCTTCCAGTGAGTGAAGGCAATACTGAGGCAGAAGAACCAATGATCTGATTCAGTATAAGTCAGCTTCCTATCTTCCTAATATGGCTGCAGTGCACTCATCTCTTCCTCTTTGCAATTATTCCCTTGATCTCCCTTGACCCACTGCTGTCCAGAAAGAAAGGGCAGATGAGTGAGCAGGAAAACTATTTTCACTTCTGGTCACTATTTGCTTTCTTGGATTTTTCCTCTGGGGCAGATAGACAGAGTGGGATTGACGAGATGGTAATTGCAAGCTGACCCACAGCAGGACTAAGTGGCGGTGGTGGTTAGGGGTGGGACTATTGTTGAAACCTTGAAGGTTGCCCAGCAGTGTTGCCCTCTGTTCCCAGTCCTGCTGCCCACAAATATATTTTTAAAAGATAGACAAAGAAGCCGATAAATTAATAAAATAATAATCCCAGAGAGTTTCTCAAAGGTCTAAACCAGGGATGGGGAACGTTTACTGTTTGAGGGCCACATTCCATGCTGGGCAAACTTACAAGGGCCACATGCCAGCAATGGGTCAAAGGTAAAACTGGGTGGAGCAATGGATGCATCTGTTTCTCTCTGTACAGTTGGCTAGTTTCTTCACACTCACACTTTCCTCTATCTGCTCCATCCAGGCAAGCAAGAGTCATTATCAGAATTCAAGGACACATTCCAACCAGGCAAAAATACTCAAGAAGCATATAAAGTTGGGCCAGTGAGGGGTGTGACCTGCTCAAAAGCTGTGTGGGCTGGGGACAGAGCTGCGAGATATATATAGTGGCCTAAACTGTATTAGCTCCACCCCATCAGGCCTCATATTCCCCACACCTGATCTAAACAGAACTTACACTACATCTTAGTTGACAGTATGTTCACAAGGTGTTTAAATTAATTTTCCATTGCTTCCAAGGCATCAACGTTTTGACTCATGCTATGATGAGTCAAGGAAACAATTTCATGATTTTTCTTTCTTTTTTCTTTTTTTCTTTTTTCGCAGATTTCTGATTGCTCTGTCTCTCCCTTTTGGCGAACAAGCACTGACACTTCTGCAGCTCAGTGACTTGTCCGGCCACATACATGCCTTAAAGCCATTTCACCCATTACTCAGAGCACAACCTAGGTTAGCCGCCAAGTGTACATCAGAAAGAGTTCCACAGTTGATCTCAGCTCTCAGACAAGTGATTGCTGGAGGCAATCTGGCAAGGATAAAGTATAAACCAAGTCAGGAAGACTTTGCAAGGAAGAGAGTAACTCTGTTGACACACAGGGGAAGGAAATTCTCTCAAATAACACTTTAGAATTCAGGGTCAGCTGGTGAAACAGCAGCTAAAGAGATTTCCATCTTCTGAACTATTGGCCAATCCCCCCCCCGCCCCTACTGTCTTCTTTCCTTTTTAAGATGGAGAAATTCTAAAGTTAACACCAGAGCTGGAACATATCCCATAAGCCACAGTTTTCATTTATTTTCATTTGCTCCCAATTTGTTTCCACAACCACTACCAGTTTACAGATGCCCACAAGTACGGATGGACTGGGCAATCTAATTCTGTCTCCTTTCACTAGCTCACCCTCTCTCTTTTTGCAGACAGCATTTAGCTAGATGGACCAATAATTTGCCTCAGTAGGACACAGCTTTCTGTGACCCCATTTCCCCCACACAATATACAGTGTGTACGCATTTTTAACATAAAATACATATTTTTATGTGAACTTTTTGCACATTGAAATGCCCTTGTAAAACCTGGATAAATGTGTAATCTGCCAGGGAGTTGCATTGCAATTCACAAGCTAGCATGGTAACAGCTAGGTCAGTTGAGGTCAGTCCATTGTGAAAAGTGGATTGAATGAATTTCTTCTCCATCGCTGAAGAAACTCACACATACAAGGAGGCAACCCAACATGCACAGAAGCAGATGAGCACATAAACACATCAAGGTTTCCCTTTTTTTGGTTCTGTGTTTTGTAAATTCACCACTGCTTATGTGCATCAGTAAGGTTTGGGTGAGAGGATGATGGGAAGGAAGTTAATGCAGTGAAAACTTTCCCAAAGCAGCTATTGTTATGAAGTCCAGATATCAAAGTGTAATAATGTCTAAGGTACTGTTGCCATTCTCCAGATAACACTAGCTAACTCAGAAGATTGAAATCTTGAGAACATTTCAGACAGAGAGAATTTCAAAAATGGCCTAAAGAAAAAGCAGCACATCATTGTTGAGCCAAAATGCCCTCCCCCCATTTTCCATGCCATTCACAGGCAGTAAAATGGGGGTGGGGGCATTCAGCAATTCGATGAGGGTGAATCATTCCCCTCAAACATATAGGCTTACAGGCAGTGCTTTTTTCTGGGGGGACACATGGGTATATATGCATACCCATAAACATGTTGTTTGGCCTCATTGAGGGGCAGTATTTCAATATGAGTAGGAAAATGAAAAGAAAAAAAAGCACTGCTTACAGCAATTAATAAATATGCCAGTTTTTATTTCTCTGTTTCTCATGTTGGAGAATCTTCCGTGTCCCCTATTTCTGCTCTAATTTGCCTTGAAAAATTAAACAAGAAAATCTACGCATTTTCAGGCACACTTTTCCTAGCTTACACATTTTTGCCTAATCTACTCATTTTTGCAAGCAACTTTCCCTGACACAATGCACATACAGTGTTGTATAAACACTTCTCTAAGACACACGCTTTTGTATGCATCTTTTTCTTGTTGTTGGTTAGATAACTGCTTTGCAAAATTCAGAGCAGTACAAGTTTCAAAAGGCATTTGGGTATCATCACCAGAAGAGTCTGTGAGGCCAGTATCTCTCTAGCTTGAATAGGTTGCATTGCCCAGTTCAGAGCCCATTCATATAACCCTAACTTCCCAGAAACCACCAAATTCAACAGCTTCTTAGGTAGGCTGGTTCTCAGGCTGGTGCACAGAGAAGTCCTATTTAAGATTTAGTAGGGGTCTGCTGGTGGTTATAAGCAAGATTCAAGTCTGTTTTCCAGTCTAGATAAACCTGGAGCTGCCCAATAATATCCCTGACTTGTTTCTCTTTTGGCCCTTGACCTTACTTATCTAGTTCTGGTATTGTTTCACCTGAATGTGAATTGCTAGAACACTTGCTCTGCAATTGCTTCCTTGATCCTGAACTGGGACCAGTGGCATGTGACCCCATGACACAGTGTCCCTGGATTCTGTGCCTAGCACATGTCACCACTCAGTAGAACACTGTCACTGACTTAAACCACTGTCTGGTCTAACACACACAGAGGGATGCAAGTTCTCCTCATATCAGGTGCTTCATGTGTAACAGAAACATATCTATGTGGAAAGAGTAAGTTGAGAGGAGTGATTATCTCTCTCAAACCATTAGAATTCAGGGTCAACAACTGTAGCTGAGTGGTAGCAGTTTCAGGCAGAACAAAAGGCAGTGTTTTGTCACATAATGTATAATTATGTATAATCAACTTCATTACATTGCCACAGAATGTTGCAGTTCCTGCTAGCAGAGATGGTTTTGGAAATGGATTAGGCATACAGGACAGGTCTACCAATGGCTATTATCCATGATGGCTAAAAACAGCATGAAATGCTGATGGGGAAGGACCATGGCTCAGAGGTACATTGTGGTTGGTATCCAACTGTGTCAAGAGCCAATGTCCAGGGGGGTAAGTCAAACAGCACCAAAGTGACCTCCCTGGGTGCAAGCCGTGGCAGTGTGTATGAAGGTCCTGGACTGTCCAGTTGATAAGACCCCTCACTCTTCATTTGGATGTGGTCCAAAGGAAAGCAGAACAATTTGTCTGGCACCAGCTTTGCTGAAGTAATTGCCAGAAAGTGGTGTACAATGTGCTATCCAACTGTATTACGGACTCCATTCCTGATTTGTGTAGGGTTAACTCCTTTTCCTGAAGTTATCCCACAAGGCAGTAGACATTTAGGATCAGAGTATTCCTTTTCCTAGATGGGCTATCTTCTCAGGTTAATGAGCCCCATCTGCTCCTCTACAGCACGTGCAGAAACTGCCTTCTTGACCATTGGACCCATTATTGGTCTTGTCCAATTAGTCTTATCCCTAACTCACTGAGGGTTTGAGACCCATCAGCTAC
Organism: Podarcis liolepis; assembly: GCF_965112155.1. Classification (NCBI taxonomy): domain Eukaryota; kingdom Metazoa; phylum Chordata; class Lepidosauria; order Squamata; family Lacertidae; genus Podarcis; species Podarcis liolepis. The sequence continues at coordinate 49,088,694 of NC_139561.1, read as the reverse complement.
CCTTAGCTGGTTTTGCTGGCCAATTGAAGCTGTTCCCGGGGTGTGGCCACTTTCACATGCAGATAGCTTCTAGGAGCCACAGGTGAGAGCTGAATGCAGTCTGGGGACCCCAGAAGGATCACAACATGTTCCCCAACAGAGGTACTCCTCCTTCCCTAATACCACATACCCCCTACTCAGAGGTACAACTCATGCTTAACATGCATAAATTCCAAGATACATTCCTTGAAACCTGCTAATGTGGCTGAGTGATTAGGGACCTGATATGTGGAGTTTGTGGTGGGGGTTCAAGTCACAGAAGCTCACTGTCCACCTTATGAGTTCAACTTACAAGAAGGTAGGTTTCAGTTGAACCTGAGGAGAAATGTATTGCTGTTAAGAACAGTTTGACAATGGAAACAATTACTGAGGGGAATGGTGGGCTCCCCATCACTGGAGGTCTTCAAATAGAGGTTGGAAAGTCAGCTAGTGGAGGTGCTTTGAATTCCCTGCTTTATGCAGGAGGCTGGAACATATGTACATAAGAAGAATCTGTTGGATCAGGCCAGTGACCCATCTAGTTCAGCATCCAGTCCTACCTGTGACAACCAGGTGCCTATTGGGAACCTGCAAATTGGATCTGAGCACAACAGTACTCTCCCCTCCTGTGGTTTTCAGCAGCTGGAATTCAGAAGTGTACTGCCTTAGTAGAACATACCCCTCAACTTTAGTAACCAATGATAGCCATGGATGTTCTATAAGGCTTCCTCCAGAACTATGAGTCTGTGTCTCCAGCTTTAAAAGTGTAGGTAACTGGTGAGGGGTGTCTCTGCCTTAGACCTGAATAGCCTCTTGTCAGTCAATGTAGACAATGCTGAGCTAGTCATATAATGTAGCTTCCTACATTCACTGAGGATACTGCCCTACATTCAAGTAAATATAGAATATTTTGTGCTGGATGCATCACAGCATGAAAATTCCACCCCATATGGTAGGGTTCAGCTACGTTGCTTTTAAAAAAGCTTCTGTCAGGTATCGATTCAGCTGCCTGCATGTCACAAGAGGACTGGATTTGTGATTGAAATGGCCTTTGATCATTTCTGAATTTATGGGGATAAAGTGTGTAAAATAAAAAGCAATTAAATAAATGAGAGTATCTCTGATTTAGAAATTAGCTATTAAGAGTTCTCATTTGGAATGTCAATGGGATAGCCCACACATGTTTCTTTTTAGTCAGTCATGTGGTTTATTTCATTGAATTTGGGTTTCAGCACATGAACATGTTAAAAAAAAATTTCTTAAAAAAGAAGAAGCTGACTTCACTTTCATCCATTTTTATAAAGTATATTTTGCATCCTCTTAACCAGCCAAAGCTTGATTTCCACAGCTGAGGGTCACTGAGTGTTTCATATCTGAAGATTAAATGGTGCAGACTCTTCTGGACCATTAACCGGAGAGCAAGAAGAGAGTGTTTGCAGATTGTAACCATTACGTGCATCTCATAATGCTATGCACTAGAGAAGATGCCATCACACGAGGGAAAGGAGAAAGAAAAGAAAGAAGATATGATTTCAAATCCCCAAAGCAGCAGCACAGGGATTCTGTTTTTCTTCTCCCATCACCAGTTCCTTGTTTCCACAGAAACATTGAATTAATGCACTTATCATTGTTCACAAGATGCTTGGCCCAAAGGGCATTGTGACCCATACCACACATGTAGTGAATGTAACATATTTGTGTGTGCAGGTAAGTGATGAGATAGGCAGGGAATTCTCTCTCTCTCTCTCTCTCTCTCTCTCTCTCTCTCTCTCTCACACACACACACACACACACACATACACACTGATACAGCCTCCTTCCCCTACACTGAAGGTTCAGTTTGGTTCACACACTCAGAGGAATGTGGTAAGCTGTCTTATACTGAGTCAGACCTTTGGAGTGTCTAGCTCAGTATTGTCCTCACTGAATGATGACTGACCCCCAGACTTTCAGACTGAGTACATTCCCTGGCTTTTTGGAGACAGGGATTGAACCCAGGACCTTCTGCATGCAGAGCAGATGCTCTGTCACCAAGCCACGCACTGGATCTCCCACATGGTGGCTTTGTTTGTAAAGCAGCTTTCCTCAGTCCATGTTTTCCTACAAATGCTTGCTATAAATGCAGAATTCATCAGTGAAAAGGGAATTGGAACATAATGTGTGTGTATAAAGTTTGCTTACAAAGAAGAGGAAGAGGAAGAGGAAGAGGAAGAGGAAGAAGAGGAAGAAGAAGAAGAAGAAGAATGCTATAGAATTTTCCAGGCATAGTTGTGCCTTGTGAAGGAGTGAATTATGTCAAACATTAGTAGGATAGCCAAAGTGTTTTTCCCCCCACATGGGCAGCCTTTACAGTTTGGGGATGGGTTAAAAAAGAGTTAAATTTCTCTAGTGTTATGTAGTTAGTTGTTCTTAATATGGTAGACATGATAGACGTCCCTAAGTAAGGACCCTGTTAAACTAAAGACAAATTAGTGTGCGGGTATATGTGTTTTAGAGATATTCTAAATTTGGTATCAGTGAAATACAAGAATTTCATTTCCCCTCTGTCATAACTTTTGTTTCTGGGTCCTGAGCACCAATTTGCCAGGACACTTCCAGATGACCTACTTATTGAGCATTCATCCCAGTGTGTTTGATGGAGGGTTAGATAACATTGGCTATTTATTCTCATTTGTTAGGCAGTACTGAAGTTTACTTAAATATACTTTCTCCAAAACTCTGGGATTGGAGAGTCCAGATAAGATTATTCCCTCTGATCACAAGCTTTACCAGCAATGCAAAAAAAGAGCCCCTACTCCACCCTGATATTTTCCTTCTTTGGCAAGCTACAGACATTAATGTCACTTTTAGCAGAGGTGTTTGCAATATGTTTTCTTTTTTGACATCTTAATTGCTGAAGCACCCTGAAGTACTTTGAAGGGGTGGGGTTCTCACTTCAGTATGGGGCAATTTGCACTGATCCCACTTCACTTCATATAGACCCACTGAATCACCCCAATTTGGTTCCAGGTTTAGGATCAATTTGAATCTGCAGCATACTCCTCAAACACAGCCTTTGGCTGCAGTTGTTAAACACTGCAGTGCTGCTTATAGTCAAATAAACTTGTGTCTTAAAAATGCAGAAATGATCAGATCATAGCGCTAGCCAGCTGTGCATCAATCACTAATTTCATGAAAGAGGTAAGAGATGTGGGGCATTATGATAGGAGACAATCAAGGAACTTTTTAAGCTATCCAGGCCAGAGCAATTTGGCTGCAAGACAAAGCAATAAATAATGAGAGTAAAGGTCTGAAATTCAGTGCCCCGCTATTTCCTCCTCCTCCAGCTACTGCCTTGAGGGATGAACTTTACATTGTCTGCATTTTAAAGAGATACTATCAAGTCATATCTGACCCCCCCCACCCACCGGTTTATATTGTAATGTGCTCTTATTGAAAACAGTTGCAATATATGAAGAGTTTCCTTCTAGGCTTCATATTCTGAAGTATTTTTTTTTAAAGACACACATTTCTTAACTCAGATGAGGAGGGAGGGAATATATCCTGAAAGAACCACTTTAAAAAGAAATCAGATTGAAAATATTTGTTGGAAATGCAAACGTGTCCTGTCTCCAAAAGCTATTCTTGGAATCTCAGAAGGCGGAGAGCCAATTCACGCTTTCCGCGACAGGCATGTATTCTTTGTGCACATTGGTCTTTGCAGCAACAAATATCATAAAACATGAAGGAGAGAAGGTCATGTGTCTCCAAACGCTGTGGGATGTGCAGTGAGCATGTGGCAGCTCCCTAGTGTCTCTGTGAGTGTTTGTTTCAGACTCTGAATTTAGATATTTGAATTTCCTTCCCCACTCCACAGCAAACACAGCTGTTGGTTCTTATCCTACATGCTAATGGCGAACTAATTTTCTCAGTGTGGACCTTCATTAAGCCAAAATGAAAGAACCTGGTGGTTTGCAGATGTCAAGAAAACCACCACCACTGAGAGTCTCTCTCTCTCTCTCTCTCTCTCTCTCTCTCTCTCTCTCTCTCTCTCTCCCTCTCTCTCTCTCTCTCTCTGTGTGTGTGTGTGTAAGGAGAGTGTCCTAAGGGAGGTGGAAACCCCAAAAGAGTCGAGTGAGGACTAAGTATGCTCAGTAGCTCTTGCATTCTGCCTCAATTCACACTCACACCATAAATTTAAAACACATTTATAGCACTTTAACATACATGTCCCCCGCAAAGATTCCTGGGAATTGTAGTTTACCCTTCAAAGAGCTACAGTTCCCAACACCCTTAACAAACTACAGTTCCCAGGATTATTTGGAGAGTGAGTGGTGTGTTCTAAATGTATGGCATGGATTTACTGTTAGAGAGCAAAAAAAAAATAGAGAAGAGCGGAATGGAATGTTGGACACAACCGTCTGACTAGAACACTGAACAAGAGCACTCAGCCTTGCAACATTTTGTTGCAGATCCCACACGTACTGTACTAAAACATCACCATAGTACTAAAGTGGAATTCCAGGACAGCCACAGGCAGTGATGCCTATGGAGCATATTGTGGCCACTGTGTCTCATATGCAGCAAAGAAAATGCAATCCATCAGTTAAAAGTTAGTGACATATAAAAGATAGATTGTAGTTTTAGCTTCCATGAAAGAGACTGGCAACTCCCTACGGTGCTGTGATAGCTATTTAGCATTTTTATTGGGATTAGCCAACAACCAAGACTCCTGTGTAAAGTTCTGCGTGGCTGGAATGGGAAATGCAATAAAAATTGAGGCCAGAGGTGTCCCGAAGGAGCTGTCCATGGTTCTTAATTCTGAGAGCTTGCAAATGTTGAGAAGGGACTACTGCGAGACTTGGAAATGGAACCCAGAGTGAAGTTTTCTTAAGATGATAGGTTGGAATATGCAGACACAGTGGACATTATTCTAAGTTTCCCCCATTCAGTTCTCTGAGACAAAGTAGAATGTGTGTCAGAGGAAAGATGGCTGGGAGAGTCAGAACATCCAAATTCTTCAAGAAAATAAGGTTTGATGGACACAGGGGACTTGTTAATTTCCTTTATCCTCATGATGATTCCCTAGAAGACAGACCTTCATTTTCTCCAGACTTAGGTTTGTGTTCTTCAGACTTAGGTTTGTGTACTAATTTTTGTTGGGGGCAAAAGTTGCCCTCCCTCATGTATAAAGGAAGTTTTTACTAAGGCGGTAAACCTGAGACTGGGCTGTACAGCTTTAAACTGCAGGCAGGAGTTTACATAATAGGATGATCCTGAAATGTCTACATAGAGAACTATATGTTTTTCCGGTTTCTTGTTGTTGGGCAAGAGCCACAGTTCAGTGGTGGAGTGTCTGCTTTGTATGAAGAAGCTGCCAGGTTCAATCTCCAGTAGTGGTGGGGGAGAGACCCCTGTCTGAAATGCTGGTAAGGGACCACTAGTCAGTGTAGACAATGCTGAGCTAAATCAACCAATGGCCAGATTTAATATAAGGTAGCTTCACAGAAAGGTATCCCAAGAGGACTTTAGATATATATACTCGTCCACCCCATCATCCAGTTCCCCCATCACAATGATGAGCATTTTTGCTAGTTAATGATAGTGCAGGGAATGCAGAAGTATATGTTCCAATAGCAATGTTGATATTGGCAGCAGTTCAACTATGGAGTGCTTTATGATACATATTTTAGGCTATAAATAGTAAAGAACAAAGATAGTGCAAATAGGAAAGGAAACACGATGTTTGTGTCATATTACCAAATATAATTTCTGCTGGCTTTAACAGAGAAATAATCAGCATAAGACTGATCAACACAAAACAGACTGGAAGGAAATTCTGGCCTTTGCAAGGACCAGATTTTAACATACTTGACACTCCAAACTCAGCTAGCAGCTTCCATTTTAACAAGTAGATATCAACATAAATACAAGCAGATATATTTTGGATATTTTGGAGAAAGCAAGTGTTCTTATTGTAGAGGCTGATTCACACATTACTTTTTGGGTGAAAACAATGCATCTTTGTGTTGAAAAACACAAAACAACAATCCAGATCAACACATTTTACAATGCATTTTCCAGTGTACGTGGGTTGGAAGGCTAATATACATGAAACCATATAGATACAAATGAAGGGCTGTAGTGAAGACTAGTCCATTTGGGTGAATGGGATACTGCCCCACCTACCTCATTCTCCCCTCAGCCAGCAGTCACAGCAGTCCAGTCCCAGGGTTGGCAGTGACTGTCACCCTCCTTTTTAATCCCTTGGAGAACTCAGCAGAGCTCATTCAAATTTGTTGGTTCTGCCTGTTATTGGCCGTGGCTCCCTCTACTGTTGGGCTCCCTGTCTTCATCTTTGCTGCCCCAATGGGCAACGCCCACCACAGAAGGGCCATACCGGATGAAGGTGAAGGTCTGTATTTTATAGCACCCTGCTTCCCATAGTGGTGAATCATATGCTTCTAGGAAACAAGACAAGTCTGAAGGAAATAGTCCTCTGCCCCCACCCCTGTTAGCAGCTGTTACTCAGTTGCACACTGCCTGTAAACATGACGATTCCTTGTAACAACTATGACTAATAGCCATTGATAGCCATTTCCTTGTCCTTGGTGAATTGGTCTAATTAAGCCATACAAGCGAGTGGCTTCTATCTTATTATAGTAAGTTTCATACCTTAATTCAGTCTCCATCAACAATCCGGGACTTTTACATGAGAAGGGTGTATGTGTCTATACCGCTTGGAGTGGACTGAACTGATGAGATGTTACCATCAGATGAAATCTGTGGTGGACACCACATCATTGTGGTACATTGTTGAGAAACCATGCAGTGGCTGTGTTCTGCTTCTTCCATGCAATAAAGGTGAGGTGTTGTAACACAGTGGCACTCACTCCCACATCTCTCTTAGGGAGAGACAACATGGCACCTTCCAGATATTGTTGGACTATGACTTTCATCATCCTAGGCTATTGGTCATGCTGGCTGGGGGTGATGGGAGTTGGAGTCCCACCCGAAACAGATAAAGAGGCACACCAAACTTAGGTTAATTAGAAAGCTACCTCTACCTCACTGATTAGTCATTTAAATCCCACCTTTCCTCCAAGGAGCTCAAGATGGTATGCATGGTTGTCTTCCTCCCCATTTTATCCTCACAACAAACATGTGAGGCAGGTTAAGTGGAGGTCACCAGTGAGTTTTGTGGCTTGGCAGGGATTTGAACCCAGGTCTCCAAGGTCCTAGTCCAACACTGGCTGTCATTACTGACAAACTGGGCTGACTGGTTCCCAATGTGGCTAGCTGGGCAGAAGCTAGGGAGGCCAATGATAGGACGAGTCAACAAACTCTAGTTTCGTCCCTATCCTTCTTCCTGATAAGTTCTAATAAGGCAAAACTGAAACAAAGGAGGAGAAATTTGATGCAGGCAGGCAGGGCTGCTTAAGAGCAGATTGAGATTGGGAGGGCACCGCCCCATTTGCCACAATGGACCAGCCTCTATTTCTCCCAAGGCAGGAGGTGCTTAAGAGCTGTAGGAAATAATCTGCGGATAGGTAAGTACCATTAGAAAGACCTCTCATCTATCTAGGCAAGAGACTAAATTTATACCTTCCTCTTATCTCTCTTTAAAAGCCTGGGCAAATGATTAGGCCACCAGGCAAGACAGATCCACAGTTCTAATTCAAGGCTTTTATTAAAAGATTCAAGATAAAGGGCATGTGAGAAACTGGAGGCTGCCTTAAAATAAAAATGAACAGTATTTTCCAACCTGTCTGTGCACCTACAATTAGCTACAGGAATTTCTGTATGAAAGCATAGCACTGCTCTTTACACCAATGGCACAGGTTCTTTCTGGGGAGGAATCTTCCCTATGAAAAATGAAGACAGAGGTATCCACAGATAACTCCTTTTTGTGGTATGTTCTAGAGCAGCTATAATTTAGAGATGGGGGAAAATGAAGAATTGAATAAAAAAAAGGGTCCTAGGAGTTACTATCTCCAGCATACATGCAGGGTGGTAGCACGTTCCTTAAGTCTGTGAAAGTAGGTTTATGAGTGGGGAACCGGTTGACCTCCAGATGTTGTTCGACTACAGCTCCCATCTTCACTCAACCATTGGCTATGGTGGCAGAGGCTGATGAGAGCTTGAGCCCAAAAACATCTGGAGGGCAACAGGTCCTCCTGTCCATTAGGAGTTAAACCTGAATAGATTTGTTTTTCTGTTCCTGCCAGATGGGATTAGCAAAGGGGGGAAATACTGTGTATGTATGAAGGGAGTAGTTGGGATGTGTCTTCCACACTTCTCTGTGGTGGAGCAGAGCACTTCTGAGAATATATCCTTATGTCACCCAAAACCTCACAGGTCATTTTGACAGGTCAGGTGGAGGGTTTTTGTTTTTGTTTTTGTTTTCATTTACACATGCAGTTTGGAATCAATGCAAGTAAAAGACACAGGACTTTGATAGGCAGCAACTGCAAACTTGTACTTCTTCTGCCTGTATGATTTGAAATCAAATCATGTGGGGAAAGTTGCGTTGCTTTGCAGGTGCTGCTGATCAGGTTGTTGGGGTGCCTTCAAACCCCACGTTTGGAATGGAGATGTGCCATTGCCTGCCCAACAACTGACATCCATCGTATCAGGTGTGAAACAGGTAGGTATGATTTGGAGGAAGCAACTTTATGGGCCATTTGAGGACCTCTGCTGGGCTTAATTAGGACAGTGGGTCAGAGATTGCCCATAACAGTCTTAAAGGGACAGAAGAGTTGGAGCATTGCCACCTGTCATAGTTGTAGATTACTTGTGGAAGCTCTAACCTTGGCTTCCAGGATTCTTTTGCAATGCTGACACTTCAGCTTTACTCAGCGATCCTATTTTTTTAGAATTTCTTCTGTTTCCTTTTTATCAAGGTGTATCCAAAAGTTTGCTGGAGGATTATCAGGGCTCAGAGAGGCATCCTAAGAAACAATTGGCCTCAGAGAAGCATACGACTGAAAGCGCTTCAGCCTGACTGTTTGTCAGTATAGTTCCTTTGAGTCTCGGGTTTACTATTGAATTATTCAGTATTGATTCAATGAATGAAAAATGAAACAGGCTTTTGTCACTTTCAAACCCCCATGTATTTATGTTTGCAACTTTCGTCGCTTGTCCCAAACCATAAATTGTAAATGCAAAGCATAAACTAAATATCCTAGGTTTTTTTAAAAAGAAAAAAAAAAACAACCCAGAAAGTGACTGCCTATTAAAGTGGGTCCAATGCCATTTAGCACATCAGCCATTATGCATGTTATATATTTGCCATGGGCTCCATAATGCTAGCAAATGAGAACTGCAGTAACATGCCTACACATTTTATTGCTGTGTGGAGTCACCTAACATCTCTGCTCCATTTCGTCGGAGCTTTTGTGCATTCTGCTGTTGTCTCCAATGGAAAGAACAGTGACATTTGATGCACTGCCGACTGCTTCACACATCTGCCACAGAGTTGTAAATGCATGCAGAGGAGACTACAAACATATACCAGTTCTACTTCAAGGGAGGAAAAAAAGTTCTCTCTAACTCATCAAGTCCGCAGGGAAAAGCAATAGAATGTGTCACAAGACAGATCATTCCGCAGCTGAATTAGGTTGCCAGTCATTGGGAAGCCCATTGCTGCTGTCATCATAGACTTTCTTAAAGCTGAAGGGGAGGGAAAAAAACACTTTGGAAGATAATCTTAGCTTTTCCTCTCATGTAGCTATTGCCGTATGTGATGGAAAGCAAACTGAATTGTGGGATATAAAAATAAGTGGCAATGGTTCTTCCAAAGAAGGATGCATTGTTTTACAAAGGCTGCTTTAAACCTAGAATTCTCTTTACCACAGACCTTATAGAAATATTTCTGACTTCGATAAGACTTGCACCTGAAGGCAGGGGGTAGCCAACATGTCTTCCTGATGTTGTTGGACAACAGCGCCCATCAGCCAGAGTCAAAATGACTAATGGCTATGGATCATGAGAGATGTAGACCACCATCTGGAGGGTATCACATAGGCTACATCTGTCCTAAGAGCAAATGGATCTGAAGGCTGAGTATTTGTAACTTTAGTAATGACTGGTGCAAGGGTCAGGGACCTTTTTATTCTGCTGAGGGCTGCCTATCATTGAGGGTAATCTGTTGTAGGCTGCATGCCAGCAGTAGGGAGGGTAGAAGTGGTACTCACTTGCAGTCAGAAGTGGCACAGCCCCAAGAACTCTATACTCTGAAATTGCCTGTGCAGCTTAGCAGTTAAAAAGTAGCGTGTGTATAAATAATCTTTAATCAACTGCCAAGAGAACTGAAGAGAAAATGCACTATTCAAATATTATTTCCATACTGTCTGACACATTATGAGGGAGGTGATAAGCAGTATCTTGAAATCTGCACCTTAAAATAAGATGTGTTGGTGACTGACCACATGAATAGTTTTATGTACCAGAAAGAGAAGGAGGGAGATTCAGTTCTAAAATGTGAACTGATCCATACATAGCTGTATTATGGATGCACTTCCATTTGGCTAGCCATTTGTGTGTTTGGCTCTCATCCTTGCACCCTCCTCAGAAATTCAACCATGTTTTCCCACTACAAATCAAGGAAGTAAGAGTGCAAGTGTGTCTGCTAGGCTCTGGGCTGCTTACTTGTGTAAATGAATGTGCAGTGTGTAGGGGAAAGGGGTTGGGTATGCTGCATAACATTGCTAAGGGCTGTTTTATGTCTTCTGGCAGGACAGAAAAAGGCAGAAGAAGGATGACGTTCCTAAGAACAAACTGCATAAAGCTCCTGAAATATGAACAATCCATAGAAATGATTTCTAGGAGGTAACTCTAGCACCATTTGTGCATTTATTACTTAAACTGTGAAGGGTTCCATGGAAACACACTGGACCATCACTGGTGGCAATGAACGGCATTCAAGTTTTGCTCAGAGTAGACCCACATAATGGGCCTAACTTAGATATGATCCTTAATTCCAGTGTGTCTACTCTGAGTAAAACTTAGTCAAAGGCCACCCATTATCTCCCAGGCCATGTATGATCAGCTCTGTATAAAGGGAGCCATTTAAATACACACACCCTGGGCAATCAGGGTAATCCTAGCCAATCAGAGTTCTTTTCCCTATGTAGACACAAAGAATGTTGTCCCCTTCAGAATGAACCAATAACACATTGGCTGGGGCTTGCGCCTAGTATGCACCTCTTCACTGAAGAAGTGCGGCTAGATTTGCGTGTTCCCACATGCTTCTTCTCATGTTGAGTACCCATGGACACTGAACACCTAAATAGGGCTTACATGACATGCTGATTGACCATGCTAAGAAGCCATTCTTTGTTAAATTATCATATTTTCCCTGGTAGACTAATCTAGTGTGTGATTTTCTATGTGTGTGATAACAAAGCTATGACATAAATAATAGAATAGCTACACAGTTATATAAGAAGCATGTGTAGCCACAATAAAAGAGTTTCTGTCCCTTCATTATTTACAAATGCCTGCTTTGAGGCATCCATACCTAAAAACAAAAACAAAACAAAACCCCACATTCTTCTTTTGTGTTTTGTTTAAGGAAATGGTGTTTGAAAGCTGCATCTGGTGTCAATTCCAATGGGTTCCATGTTTGACATAATTTGTTTATAGGGATAAAGGATTGTGAGATGTTAAATGCCTCCTGCAAGGTGCAGCTGAATGCCCTCAGCAGCCAATTAAGTGCATTATGCTCTTCTTAGGAGGCAATGCCTTTCAGATAGCTGACAGAGGGTTTAAAATAGACAGTAGAAACTGAATGCAAGATGGGTTTAGTGTGTGTTGTCTTCACCTTTATTTTATGTGTAAATATGGAGCTGTGTGCGTTTATATCCTCATATTCAATTCTCCAGTTTGCAAAGACCAATAGCTGTTGTTGTTTTTTAATGTATACCTATAGCACAAGTCAAAAATGATTTTTTAAAAATAGAAGCCACTTTTTAATGAATGTTTAGTTTATAAATCATTTGCTTTCAACCATGTGCAAGCAGCCTTGCCATCCATGTAGTGTGTAATCTACTGGGCACCTGACAATCTCTCTAGCGCTGTCTAGACAAATGTGGAGCAAGAGAGGGAAGTTATTGACACTCTGTTAGGTTATGTACAGCTGGCAGGCTGCATTTGGGTAGACCCCGTACACGCCAGGTCTTGAGAAAGAAGGACAACAGTTTGGTGAAGATATGAGGAACGCATGGCCCTCCAGATGTTGTTGGACTACAACTCCCACCCACCCACCCAGCATGGCAAATGGATAGGGATGACAGTATCTGGAGTCCAATAACATCTTACCTATCTCACAGAAACAGGAACTGTTCATATACAGTGCTTCTACATTTCCAGTTTTATTGGTCCTCATCCAGCCCACCACTGCATCCAGGCAAAGGTTCAGAACTCACACAGTCTCACGTGACTCAGAAATAGAGATAGGTGACATCAGCATACTGGTGAGACTCATCCCTAAAACTCCCAACCACTTCATACAGATGTTAAATAGCATTTAGGATAATATAGCAACCTGTGTCACAACATAACACAAGTGCCAAGGGGCTGAGAGACACTCTCTCAATATTGTTCTCTGAACCTGACCCCATAAATGCTATTGGAATCACTGTAGGACAGTGCCCACAAAGCCCATCACACAGAAGTGGTCCAAATATCAAGGTTAACAAAAATCACTACGAGTTGAAGAAGTAATGAAATCTCACCCCAACTCCTCTTCTGATAAATGTCCTCAGAAATGTGATGGGATCACACCATAACAAAGCGCCACCCATAATAAAGTAGGGACATGGAAATCACTAGCCCAAATTCACAGAGAAGCAGAAGTCTTGATAACCCCAGGATATGGTTTGAGACCTTGCTGAAAGATAGCTGACCTGACTTTGGTCATCACCTGGATGGGAGAATCCTGCATCTGCCACCTACAGTTTCCATAGATGGAAGAAAACAGTGATATGAATGTATGAAGCAAACAAATAGCACCTGAAAGCAAGCCTATGGATATAGCTGGGAGCGGCAGCAGGGTTATTATCATATATGGTGATAAAATTCCTTTAGACTCAATGTTTTCTCTCTCATAAATTATATGGACAATCTCACGCGATTCAAATCAATTCAGATATATGCATTTTATATAGCTATAGATTTATTTGCAGTGAAATAAGTCTCTTACTTTTTCCCCTCTGTTTCTTTGTGCATAGGTATTTTGTAGTTCTATTTTGCTGAATATGCCAGTGTAAATAATAAAAATAACAATATATTATGAAAAACACTTAGAGAAGAACCTGCACTCAGTGAAACCTCACATTTCCCCCCTCAAGAAATTTCACACATTCCTCTCATATAGTTCTCTCTCTCTCTCTCTCTCTCTCTCTCTCTCTCACACACACACACACACACACACACACCCCTAGCAAATTTTATAAAACCACAGACAATAAGTACAATGAAATTATCCGTTTGGGAACAGATCCAGCACCCCCTTCCTCTGAAGGAAGTTTTATTTTCTTCCATCTGTTCTGCAGAGTGCTAAAACTAAAAAGACGTCCCAGCATTTTTATTTTTTTTTTAAAAAAAGATGCAGTAACACTGGGAAACAAGCGCTTTTCAAAATACTTCCAGAAAAATGGGCATGTCTGTTTGGTTTTATGTTCCCTCTTTCTTCCCTTTTTGTATTTACTAATGCATTTGAATAATGGGGGAAATTAAAGGGGAGACAGACTGCTTTAATGAGGCCATCATGCATAGTAGCTCGTGATTTAACATGGTAGTGAATAAAAGCTCGCTGAAATTTCTCTCTCCATTCCTCTCGCCTCTAGTTGTACCAAAGAAACCGGCACACAGATGGTGCATAAGATCACACATCCTTCTGATAGCCCTGCAGTAACAGGATGAAGTCAAGACATGAGTGGCTGGCTGCCGTAACTCAAAATCTGCTTTCTTTGTCAGTTTAAGTGCTTGATGGAGATACGCATTTTCCTCGTTTAAGTCCATTTGGGAATATTGTGTAGCAGAAAGTGGGTGTGTGTTTTTTTAAGACCTGCAGAGCATGTTGCTAAAAACACTTGCATGCCACTGATAGAAAGCAGATTTTTTTTACCAGCTCCCGTAAACAAATGGAGGGGAAATCCTCCCCCATTATAAATTTGACAGGATGCTGGTTGAATGTTTCCTTAAATCATTAAGATGATTTAATGAGAGTGGGCTCTTCCCACAAATTCTTGATGCATGTGCATAAGGGTGAATCTTCAAAACTAGGCAGGCTGGACGTCATTTACTTATTCTTCATTTTACTTTCCTTGATGCATGTGTTGCAGCTATATCTTAAAATGAACTCAGCCTCAATGCTAGTCAATCGGCAACATGGTATGTGCATTTATGTAAATTAATTAAAATATACAAATGATAAGTAGGCAGCATGAGCAGGGGTAATCCTAGATCAGGATAAGATGGGGATTGGGGATAAGTCAGCAAGCTTTCATTCACCACCACATTAAATCACAAGCTACTCTGCATTATGTCATTGTTAAAGCATTCTGTCTCGTTTTAATTTCTGCCATTATTCAAATGCATTAGTAAATAAAGGGGGTGAGGGAGGGATAAAAACAACAGATGTATCCATTTTATCTTGTGGTTTTGGGTAACATGGAAGCTCTGCCGAAGTGCTGCATATAAATATTTTAAATAAAATACAGAAATAGGATCTGATACAGTCCCATGATTTCCCTTCAAATTCTGATTACCCCCCAGAATAGGACCAGAAAGCATGGGTTGATAGACTGCCTTTCATAATTAAGATCACCTGGAAAATTATATATCTGCTCTCTTCTTTCCTCTCTCTCAGACACTAGAACACAGATGGTCAACATAGTGCATTTCAGATGTTGTTGGGCTACAGCTCTTGTCAACCTCAGCTGAATTGGCCAGTGATCGGGGATTGTGGGAGTTATAGTCCAATAGCATCTTGATAGCACCACCTTGGCTATTTTGTAGTACAATCAGCATGTGTGTGATACCCAGAAGCCCTGGGAATGAAGATGGGCTACAAGTGGAAGAAGAGGAGGAGGAGGAGGAGGACAAGGTCGAGGAGGAGGAAGGGGAATTTGTCTCTCAGAAGCCTTGTGCAGCAGTTCTTCTGAAACTGCCCTCATATCACTTTCCTCACAGATTATGGTTTTACAAATTACGCCTTCTTGTTTCCAAGAGGAAATGCTGCATTATAATACTTCTATTGTTCTGCTTCTTCCCCTAAATATTGCATTGAGCAAAGTGCATATCTGACACAGCTTTGGATTCTTCCCTTTAATTTCCACCTCTGTTACAGATGCACCATTGTGTATTGATAAAACTCTGGGGAGGGGGGAAGTACATCTCGATAAAGCCTTTTAAAAGAGTTGGCATGAAGGCAAGTGAACTTACCAGGGGTCCTCAAAATCCTGTCAGGATAGTGGCTAACACTTCTAATTCTCTTGGTGAACACAGAAAATAAAGATGTACGGGAGTAGTCTTGCAATTAACAAAAATAAAAGCATTTAAAATAATATAATGAGCTAAGGAAAGTCAGATAGGTGCAGTTTCATTTTGCTCTTTGCTTATGACATTAGACCACAAAGTACTACAAGATGCCTATGATGTTATTTTGTATGGCAGCCACAGTGAGGTCATTCTATAAATACACACCTGCTATTGCATGCTGCCACTATTATAATACTTTTTTGACATTTGTGTGGTTTTGTTCTGTTTGGAAAATTGTACCTTCCATTAGAGATCCATTTGAAAGTTCCAGTTTAAATAATTTGTGCACCCATAATCAGGGCTGTATGAAGTGGGGGGTGGAGGGGGTGGGCCACCCTGGGTGCCACTTAGGGGGGGGGGACAAGATGGCCCCTGCCTCCCCCCGGCTGTAGAGCAGCTGAGGACACGCACAGTCAGTATGGGCGCCGCTCATGCGGCGTCCGTATGGGCTGCTACTCTCACGTACCATCCATATGGGCGTCCATACGGACTGCCTCTCACATGGCAACTGTACAGGCTGCCGCACGTGCGCACTCCGTACGGGATGCCACTCACACGGCAGCCGTATGGCCACAGTGTAAGAGTGGCATCCCATACGGAATGTGCATGTGCGGCATCCCGTACGGAGTGCGTATGGTTGCCGTGCGTGTGCACTCCATATTGGATGCTGCACATGCGCAATCTGTACAGACGTAGCACGTGCATCACTGGGCGGTTCGCCCCGCCCCTCAGCATCCCACCCCGGGTGCCAGAGAGGGTTCCTTCGCCACTGCCCATAATATTAGGAACCCATGACTACGATAGGGGCCATACTGATTTATTTTGTCTTCTGGGTGACTTGCCAAATTCATCAGTTGCTGTTTTCAGTGGCCTAATATTTTACAGGATAAATATATACATGCTTACTCAGAAGTAAGTGCCATTAAATTCAATACAGTTTGCACTCAAGTATGTATGTGTATGTCACAAACAGTACAGCCAAATATCCTGCTAAACAAAATGTGTATGGTATCAAGGGGTTATGGCAACAAACTAGAATCAGAAGTATTTAGTAACATGTTTTTCTTTTAATTACTACATTTAGAGCTGGCAGATAGGCATTAGTGATCTTACGGCCGTGACAGAGCCTTATTATCTTTCAGAGCAGTTTCAGTTTTTAGGAATGGCAAACACTGCATATTATATTTCTGCAAAGCAGCTTGCCCTCAGTGCTTGGTTGTTGTTTTTTTAAGTACACTTGCAATTGTGCATTGCTGACTGCAGGCAACAATTATTCCACAAAAGTCATAGCACAGCACCAAGGCAAGCATGCTTAGGCTTTAATTGTTTGTTTAGGAGTAGGCCCTCCTGAACTCAGCATCACAGAAGTTCAAGTACAACCAGAGTTGCTCTTGCTCTTTCAGACTGCAGGTTGGGCCCCTTTAACTGAAGAGGCTTCAGTAAAGGAACAGCTTACAATTCAAACGGAGCTGCTGCTTCTATATAAGGCTCAGTCTAAGGGCCTTTCTGCACAACCATTCATAGTTGTATAGTTGTTGTTTGATTTGACTTTATGTGAGTGAATTTGTAGCTGACTGAGTGCGCCTTTAGTCATATGTCACTGTTATTAGAAAGTGAGTTAGTTTTCCACATTAATAATAGTGTGCTGTGCCCAAATTGAGAAAAGTCCTGTGGCCGTAGTCACAACCCTTAAATACCCACATGTTCCTCCAGCCAGTAAATTTCAGAATTATCCACATGCACATGGCCCTTGCATCACCTTTTGTATTTATTGCCACTTATTCTGGAATTCTAATCTTGTGGGACTGTAGGAGTTAAGAAGAAAACCTGCCGTATGTGTCTTATCTGAGCTGTGGGGAACCTGGTCATTGTGATGAAATTTCAACTGCAGCTAATGATTGCTGTGATGGACAGTACCTTGACTCTGTACCATCGTTTCTACCTGCCATATCTCTCCTCTGACCTGAGCTCATAAACTGACAGTGCATATCTATCAGAAGGAAGGGGCCCAAAACATACATCTCCCAAACCATGCCCACCACCCCCAAACCATTCCACATAGAAACCAGGATTATGCTTGTATCCATGTCACAGAAATGACAATATTGAGGATCCAATACTGAGATCTTTTACAAATGTTGGGGGGTTTTGTAGCTTTGAGCTTATTACTATAGAATAATGACATCATGATGTGGCAGCATGTCAAAAAAATCTGGAAAAAATCCCAGCAGCTATGCTACTATAAATGGTAAGTGTGAAAAACTCCTAAGGCTAACTGTTGATGTAGCAACATCCGAGTTCTGCTGTCTTATGACAGAGGATTCAACTATAAAGCTGTAAATAAAACATTTTGAATGTGTTGTAAAGTGCAATATACTATTGTGACACTACATGGCAACTATATCAAATTCAATGCATTTTTTAAAAAAAGCATTTGCACACTATTTTTTGACCCAGAAGCTGCCTGCGGACAAATGCCAGCTCCCTCGGCCTATGGAGAGAGATGAGTGCGCAACCCCAGAGACGTTTGTGACTGGACCTAACGGTCAGGGGTACCTTTACCTTTAGATTCTACTACAGTCTGGGCTTGGCATAGGGTCTGGCTTTGGAGGAGATCACTGCTTGCCTCAAAACAGGGATGTTGCCACACTCACTATGGCTTCCCCAATTGGCTGGAACTACCCGTTTGACCCAACAAGGTCCTGTTTCTCCCTAATTTCCGCTGGTCTGTCATCACATAGATTAATATGACTAGCTACATAGCTTGTGAGCCATCCCACCTCCAGTTAGCTGAGATCAACTATATTGCAAATACAGGAAAGAAGTAGTAAATGGAATTAAAATAATGATACCCAAACAGCATCAGAAAAAAGAACTATGGCAGCAAATGGATGGATAGTCTCCCAGGTAAAAATGACTTTTCACAAAATGTTTCTCACTCTGTCCCTAAATTACCAAATGTGTGAATGCGTATTTTATTTGCTAGTGCAAATAAAGCCCTGACACTAATTATATCAGACAAGACAACGGCACATTGCTGGTCCATTTTTTCTTTATCTCTGCTATATGACCCAGTTTAGATGTGGTGGAAGTGACTTAGAATCATAGAATCTTAGAGTTGGAATGGACCCCAAGGGTCATCTAGTCCAATCCCCTACAATGCAGGAATCTCAGCTAAAGCATACATGACAGATGGTCATCCAACCTCTGTTTAAAAACCTCTAAGAAAGGAGAGTCCACCACCTCTAGTGGGAGTCTGTTCCACTGCTGAACAGCTCTTACTGTCAGAAAGTTTTTCCAAATGTTTAGTCGGAAATTCCTTTCTTGCAACTTGAAGCCATTGGTTCGAGTCCTACCCTCCAGAGCAGAAGAAAACAGACACGTTCCCTCCTCCATGTGACAGCCCTTAAGATATTTGAAGATGGCTATCATATCTCCTCTTTTCCAGGCTAAACATACCCAACTCCTTCAAGTGCTCCTAATAAGGCTTAGTTTCCAAACCCTTAATCATCTTGGTCTGCCCTCCTCTGCACACGTTCTAGCTTGTCAACATCCTTGTTAAATTGTGGTGCCCAGAATTGGACACAGTATCCCAAGTGTGGTCTGACTAAGGCAGAATAGAGTGGTACCATTAGTACTATGATCTGGACACTATACTTCTGTTGATGCAGCCTAGAATAATATGAGCTTTTTTTGCTGCTGCATCACACTGGTGACTCACGCTGAGCTTGTGGCCCACCAAGACCCCTAGATCCTTCTCACACGTACTGCTAGTAAGCCAGGTGCCCCCCATCCTATATTTGTGCATCTGGTTCTTCCTGCCTAAGTGCAGAACCTTACATTTGTCCCTATTGAAATTCATTTTGTTAGCTTGTGCCCAGTTCTCCAATCAGTTAAGGTCATTTTGAATTCTGATTCTGTCTTCTGCAGCATTAGCTACCCCTCCCAGTTTGGTGTCATCTGCAGATTTGATGAGCATCCCCTCAATTCTTTCATCCACTTATAAAGATATTGAACAACAACAGGCCCAGGACAGAACCCTGCAGCACCCCACTTGTCACTTTTTTTCCAGGATGACAAGGAACCATTATTGAGTACTCTTTGGGTTCGGTCAGTCAACCAGCTACAAATCCACCTAACAGTTACCTCATTCAACCCACATTTTACCAGATTCCTTGCGGGAATATCATGGGGGACTTTGTCAAAAGCCTTTCTGAAATCAAGATACACTATGTCCACAGCATTTCCCTGATCCACCAAGTTTAAATTCCATCCAAAAAAAAAAGAAATCAGATTGGTCTAGCATGACTTATTTTTGAAGAACCCATGCTGGGTCTCAGTAATCACAGCATCCTTTTCTAAATGTTCACAGTCCGACTGTTGAATTATCTGTCCTAGGATCTTCCCTGATATCAATGTCAAGCTCATCGGTCAGTAGCTACCTGACGTTTTGGCACATAAAGATGCAAGACCTAATATTTACACTGATCAGACTGTTTCTGTTGTTGTTACTAAGGCTCAGTGGCGTAGCGTGGGTTGTCAGTACCCGGGGCAAGGCAAGTCATTTGCACCCCCTAACCCATGGATTTGCGCCCCCTAACCATACCCCCCAGATGTTGCGCCCGGTGCGGCTGGCCCCCCCTGCACCCCCCACGCTACGCCACTGCTAAGGCTTTCTGATAACTTAAGTAGTTGGTAGTTTCTCCATGTTGTGATTGACAATAGTGTTCTGCCTAACTCTTTATTAATTTTACTTTTTCATTTTGTCCTTGGATTCCATGGGAACGTTACAATCTGTTTCCATATCATTAGCAATGAAAACAGAAGATTCATATTATTACAGGCAGAATTAAATTGCTATTCTGACACTGAAATCTATTTATTTCGCATGGGTGGAGGGATTGTACTACCACTTAATATTATCAGAAGATACCTCCTTTTACATTTGGACCTTTCTTACCCAGCTCCCTGCCTTAATCCATTTGATCTCTCAGCTCCGATCCTGGCTCAGAATCAACATGACTCTTCTCAGTACCTGCACCAATACTCTACTTTAGTTCAATCCCTCTGAAGGTGGTAGCTTTACTTTCATCATCAGCCCAGTATATTGTGTGGAACCCAAATTCCTCCCCCATCTGCTCTGGCTAGGGACATACTTCTAAAATCATGCCAAACCCTTCAGAAACCCATTCCTCTTTTCATCTATGCTGAACACCCCTGCTGATGACACCTGAAGCAGGTTACCTCATCGTCCTGCAAACTGGGACTGACCCAGTGCACCTTCTGCTTTCTGGGTGCTGTGGTGTTGATTGCTCAATATTGATATATGCATATGATAGCAGTACTAATGGAGAGTGGGCAACATTCACTGTAATCTTGCCCATGACAACAAGGCCAAATCATGCACTTTCAGCTCCTTGCCCTCATGTAGTATTGCAACAACAACTAATAACAATGATAATGATTACATTGCCACTATTATACAATGAGCATAGCCCTTACTAAATACAGAAAGCTTGTCAGATGCCAGATAATATGCTAATCCAGCAGTATCATGTCAAGTTATTCATAGATCATTGGATTAGGTAGCCAGTTTGATGGTAGAATCCAAAGAAATGAACATTTGCCATCAGTCTTCTTGAAGTTATATGAATATTGACTTACCCGGCCAACTAATATAGGTTCTGGTCCAGAAAACTCCTCCAGGACAAACATTTGATTCCACACCCAGCCCCTCTTGGAACGGTTCAACACTCTTTGTTCTTCACTTAGCTCATTTAGTCCTCTGCTGGATCCACTCGGTAATACGTGAGAATGATTCATTGGAGCCATGTACATAGATGGGAATGCAGTAATCCATAATATTACTAATGGAGCCCACGTATCCATAAACATTTCTGTTAGTCTTTCTGGCATCATTCCACACGTTAAGCAAATCAGCACCAACAATGAAACAATTATTTTGCTTTCTTCCAGATCATAGTCATCCGATTCATCATGCGGCAAAGAAGATTTACTTACAGCTCCGTCATGAGTCTAGAGCACAGTAAACATAAATAGGAATTGCCTCGATGGCAGAAAGAAGTCTAGGCTTTGTTGCCTTCAGAGATTCCTGAAAAATTAAAAAGAAAATCAAGTTAGCAAGGAACTAGCTAGTAATGTGTGTTGTCCCTCATAATAAAAATTAAGGAGCAAGAGCTTTCTTTATTGCATGAAAGTATAATCCACTCTTATGTGTTCCTCACACATCTACATTAGCAGATCAACAGGTGTCCATCTCTGTGTTTCCCCACAATCTTAAGTTTCTAGCTCCATACAAGAGATATAGTTTGTTGTTTTAAAAAACTCCACACCTTGTACATAGCAGGGAGGCAGTTATCCAAACATATGGATGTTGGGGGTGGGGGACTCATCAGGAAATGTCCTACCTCAGTGAAGATCATGCTATCCTTTCTGGCTGCTAAGTGACACCTCTACCTTTCCACCAGTGGTGGACTTTGGTCTTTCAAATTCCAATGGCACCCTGTGCAAGGCCAAAATTCAATGCCCCCTGCCTCTCACCTTCCGTTCTGCTCAATTAACTACATCATGCTGCCCTAAATCAGCCTCTGCCAGTCCCCCTCTTGGATAGCTAACTTTAACATCAACAGAATTAACCTTTGCATTGCACACTAAATAATCTCTGCTGTTGCACTTCAAACAGAAGGAAGGGAACAGGAATTAGCTGACCAGAACTGCTGATCTTCTGACATTTTTGTAAGCACTGTGTTCCTTCAGGTGGTTATTTTTAAAGGGAGAAGGAAAATCTACATTTGACAGGAGATTTAGACTCATTTCTCTCAACTCAGAAGTGTCCAATTAAGTTCCCATTGAGCCATCGCTAATGCATCAAGATTCATTAGCCACGATTGAATCCAATCTCAGAATAGCTCTGTGGGAAAAGCTGGTACTGCCAGGCACAAAAGTGGCATCAACCACAACAGGGAAAAGAAACAACATTCATGTTTTAAATGGATTTCACATTAAGCCTAACTTGATTCCTGTGTTATTTTAGGCTGAATTGAGACATAAGACATATTTCAATAGATGCTTACGAACGTAACCTGACATTAGGTAGATGCTTCCTTGCATCAGTGCCAAGAAACCCATTTGGCAGAAATCACTTAGTGTGTGTGAATTCTGTATTCTCTCTACTTCGGATAAGATATATTAGTAGACTGCACTAAGTGAGCTGACCGTACCTGGGAATAGCACTCCTAATGGCATCTGAAAGGGGGTTCTGTAACTCCTCCTAAGGAAATATTCCTTAGATTGGGAAACCTGAGGACTGGGAGCTAAATGTGGCCACCCATCTCTCTCTACTGGTCCTCAATTCCCCCCCCAGGCCACACCCTTAACAGGCCCTGCTTCACACCCTAAAAGTTTTTGCCTGATTGGAAAATGCCATATAATACAGAAGGGTTTGTGAGTGTGTATAAACTAGCCAATTCTACGAAGGTAAGATTTGCATTTGTTGTTCTGCCCACTTTTGCCTCTGGTCCTAGAAACCAGTGGCATGTGGCCCTCAGAAGGTTGTCTCGAAGGGAATGCATCCTTCAGGATGACTTGGTTCTCTCGTCTTAGATTCTCAGATCCTTTCCCCATGTCATATGCCCTTGAAGATTACTTGGGTACTGTAAGCAGATGAGAATATGGTATACCAGCTTGTAGACTGGTATAGGCCTATAGGAACGTATCTTGCAAATTGTTGTTGTTGTTGTTGTTGTTGTTGTTGTTGTTGTTGTTGTCTGCCCACCTGGCTGGGTTTCCCCAGCCACTTTTTTAATAAAAAGAGGAAGATCAATACTGGCTCCCATTGTGTTTTGGGGTATGATTCATGGAATTAGACTAAAACTATAAAGCATAGGATCAGGATGCTCTAACGGCTGCAGCTGTAAATGTGAACCTGAGCATTCTTTGAGGTCTTTAAAGGCCCTCTTCTGGGAGGGTCTACCTTCTGTGGTTAGGTGGTGGTGGTTGAACTGCAATCCTAAAATATAGGAGTAAATCCCATTGAGGCTCATGTGACTTCCATCCTACTAACCATAGATAAAATTATTCTGCAAGTCGCATTAAATCCAATGTCAATTAAATGTGACTAACTGCCCACCCCCGCCATTTTGCACATTATGTGGTGGTTCACTTGAAATCAACAGTGCTTTCTTACATCCACATTTAATATGCTTGGGGTAGAAGCAAAGAATGAAATATGATGAAGTGTTCTTATAGACATCATCTCATTGATTTTCTGCCGTTAAGACAATGCATATGATCATATATAATGCACTTAGTTGCATTGATATTTCTGGCATAAATTCCAAACGTTGCACTATCATACCTGTGGGTCAAAGTAAATTGGTGGGCAATGGATTGAAAGAAGTTATTAACTTCATTGAAACTCTTCTGCAAATTCAGTTACCTCGGTATGAAAAGAAAAGACTGCAACAGATCTTTAGTAAATATTAATAAAGTTAATAAATAACAGTTTAACATGCAAAACAGCCTAGGAATAGAAGGACCTGCTTTAAGCTGAATCATGCTGTTGGTTCATCTTACTAAGTTTTGTCTACACTAGGGAGGTAACATAATCCTCTTGTAGCTCAAGGGTTGTATTACAGTATGGTGACCCTTTCAGGACAGCATGCTGCTAGTGGGAGGAGACAAAGGCTAAAATTACTAGACTGCAGTTCTTACCTTTGAACAGTCAGCTACATTCTAGCCACACACAGAGATTCCTCTACAAACACACACACACACACACACACACACACACACACACTTCTGCCTCCATCTTTTACCCAGCAATTACAGCTCAAGTACACACCCCGGCTGGGCAAAAAGCACTTGAGTAGACTGTGGAGGAGGTCCAATGAGGGGTGGACTTGGGCAGGTGCAAGAAACAGAGAGTCCCAAGAACCATATAGAGAAGCCTGGAGAACAACATTCAGTCCCCAGGTCTGATTTTCTCTACCCATGGTCTACAGTGACAATGCCATGGTTTCAGACAGGAAACATCCCCAGCCCTGCCTCAATAAGAATTGAACTTGGGGTACCTTCTGCAACCAAAGCCTTTTAATAAAAGGGCATAAAATCACCTCAAATTCCTCTTAAAATGAATTTTCAAACCACAGCATGTCTGGCCAAATTAGGAACCTCTTCATCTCACTAGTGCATTGATTTACATCCCAACTTCCAGTTGAAATGATTTCAGAGTTACATGAAGGTTTATCCACATCAGAATATGCTGAGGACTCCTTTTACAAATGGTCCCTTCTTAAGGAGCAATCCGCTCTTAATTTCATTCTGCATTCATTGCTGCCTTGTTGATCATTTGTGATTACAAGCAATAGATAAGCCCTCCGACCCCAGCAATTCATTAAGATGGGTTTAGGTCGATTCACAGACATTTGTTGTTACATTTCAAACATGGCAGCATTGATCTTATTGAAATAAATTACATTACCGTAGGCAAACAATTTAAATTTTTGTTTGAAAGCTCTGTTTGAATGAAGTCAGGACCAAAACAACACTCAGGCTGACTGTTGGAAAAGGAAGTCAATTATCCATTTGTTAGTTGCTGGGCAAACTTGGTGTATAGCAAAGAAGTAAAAGAAGAAGAAAAGAGCAATCTTCAAAATTCCAATAAGTGGCTTTTATTCCTTATTCATGTTATCTTTGGCCCTTTCATCATTTTGGGGGCAGTTTAGCTTTTCCTTTAATAAAATCAATAGTTAGAATGGAAACACACAAACACACACACACACACACACACACACACACAAGGACCAAAGGCTCCAAAGCTATCATCCTCATTCAGGTGAATAGTTCTTAATTCATTGCAAGATGAATGATCTTGAATTAAGCCTGTCAATTTGATGTATGCTAAGTAAATCCTAAATAAATGCAAAATATAAAGTGATGCAAAATGTAAGTTGTGTGAAATTGGAAAAGTGGAGGCCAAAGTGTTCACATGCAAAATCACAGCAAACCTAGCATTTCTTTTCTATTCTTATCAAGTATGTATATATACCACTAACTTGATTTTCTAAAATACAAAAAACCTCTAAACAGATTGAAGATTTATTTGGGATGGTTTTATATTTCTTTTTTAAAACAACAACAGGATGGATGGATGGATAGATAGTATCTATCTATCATCTCTATCGATCATCTAACAAAATATTCACAGTTTTGGGAATATTCATAACTCTGTTGAAGATCTGCATAAGCATGGAACTTCAGATGTTGCAGAATATTCAGCATCCTAAGTCTGTAAAACTGTCGGGTAGTAGGCTCTATTGAAAACAACAAGACTTATTTCTGAATAGAAATGTACAGCACAGCACTGTTAGTATCCTAGCATTATTAATTTTACTTCTCGCTCTAGTCAAAGTGCAAGATGGAGAACCTGTGTGATTCCATATGTTGCTGAACTGCAACTCCCACTATCTCTAACCATTGGCCATGCTGGCTGCAGCTGATGGGAGTTGTAGTTCAGCAACATGTAAAGGAGCACAGGTTCCTTGCACCTGGGATGGATAGATTTGTGAAAGGTGAAGCAGGGAGAGAGGCTGAGATTGTATTTGAGGGGGCAAGCTCTGCCCTTGCCTAGTTTTGCTTTGGATAATGATTGTCTTCTTCCTTGAATATCTTTGGTATGGGATTTCAAAATCCCTTAGCTATAACTCAGATGCACAATGCAGTCTTCTCCCTGTTTCTTTCCTCTTTTTTGTTATTACTGGATTGCTCCATCTTCTTACTGACACCAACAAAGAAACAATATATATATTCCCCTCCCTTCCCAACTCTTCCGTGCATTTACTTTCCACAGTCTTCGAACAATGCTCCTGTTTGCCTTTGGCTTCATGCTGCTCTGTCTGTTCTTTAACCTGATTCCTTTTTGAGCGTTATATTCACCGCTGCAGGTATTTGGTTACACTGGCAAGAGCACCACTTACGCGATGCAGTTTCTTGAGAATTTGAACAGGGGGTCTATTTGCCCTCATTGTAGGATCTGCATTCCAGAACCCACATAGACACACAAAGAAAGAGAGAGGGAGAGAAAGAGATTGTCCTCTTTCAGATGGCTGGTCCTTGTTCACAGCAGCGCTCCTGAATGAAGCCTGTTAATTTAATGTGTACAAACACAGGACTTTAAATGTATTCAGGTAGTTCCCTTAATGGAGCTACCTGAATGCCATCTCCCGGTAATTACATGAGCTTATTACAGTAACTCTCTTTACTCTTTATTCAAGCCATCCCCCCGTTACTTGTTACCTTTGCTTGCTGCAAGGATCTAAAAAGTAGGCTAAGCTCTCCAAGAAAGAGCTGTATTTTTGTGTTTCATGTCCAAAGCAGTCCGCTTCCCTGCCCTTCTTGTTGGGGTAAATACCAACTTTGCATTGCTTACAGAGAAACAAAACACTTGGCTAAACATTGTCGATGGAATTAAAGATTTGTTGGTGAGCAACAGATGATTCCATGCTTCTTGCCATGCAGTGGTGGGAATCAGTGTCTTTTGCTTTGCTGGTACTGTTACAGGTGCCACATAATACCGGTTCCACATTTGTAAGAACTTGATATTATAGCATGGCAGGATTTACACTTTGGAATGCCCTGCTTACTGATATCAAGCAGGTGACTTCTCTGTATTCTTTTTGGTGCCTGCTAAAAACGTTTTTGTTTGGACAAGCTTACTCAGATGTTTAGAAAGTTAATGCAAGTTTTCATCTGGTTTATTTTCCCCCTGCTGTTTATTGCTATTTTAGCTTTTTGAAAGTTTGAAATTACTGTAGCTAATTTTTCTTATCAAAATTTTGATTGTTTTATCTTTTTGTAATCTTCTTTGAGGTTTGTTTGCTTTCACAATAAAGTAGTGTATAAATGTTATTTTTTAAAATATATATATTTACTTCTTGTCCTACATGCTTTGCCAGTTGCCATAAGACTGCACAAGTGAGCTCAAAGACTTGCTGATTTTTGCCAGTGTCTAGAGGACAAAGGACTCCTGAGGGGCCTGCACCTCCACCATCCCAGGTAGAATACCATGGGAAGAAGATGACCATGTTGGTCCCAGCTATCAGCCCGAGAAGCTTGCTTCTCTTTCTGTCCCCCTCCCCACAACTAAGAACTTTGATCCAACAGCCAATTAAGGAGAGATAAAGAAAACTTTCACTTTTTGTTTCTCTCTGTTTTTGAGATTTCTATTACACATTTCTGCATCAGTTTGTAAGTTTTCTTTTTCTTTTAAAGGCCTTGTGTAAATTCATCAGCAGTTTAGTACGTTTGTACATTTTAGAAATGTTTACTATATTTCCAAGCACAATTCAAAGTGTTGGTGCTGACCTTTAAATCCCTAAATGGCCTCAACCCAGTATACCTTGAAGGAGCGTTTCACCCCCATCGTTCTGCCTGGACACTGAGGTCCAGCGCCGAGGACCTTCTGGTGGTTCCCTCACTGCGAGAAGCCAAGTTACAGGGAACTAGGCAGAGGGCCTTCTCAGTAGTGGGGCCCGCCCTGTGGAACACCCTCGCACCTGATGTCAAAGGAAAAAACAACTACCAGACTTTTAGAAGACATCTGAAGGCAGCCCTGTTTAGGGAAGCTTTTAATTTCTGAAGGACTATTGTATTTTAATATTTTGTTGGAAGCCGCCCAAAGTGGCTGGGGAAATAATAATATTATAATTATTTAGTGTGTCCCACCCTCTCTCTCTCTCTCTCTCTCTCTCTCTCTCTCTCTCTCTCTCTCTCTCTCACACACACACACACACACACACACACAAACTTTCTCTCTCTCTCTCTCTCTCTCTCTCTCTGTCTGTCTGTCTGCAACGCATTTACCCTGATAATGTGCATTAGTATGTATATTCGAGGGGAAGGAGGTTTGCATCTCGGAGAATTGCATTAACACGAGAAGCAATTCCATTGTTTCTTATGTCCCTATTTACAAACCACCATTTCATTCTGGCACAAGCTGAACCACCTCCTCTACCTCTCCTCTCCAGTAGCCTATATTGTATCTATCGTTTAAAAATAATAATTCTAAGGACAGGGCCTGTCCCTCATTTCCATTTATGTACAGCAGGAGTGGCTAATGTGCTGCTCTCCAGATGCTGTTGCACTGCCAGTACCACCATTCCTGACCATAGGACATGCAGACTGGGGTTGGTGGGAATTGGCCTCCAATAATTTCTGGAGGGCCTTAGGTTATATACCCTTGCTGTACCATCAGCACTGTTCTGAATTTTTGTTTGATGTCACATAAAGCCACTTCAGGATGCTTTCTTTCTTTTCTACCTGAAAAGTGGGAGAAAGATTATATAAATAAATGCTGATAACTCCATTGTTAGTAGAACAATATTTAGCTACAAACATTTCCAATAGATTTTACTTTCAGTAAGTGAAATAAACACAGTGGAAAGTTGCTTTTCAGCAAATGTGCATAAGATCGCACCATTACTTTCCCCTGGTCTGGGATATAGGATCAATTTGGTTTGGTTTGCATTTTAACAAGAACCAATACACAATCCAAAACATGCTATCTTTCAGAACATTTCTCTGAATTTTGCAATGCACTTTTTAAATTAAAAAAGCTTTATGAGTTTTCACTTCGGAGGAAAACAACAACAACAACAGTGCAGAACAGTGGTGAAATAAAAACTGGAAGAATGAGTAACTGAGAGAAAATGAAATTGACAGGTTTATCCATTCCTACCTCTGGATGAGAGATTTACAATACATGTTTTAATAGTTAGTGTTATTACAAGTATGCAAGGAAGATTTCAGTGTAGGCAGAGATACGCCAATAATAATAATAATAATAATAATAATAATAATAATAATAATAATAATAATAATTTATTTATTTATACCCCACCCATCTGGCTGAGTTTCCCCAGCCACTCTGGGCAGCTATAAGCAGACTGCACAACCAGCAATCCTTCATTTTCTCAAAAGAAAGCATAACACGTGCACCCAAACACCCACATACCCAAATAACTAACTTTTCTCTCCTCTTCCTCTCTGAATACAAACTGTAAACTTGGATCAAAATCATATCCCTGATCTGTGCAAGTACTTGGATGCTGTCCCTTTCCCTTTCTTGCTTTACAAAAGCTGGATAGTGATTTTCACTTATCAAAGAATGCTAACGTTCTTTCATTAAACTCCTGGGCTCCTCATTCACAGTGAGTAAGACAGCTATAATTCTGAAAGAAAGAAAGAAAGAAACAAGCTTCACCAAGAGCAGGTCTAAACAATCTGTGATGCCCCAAACTGCATGCAGGTTACCAACCATGTATAGCAGCCCCAGTGGGCTCAGTACATCTCCTGTTGTTGCCATTCATCTGGGACTTGAAATGCAGGGGCCTGTCAAGCTCCTGGCAAACCACAATCCATGGCTCGGTGGCCTGCGTTCAGCTTGATGGGTTATGAGTTGTCTTTTTCTTCCTCAGTGAAAAAAACATTGTCCAACTTCCTCTTTACTTGCAAGTATATTTTGGACCCTACATTTTGTATGAAATTATCTACTAAAACACTCAGCGAGCTCAGATTACATAGGTTTGGGAAGAGTGTGTGTGTGTGTATGTGTGCCTTAATAGCATTTAAGAAAGCTACTCATTCTAACAGACTGACATGTTCCTCTCTTTCTCTCTTTGCTAAGAAAGCCCATGGGTCAGTGGAAAAGTGAAGACAAAGAATCACTAAAGGAAGTAGGTCACACCACATATTTGAGCTGGTGAGTGATAAAAAGGAGTTAAAACAATGTGGTTTTTATTTACTTAAAAATGTCGCCACCATAACAAATTACCCTTGTTTATGTATCACTTATCACTGAACATAAAAGCCCCCAACATGTGTTAATCACAGGAAGTGTGCTTCATGCAGTTACCTTGGAGTGGCTAAATTTGCAAAAGAAATTTTAAAAAGTAAAAAAAAAAATAAACCCTCATGAAAATTCATCAGCGTTTTATCGTGAATTTATTCGAGTGTAGTTTTGCATTTTATTTTGTGAAATATACAGAGCATATGCAGAGCAATTTCCTCAAACGTAATGGATTTTTGAATCATTTTCACTAATATATGCAGTTTTGTACACATATTTCTCCTTCATGCCAAGTCAGAGTTAATAAGAACATAAAAAGAACCTTCTGGATCAGACCAATAGCCCATTGAGTCCATCATCCTATTCTCACAATGGCGAACCAGATGCCTGTGGGAAATCAGCAAGCAGGATTTGAGTACAATAACATTCTGCCCTCCTTGGATTTCCAGCAACTGATATTCAGAAGCATTGCTGCCTAAAGTTGTGGAGGCACAGCATAGCCATCACAGCTATCAGCCATTAATAGCTCTCTCCTCTGTGAATTTGTCTCCTCTTTTAAAGCCATCCTGTGGCCTCCTGTGGGAACGAGTTCCACAGGTTAACTCTGCACTGTGTGAAAAGTACTTTCTTTTATCTGCCCCGAGTCTTCTAGCAAAGGATCCCAAGGTTAAGTGAGCTAAGCGTGCCTCTAAAACCATAGACCTTGCTCTTCCAGGCAATTCTAAGTTAAGAGCAATCAACTTATTTTGATGGCCCTTGATCTATTCTAACGTAGGATGAGTCTTAGTATCTCCACCCCCAGGGCATCAGCAAGTGGGCAAGGACGTCAACAAAAATGAAGCCTATAAGTGAGCCGCTGCTCACTTAAGGACTATGGTTGTGCACATACTTAGCGCCTACGCAAACTGAAAAGGGTGTGGTTTTTCTTTGTGTTGGTTCAGAAAAGGTCCCTGCTGTCATAGTAGCTTCTCTTATTGGAGAAAAGTTGTGTGGCCTCTACCTGTTCCTGTTCTCACCCTGTCTTCCTCCTTTGCAAAGAAACAGCAGACACTGCAGTTGTCGAAATGCTTAACACCTGTCTTACATTGGTTTGGAATTGCTGTCACAACTTGTTAGTGTGGGTAAATGCCAAACAATCTGTACGTCACTCAGAAATAAGTCACGCTGAATTCCATGAGTATTACTCTCTAATTATGTACAGGATCGCAACCTGAACTGCTTAGTCTTAAAGGTGCCACACAGGTCTGTTGACAAGGGCTCACATGAAATTCCAGATCTATGGAGAAAGATGATTCCCCTCGCCCAGCTTATTCACTTCTGTTTCTTCTTTCAAGAATGGGGAATTTGCTAGAAGGATATTAAGTAGACTATGTAGGCTAGGACCTGGGAGATCAGGGTTAAAGTCACCATTCAGCCTTGAAGTTCTTTGTGTGGCCTTAGGCCAGTCACCGTCTCTCATCATATCTCTCAGGGTTGTTGTGAGGATGTCATGGTGAAAAGGAGACTCATGAATGCCACATTGAGCTCCTTGGAGGAATGGTGGAATGCCTATAATCTCAA
The DNA here is from genome assembly GCF_965112155.1 of Podarcis liolepis. Taxonomy (NCBI): domain Eukaryota; kingdom Metazoa; phylum Chordata; class Lepidosauria; order Squamata; family Lacertidae; genus Podarcis; species Podarcis liolepis. The sequence goes on along the minus strand of NC_139561.1, from coordinate 49,056,725 downwards.
TACTGATATATAAGAATTATAATAATAAATAGCCTCTTCAGCTCTTCAGTCCCAGATTTGATGGAGGTGTGTGTGTGTGTGTGTGTGTGTGTGTGTGTGTGTGTGTGGCCAGGTTTGGAATAATGAAAGAGCCTAACCTAAAAATCAAAGAAGAAAGCATCAGGGACACCACCAGGATATTCTGGGCTACAAACATTAGACTGCCCAGCACCAGTCTGAATACCAGTTCCTGGAAGCCACGGGAGGGGTGAGTGCTCTTGGCCTTGGATCCTGCTTGCTGGCTTCCCATAGGCATCTAGTTGGCTACTGTGAGAACAGGATGCTACACTAGATTGATCACTGTTGACCCTAACTTCTCACAAGGAGTTGTGCTGCATCATAGGGGCATGCACCAAAAGGTCCCCTCCTTGCCTGAACAGGTGGGTTTGGGGTAGGCAAGATATGACTACCTCACCTTCAACGTACAGGATTGGTTCATCCATTATATCAAGCTTAGCAGTTAAATGATTAGATTCTTGCACATTTTCATTCTGTGCAGATCATTTTGTATTGGTAAAAACAGCCTTAGTTTACTCCAACTATGGTTTTCTTGTCTCTTTATTTTCTGCCTCTACTCACAAATCAAACAGGTGTGAATTAAGTTTGTAGAGACACCTGTTTGTTACATGGATAGATTACATATGCATAAAAGTACATTATGTGTGTACTTGAAAAACATTAAACCCTCTCTGGTTTAAGGCTGTCTAATGAGTCAAAAGCAGATAGAACAAGCTCTCGGACACTTTAGATCAGTTGTCTGTTGGTATTGTTCATGTACAGAATAATGAAGGATTCTTAACCAAATACCTTCTCTTTCTCTTCTACCACAACTAGGAGTTAACAGATCTGTCATTTTGTATTTCTGTTGGTTTCTCATTTTTTCAACCTTAAGTTCAGATCTCTTTTTCAAAAGAAAGAAAGAAAAGGAAAAGGTCCCCGTGAAAGTTGATCAGGATTTTAGTGAGAATTTGTCCTAGTATGAACATTGCTGTATACAAATTTGCCTAAGACACAAAGCAAAATCCTTCAATATAATTCATTTTTTGTATAGTTTTCACCACTGTGTTCCTTTTTACGCTCACTTTAGCAGTTTTGTACACATTACTTGGCCAGAGAACTGCATTGCAAAATTCAGATAAATGTGCATTTCAAAGGATGGCTGGGTTTCACCCATTTGTCTCAGAGAGTGAAAATTGGGCAAGTCGGCCCTTAAATGTGAACAGGATCAAATTCCTCCACCATACCTTCTTTCAGCACTCTTCATTTCACATAGGCAAGTTTCAACTAGTTCCTGCCAATCTGTTCTCTCACACACTCTCATTCTCTCTCTGACCCATGCTTGGTTTGGTGAGGGTTGCATTAGACAATCCAAACACTCTCAGATCAATTCAAAGGACAAGGAATGGGAAGCAAGCTATGCCAAGCACGTTAAAGACAAATGGAGTGCCCTGTTACTGAGAAGAAGGTGTTAACCAGTCAACATCTTAAGCTCCACTTATCACTTCTGCTTTATCAGCTTGAGTGTGCTTGTCCTGTTCTTCAGGAAAATTGCTTAAATATTAATGGAGGCCATATATATAATGTTTTATTATCATTTCCCCCTGTCATCTGCTGAGACATGGCACAAAGCATTGTTGTCTCAGCCTTGATTTTTGTCTTCAGACAGCATTACCTGTCATGTGCATAATTAACGGAAGAAACATCAACAGCCTTCCTTTGTAACAAGACAGAGTCTGAAATCAAGATGTTAAAAGGGGATTAATCTTTCTGAGTGCATGCATGGAATTTATCTCAATGGTTGCATCATGGGAAGGAAATCTTGACAAAGATACTCGTAGAAGCTCCTGGGAAATCCTGTTGGGAGCATTCTAGGTAGATCAAAGAAATGTAGCTAATATCACGTATCAGCAGACCAAATTAGGAGCTAAAGCTGCTGTCCTAAACCAGTGCCTTGGAGGCATGTTCAGTGAAGGAAGCAGGATTTATGTGATGCCTTGTTAAATTCTGCAGCCCTCTCATCATACTAGAAGTTGAGGGTCACCCAAATCAATGAGATACATGCTACAATCTAATGTAGAATTAAGCATGATGTTTTGAACGTGTTTCAGTGGGCTTTAGGGTGCTTACATTTTCAATCTGATGCAGCCTTACTATGAACTCAGTGGAATAAATTTTAGGACTGAGATGCAAGGGTTGGATTTTCAGTGATAATGTTAACCAGGATTTCATTGCTGCATTTCAATGTAGAGAATACTACTAGCCCACCTTTTTCAGATGTTCAAAAGAAGAAATAGACCTGACTCTAACAATTTTTTTACATTAACAAAATGCATGCAAAATGTGCATTTTAGAGGAAATACTTTGAAAAACACTGGGAAGAATGTGCAGTTTACAGGAAGAATACATACAAAATGTGCACAATATACATCTGGATTTTACATGCCTTCTTTCATGCGCCCACGAAGAAATAGGGTGGAATACGACCTATGTATGATTGAGTGAAACTGACTCAATTTGGACTTAGGTTGGTCCACCCATTCCCAACTTCAGAAAAGTGTCAATTTCATCAAAAGTAAAATTGTTCCTCCCCCTTTCATTTGAACATCTGAAGGAAGCTTTAATCTAGAGCTACTAGAATTTAAGTGATTGTATGTGTAAAAACAATTATCCATCTTGAACGTATTAGCAAAGATTGATATTTACATTATCCCAATTCAGTCCCTCACATCTGCCTAGGCATTCGGAGTTTAAGAACCTATTTCATACCAAGTCATACCTTTAGTTCACATAGCTTTGTATTGTCTACACTGAATGGCAGTAGCTCTACAGGAGTCTTCTCAGTCTTGCCTGGAAATGTTAGGGACCTTTTACATGCAAAATTTGTGCTCTGCACTGACCTACAAACTGCCCCCCCACACACACATTATCGATGCTATTGGATGTGGATTACTAGCAGGATAGCATGCTATATAAATATCCTGAGTGTAGCAAGTAGATTCTGAACATTGGTGCCTTGAACAGTTAGGGTTTAAGGATGTGTTTGTAAAAGCAGGTGGTTTTCAAAAACAAAGCTTGAAAATATCACAGTGAAACGCATATGCTTGAATTTGTGCAAAATCTGGTCTCCACTCTAAAGGTTATGCAAATGGGTTCCAGCCAGCTTCATTTGAAGTACTTTAGTATAAAACTGCTTTGGGGGATCAGGCCGTAAACTGAGAAGGTTTACATCCTAAATGACATGTCTTGAACTCATTTCTGTTTCTGACCTTCTATAGTTGCCAGGTTGATCTCATTTTCTCTCCCTTGTTATACCTGCATCACATCTTCAGAGGTCACATTCTGTAGTTCTGGAAACTTTCCAGTTTCCACATCCCAAATCTCAGTCTGTTAAGACTGAGATTTAAGGACCGATGAAGGATGGTTTCCAAACAAGGAAATCATGAAAAGATTTATGAGATTTACAAACTACTCTGCATTGTCATGCATGTGTATTTGCATGTTCCAACACTATCCATAATCTAAATGCTATTGCTCTTAAAACTGCACATTTTACAAACAGCAAAAGAATGGTGTTGCTTTCATAACCTTATTGTAGGCTTTGGAAGGAACCCGTGTGGTTACCGCTGGACGCAAAATGCTAGACAAAATTAGCATGTGGGTATATTATTGCTCACTGCTGAAAGTAAGATTTCTACAACCACAATAACCAGAACCAAAACCAAATAAACAGAACCATATCAGCTAAATTGAAATTAGATTATCAGGCATTCCCAAGGATTAAGATTTAAACACCAGGAGGCTGAACCTTTGATCCCAGTATACTGACTTAGATACTAAACAAGGAAACACACAAAACAAACATTAGTATGCTTCTTTCTCCCATGAAATTCAAAACCCTTGCTATGAATGCTGATCAATCAACAAAGAAGTTCTGGAGTGGTCATGCTTGAAAAATCTCTGAAGTGGTGGAATAAGTATTTATATGGGTCTGTGGATAAACTGATGGAGGAACAGAGAAGATGCTCCATCATCAGGACAGAGATTCTACAGCCTGGGTGAAATCCCATTCTCACCATTTGCGCTGCCAATTGCATGGACATTTAGAGTTTTTCTTATTCATTGGAAATGCTGAGAGGGGAAGAATTCTGGAAATTTAACACTCTGAGTCACCAACTACTCTGCTATGGTGTATTGCCGTGAAATTGCTAACAACTGGATTAGCCACTGGTGCAAACAGAGGAGTTGTTACCTCTGCTTTTAAACTGGTCTTCCCAAATCCTTCAGCTAACAGTGGAAAATATCTAAAGGGATGCTAGGTGCATGTTTGACTTCTTGTTTTCAGTTTTTATCCAGTATTTCCAAGCTTGGGAGCATTTGAAGTTCAACTACGTGTCCAGTTGGCTACCTGGTGTAGCAAATGAAGTCAATAACCAAAGAGTGGCAAGGCTTGCCATTTTGTTATGCAACCATCATAAGCATGAGTTGTGTGCGGGACTTTCACTTGAAAGTTGGCCCATTACCAAACAATGTTTTCACCAAAATATGCTTAGACATTTATATATAAAGAGTATCAGCATCAGTTTCCATTGCAGCCTACTAATCCTCCTTTATAACAACCACTTTTTACTAGTTTGAAGAAACCCACACTCATTCTCCATATGCACACAATCTACCGTGAAAGGCTCATTTCTATTTTCAAAAGTTAGATGGTTTCCTCACTGAAAATTTGTTTCTGTGCAAACAAAGAACACCAAATTTGCATTTGTACATGATCTTTGTTAATAGCTGGTACAAAGGTGAGAGCCAAATCCTTACTTCTACTGACTAAAATAATATCAGTAGTCATTATTGGTAGAGATAAAAATTCTCAATAGCTAAAACATGCAATTTTTGGAGTACACACGCTATACAAAATACATAGGGTGTTATAATATGCCAACTAGGTGAGACTGGGCAACTGTGTGAAAAAATGCCTAGCTCTCCTTCTGTTTATACTGGCCACCAAGGTTGTGGCTGCATGCATGCAGCAAATGTGTATGCCTGGGAAACAATGTAACCTAACTACATGCGTACCCATCTCTACGCCCACTC